>NC_072379.2:94062500-94687500 GCF_028885625.2 Pongo pygmaeus | reverse complement strand
ACTTTATAACTGAATTTTATAATTTTGTTAGAAAATGATTCTATTGTGGATGGACTGTTTTGCAGAATCACTATGACATGCATAGCTACAAAGAGAAACAAAATGCACTTGGGAGGATGAGGATGGATGAAAATGACTCACATATTTCAACATCCCAGTTCACACTCACATTCTGCTTAGGATGCTGAAAGAAACCAGGAAGAATGTGAGATTCTGAATGTGTGATTTTATTGGGCATTTAGCTGTTGTTTGGGCTTTCGGTTTGTTTTGGTTTGGGAAGATGATTAGCACTAGCTCTCAATGTTAAGAAGGTGGTTTTGAGGCATGAAGGAACAATAAAAACATCTTTTGAATCTGTTTATTTGTGTGTGCCAGCACCCATGGCTGTACTCTTGAGTTTTCTTGGTGGCAAACCAAGGATATTGATACCATGACGGTTAAACCAGATTCTCAAAGGAGAGAATATAAGTGAGGAATTGAAGAGTGGGGCTTTTTTCTTCTTCCTTTACCTCTTTTCATTGTGATGGAACCATAAGTAAAGTATTCAAATAGCTCCTTAGAGACTAGCAGTCATGGCCTGAAGCTACAATAAGCATGTGGATAATGGGCATTCTGCCAAGTGTGAGAGAGAGAGCAGCAGCCTTGGATAAGAAATTATAGATATTCTTTAGGGACAGGAAAGTGGTAAGGGAATAACCTGAAGTCTACGTTTCTATATAGTTGAGGTGAATTCAAAACACGAGGCAGCACATTTGCTTATTATGTTTGTAGAACTTATCATTATAAAGACAAATATTCTAACTTCATTTATAATTTTTTCATTTATTTTTCTAATAAATGACCTTACTTTGTGCCAGTTTATTCCCTGAATGCAAATATAGTTAATTAAAAATAATTATTTATTTAAAATGTTTTAATATTATTAACAACTTGAAACAATAAATTAAATTTTCTCTGCATGCATTCTAACTCCCATTCATTCAATTGACATTGACTTTTAATTTACAAAATTCATGATAAGGATATATATTCACAAAGGTATTATTATTATGGATAAAATCTCAGTCAGGAAGAGGATTTCAGTGGCTGTAAACTTTGTGGTTTTATTTGCTGAAAAAAGTAATAGAAAAAAGTGTAGGAAAAATTCATGGACTATAAAATGTCTTATTAGTGATTATTTGTTAAAATAAAATTTAGTGTGCATTTACTTTGAAAAGCATCCCTAAAAATACTCCAACAACAAAGTTAATCCATTCAAAGCAAAGTTTCAAAAGGTACATGACAAATCAGGGTGTTTTTTCCCCCAAACTCTAGCTACATGTGTCTTATCATACCTTAGGCATTTCAGTAATGGTAGGATTAAATTATACCTGGAATTGGTAATACAACTATGGGTCAGAATAAAATTTAAAAATAAAAATGGCAATAGAATTAAAAGGAGAAACTATGGGAGATTGTAACGTTACTGAAGATATTATCAACTTAATTAGAATACTGCAGTAGTATGTCAAATATAACTGACAAAAAGAGTCAGCAAAAATATTTGCTTCTTGGCCAAAATGATATATGACATAAAGAACACTATTTCCTGGATTTTTATTTGGCCACTTACCAAACTCAATAATTTAGTAGCAAGATAATTACTAAGTGTATTTGGATGATTTGAAAGGCATGGATAAGCAATGTAGCAATTCATTATACTGAAAAATTTATTGTTTCAACAAGCTGCTTTTAAAATCAAGTTGTAATGCCTTGTCTTCTTCAGACAGTTACTTAAAACCACTTAAAATACAGTAGGAGTAATCACACTGGAGGAAAACTTGGCCAAACATGCAGAAATATGGCACCTGAGATATGAGCTGATATGCTACCAAGATAAATTGTGTTACTACAAAGAGGCATTGGAAGAGCAAGCCTATTTAATATATGATTTCATTTTGATTAGTTTCTGAACATATATGACATAGTTCAGTTAGAAGCTTGTTTTTACTCCTTAAATCCTTTGTCACATAGAATTATTACAAGCTATCAAGTTTTCATTTCTATGTTAGATTATAAATGGAATAAAAATGTGCTTTATAACTTGTCTTTCATCTATCAAATAAGCTTTAATATTTATTCAATTTTTTATTAACCTCTTCTTCGTATGACCTTAAGTCAGCTGAATTTAAGTTAACTGAACGAAAATTGTATCTAAAATTAGGAAATTACATAGAAAATTCTCTAATTTGCAAGCACCATTTTTTTTAGGTCAAGCAGCTTTATGAGTATGCTACCAGTTTCAGTGTTTTATCATTAAATTTGTCTTCATGTGAACAGACATTAAACATTGTGTGACATATAATTAACCATGAAACTAAGAAGTAGCAATAATCTAACGATAGTCATCTTTTTGCTGGAGGCTTGTCTTAACTCATCAGCAGAGAACATGTGTGGTCACAAAATACCACATTAATACATTCTTTCACAGTCAGAATAAGCTCTACCGAGCTTGCCAAATTCCAACTCAGGTAGCTCCATTTTTCCAGCCCACATTCCTGCTGCTTTTTCAATTGGGTGAATTATTTTCACTTCCTCTCTTTTAAAGAGTTTCTGGCTCACATAGGTTATCAGGTTTCCATCCAGTGGCTGCTGCATTTCCACAGTGAGTGAATGATCTCTCCAAGGTACTTTGGGATGAAAGTGAGTGGATAAATGTGAAGAATTATATTTTTATTTCTTCTCTTTGGAGGGATTATTCTATAACTTCTGTGTTTAGCTTGGAGGACTCCTTTGATTTGATTTCTCTTCGAAATAAGAGAAACAGCCACCCAGATGGCAAGCACTTCAGATTTCAGCATAGTGTAATTTGATTTGGAGGTTCAATGAAACTCACTTGGAAATGTCCCTCCAGTAATATTTCCCCTCTTAGAAATTTCACTTTTAAATTCTTGGCTTCGTGCAGAAACAAACTCCTAGGGAGGCTGAGTAGTGAGTGGCAAGGTGGTCATAGAAATTATTATTAACTCTTTAAATGAAATGTTAAAAAATAATTTGTCTTCTAATATTCTCAGGTTTTCACTATAGAAGCAATATATACTGTGCAATTTTTAATTTCCAATTCCCCCTTTATGATTCTTATGAATAATATTCCAAAACTAATTTTTCATTTGTTTAGGAACCTCAGTGAGAATTACATTTAGTATTTATAGGGGACTTAGTCTTTGCAAGATACTATATGGCACAAGAAAGATAAGAAAGTCTCTTTTTTTCAAACATACTAAAATCTTTATGAAGAAAAATTCACTAACAACTTCAGAAAAAGATGGTATGAGCCTATCAAATATATAAATTTTAATGTATATTCTGTCAATTGCGTTGGAATTTCTTGCATTTATGGACCTGGCATCCCCCCAAAAGTGTTATTTTTAAGGTTTTGACTTTTACTAAGTCTAACCTGACTTAGGAAACCCTTTTCCCATATTTAAAGTCTTCCTTTTTTTAATACTCTATTTACACACACACACACACACACACAGAGAGAGAGAGAGAGAGAGAGAGAGAGAGAGAATTGGTAGAGAAACTCAAAATATTTCAAATTAATATTTTTCTTTAATATTTATTTTTCTCAAATATTGTACCTTTATTCAAGCCCCTGAAAAACTTAATTACTATATAATTCTCATTTTATAGCCTTGTCCTATTATGAAGCTGAAGTAAATCAAACTTTTCCCATTAATTAGAGTTAACATGAGCTGTTTGCTATATAAATACATAGATTTTGAAAAGCTTTACTTTTTTACACCTGAGAACCAGATGTAGGGAGTAGAATGCAAGACCCATCAAAATAAACTGACTTGAATATGTTCAGGGAACATAGATTCTCAAGAATACACAGTAGCATCTATATCAACTCTAAATCAAGTATAACATGGTTTAATCATCAGGAGAGAGTTTTAAGTTTTAATTGTTTATTTAGAATGTGAAGTCTCTACATCTTATTTTGTACTTTCTCATTTTCTGCGAAGAAGATGACCTAATATTAGCATATAACTCTAAACATTATAAATGTAATAATGGAACCTTGCACATCTGCACCATACATGCATCAGAACCTCTCAACACTGAGGGAAGAAAATCATTACCATTAGTACCTATGTTTGTGTTGGGGATTGCTCTTTTTAATTGCATGCTTAGGAGCTCATTCATCAGTCTTTATTGTCACAGTGCTGAAATAGTTTGCCAAGTTTGTAATTTTTAACCCCAAATTGTACGAAAATGTTACTTAGTTGTGTCTTAAGTGAGATTGTTTGGTACTTTGTCTAATTAAATTGAATCGAATTGAACTCCAGATCCAAATTTATCAACTCATGTCATTATTTCAATATGTACACTTAGTGATAGGTTGAGCGGGTCAACTTCTATAGTTTACATTCTAGATTAACAGAAATTTAGATAAATAAATTTAAGTTCTCAAAAGAGATGAGTTTCTGCTGAATTCTACTAATAACAGAAAGATACCACAAAGAATATTAAAAGTTCTCTGAAGTCACAAAGTAATTGAAACATGAAGAATTAACATATATATTAAAATAGTTTCGTTTCTCTGGCAATTATAAAGTCTTCATATAATTGCATTTTATAAGCATCAAATGACACCAAATATATGAGATATTAAATGACAATTTGTTTTCGCAGAGTGAGACACACACACTTTATAGCACTTATTTTAGAGTCAAATTGCACTTATTTTAGAGTCAAATCTGCACTTATTTTAGAGTCAAATTGCTCAGGTTAACATGGCTTGAAATTTAATATCATTGCTTCGAGCACCAGAAAATAGACATGACAAGGCATAGTATATAAAGAAATGCTGAAAGAATGTAACTGAAGTTGAAATATACGTTTTAAAATCTTTACGACTACCACCTGATGTCTGTGGGAATGACAATTACCAATTAAAGTGGAGATGAAGGAGGAGCTGGGGTCAAAAGGACATCTGCCCCTTCCTCTCTCGGGTCTGGGTGATTCCAGGTGAAACAGAGGATCCTTGAAAGAAAACCAGAAAAATCATTATGAACATGCCTCCTCTAATAATCATTTAATTGCTTAGGTAAAACATATTAAACTTCGATTATTTATAAAGCATGTATTCTAAATAGAGCACCAGTAGCATCAATTTGTTTAGAGACAAACTGGGTTTTATAAATAAGCACATGGGTTTTACAGACCCATATGAGTTCTCTCACTCCTCTGAAAAAGTATGCAGGTGATGAAAGAAAATAGCACTTTTTAAATCATTTTATGGGACTATATTATTTATTCTGAGATGTGTCAATTAAATATTTGAAAGGAATAGAAACTTGCTGGAAAAAGGTTAACGAAAAGGAGGTTCAATGTTAAAAATGATAGTGGGCTTTTATCAAGCATATCAAGAATGCTGTTGTTGATTTTTTTATAAATTAGACTTTTATTTTTGATATAAGGGGAACATGTGCAGGTTTGTTATATGGCCTTATTGTGTGATGCTGAAGTTTGGGGTATAAATTATCCCATTAGCCAGGTAGTAAGCATAGTGTCCAATAGGTATTTTGTCAGCCCCTGCCCCCCTCCCTCTCATCCCCCTCCAGTGGTCTCCAGTCTCTATTACTGCCATCTTTATGTCTGCATGTACCTAATATTTAGCTCTCACTTATAAGTGAGAATATGCAGCATTTTGTTTGCTGTTCCTGCCTTAATTCACTTAGGATAATGACCTCTACCTACATCAGTTTTGCTGAAATGGACATGATTTCATTCTTTTTTATGGCTGTGTAGTATTCCATGGTGTATCAATACCACATTTTCTTTATCCAGTCTAGCATTAATGGGCATTTAGGATGAATTTATGTCTTTGCTATTGTGAATAATTCTGCAATGAACATATGAGTGAGTTAGTAGAGGAGCTCAAAGTATTTCAAACACACATTGTCTTTTTGGTAGAATGATTCATTTTCCTTTGGATATTTACCCAGTAATTGGGATTGCAGGGTCAAATGGTAATTCTGTTTTAAGTTATTTGAGAAATCTCTAAACTTCTTTCCACAGTGGCTGAACTAATTTATACTCCTTCTAAGAGTGTATAAGCTTTCCCTTTTCTCCACAGCCTCTCTGACATCTGTTATTTTTGACTTATTATAATAGCCTTCCTGACTGGTGTGAGATATCTCATTGTGGTTTTGATTTTTATTTCTATGATGATTAGTGATATGGAGCTTTTTTTAATGTTTTTTGGCTTCCTATATGTCTTCTTTTGAGAAGTACCTGTTTATATCCTTCATCCACTCTTTAATGGGATTATCATGATTAAAATCCTCAACAAACTAGGCATTGAAGGAACATTTGTCAAAATAATAAGAGTCATATATGACAAAGTCACAAACATCATACTGAATGGACACAAGTTGGAAGCATTCCCCTTAAGAACAAAAAAAGACAAGGATGCTTACTCTCACCACTCCTATTCCACATAGCACTGGCAGTCTTAGCAATAGCAATCAGGCATCAAAACAGAAAAAGAAGTCAAACCATCTCTCTTCACTGATCGATTCTATACCTAGAAAATTCTAAAGACTGCTGAAAGTCTCCTAGAACAGATAGATGATTTCAATAATGTTTCAAGATACAAAATCAATGTCAAAAATCAGCAAAATTTCTATACACGCACAGCATTCAAGCTGAGAGCCAAATTAAGAACACAATCTAATTTAAAATACCCACACACAATAAAACCAGAATATCTAGAAATACATCTAAGCAAGGAGGTGAAAAATCTCTACAAGGTGAAAGACCTCTATAAGGAGATACTGCTGCAGAAAATCACAGATGATACAAACAAATGGAAAAACATTCCATTCAGATGGACTGGAAGTATCAACATAGTTAAAATGGCCATACTGCCCAAAGCAATCTACAGATTCATTGCTATCCCTATCAAACTATCAACATCATTTTTCACAGAATTAGAAGAAAACTATTCTAAAATTCATAAGAAACTAAAAAAGAGCCTGAATAGCCAAAGTAATGCTAAGCAAACAACAACAACAACAACAAAAACAAAGAAAAGCTGGAGGCATCACATTATGTAACTTCAAACTATAGTACAAGACTACAGTAACTATAACAGCATGTATTGGTACAAAAGCAGACACATAGACCAACGGAATGAAATAGAAAACTCAGAAATAAAGCTGCACATCTACAGCCATCTGATCTTTGACAAAGCTGACAAAAATAAGCAATGAAGAAAGGTCTCCCTATTCAATAATTGGCACTGGGATTGCTGACTAGCCATATGCAGAAGAATGAAATGGGGCCCCTACCTTTCACCATATACAAAAATTAACTCAATATGGATTAAAGATTTAAATATAAGACCTCTAACTATAAGAATCCTAGAAGAAAACCTAGGATATACTCTTCTTGATATTAGCCTTGGCAAAGAGTTTTTGACTTAGTCCTCAAAAGCAATTGCAACAAAAACAAAAACTGACAAGTGGGACCTAATTAAAGAGCTTCTGCACAGCGGGAACTATCAACAGAGTAAACAGACAACCTACAGAATGCGTGAAAATATTTGCCAGCTATCATCCAACAAAGGTTTAATATCCAGAGTGTATAAGGAACTTAACTCAAAAAGTATTATTGATTTTTTTAATAGTTTGGAAAAGAATAACAAAATTTACTCTCAATAATTTGGAATATTTATTTTCATTTTTATTATTCATCACATAGTATTTGTATAAACACTCAAGGTTTAATAACTTATAGAATAACTAATGCATAAGTACTGTAAATATTTATCGACAAATGCCATATTATGTACAATATTTCAATTTTAATATAAGGCTTCACACAGATAATGAAAATTAATATTTTCATGAAAAACTACTTTATTGGCTATTTCAAGCATATAATCATAGAACTTATCCCTTAATGTTTCCAGGCTTCAAAATTCTCATTTAAGGTTGTTTTGTATAATTAATCTCCATTAAGTGTACTACAAGTGGTTTGGGTAAAAAAAAGTAGTTTAGAAAAGTGACGATAAAAATCAATATTGAAAAACTTGTAGAAAAAACTAATTTAAAATAGAACATCATCATGATATTGCTCAATTTGGAAACTATGTACAACCCTGCTCATCTGTGAACCACGAACCTATAAACAATCTTAAAAGTCTGGAGTAACCTCTGAGAGTTGAGGGCACTTCTCTCAAACTTGATCTTAACTTTGCTAGTCATCTGATTTACCCACATTATCTGTTCTGTCTTTGTCTTGCTATTCTTATTTAGCACTCTTTTCTCTTTCTCTATGATATCCTAAAATCACATCCTGATCCTGCCATTTTGGAAACTTTTCAGTAAATGCTGAGTTCACCCAACCACTATTACAATGCAGTCTTATCCTTGGATTTAAAACATAGCCTAGTGCCGGGCACAGTGGCTCACGCCTGTAATCCCAGCACTTTGGGAGGCCGAGGCAGGCATATCACCTGAGGTCAGGAGTTCTAGACCAGCCTGACCAAAATGGAGAAATCCAGTCTCTACTAAAAATACAAAATTAGCCAGGTGTTGTGGCGCATGCCTGTAATCCCAGCTACTTGGGAGGCTGAGACAGGAGAATCGCTTGAACCTGGGAGGTGGAGGTTATGGTGAGCTGAGATCGTGCCATTGCACTCCAGACTGGGCAACAAGAGTGAAACTCTGTCTCAAAAATAAATAAATTAAAAATAATAATAATAAAACATAGCCTATAGAACAAATGTGGCCTCCTGACCCAGAGGTGTGGCTAAGCTTATATTCTAAGCCAAAAAAGTTTTACCTATATAGCTACTATACACCAATTTGAAGAAAGCATGAATGGCAGTAGAGAGATGTTTTGTGTTTACTTCCTGCAGATGACAGTTTGCAATGACATGAGAATAAGTTTGTCCAAATGAGAAAAAATTATAGATCTGCCCAGCTAACACTTTCGCTGAAGAAGTTTCACCAAAATTTGCAAAACAGACCCACATCATTTCATGAGAGGAAATGACCAAGTATATGAATATAATACTTTGTTTGCCCCTTTAGTCATTGCCACTTTATACAATATAGATAGTAGACCAGGGATATACATATTATATTTGTTTTACTATAGTCAAACATCAGCATCATGGAAAGCTGACAGTGATACTAGGCTGCTTTCAAAAATCAACGTTTTCCATAGCTTAATTCAGCTTTTGATGTCTAATGACTGATGAGGTTATTTTATCTAATGGGTATAATTAGACACCTTATATACTAAAATTGAAACTGCAAGAGCAATACAAGTACATTTCGTATTTATTCAAATAATTTTAATACATTCGATTAAACTGTCAAATGCGTGAAGCAAATAGAAAATGAAAACTGAAAGAATTTTAAGATCAAGAGAATCCCAGAGTTTGTAGAACTGCAGGCATAGATGAATAAAATGCAGTCACATTTTCATAGAAAAGTTACACGTTTTCATGACTAGAAATCATAATATAGGTTCTTGAGGCTATATTTGACTAGCGAATTTTAGCATGTGACTGTGGTATTCAGTATCTTACATACAAGTGTGTTCAACTTTCAGAAGAAGTTGATGGAGTCAACAAGAAACTACATGCACCAAGAAACCTGCCATGCTAACATTTTGAAAACAATCAAATGGCACCCAGAATCATCCTGAAATTTTTAGTTATGTAGGAGACACAAATCTGTGCAATATGTAAATCTACCTTAGTCTGTGAAAGGATATATTCTTTTATAAAAATCTCAAGTTTGACACTGAGCATACTTGAGTCTGGAATATTGAATGCGCATGCATTCTCAGAGATGTATGTCTAAGGTCGAAACCCAGATGTACCTTGACTAAACCCTCCTTTCTCACTTTTCTCCAGAAGACTTCAAATACCTATCTAAAACTAAGACAACAGGTAATCATTTTAAAATAATAAACAGGTTAAATTAAACTCTTCTGGATTGCTTTCTGCATCACTATGAAGAATTTTTTTTTTTTTTTTTTTTTGAGACAGAGTCTCACTCTGTTGCCCAGGCTGGAGTGCAGTGGCGCCATCTCGGCTCACTGCAAGCTCCGCCTCCCGGGTTCACACCATTCTCCTGCCTCAGCCTCCCAAGTAGCTGGGACTACAGACGCCCGCCACCACGCCCAGCTAATTTTTTTTTTTTGTATTTTTAGTAGAGACGGAGTTTCGCCGTATTAGCCAGGATGGTCTCGATCTCCTGACCTCGTGATCCGCCTGCCTCGGCCTCCCAAAGTGCTGGTATTACAGGCATGAGCCACTGCACCCAGCCTCGATTTTTAAAATAGGGTACAGTGTATACTGCTCAGGTGATGGATGCATCAAAATCTCACAGATCACCGCTAATAATTTACTCATGTAACCAAATACCACCTGTACCCCAATAACCTGTGGAAAAATAAAATAAAAATACAAAAAATAAAATGCATGTTTTCTGCAGATTATAATTTATTACCCCATTAATTTTTTTAATAATGTAAGCTATTGGAACATCACTGCAGTAGAAAAGTACCATTCTCTTTATATAAAAAGAGAAGAAAGGTCCACATCTTTGGAGGATACATTCATTTTATCAGTGCATAACAATAGATGGTTAATAATGCTCCAGGAGTCAAATAACACAAAAAGAGTAGACAATGTCAGATTAGATTGTAGATTGGGATACTTCTCAAGTTCGAAGAATATTGTAATGTGTATTTTGAAGACTATATTTGCAACAAAATAATGAAGAGGTGCTTTGAACACATGAAAGCACTATAATTCCTCTGTCTAATCACTTTGCACAGGTATTCTTCGACCCTGTCCTGAAACTTGATTGTTAGATTAACATTTAAATTACTACAGTATGATGTCGTTACATACCACAGAGAGCTCTGTTTGGAAAGGTCATTTTAATTAGAGATAATATGAATACTAAAACTACATTTCTGGCCTACTCACATCTTTCAATCATGTCTTCTAAAATCCTTCTTTCTTGGTAATTAAATCCCTAACAACAAACTCAATTTGCAAGAAGCTTCCAAAATCTCTTTACCTTAATTGAATAATTGTTTCCATAATAAGCATAATAATGGAGCCTCAAAGACGTCATTGTCACAATCCTGGAACCTGTGAATATGTTACCTTACATGGCAAAAGGGACTTTACACATGTGATCAAGGGAAAGACCTTGAGGAGGGGAGACTACCCTGACTTACCCAGGTAGACCCAATATAATCACATGGGTCTTTAAGAGATAAGATGTTTTGATAAAAGCAGAGAGCCAACCGGGATGATGCAATGCGAGAAAAACTAGATCCAGAAATGCTTGCTTTGAAGATGGAGGAATGGGGCCATGACCTACAGAGATACCTATTCAGAAGGTGCTGTCAGCCTCTACCATGTGTGGGAGGATGGCTGGATCCCAGTCTCCAGTGACAATGTAGCTGATCTACATGACAAGTATAGTGGATCTATCCCTTGAAGGAGGGTAGATGTGACTGCTTGCATTTTGGGGGTAACTGTCATTGGTAATATGGATCAGTGCTCCATCCAGGTATAGTGGAGGGGTCTTCAACTGTATCAATACTTTTTCAAAGCTCTGGAACTTTGACCTCTATGGGTTACCGGTTGTTAATGAGCTGCTGCAGAGGTGTCTGTTTCACTTTCTTGAATGTTAACATTATGCTATTCAATACTTGAAAAAAAAATAATGTTTTCTGTATGCCAGAAACTAAGCCTGGAACTAGAAACACAGCAATAAACAAAGCCCCAAACTATTGTTCTATTTTCTTCATAAAATTACGCAATATATACTTTTCTCTCCTATTTTTACTGTTTCTTTCTTCAATATTTGACACTGTTACCTGCTTTCTGGCACTTACTTATTTTGCTCCTTTACCACTTATCACCTTGATTTTAACACCAGCCTCCTAAACAGTCTCTGAGACCCAGCCATCAATTCTGTACTCTGCTGCAAAGAGTTCTTTCTGAATTGTGATTTTTTTCTCATCATTCCTCTGGTTAAAAATCATTCATTGACTACCCATAGCCTCCAGAATAAAGTATTAAGTCCCTATAATTTTATATAAGGGATTTTATATGTACTTAGGTAATTATGCACATTTTTATCTCTAACATGCTGCTTTTATAGCCTGTGTACCAGTCATTCTGAACTTCTTTTGCTTGGATATCATTCTGAATATCTCTTGCTGGGACCTAAACAAGTCGGACCTAAATAAAAGTTTCTGCACAGCAAGAGCAACTATCAACAGAGTATGGACAACCTGCAGAATGGGAGAAAATATTCACAATCTATGCATCCATCAAAGGTTTAACATCCAGAATATATAAGGAACTTGATTCAAAAGCAAAAAACAACCCCATTAAAAAGTGGGCGAAAGACATGAACAAATTCTTCTCGAAAGAAGACATACAAGTAGCCAACAACAATATGAAAATATGCTCCACATCACTAATCATCAGAGAAATGCAAATCAAAACCACAATGAGATACCATGTCACACCAGTCAGAATGGCTATTATTAAAAAGTCAATAAATAATAGGTGCTGGTGAAGTTGCAGAGAAAAGGGAACACATACACTGCCAGTGGGAATTTGTTTAAATTAATTCAGCCACTGTAGAAATCAGTTTAGAGATTTCTCAAAAAACTTAAAACAGAATTATCATTCAACCCAGCAATCCCATTACTGGGTATATGCCCAAAGGAAAATAAATCATTCTACCAATAAGACACATGCATTTGTATGTTCATTGCAGCATTATTCACCATAGCAAAGACATGGAATCAACATAGGTGCCCATCAACAGTGGACTGGATAAAGAAAATGTGATACATATACATCATGGAATACCACACAGCCATAAAAAGAATAAAATAATTCCTTAGCAGAAACATGAATGAAGCTGGAGGCCATTATCCTAAGCAAATTAATGTAAGAACAGAAAACCAAATGTCACATGTTCTCACTTATAGAACATACTCAACAATGGACATTGAGACTCACCAGAGGGAGTAACGGAGGCAAGGGTTGAAAAACTAACCTTAGGGGACTATTCTCAGTACCTGGCGATGGGATTAATCAAGACCCAAAACCCCAGTACATATACACATGTAACAAACCTGCACATGTACTCCCGACTCTAAAATAAAAGCTGAAATTATTAAAAACATACAAAAACGTTGTTGCAGATAGGTAGGTTTACTTTAGAGCATTTGTAAAAATTATTATGCCATGTTGTACATGCTTCCTTGGGACTGCCTAAATAGTAAAATCATGCTTCTATTTTTTTCCATATTTTGATTGCCATTGGCTTTAGCAAAAACTGATTAGATTAGTAGAACAACTAAGGGAAGAATAGACACATTCTTAATTTCTTCAGACACCCAACAAAGATAATACATTATTGTATTAATCTATAATTTTACAATTTATGATGGATTCTTGCTAGGATTAATATATTAAAGTTTCTGTTTAACATAACATAGTGTGACATGACAATTATTAAAAAATGAAATCAAAGATTGAAACATAAAAATGATTTATTTTATCCCCAAAGACCTTGTTAGCGACAGCATGTAATTTGAAGGTAACGTGGAGATGCAACAAGGAGGTACAATAATTTGCTAAGGATTCCCTTTTCCCATATGACTTTTCTTTCCCTTTTCCTTCCTTCTTTCATTTCCTTCTTTTCTTTTTTTTTCCTTCCTTCCTTCCTTTCTTTCTCTTTCTTTCTTTTTCTTCAATACTGAATAGAAGCAAAACCTGAGCTTTTCATTTTTATGAAATTACTGGCTCGATGGTAGTTTTTAATAATTTCATGATCTTTTGTTCCATGGTTTTAGAACTGAGGCTTTCTTTCCCTTGTGAAGCTACATATGACAGAAAGATATATTGATCCAATTTATGTTAATTCCTCAGGTCTCAATACAATATTTTTGCAACTTTATGCAACTGAGATGTGGAAATTTTTTTAAAGCAGAAAAAAGGAAGAAAATTTACCATAGACTGGATAGTATTATGATGGAAAGCAGGCCGTTTTCAAACCTTTATTGATTTGCTTTGCATAGATCCAGCTAACTTCAATATTAGCTATATATTCCAGAAGGAAACTTCTCACGTTATTTTGAGAGTTCATTGTGGTCTTAAACGCAGTGTTTCATGTAGTGCACAACCCAATAAAATACTAAAAAGCCAGTGATAAAATTCTCTTCCATAAAGTAGAATTCAGCAACCAAATCAACCAGAAAACTTGAGCCATGATGACATTTTCAGTGACCCCAAAGCAATCGCCTTTATGGTTCAAGCAATGTGTAATGTTGGTGTTTAACCCTATTGAGAATGTTGGTCACGACTTACACTGGCTTTCTATTATCTCTGTTTTAACAGCTGGAATTTCTGCCTGAGTAATGTGTTTTAAATTTACAAGGCATTTCCAGTATTAACATGTGGGCTGCATTTTCTGTTTCAATGTGATATGGAGAAATTTTTCAATGGCTTCTCTTGTGCTTGAAAGTAACCACTAATGTGGGCAGATACATGTGTTTGTCAGAAAAAAGTGTCTCTAAAATGTAAATGGTAGATCTCTCCAGGGGAGTTTTCCTCTTCGGGCCTTGAGGGATGCCCTCAGAACCCAGAATGTCTGCGGTAAGCTCTTTTCAATAGGTGTGAGTCATTGCACAGCAGGTGCCACATGTGACGCCAACTCAATAAAATGAGTTTCCCATTTGTAAATCAGCTTCATGAACTAATACTCTTTTTCTTGTCTTCAGTGCCATTGGGATATTCTGAAATATGCTAGAAGTCTACTAGAATATTATAAGTACTACAGGACAAAACAAACAATCATTTATTTTATTAGCTATTTCTAGTGATTAGGAAAAATAGTAAAATACACAATGTTCATTACATATATTTCTGTCAACAATGGAAAATAGGCGAAAGTGCAGTATTGTTACACAATGTCTCAAATAAATAAATATGCAGTTTAATTCTTTAAATAGCTACATGATAATGTGTATCACAAATTAATTTTGAATGTGATTCACTACCATTTCTTTTTTGTTTCTCCTGCCAAGCAATAAAAATATTTATTAAAGGATATTTGAAACCTTTCCCAAAGACTAAATAAACAAGCAGAAAAAATACAAAACAGGAGTAAAATAGCAAGTAAATATTTTGACTTTAAGGCTAATAGTTTTGCATTTTAATTGCTTTTTAACATTTTTTTCTCTAAAAAAGTAATATATTTGTATCATACTTTAAAATTTAGGAAATACTTTTGCATGTATTTATCTTGTTTCACCCTCACAGTAAACCTGTGAAGTAAACAGGGCCAATAATATTTTCCACAAATATTATTTTCTTTTTAGAGGTGAGGAATCAGAGGCAGGGTGAGGCTTGGCAAGTCTCAGTGTCTTCTAACTAACAATTCCATATCCATTTACAGTTTTACCCATTTTACTTATCATTGTGGTTGGAGAGGAGTATATGTGTTTGTGTTGTTAGGTGTGGTTGAGTGTCATTTATAAGGTACTTAATGCATAATCAAGGCCCAAAAATATATATTAAGATTTTTTCAAAAAAATCTTATTTTATAATTTATTAAATTGCATTTTCAAATGTTTGTAAGTCCTTTAATACCATTGGAATAGCTGGCAGATGTTATTAGCATTTTATAACAATTCAGCACATAAATATAATACATGTAAGTAAACTCAATTGTCTTATTCCTAAAACTTTTAATAAATATTTGCTTGAAGCTATATTTGAAGGCAAAATTCTGTTTTCACTTCCTTTGTGTATCCTCTAATCATTATGTCAGGATTCCATTCTCTTCCTCACCCTAACTGACCTAACTTTATGCCAATATTACAACTCCCACACTCACGGTCTCAAACTCTTTAATTCCACATTGACAGCTCTGCCTACTGGCTATGTATGCCAGGGTGTCCTAGAGTATTTGAAACAAATATCCTTCAAACCTTATGATGTTTTTCTGAAGCCTGCTTTTACTGGAAAAACATCATCCTTTGCTGCCTATGTCATCCTCACCAACTTTTCAATTATGATCATTCCAGTCTCCTTTTCAAAAACCCTGCAGTGCTACTGTTTTTGAAGGAAGTCTAACCTCAAGAATGGGCAGCTCAGGCCCTGCACAGTTTGCCCTCAGGCTTTGTCCCTCATAGTTTCCCCTCCCCCCTCCCTCATCCAATCCACACTCCTGCACAAGTGACTTTCTTTAAAGTTCCATGCATGATAATACCCATAGCTGTTTGATTATTGGGGAAGGGGAATTCCATTCGGTTTTTTGCTTATTCGTTTGTTTTCCTACAGCACTAACTCCTACTTATCCAAAAGAAAATGCTGTTTAAAAATGACTTCACTGATATTCTCTAAGAAATCTCCAATCAAAATTTCTCCCATGGATGATGCTGTATATCTCTTGTAGCATTATTTACATTGCATTGTGATTATGCACTCATGGATAATTTAACAAACACTTAAGAAGCTTACTATGTTTCAAGCTTACTATGTTTCAGGAATTCAATCAATGTTGAATATAGGAAGTATGATGCATGCTAGTCTTTTTTAAACCCCATGAAAATTGAGGAAATAGACTCTTTAATCGTCAATTTAACATACAAAAGCCAAAATGGGCCGGGTACGGTGGCTCATGCCTGTAATCCCAGCACTTTGGGAAGCCGAGGCGGGTGGATCACTTGAGGCCAGGAGTTCAGGACTAGCCTAGTCAACATGGTGAAATCCTGTCTCTACTTAAAACACAAAAATTAGCTGGGCATAGTGGTGCACGCCTGTAATGCCAGCTAAACTCAGGAGGCTGAGGCATGAGAATGACTTGAACCCAGGAGATGGAGGTTACAGTGAGCCAAAATCCTGCCACTGCACTCCAGCCTGGGTGACGTTAAAAAAAAAAGAAAAGCCCAGATGAATACCACGGAATACTATGCAGCCATAAAAAATAATGAGTTCATGTCATTTGCAGGGACACGGATGAAGCTGGAAACCATCACCCTTAGCAACCTAACACAGGAACAGAAAACCAAACCCCACATGTTCTCACTCATAAGTGGGAGTTGAACAATGAGAACACATGGACACAGGAAGGGGAACATCACACACGGGGCCTGTTGGGGGCTGGGGGGAAAGGGGAGGGAGAGCATTAGGACAAATACCTAATGGATGTGGAGCTTAAAACATAGATGACGGGTTACTAGGTGAAGCAAACCACCATGGCACATGTATACCTATGTAACAAACCTGCACATTCTGCTCATGTATCCCAGGACTTAAAGTAAAATAAAAATGAAAGAAAAAATTGATGTGAAATCTTTGAAAATTAAAATGTTATATGAAACCAAAAGTTACTATGGCCAAGGAATAAATTTCAAAGACAAATGGGCAAAGTTCATTACACAAAATAACTGAGTTGAACAAAATAGAAAAGAAAGTGGCCACATAGTCATTGCATGAAAACATTGATTATTAATGGTTGCCTATTGGAACTCTGAAATAAATTTTCACTGCATTGCTAAAAAAAGAAAAAAAGAAAGAAAAAAAAGAGAAAAGCCCAAATGAACAGGTTTCTGCTATTAATATATAATATAGTAGGATATTTTTTCCTTCAATATATTAACCATATTTTAATAGCTAATAACAGCATTTTAATGGTTGAATTATATTTGGTAAATAAATAATTTCAATAGCAGAAATAAAGTTTTGAGAAAGAATGTCTCTCTGTATCTGAAATGTAAAAATTAATTAATGTAGGGTTAAATTTCTTGGAAAGTTAAATTTTTATTAGAAAAAATAAATATAAATTTAAAAATATATCTTAATTTGAGTTGGAAACGCTAACAGGTAAGTTAAAAAATTAATATAATATGATTAAGGGTTATCATATTTGCTCTAGAAAGGTGGCACAATCTCAGCTTACTACAACCTCCTCCTCCCGGGTTCAAGCCATTCTCCTGTCTCAGCCTCTCGAGTCACTAGGATTACAGGCACACGCCACCATGCCCGGCTACTTTTTGTACTTTTAGTAGAGACGAGATTTTGCCATGTTGGCCTGGCTGGTCTCGAACTCCTGACCTCAAGTGATCCACCCACCTCAGCCTCCCAAAATGCTGGAGTTACAAGCATGAGTCATTTTACCCAGCCCAAGCAAGTAGTATTAATGGGTAATTTCCAAATGACATTTTTGGCAATTGGTGTTAATAACTATCTATAATAAAGAGCATATAGGTGGCAAATTTGTGAGAAAATGTTCTAGCTCAATTACATATAAGAAATTAATGTGGCTGAGTGTATTTTCCAGTACTGGCTATAACAACAAGGTCTTTTATCCAATGTCCTTTTCTGTGCAGGTGCCACCTATTCACTCCCCAATTAATTGGTGACTTTTTTTTTTTTTTTTGGAATGCTCCTTCTTGGAATCCAGCTACCATGTTAAGAAGCTCAAAGCACTTGGAGGGGCCATGTGTAGGTTTTCTAATTCAAAGTCCCAGTGCAGCGTAGCCTTTGAATCATCACAGCACAATTTCCAGACATCTAAGTGAAGATGTCTCCAGACACTTCCAGTCTGCAGCCATTTGAATATTCTCAGCTAAAACCCTAAAAATTGTGGATGAGAAACAAGCCACCTCCACCAGGCCCTGAATAAATCCCTGACCCACAGAATCCATTACTATTGAAAAATAGTTTAACACAATTGCATTTGAGTGTTTTTTTGTTGTGTGGCAATAGAGCATGATTTAAATAAAAGAAATATTACTTAGAGGTAGTTATTACTATTAACACAATCACTAATAAGTCAAATGAAGCATTTAGGTAGTTATTACTATTAACACAATCACTAATAAGTCAAATGAAGCATTTACTGACTATCAAAATAAGACAAATAAAAAGTTATAATAACATCTGGGAGTGAAAGAATGTTAAAAGAGATGTTCTCACACTTTGCTAATAAAAGTGTGAAATGGTATAACCTGTGGAAAACAATTTAGCAATAACTAACAAAGGTCTTAAGAGCATTATCACCTAAATGAAACAATGCATTGTCATTTTACTGTTAAGAGTCATTGAAATGAAAACACATATATAGAGATATACAGGTAGATAGATACACAAAATTGACATAGGTATCGAAAGTTAGGCAATCATATATGCTTTTTTCAGAGCATTAATTAGTGCCATGATTTTGAAGATTAATTTAGGGATGCCTACTAATTTCAAAGAGAGCTGATCATTTTATCAAGAAATTCTCCTGATTAGTATCTATTCTAAACCAAGATAAATGCATAAGTCTTTATCTGCCACATGTGTGTAATAGAAAAAAAGATACCCAACATAAACGTTGATCAATACAGAAAAAATAATTTATAGTACAGTCATACATTGAATGCATAAATCTTATTGTAATTTTTCAAATCACCCAAGAAAACAATAATATATTTCAGCAGGGTTTGGTGCTGGCGTCCAGGACAGTAGCTTTTGAAAACTTTTGCTATGCATTTTATATCTTTCTGAGTGTTTGGACTTTTGCAATTTTTGCATTGTACATATATTGAATTTTTAAACAAATAATTTTAACTACATTAATTTTTTCGCTTGAAAGACAACTCTGTAAAGGGGCATTGCACTAGTACTAAACTCACACATTTATTGCAAAGATTATAGGATGTGATCTGTGTTAAAAATGTTGTGTTCAAACTAAGTGATTTAAAAAAATGATTGTCATTTTTGGAAAAGAAAGAACATTAAAATGTAAATGTAATATGTATTTTTGGAGGTTGCTTCAAACTAATAGTTACAAAGGGAACTGAGTGTCTTATTGAGGTTTATATTTCATAGCATGTTCCCAGTCAGTCACCTATAAAAGTCACCCCTGGACTGACTGTTTACAACATTGACTCTTGCTCATATCCCAGATTTACTAACTGAAATTCTTCTTATCTTTATTTATGACAAGCTCCTAACTAAAGATTCTACAGTCAAGTCAAAGTACAACA
Organism: Pongo pygmaeus; assembly: GCF_028885625.2. Classification (NCBI taxonomy): domain Eukaryota; kingdom Metazoa; phylum Chordata; class Mammalia; order Primates; family Hominidae; genus Pongo; species Pongo pygmaeus. Next base: position 94,667,403 of record NC_072379.2, on the reverse strand, counting down.
ATCTTAACAATACTTCCCAATTAGTCTAGAAGCATCTTATAAATTAATAATTGGAGAAGCTTTCACATTCTGAACACTCACAAAAATATCTATTCCATAAAAATATATCTTTAAATACTTGTTGAAATATTAGTACATTCTGTGTTCTACAAAAAAGCTTTCAGATTTTTTAAAATCTAAAATTTTGAAGTATAGATTTACAAAATTTCTAGAGGTGTTAAATGTGAATAGTTAATTGTAAATGAGGATACAAGACAAAGACGATATAACATCGAGTAAATAAGGTGTTGTATTGTTTTATTTGAGGGTGTAACTCAAAAGTTTTTATAGCTCTATAGCTTATCAAAGTTAGACATAAGAACAGTTAAACACTTTTCACTGATAAAATATATGATGATCCCAATCAAACCTCATTATTTTGGGAAAGAATATAATTTAAGAACATTTCATAGATTTTGTATTTCTATACTTAATAATTCTCTTTAAAATAATTATTTATGAAGAAATTCATTAGAAACTATATTTTTCATATATTAGGTTGGTGCAAAATAATTGTAGTTTTACCATTACTTTTCATGGCAAAAACCGCAAGTTACCTTTGCACCAACCTACTACATATATATAAATTTTAAATTCTAACAACACACATTTGAGAAACTTTCCATCAAATGAACACCTAAATAATCTGGAATCAACAATTCCAGATTGTTTCATATATTGCTCTTACTTAATAAAAACCTGCACATTGGCTCCCTGGAAAACAACTTCATTAAACTGATCAAAAATCTTTCTCTTACAAAGAAGACATTATAAAATAATATTGATAGTATTTTGGATTAAATTCTTTTGCTCTGGGGACTGCCATTGTCAAATGCAACATAAAATAGAAGATTTAAATGCATTAATAAGCAGTATGCAATCTCAAAGCAAACTTTATTAAATTAGAATTCATCCAATATGCTTTCAACTTATCAACACATTAACACAGCAAAACTGACTAGTGTCTTAGCTGATTTTATTTTTAATAACAAACATATTCTTCTTGCTCTAAAAAATTAAACTGTGTTCTATATACTTTTAAGATAAATGTGCACAATAAACCAAATTTACTTTTGTTCTTCCTGATGCCAATTACCATTTTGTGCTACACTTTGGCAGAATTGGCTAATTTGAGGATAGATTTATTTATCCTCAACTGTATTTCTTATGGATGTAATTCTAATAGCATTCTCTTACAAAAATCTTTATCTAAAAATAAGTGTCCTTTTAGTCCATATTGTGTCAACAAACTAAATGTTAGACCTTGAAAAGTTCTAATCTCTTTCTCATTGAGGGTGCCACTTTTGTTCATCTGTGTGACTCAGTTAATACATGATTTTGCACAATAATATCCTAAATGACCTGTAGGCATATATTATCCAAAACATGTTTGAGTTAACTTGCCATAAACTGTTCCTTACTTAATAAAGAAATTATTGAATTTTTGGCCTGGCACAGCGGCTCACACCTGTAATTCTGGCACTTTGGGAGGCCGAGGCAGGCAGATCACCTGAGGTCAGGAGTTCGGGACCAGCCTGGCCAACATGGTGAAATCCTGTCTTTACTAAAAAAATAAAAAAAACTAGCTGGGCATGGTGGCACAAGCCTGTAATCCCAGCTGCCCAGGAGGCTGAGGCAGGAGAATCGCTGGAACCTGGGAGGAAGAGGCTGCAGTGAGACAAGATCATGCCACTGCACTCCAGCTTGGGAGACAGAGAGAAACTTCGTCTCAAAAAAGAAGAAAGAAAGAAAAGAAAAAAGAAAGAAACTATTTAATTTTTTATTTATTCTTCAATATTTATACATTAAACCTCACCTGAATATTCTTTTTTTTTTTTTATTATTATACTTTAAGTTTTAGGGTACATGTGCACAATGTGCAGGTTAGTTACATATGTATACATGTGCCATGCTGGTGTGCTACACCCATTAACTCGCCATTTAGCATTAGGTATACCTCCTAATGCTATCCCTCCCCCTCCCCCAACCCCACAACAGTCCCCAGAGTGTGATGTTCCCCTTCCTGTGGCCATGTGTTCTCATTGTTCAATTCCCATCTATGAGTGAGAACATGCGGTGTTTGGTTTTTTGTCCTTGTGATAGTTTACTGAGAATGATGATTTCCAATTTCATCCATGTCCTTACAAAGGACATGAACTCATCATTTTTTATGGCTCCATAGTATTCCATGGTGTATATGTGCCACATTTTCTTAATCCAGTCTATCATTGTTGCACATTTGGGTTGGTTCCAAGTCTTTGCTATTGTGAATAGTGCCTCAATAAACATACGTGTGCATGTGTCTTTATAGCAGCATGATTTATAGTCCTTTGGGTATATACCCAGTAATGGGATGGCTGGGTCAAATGGTATTTCTAGTTCTAGATCCCTGAGGAATCGCCACACTGACTTCCACAATGGTTGAACTAGTTTACAGTCCCACCAACAGTGCAAAAGTGTTCCTATTTCTCCACATCCTCTCCAGCACCTGTTGTTTCCTGACTTTTTAATGATTGCCATTCTAACTGGTGTGAGATGGTATCTCATTGTGGTTTTGATTTGCATTTCTCTGATGGCCAGTGATGATGAGCATTTTTTCATGTGTCTTTTGGCCACATAAATGTCTTCTTTTGAGAAGTGTCTGTTCATATCCCTTGCCCACTTTTTGATGGGGTTGTTTTTTTCTTGAAAATTTGTTTGAGTTCATTGTAGATTCTGGATATTAGCCCTTTGTCAGATGAGTAGGTTGTGAAAATTTTCTCCCATTTTGTAGGTTGCCTGTTCACTCTGATGGTAGTTTCTTTTGCTGTGCAGAAGCTCTTTAGTTTAATTAGATCCCATTTGTCAATTTTGGCTTTTGTTGCCATTGCTTTTGGTGTTTTAGACATGAAGTCCTTGCCCGTGCCTATGTCCTGAATGGTAATGCCTAGGTTTTCTTCTAGGGTTTTTATGGTTTTTGGTCTAACGTTTAAGTCTTTAATCCATCTTGAATTAATTTTTGTATAAGGTGTAAGAAAGGGATCCAGTTTCAGCTTTCTACATATGGCTAGCCAGTTTTCCCAGCACCATTTATTAAATAGGGAATCCTTTCCCCATTGCTTGTTTTTCTCAGGTTTGTCAAAGATCAGATAGTTGTAGATATGCGACATTATTTCTGAGGGCTCTGTTCTGTTCCATTGATCTATATCTCTGTTTTGGTACCAGTGCCATGCTGTTTTGGTTACTGTAGCCTTGTACTATAGTTTGAAGTCAGGTAGCGTGATGCCTCCAGCTTTGTTCTTTTGGCTTAGGATTGACTTGGCGATGCGGGCTGTGTTTTGGTTCCATATGAACTTTAAAGTAGTTTTTTCCAATTCTGTGAAGAAAGTCATTGGTAGCTTGATGGGGATGGCATTGAATCTATAAATTACCTTGGGCAGTATGGCCATTTTCACGATATTGATTCTTCCTACCCATGAGCATGGAATGTTCTTCCATTTGTTTGTATCCTCTTTTATTTCATTGAGCAGTGGTTTGTAGTTCTCCTTGAAGAGGTCCTTCACATCCCTTGTAAGTTGGATTCCTAAGTACTTTATTCTCTTTGAAGCAATTGTGAATGGGAGTTCACTCATGATTTGGCTCTCTGTTTGTCTGTTATTGGTGTATAAGAATGCTTGTGATTTTTGTACATTGATTTTGTATCCTGAGACTTTGCTGAAGTTGCTTATCAGGTTAAGGAGATTTTGGGCTGAGACAATGGGGTTTTCTCGATGTACAATGATGTTGTCTGCAAACAGGGACAATTTGACTTCCTCTTTTCCTAATTGAATACCCTTTATTTCTTTCTCCTGCCTAATTGCCCTGGCCAGCACTTCCAACACTATGTTGAATAGAAGTGGTGAGAGAGGGCATCCTTGTTTGTGCCAGTTTTCAAGGGGAATGCTTCCAGTTTTTGCCCATTCAGTATGATATTGGCTGTGGGTTTGTCATAGATAGCTCTTATTATTTTGAGATATGTCCCATCAATACCTAATTTATTGAGAGTTTTTAGCATGAAGTGTTGTTGAATTTTGTCAAAGGCCTTTTCTGCATCTATTGAGATAATCATGTGGTTTTTGTCTTTGGTTCTGTTTATATGCTGCATTACATTTATTGATTTGCGTATATTGAACCAGCCTTGCATCATAGGGATGAAGCCCACTTGATCATGGTGGATAAGCTTTTTGATGTGCTGCTGGATTCGGTTTGCCAGTATTTCATTGAGGATTTTTGCATCAATGTTCATCAAGGATATTGGTCTAAAATTCTCTTTTTTGGTTGTGTCTCTGCCTGGCTTTGGTATCAGGATGATGCTGGCCTCATAAAATGAGTTAGGGAGGATTCCCTCTTTTTCTATTGATTGGAATAGTTTCAGAAGGAATGGTACCAGTTCCTCTTGTACCTCTGGTAGAATTCGGCTGTGAATCCATCTGGTCCTGGAGTCTTTTTGGTTGGTAAGCTGTTGATTATTGACACAATTTCAGAGCCTGTTACTGGTCTATTCAGAGAGTCAACTTCTTCCTGGTTTAGTCTTGGGAGAGTGTATGTGTCGAGGAATTTATCCATTTCTTCTAGATTTTCTAGTTTATTTGCGTAGAGGTGTTTGTAGTATTCTCTGATGGTAGTTTGTATTTCTGTGCGATCGGTGGTGATATCCCCTTTATCATTTTTTATTGCGTCTATTTGATTCTTCTTTTTTTATTAGTCTTGCTAGCGGTCTATCAATTTTGTTGATCCTTTCAAAAAACCAGCTCCTGGATTCATTAATTTTTTGAAGGGTTTTTTTTTTTGTCTCTATTTCCTTCAGTTCTGCTCTGATTTTAGTTATTTCTTGCCTTCTGCTAGCTTTTGAATGTGTTTGCTCTTGCTTTTCTAGTTCTTTTAATTGTGATGTTAGGGTGTCAATTTTGGATCTTTCCTGCTTTCTCTTGTGGGTATTTAGTGCTATAAATTTCCCTCTGCACACTGCTTTGAATGTGTCCCAGGAGATTCTGGTACGTTGTGTCTTTGTTCTCGTTGGTTTCAAAGAACATCTTTATTTCTGCCTTCATTTCGTTATGTATCCAGTAGTCATTCAGGAGCAGGTTGTTCAGTTTCCCTGTAGTTGAGCGGTTTTGAGCGAGTTTCTTAATCCTGAGTTCTAGTTTGATTGCACTGTGGTCTGAGAGACAGTTTGTTATAATTTCTGTTCTTTTACATTTGCTGAGGAAAGCTTTACTTCCAACTATGTGGTCAATTTTGGAATAGGTGTGATGTGGTGCTGAAAAAAATGTATATTCTGTTGATTTGGGGTGGAGAGTTCTGTAGATGTCTATTAGGTCTGCTTGGTGCAGAGCTGAGTTCAATTCCTGGGTATCCTTGTTAACTTTCTGTCTCGTTGATCTGTCTAATGTTGACAGTGTTGTGTTAAAGTCTTCCGTTATTATTGTGTGGGAGTCTAAGTCTCTTTGTAGGTCACTCAGGACTTGCTTTATGAATCTGGGTGCTCCTGTATTGGGTGCATAAAGATTTAGGATAGTTAGCTCTTCTTGTTGAATTGCTCCCTTTACCATTATGTAATGGCCTTCTTTGTCTCTTTTGATCTTTGTTGGTTTAAAGTCTGTTTTATCACTGACTAGGATTGCAACCCCTGCCTTTTTTTGTTTTCCATTTGCTTGGTAGATCTTCCTCCATCCTTTTATTTTGAGCCTATGTGTGTCTCTGCACGTGAGATGGGTTTCCTGAATACAGCACACTGATGGGTCTTGACTCTTTATCCAATTTGCCAGTCTGTGTCTTTTAATTGGAGCATTTAATCCATTTACATTTAAAGTTAATATTGTTATGTGTGAATTTGATCCTGTCATTATGATGTTAGCTGCTTATTTTGCTCGTTAGTCGATGCAGTTTCTTCCTAGTCTCGATGGTCTTTACATTTTGGCATGATTTTGCAGCACCTGGTATCGGTTGTGCCTTTCCATGTTTAGTGCTTCCTTCAGGAGCTCTTTTAGAGCAGGCCTGGTGGTGACAAAATCTCTCAGCATTTGCTTGTCTGTAAAGTATTTTATTTCTCCTTCACTTACGAAGCTTAGTTTGGCTGGATATGAAATTCTGGGTTGAAAATTCTTTAAGAATGTTGAATATTGGCTTTCACTCTCTTTTGGCTTGTAGAGTTTCTGCCGAGAGATCCGCTGTTAGTCTGATGGGCTTCCCTTTGTGGGTAACCCAACCTTTCTCTCTGGCTGCCCTTAACATTTTTTCCTTCATTTCCACTTGGTGAATCTGACAATTATGTGTCTTAGAGTTGCTCTTCTCGAGGACTTTGTGGTGTTCTCTGTATTTCCTGAATCTGAATGTTGGCCTGCCTTGGTAGATTGGGGAAGTTCTCCTGGATAATATGCTGCAGAGTGTTTTCCAACTTGGTTCCATTCTCCCCGTCACTTTCAGGTACACCAATCAGACGTAGATTTGGTCTTTTCACATAGTCCCACATTTCTTGGAGGCTTTGTTCATTTATTTTTATTCTTTTTTCTCTAAACTTCCCTTCTTGCTTCATTTCATTCATTTCATCTTCCATCACTGATACCCTTTCTTCCAGTTGGTCGCATCGGCTCCTGAGGCTTCTGCATTCTTCACGTAGTTCTTGAGCCTTGGCTTTCAGCTCCATCAGCTCCTTTAAGCACTTCTCTGTGTTGGTTACTCTAGTTATACATTCGTCTAAAGTTTTTCCAAAGTTTTCAACTTCTTTGCCTTTGGTTTGAATTTCCTCCTGTAGCTTGGAGTAGTTTGATCGTCTGAAGCCTTCTTCTCTCAACTCGTCAAAGTCATTCTCCGTCCAGCTTTGTTCCATTGCTGGTGAGGAACTGCATTCTTTGGAGGAGGAGAGGCCCTCTGCTTTTTAGAGTTTCCAGTTTTTCTGCTCTGTTTTTTCCCCATCTTTGTGGTTTTATCTACTTTTGGTCTTTGATGACGGTGTTGTACAGATCGGTTTTTGGTGTGGATGTCCTTTCTGTTTGTTAGTTTTCCTTCTAACAGACAGGTCCCTCAGCTGCAGGTCTGTTGGAGTTTGCTAGAGGACCACTCCAGACCCTGTTTGCCTGGGTATCGGCAGTGGTGTCTGCAGAACCGCGGATTTTCGTGATCTGTGAATGCTGCTGTCTGATCATTCCTCTGGAAGTTTTGTCTCAGAGGAGTACCCGGCCATGTGAGGTGTCAGTCTGCCCCTACTGGGAGGTGCCTTCCAGTTAGGCTGCTTGAGGGTCAGGGGTCAGGGACCCACTTGAGGAGGCAGTCTGCCTGTTCTCAGATCTCCAGCTGCGTGCTGGGAGAACCACTGCTCTCCTCAAAGCTGTCAGACAGGGACATTTAAGTCTGCAGAGGTTACTGCTGTCTTTTTTTTGGTCTGTGCCCTGCCCCCAGAGGTGGAGCCTACAGAGGCAGGCAGGCCTCCTTGAGCTGTGGTGGGCTCCACCCAGTTCGAGAGCTTCCTGGCTGCTTTGTTCACCTAAGCGAGCCTGGGCAATGGCGGGCGCCCCTCCCCCAGCCTCGCTGCTGCCTTGCAGTTTGATTTCAGACTGCTGTGCTAGCAATCAGCAAGACTCTGTGGGTGTAGGACCCTCTGAACCAGGTGCAGGATATAATCTCCTGGTGCGCCGTTTCCTAAGCCGGTTGGAAAAGCACAGTATTCGGGTGGGAGTGGCCCTATTTTCCAGGTACCGTCTGTCACTCCTTTCCTTGACCAGGAAAGGGAACTCCCTGACCCCTTGAGCTTCCCGAGTGAGGCAATGCCTCGCCCTGCTTTGGCTGGCCCACGGTGCGCTGCACCCTCTGCCCTGCGCCCACTGTCTGGCACTCCCTAGTGAGATGAACCCGGTACCTCAGATGGAAATGCAGAAATCACCCGTCTTCTGCATCGCTCACACTGGGAGCTGTAGACCGGAGCTGTTCCTATTCGGCCATCTTGGCTCTTAGCCATCTGAATATTCTAACAAAAATATCAGATACTCTAAGTCAATGTAACATCTTCGTCTATAGTTGGTTAGCAATATTATTTATATCATTGGCCTTTTGTGATGTAAAATCCCATGGTTAATATACTTAAACAATTTTATCTTCATGTACATTTTAATTTGTATCCTAATATTTTTTCAAAATTATTAAATGTTTTTCTTTCCCTCTATATATGTAACATGTCATTTTCTGTGTCTATTATAAAGTCAATATTCAACTTTAAAGTAGCAACAAGTTGAGCTCATGTTAAAGCCTTTCTTTGTATGGATTACATTGATGTTAAATTATTTCATGATGTGTTTATATCACATGATTTAATTGTTTATGTGGGGATCATAATATCAATACTATATTTGGTAATCTGAAACTTTTAGCTGAAATATTTTTTCTTATGATACCTGTTACTATTCAAAAGTTTGGCATTATGTTTTATAGTAGTTCTCTAACATATGTGAGTGTTTGTGTGTTTGTACACACACACATATATATAAAACATGTGTGATAAAGATATACAATACAAATAAATCTAAAAGGTCAGGCATAATAAGAAAATAAAAATGTTGTCTGATCTGTCTGATCTAATAAACTAGTAAGAAGAAAATGTGGGGGAGGAAGAATAAGAAGAGGAGAAAAATAGAAATAAAAAGAAGAATGAGAATAAGAATCAAGATTTTTTATAAAGAGAGTTAACTCAAGTGGCAGATAAGAAAGACGAAGTTTCTGGTTTGATTTTATAATCTTTCAACCCCAATTTCATTACTTGTTAAATACATATACATACATATATATACACACATATACATATATATGTATTTATGTTTCTGTTACTGCTATCTTCTATGACTATTATGAGAATCAGAGGAAGGAATGCAAGTAAAAGTCAACAGAGAAACTTCAGGAACTAGAAAATTTGAATACATGATATAAGCAAGTATACAAAGAAAACTGATGTCTTAAAAATCCAAGGGTTTGCAAGCAGATATTTTATATCAAACCCAATGGTGCATAATGCTAATTTTACTCAGCATTATTTTCTTTTTGTTGTTATTCTACAGTTAATTTTAAAACCTTGTTCAATATTGTAAGAAGCCAATATGGTATAAGAATGTGTATCTATATGGGTGGTTGTATTAGTCTGTTTTTATGCTGCTGATGAAGACATACCTGAGACTGGGCAATTTACAAAATAAAGAGGTTTAGATTCAACATGGCTGAGGAAGCCTCACAATCATAGCGGAAGGCAAGGAGGAGCAAGTTACCTCTTACATGGATGGCAGCAAGCAAAGAGAGCTTGTGCAGGAAAACTCACCCTTATAATAACTGTCAGATCTCGTGAGACTTACTATCATGAGAACAGCACGGGAAAGACCTGCTCCCATGATTCAATTACCTCCCACTGGGTCCCGGTGGAATTCAAGATGAGATTTGGGTCAGGAGACAGCCAAACCATATCAGTAGTATTTCAAAGCACTATGGATAAATGATAGATTCTTCCATAAATGTTGTTTGGATAACTGGATTGTCATCCAAAAAAAAAATAAATAAAGTTTGATTATCACTTCATGTCCTACAACCTTGTAGTCAAATTTCAGATTGATCAACAATTTAAACATAAGATATAGGACTATTAAAGTAATTAAGAAACATTAAAAGTTTGTATAAAACCTTTGTGGGAAATGCCATTTATAATAAAATAAGACACAAAATCCAGAAGACATTAAAAAATTGATAAATTTTATGACTTAAAATTTTAAAGAAAAAAATCCTACATGAATAATATAAACTTTTTTTCACTCAAAAAACAAAGGCTTTCTTTTTTTCTTATTTTAAACATAAGAATCAGTGAAAGTTGAATTTTTAAAATAAACAAAGGAAAAGAACAGTCCAGAGAGAAGGAAACTCAAATGACTCTTAAAATGTAAAAAGATACTATCTCAGCCATAAATATATGAAATGTAAACTAAAACAAACTAAGAAGCAGTTATACTCTTAGTCTTCTGACTGTAGTCCCAAATAACATTTCCTATTAAAAGGAACCAGTGCTTCTTGGAGAAGTGGCTGACCTCAGACCTTGGTCCATAATATAAGATGGGCTTAGAATCTTTTCATTCTAGAAAGCAAGGAAACTATTAAAACTATTAGGATTATATCACAAAGACTTCGATATCAACTTGAAGAGATACCTACTGGGAAAAGATAGGACAACTTGTTCATAATAAGGATAATAACTGCAACAGATTGAAATAAGCCTAAACAAGCCTAAGAATATAAAAAATTCAATGTTGGCAATATGTGCTGGAAATATTCTATGAGGCCACATCAGAAAATGTCATATTATAATTAAATATCGAGTTCTGAGATTAAGAAAAGAAATTCAATATCTTAATTCTTTGAAAAAACAGCACAGGCAATCTTCTTATGAATGTAATAATAGCTTTGGTATTGATTTTGATTTATTCACTTTAAAATCACCTGTGTTTTATTTTTTTAAGTCAAATTTAATGTGATAGAAAATTCATCACATATGGCTAGTCAATCCCTACCTGGGTCACCAAACTAACCTGACTTTAAATTTATAATTCATGTAGAAAATGATATCACCTTCTATAATAAATTACTTAAGTAGCTTACCTGGAATCTCTTTATATAAACAAAGTACATTCTATTCAAAGCAGGCCCATACTTAAAAAGCAGAATAAAATAAAGTTTCATAGTAATTGACATCATGGTTTAGATATCATAATTTCAATCACTTTAATAAAATACCAAGAACTTTAATAAATGTGAGTATGATTGGCTATTTTTTAACAGTTATGGACATGCCTTCACTATTATAGATATTTTAGGACAAATTTTATAGAAAACAATAGTAGTGATAAGCATTTATTCAGTGTAAACAGACAATTAACTTATGATATTTACTATGCACTGCATAATAAGGCATAGCATATCCAATTTGCATTTGGGTTACACCGTAACTGTCTCTTAGAAAAAAATATATGCTATACATATTATAATTTAATATGGCTAAATAATTATATATAATAAAAGTAGGCATTTATATATTTTAATATGTAAGATAAATAGGAGAATGCTGGAAATAAAATGAACATTTATGTATATACATTTAAAAATTTAACTGAAGGATGGAGGTAATTATTTAGACATTTAGACACGGCAAGGAAAGAACCATCTTGACTCCAAGTTAACTTTAAGATATGGATTTTCTCTTCTGTGTCTTTCCTGTCCACCTTCTCTGGGTTTGACTGCTCTGCTATTATTCTGACCACATAGAATGGAGCAGGAATCAAAATTCTTTTTTTAGAACAAAGATGCTTTTTATAAAACCATGAATATCTACTTTTCATGGGAAGGAAGTCATAGTCTTGTTTTAGTATGCAGATAGGCTTTGGAATAATTCCTCAGTTCTAAATCCCTTGTTCGCTTTTACTTGGATGCATTTGAAAACTCTTCAATCCTATGAGTGTTCCTATTGCTGACTGAGTCATACATGATCACAAAGGATCACAGTCCTGTGTGGAGAAGAAAGAAAGGAATTGCTAGTAAAAGAAAACATAAATCCACCATCTGCACAGTAAGAACTGGACAGCTGCGAGGGAAAGGACACTTTCTCTAACAGCCGACTTGTTATTCAGCCCAGGCTGGAACCATACAGCTCTCTTGGAGATAAAAGTCTTAACAAAGGAAATTTTGGAAAATTAAGGTTAATGGGCAAAGTCTTTCATGATCATCAGAGGAGTCTAGGCTAAGGGCTTTTTGGTTGTTTCTCAGGGAGAGGAGAAAATGTACCCACATCACAGTGTACTATTCTTACACAGTTAAAGAAGAATTTTATTCCAAAATTATTTTCAAAGCTGATAACAATTAAATAATTATTTCTGATTTTATGATTTCAAGGCCACAGTCTAACATATTCTAATCTGTTACATACTTGAAAAATGGGAAACCCTGCTCTATGACAGTCTTGAGTGTGAGAGCATATTTTGCACTTTTCTTCTTGCTTCTGATTCCTCCTTTTATCAAAACACAAAAATTAGCTTATACCACAGAAGCAAAAGAGACATTATAATATCCTTAACATATTTTATTTTCTTGCATGATATTATGGTGGCTTATGCCTCTCTATCGATAACAGAATAGAATAGAAATATGTGAAACTCAGACATAGGTAACCAGCATGTGGTTCTGCTTCGCTAGAACCATATGATCAGTGGTAAAAGAATGTAGAATAAACACAGTATCTAACACCAGCTTTTCAATTCAATGTGCACTTCACTACTCTGTGCACAGCATATGTTATTTCTGGTAGGTCCTGCAAACAATTTCTGCAGAGCACTTTACAAGATACAAAATGTTTTTTTCCTAAATATTTTCCTTTATTGCTTCATCACAAATATTTAATAGAAGTATCTAAATTCATGGTAATCCTCCAAAGAACAGCAGAGGGTAGAACTGTGTTTTCTGGGCTCAACATAGGGAAGTACAATGAGTATAATGAGTGCCTCAATGTAAAAAATCTCTATAATGAGGTACATATGAGAACAGGAGAATGTAGGAGCCTATTGCTTGTCCTGGAGGTGGTAGGGTAGTCTGGTTTGGGAAAGGGAGTGGTAATATTCTAGGATGTTTTTCCTAAGGAAGAAAAGAACATACCAATTGGCTAAGAGTTCACATTAGAGATGTTTTCTGTCTGTGGGGTATTGTGATAAGCATATTTCTTACTTGTTTATTGTGTTGTTACTACATCCTCATAAGATAATTTTATCCTCATTTTATAAATAAAGTTTCTTAGATTCAGAGATTTTCAGAAACTTATGCAAATTTGCAACCTACTAACAGGCAGATCTTATTCCAAAATTTTTAAACCATTCCCCTATAATGGGAAGATATACTAGAAGGACAACAAAGCTTCTCATTCAAGACTTAGATAAAAATTAAATGGGCATAGTGGTGCACGTCTGTAATCCCAGCTACTCAGGAAGCTGAGGCAGGGAGATTTGCTTGAACCCAGGAGGTGGAGGTTTCAATGAGCTGAGATTGTGCCACTGCACTCCAGCCTGAGTGACAGAGCAAGACTCTATCTCAAAAAAAAAAAAAAAAAAAAAAGACAGATAAAAGAGTTTGTAGGACAGCAGTGAGTAGCCCAGATGGATTGTAACCAAACACATATAAGGAAAGTTTAACGAGCAAGAAGGAGAGAATAGACTGAGAAGTTATATTAGAGCCAGACTCTGAAGGACACCAGCTATCTGAGATACACCATGTGAACTCTTCACTCAGTGTGCAATGGTAAACATGATTGTTTTGAAGAGACTTATTGGATGGCAAGATTAATTTGACAGCAGAGACATAGTGAGATTAAAAAGCATGTAAAAGCAGTAAGGAAGCTAGTAATAGCAGTCAAAGATAATGATAGTTCTGGCAGGAGGAATAGAAAAAGAAATGGATTGGAAAAACAGTTTATGGATACAGCCAAAAGGATTTTGCTACTGATTCAACTTGGGGAAAAGTTAGGTTACAAAAGTTAGGTGTTAAGCATGGATGAAAAGGAAAAAAGTAGAAGCATAGTAGAAATGAATGAAAGGACAGGTTTTTAAGAAAACCTGATAACATTTCATATGGGGAATGTGATTTGCCAATTTGGATGTTTTTTAAATAATGGCAGAAAATAATAAAAACTGGATATAGGATATCAAAATGTATGTTAACGCTAAAATTCAGATTTGTGAACCAACATGCAATGGCAATAGTTGATGCCATTGAAGAATTTAGAAAATAAAGACAAAAAAGAAAGATATGGTGATGCTGCTGCTGCAGCTGGGTCTGCCGTTGAAGTGACAATGATAGCTATAGTCATACAACATTTATTATTTGCCAAGGAGTATTCTAGGTGCTTTATTTACATTAATTTAATCATCACAGCAGCCCTATATGTGAGGTAAGCTCCATTTTATGGAGGAGGACACTGAGCCACCATCAGAGAGAGTAACCTGCCCCATGTTACACATCCAGCAAGAAACAGATGTTTAAGCCTACAGGTATGGATACACACACATATATACATGTGTGTATATATACAATTAATATCACCACTGTCATCAGTTTGGATTGCATCCTTCCAGACAGGAAAAGGTCTGCAAGACAATGTAAACTGGTGGTAGTGTTTTTTTGTTTTATTTTTTTCGAAGAGAAAGACTAAGATTGGGGTAATGTTCAATCAATACTTTCAATTTGTCTCTGTTCTTGGAATTATTTACAAAGAGGAAGGCAAAAACTTGCGTAACTATAAATGAATGAAGTAACATGATTACTTATAAATTAAATCTACATATTATGGAGAAAAAATGTAGAATGTACATAGATAAACCTGTAATTAATGATTTTTTCATAATTCGAATATTTGGAGATAACCACTATTGAAGATGTGTTAAATTCCCCTCCAGCCTTTACAGAATTTTTCATACCTTATTCCAAAAATTCACATTATATTTGAGTTTTACTTAGAAGTCAAACAAATAATATTATGTTCTATTTCCATTTCTTTAATTAATAAATACTTTTCAATCTCTTTTCAATATCCTGTGCCATGACATTTTGGACACTGATCCTTTCCTTAGCCCCAAGGTTTGCTGATTTTTATTTAGACATCACTGGACTGAAGAGATGTTTACCAGACTCAATTTTGTTTGGAAACAAGGCAAGCAATTTTCTGTTTAACTAGTCACTGCCCACTTAGTTCCTTTACTTTTATATTCTCACATATTTAGCCAATGTAAATTTCTATTATCTCACAGTGATTTAGCCACTTAAGGGATGGGAATTCTATAGAAAGTCCCCAAAGAAAAACACCATCAGTGAAGAGTTTACTTGCTTGTTATTTTTCTCTTTTCTTCTTTCTATGTTTGCTAAAGCTGCTACACTGGGGGTCAGGTTTTTGTTTGTGTGTTTTATTTTGTTTTTTATAGCCTTTTTCCCTACAACTGTATGTTTAGTCCATCCTCTACATCATGTAGAGTTATGCGTTTTCACTTAATCCCCTTCCTGATGTTCCTGGCCAGGAACTCTCCACCCTCCTGAGAGTTTACCAGAACTTCTATGTTCCCCATGAGGAAGCACAGCTCTGTCAAGTAGAAGTATTTGAACTTTAGCACTTTCCTTTGTCTAATTCTGCAGCATAGCTAATAAAATGTCCTTGGAATTTCTAGTACATTGTAGCAACTCTCCTTCTTAGTAGCTTGTGTCAGATGCAAGTTGTCCAAGTTGTGAGGATGTAGATGTGAGGGACTGGGGAAACCAGAAGGGGAACACAGAGAGAAGAGACTGTCGGAACAGAGCCTCAGAACTTGAGCAGCTCTGTGATGGTAAAGCCAGAACAAGTACGATAAGAATAGAGTAAGGCTGACACAGCAAAGAGACGTCCAGTTACTGCCCATTCTAACCATCAATTCAGAAAGAGACAGGGTAGTGAAGTACCTTTGTACAGGGCCTTTCTGACATGGTGACAGGGTATTGGATTGAAGAAGGGACAAAACCAAAAGTAGGACCCCAAGGGTTGGATTAGAGTTTCTGAACAAAAATCTAAACCCTTGGAACATGAAAGAGCCTATTAGGTATCCATTTCTGACAGAAAAAGGGTATAAAGTAAAAGTGTCATCACAATAACAAAGCATCAGTTATATGAACTGGCACAGGTCACAGCAGAATTATAGCAAGACAGACTAGATACGGCCTCCCCTGATGTATTCAACCAAGGCTTTGTTAATTTAAGTTAAGCAAAGGTTTATTTGCACAGCCTGATTGACAGCCTATGATTGATTCCAAATCAGGGTTGAAATAAAAGCAGTTCACTAAGGACATTATATAAGAGATAAAAATTTAAATGATGATTTATAAAAGATTAGTATGGAAGAGGAAACAAAGAGTAATTAGTCCAGAAAGCTGGAAAGATCATCATATATACATTTATATTTATACATACATGTATATAATTGCATATATGTGATCTTGAATTTTCAATATTGATTTTAAAAATTCAAGAAAAATTTAAAGAGTATTCAAATATTTGAACATATCAGTTTTAAAAGTCAACATAATACTCAATTCTATTCAGAAGCATCTTTTATTGATTTATATTAATTCAACAACTATTTAAAGATCTAGCAATTAATAGTTTATAAATAACTAGATTAAGTTAAATAATGTTAAGTAAAATAATGACCTGATATATATATGTTTATTACATGTTTTCAATGAATGATTTCAATGACTACTACCAGCATTGTGTCGAAGCATGAAGATATAGAGATAGAAATGACAGTCTCTTCTCTAGAGATATTAATTCAAAATTAAGTTTTGTCTTAAGTACAATTAAAATCCAAATTAATCATTAATCATTGAAGTAATTAGCTTCATCTGATAGAGGTTGAGATAAGCTTAATAGAGGAGATGATGTATGATCTGAGTCTTGATAGATGAGTTAGGATGTTCCAAACAGAGAATAAGGATAAGAGTTTTCCAAGTAAAGGAATCAGCATAGTGAATGCATGGACAAATTAGAGAATATACTGTCTTTGAAACATGGCACTTTGGTCTCTTTTGTTGGAGAGAAGAGTCATGAAGGAAGTGTAGGATCTGTCTCTTCCTCTTGTCAAGAGGTCCTCCCTCCTTTAACAACCTGAATGTGCAGAGTTTTATTTATTAAAAGAATGGTTATCTTACATTGTCTCTAGGAAATTACTTCAGGGATAAATGTCCAGTAAGCATAGAAAATGTGATTATAGATTTCTAGATAAAGATCAATTATGGGAATATGATTTTGGAGTCAGCCAACAGAGGGTAGACGTAGCTATGTAAAGAAATAATACGAAGGAAAGCATGCAATGTTGGAAAACACAGACCAAGAACACGATTCCTGCAATCATCAACATTTAAAAGGCTGGGAAGGCAGAATATTCATCTTTTTTTTTTTTTTTTTTTTTTTTTGCAATGGAGTCTCATGCTGTCACCCAGGCCGGAGTGCAGTGGCTCAATCTCGGCTCATGGCAATCTCCGCCTCCGGAGTTCAAGCGATTCTCCTGCCTCAGCCCCCAGAGCAGCTGGGACTACAGGTACACATCACCACGCCCGGCTAATTTTTGTATTTTTAGTAGAGACAGGATTTTGCCATGTTGGCCAGGCTGGTCTCAAACTCCTGACCTCAGGTGATCCACCCGTTTTGGCCTCCCAAAGTGCTGGGATTACAGGGGTGAGCCACTGTGACCAGCCTCAGCATTTCAAAACAATGGGGAAAACATGCTCCTAAAAATGAAAAGAAGAAAGCTTCTATTTGAAAATTACTAATACTGTCAGATGCAGCAAGGAAGTAGTGGAGTAAAATGAGTTAAGGAAGACATTTAGCAACTAGAAGGCTGTGGGTAACAATAACCAGTCCATTTCAACAAAGTGATAGACGCACCTTGAGTCGAAGAGTAAATGGAAGTTGAGGAAGCAAAGATAGCAAATACAGATTATTCATTCAAGACATTTGAGAAAATGCTGGAGTCAATAAATCAGCTTGTAGGTTAAGTAAGGTTGAGGCAAAATTTTTGTTTTCTAATTTTTATTTCAGAATAGAGAAATCTAAAACATTTTTATATTCTGGAAGGTAGAAGTGGAAAGAAAAAAAAGGATATTTGGTGGATTAAAGTAATGAAGAAACAAAGAGATGTCATCAAAATTAAGTTTTGTCTTAAGTACAATTAAGAGCCAGGCATGGTGGCTCACGCCTGTAATCCCAGCACTCTAAGAGGCTGAGGCAGGCATTTGGCCTGAGGTCAGGAGTTCAAGACCAGCCTGGCCAACATGGTGAAACACTGTCTCTACTAAAAATACAAAAATTAGCTGGGCGTCATGGTGGGCGCCTGTAATCCCAGCAACTTGGGAGGCTGAGGCGCTGGGTGTCATGGTGGGCGCCTGTAATCCCAGCAACTTGGGAGGCTGAGGCAGGAGAATCGCTTGAACCCAGGAGGCAGAGGTTGCAGTGAGCTGAGATTGCACCATTGCATTCCAGCCTGGGCAACAAGAGTGAGACTTTGTCTCAAATAAAAAATAAATAAATAAAAAGAGTATGGATGGAATAAATAATCTGAGAAAGAAGAGTGAGGGCTTCATCTGACAAAGGGGGAAAGGTAGCACCAAATATTTAAATTTAGAAGTGAAAGAGAAGGGGAAGTTATGGACTTCTACTTTATGGCCTCCTTTTGCTTTTTTAAATAGGAGATATTTCAAATTCTTTGAGTTAAAAAACTATGAAGGCAGCATTGGAGACTTAACATGAACAAAAGTAGCATCTTGTGTACTCTTACTACATTCCAGTCCCTAAGGCAGCTGCTTTCCCATTTATGATGTCAGAAAATCCATGCAACTTTGACAAGCTACTCATTAAAATGGAGTCTTAAGTTTATAGATAAGAAACTGAAGCTCAACATGGATATTGACTCAGGGTTACAGAGTTAGTGTGTAGCAGACTTTGGATTTGAAATTTCATCTGTTAGTCCTAAAGCCTGTATTCTTTCCACTACATTAATCTACTCCCATCCACCCTTCAGAATAGTAGCAACTTGGACAATGCCAAGAGTTAATTAAGGGCTAAAAAAGATTGACCACATGTATATAGACTCATCTGAATAACAGTGAAAGCATTCTACAATTGTCTCTAATGCTATTCAGCAGTTTCAAACAGCAGTGGAGAAAACAAAAGGTTCAACTGAACCAAGGTCAATGAATTATAAAGGTGAATACACAGATACACAGAGAACCAAGTAGTTTGCGGTGGTGTTTTGTGAATATCACTGCAGTGAGGTCTCCCCTGTGTCAGAAGAAAGCAAAATCTGGGGGTATTGAAAGACTAAAAATGAGATATCTACCGACAGCTGAGGATGAAGATCAAATTGAAAGAGTGGAAAAGCAGTGGAAGGTGTAGATTCACACAACAGATGTTGCTTAGACACAATTGTTACCAACGTTAAACTCTCTATGTGACCCTTCATAGCTTTACAAAATGCATCAATATAGTATGTAATTTGGGAAAGCAACACATTATAATGAAAATAACTTGGCCTTTGACCATGAAGCTCAAGTTCTTCCAGTACCATATAGCATTAAGAAGTGACTTCATTTCTTATTTTCTTCATTTGTTAAATGAGAATAACAATTCCTCCCTTGTGAAGTGTTATGAGTATCAACATAAATGAACATCTGGCACAGGGTGTGTACTTAATACATGGTAGCTCTATTTATTAAGATTCTTATTGGAATAATTTGATTCTTACAATAAGATTGTGAGATAGACAATATTACTTCACTATATTCTATTTTGGATTTAGCTGATACCCTCTTAACTAATTTCGCAAATGAGAAAATGGAGGATTAGAGAGAAAAACAAACTGTCCTGAGGAGACTGGACTAGGATGAGAGAACAGCTTGTTAATTTTGCTCCAGAATTTTATTCTATAAATAAAACAATCTATATATTGATCAATTAATCAATATAGACTACAAAGTCTGTCAAATGGTTCAAATACGAGAATATGGGTAGACATATAAAACTCTACGCCACATTTTGGCTGGGACCGGTGGCTCACGCCTGCAATCCCAGCACTTTGGGAGGCCGAGGCAGGTGGATCACCAGGTCAGGATACGGTGAAACCCCGTCTGTACTAAAAATACAAAAGAAACCAGACGGGCATGGTGGTGCGCGCCTGTAGTCCCAGCTACTCAGGAGGCTGAGGCAGGTAAATCGCTTGAATCCAGGAGGTGGAGGCTGCAGTGAGCCGAGATCGTGTCACTGCACTCCAGCCTGGGTGACAGAGTGAGACTCTGTCTCAAACAACAACAACAACAACAACAACAAAGTCTATACAACATTTTTCATCTTAGAATGAAGGCTATCGCTCGGGAAAAGTGAAAGATGAACACAGAAGCTTATTTATTTACTCCAAATGCAAAATAGAAAAGATATTTAGGAAAAGAGATAGAAACATTGGGGGCATATCTCTCCAGTGACATTAAAGATGCAGTTAGTACGGAAAATGCTGGAGTAGATAGGCCAGTAAACAAAGGCACAGTGGCCAAAGTGGTAAGTGCAGTGCCAAATGATATTTTTCCAACAGTAGGATAATAAAAAGATTTCTTTCTGTTTGAGGCTCATAATATTGCTTTTTTCAATTTCTAATAAGAAAATAATGTTAACAAAATGAGTCCTCTTTTTCTACTGAACTCATCCACTTTTTTATCTTTCTCTTTCTAGCTGTTTAATCCATGCGAACACTCAAAGTTTCTGGACAAATAACTATAACAACGTGGAATTTTGAAAGTTAACACAATAAATGAGTAAAATTAGAGTTGACTTATATTTAAAATACTTTAATTTCCATTTGGAAAGTAAAACCTGACAAAATTCATCTTGCCAGTCCGGAAAAAGCAAGTCATTTTAATCAAGCCAATATTTTAATTAGCCCACCAAATTTAACTCTAGGTACATCTGGTTCCATATCATGTCCATGAATTAGCAATACAGTGTGTGACTGAATTTATAACTAATTCAACTTGACTACACTAATAAAATTCAAGTTACTGTTAAGGAGTCAATGTATTACTTAATTACCTAATATTATCCAAATATCTTAGTAAACATATTCTTAAAAACAAAAAAAAAATTCTGGCTGAGTGTGGTGGCTCATGTCTATAAGCCCAGTGCTTTGGGAGGCTGAAGTGGGAGGATCCCTTGAGGCTAGGAGATCAGGGCTACAGTAAGCTATGATCTTGCCACTACATTCAAGTCTGGGCAACAGAGTGAGTGACCCTATTCTAAAACAAAAACAAAACAAAACAAAAACCAAGAAAGTCCTACCAGGCTAGCATGTTTTCTTCTTAGAGTTATTGTTTCAACAAATGTGAAATATATATTTAGAGTTACAGAATTTTAATGTCTTCAGGTATATTTTTTCAAAATTTCTCCAGATCCTTTAAAGAAAATTTGAAAACCGAATCTGATAACATTTCCAACCTAAAGCAGACTAATGTAGCTGCTACAAAACATCCATCGTTACTCAGTAGCCGCATAAGGAAAAGAAATCATCGGGTTGTCACAATATCATAAATGTGAAACGTAATGAACTAGGATAACATCAAGTTTTTGGTATGAGACACAAATTTCATATATAGAAAGCCTCAGATTTTTCTTTGTAATTGACTTATTATGGACACTGCCCCTTATATCAAAAATTATGTTATGATTACGTCTCAAAGCTCAAAGATAGAAAAATTAATAAAAATAGCTACTTTATATTAAGTACTTAATTTACTACTGGCCAAATACAAACATATAACTTACATTTTAGGTTTGAATTTTTATACAATTAAATTTTAAGTTTTATTTTTTAAATTTTATTTATTTTTGAGACAGGTTCTGGCTCTGTCGCTCAGGCTGGAGTGCAATGGTGTAATCTCAGCTCACTGCAACCTCCACCTCCTGGGCTCAAGAGATCCTGCTATCTCAGCCTCCTGAGTAGCTGGGACTACAGGCATGTGCCACCACACCTAGCTAACTTTTGTATTTTTAGTAGAGACTGGGTTTCGCCATGTTGCCCAGGCTGGTCTCAAACTCCTGGGCTGAAGTAATCCTCCTGCCTTGGCCTCCCAAATGCTAGGATTACAGGCATGAGCCACCATGACTGGCCTAATTTTTATTTTGGATTTTAAAAATATTGTATGCTTAAAATATTTTATATTCATTTTTTATATTTAATTTCATATACATATAAAAATTTAATTTTCACTACTGACTTTATGAAGACAATATTATTAAAAACCTTATAACAGATCTAGTTAAACTACAGAGACAAGATAAAAACCCAGGTATTCTTGAATCAAAAGCTTATGCCATTAATCTCTACTCCCTCACACACTAATGAGAACTATACAGCATGTCTTTTTTTTGGACTTACCTTGATTGCCAAAAAGTTCAATATCATAATCAGAAAGTGTTGGTTTTGTTCTCTCTCCCTGTTTCTCTTTTCCCAGCCCCTAATTATATACCTTATATACATACAAATCAACTACTATCTTCTACTGTTTCCTCCCAATTTTATTTTGGCCCTTGTTTTAAATTTTGTTTTAAACAGCACAAAAGGGGGCCATAACAGGAATTATCTTTCACTGATTATTTTCTATATGCTGAGTATTGAATTGGATATTTTATACTTGCTCCCTCATAAAATCCCCCAACAAACCCATTTGGCAAATGTCAAACAGCTCTTAAATGGCAAACTGAAGACTTCAGCTCAAAAGTGGCTGAAAGCCTCAATAAGCATATAAAAGGCACACAATTTTCTTGAGCATCAGAAAAATAGAAATTAAGACCACAATGTGATACAACTATGCAGCCATTAGAATGTTAGGAAAAAGACAGACAATGCTTAATGTGGAGTAACTGGAAAACTTATACATCACTTGTGGACATAAAATAGGTACAATGACTCAAAAATGGTTTAGTAGTATTTACTAAAGTTGAACATATGTATCCTCTACGGCACAGCAATTCCACTACTAAAATATGCTAACTAAAAACACACCCATAAGTTCACCAAAAGATATGGACAAGAATGCTCATAGCAGCATAATTACAGCACAATTGCTATAAACAATTAGAATGATCAGAAAGAGTGGGAAAGTAAATTGTGTTATATCCAGGTAAATAAATAAAATACAGTAATGAAAACACATGAACTAAAACTACACACAACATAGATCAATCTCAGTATAATTGTTGAGCAAAATAAGCTAACCACACAAAAAATACTTGGTGTATGATTCCATTACATAAAATTCTAAATGAGGCAAAACTAATCTATGATGATAGAAATCACAATAGTGTTTATTTTGGGGGTAGTTATTAAAGGGGGACAACAGATTCTGGGGCACTGGTGATCTATTTATTGATCTAGATGCTGCTTAAACTGATGTGCTTAATTTTTGAAAAAAAAATCATAGGTTATCTTTTTTGTCTGTATACTTTTCTTTATTCATTTTATAAGTTAACAAAACAGGTGTACTTAACGAATGTCTCTGCTGTTTATGTTATGCTTAATTTATGTTTTAAAGACCAGAAAAGTAAAAACAAATACATAATATCATGTTACCACTAAACCTTTCCAAGAGTTGGCAGAATCTATATAATTGAAAGAAAAAAGTTGTCAGGAGAGGGGGCAATATGCTTTGGTTGTATTCCCCACCCAAATCTCATCTTGAATTATAGCTCCCGTAATCCCCATGGTCGTGGGAGGAATCAGGTAGAGATAATTGAATCATGGGGGTAGTTTCCCCCATCCTGTTCTTGTGATAGTGAGTAAGTTCTCATGAGATCGGATGACATCATAAGGGGCTTTTCCCCCTTTGCTCAGCATGTCTTCTTCCGGCCATCGTGTGAAGAAGGACAGGTTTGCTTCCACTTCCACCGTGATTGTAAGTTTCCTGAGGCTTCCTCAGCCATATGGAACTGTGAGTCAATTAATCCTCTTTCCTTTATAAATTACCCAGTTTCAGGCCGTTCTTTATAGCAGCGTGGGAACAGACTAATACAGGGGGACTTGCAAATTCCTTTTATAAACACTTTAACCAACTTAACCAAAAAGGGGTTAAAAAAACAAAAATTCACCAAATTTAACTAAATCTCTTATATATTATAATCAAGGCCTGAAATTTTTTAATTTAGACTTAGAATCTTGGAGTTTTACATCAAGGCATAAATGTAACAAACCCATTCATTTATTTACACATTCATTCATTCCATAGTTATTTACTACTGGATTCTAAGCACTTAAGGGTTTCGAGGAGGTGCATTTTCCTTCTAGTACTTAAGTAGCAAATGCAAATGCCTCTTATTGCCAGGTGGAGATGGCAAACTGGCAAAAAGCCTGGGTGCAAGTGTGCATTGTGTGCTTGATAGAAACTGTGGAATATTGTCAAGCACATGTCCCATGTGGAAAGTGGGGCTGCAACTACTTAGCACCAACTGGTTCTTTTCATGTGGGTCCATTGAAAATCACAATTTACTATGTGAAACCAACCGGTTTTTAAAAGTATGCTCTTTGCAAGAAAACAAACAAGAAACACTGTCTGTGACAAACAAAGCACATCTGTGAGCTGAATTGGGCATATTGCTGCCAGTTTCTAACGTCTGATCAAACTAAAGAGACATGAATGCTTGCTGGGTCACAACTATGAGAAGCTCATTTGCCCTTTAGGTGCCAAACCACTCAAAGCACCACACTCATTCTCCTTCTTCTGGTTTGCTGTAGCCTCAGGATTAACAGTTGAAAAATAAATTGCTTAATTAAATACATTATGGTTTATTCTTACCATGAAATACTAGGCAGGCATTTGAATGAATGAGATAGAATTATATCCATATGTGTATGTGTGTGTGTATGTGTGTCTGTATGTGTGTGTGTGTGTGTGTGTGTGTGTGTGTATGAATGTCCATGAAATATTTTGAGTGAAAATCAACAAAATCAGAATTAGGACTGCAAAATCAGAATTAGGAATGCCATGGAAGAGGTGGGCAAACGTTGGCTTTAGAGCATTTAACTTTTCCTTATTTTGACTTATTCCATGTATTTATATTTGTTCAAGTGGGGGAAAAAAAAAAGCCTTCATAGTGGCACTCACTGCTCCCTGTGAATTAAGCCTCCTAGTTCTTTAATTAGTTACAGAGTTCTGATTCGACATATGCCTCTCCTGCTCCCTCATTCCCTAGTGGCCACCTGCAGGGCTGCTCAGCAACATAAGCATCACGCTGTTTCTCTCAGAGCCTTCTCTTTGCTCACAGGCAAGGTGAGCAGAGTGAAGGCGCAAGAGAGTGAGGTTTCTTACTAACTGCCTCACACACAGGAAGGATGCAAAAGAGTGATCCATAAGTGACATTTGTCAAGAAGTCTACCTTTCCAATAGCTTTCATATAATCATTTTCAGACAAAAACTAGCACAAGGAATCCTCTTTTCCTTCCCATCAGAAAATCATTTAACCAGCTTTCACTAATAAGATTGACAGGAGAGGAAGGCCAGAAAGAACAATCCCTCTATTCTGGAACATTTTTAAATGACCTTGGATGTTTTAAAATCACAAAAATAATAGACTGCAAGCTTCTGGAGACAGTGTCAGGCTCACCTTTTAATGCCCCGGGGAACATAACACTGCCTTTTCTATTAGCTGCACTGAAAAGTATCTTTTGATTTCAGTAAAGAAAGCAGAAGAAACAATGTAGAAAATGGCATACTCCAATGGATAAAATGCATAATTTCTTTTAGAGTATTGGTTTCCATTGAATTCTTCTAATGCTAATTTATATCATATATATATATATATTTGAGATGGAGTCTCACTCTGTAACCCAGGCTAGAATGCAGTGGCGCAATCTCAGCTCACTATAATCTCTGCCTCCCAGGTTCAAGCAATTCTCCTGCCTCAGCCTCCAGAGTAGCTGGGATTACAGGGGCACACCACCATGCCTGGCTAATTTTTTTGCATTCCTAGTAGAGACAGGGTTTCACCACGTTGGCCAGGCTGGTCTTGAACTCCTGACCTCCTGTGATCTGCCCACCTTGACCTCCCAAAGTGCTGGGATTACAGGTGTGAGCTGGATATTTATTGGGTAGCTACTATGTTAGCGTAAATAATTATCTCTTTCGCATTTAACTTTCTTTTTTTTTTTTTTTTTTTGCAGAGAAAATTTTTTATTTGAACTTGATGTTAAACATGCTTGATTATCCTCTTGCTTTATCCTAAAATATAATAAGCTAAATAAAACACCAATCATTTTATAATGAGTGATAACATGGAGTAAGAAAGGACATCGCATTTAACTTTCAATATCAACTCCAATGCGTAAAATACTCCCATTCTCCCTACTGAAAAAAAAAAAAAAAGTACCATTGTCAGGTAATCTCCATTTTTATGGCCCTTAATCTCCATCACATTTCTAGCAAAAACCAAACCAAAACAGACAAACAAAACCATATACAGTAATTAGTCTGCAGAATGAAAAACTCATAGACTTTGACCAAAACAAAACATATCCTGACTTCACAGGGGAATACTCATTACCTTCAAATCACTTACTTGAAATGAAAATATTAAAAATTACCATAATTTTTAAATCAGTAAAACATTTCTATATATTATTTTCACATAAATGGATCAAGAAATTACAGACCAGAGTCATTCTTCACATCATGTGACCAATAAGGTTTATAAAAATATCTTGGTACAAATTATAATCTGGACATTTTTGTTAACTAAAGTCTAGTTTAGTATATAAAAATTATCTGAAAGTATAAATGTTATAAAAATGTAATGTAAATTTTCATATATTTATTCTATTAAATTGGCTATTACCCACTCTAGATTTTTACAAATTATTTTAAAATGGTTATCTTTAATATTTTTACCTACTATTAAGATAATTTTGGGCCGGGCGTGGTGGTTCAAGCCTGTAATCCCAGCACTTTGGGAGGCCAAGGCGGGTGGATCACGAGGTCAGGAGATGGAGACCATCCTGGCTAACACGGTGAAACCCCATCTCTACTAAAAATACAAAAAATTAGCCTGGCGTGGTGGCGGGCGCTTGTAGTCCCAGAAATTCGGGAGGTTGAGGCAGGAGAATTGCGTGAACCCGGGAGGCGGAGCTTGCAGTGAGCCGAGATGGCGCCAGTGCACTCCAGCCCGGGCGATAGAGCAAGACTTCGACTCAAAAAAAAAAAAAAAAAAAAAAAATATATATATATATATATATATATATAAATTTGATAAACAAGCAATAATAAACAAATACAACAGAAACTCTTTAAAATAACAGATTTGGAAATCTTCAGAATTTCAGGGGTTTAGAATTGGGTGCAGGAAGTGTTGATATTAAAGAAAATAGTTTGTAAAATTAAGATATGCATATTTATTTGTGAAGGGACAAAGAATATTAAATGCATGGCTATAATGATCTCAGTTGTAAAAGAGAAAAGACACATTTCAGTCACATAATGGGTGACTTTTTGAACCTCAAAAACTTACAAGTTTTGTTGATTATCCCAATGAATTTTTTACTTTGTACTATAAGCAGAAAAAAAAGTTAAGAAACAAACATTTATAAAATACTTTTGAGGAAAACATCTGATTTTAAAATTCATGTATTTATAGCATGTATGCTTTAATTTATTTGGAATAATAATCATGGCCTAAAACTATATTTTCAATATTTACTTAAAACATGGTGTTCAAGCTTTCAGGGACCGATGAGATAACATGTAACACATGTGACTTTAAAAGGCAAGAACATTATGTCTAAATAGTAATCTCCTGCTGTCACATTACAAAATATTTAACTACAGAATACAAGCAACTGGAAGAAGACATCATTTCCAGTCTATAACATTTAACTGTGGGCTACCTTTTAAAAACATTATTTGTGTAAAGTATCTAACATATTTTCAGAGAGATTTGTACTCTCAGAGGTATATGTATAACCCTCACGATTTTGAAGCCAATACTATCCAAATAGCTGTGCTGCTACTTTCTGCACTAGAGGAAACTTTTTATCAAAACCATATACTGAAAATCACAGAGTACATTGTTGATTATCTTTGAGGCAAAATATATTTGCATGACTAATTTAGTCTGCATACTTAAAACTTAATGTAAATATGCTCTAAATAAATATAGACTGAGAAAATATACTGTACCCTGTTAAAATATGGCAGCAGTCTATATTCAAATGCTTATGCCCTCAAGGACAATCAGATTTTCCGAGGTTTGGGCAGAAAAATTCTGCAGATGGCCCACACATTCATCCCTTAATCTTTGCAAGGAGAAATGCAGTTTTCTTTTAAGAGGAGCACTACAAAGTTGTAAAAAAGAACAGCTTCATTTCTCATCCTTCATTCTGGGCCTATGCCTTGCCTCTCCCAGAAACATTTTCTAAAAGCACCTGTATTAATGCAACATTTCTTTAACATGTAAGATATGGAAAGAATACTGTGGTGGGTAGAATGCTTATGGTGTTCAAGAATTCCACTCTCAAATATAGCTGTACTACACGATCCCCTTCCTCTGGGTGCAGGCACACCTGTGAATATGGTAAGAAATCACTCCTTATACTACTTTATATGGCAAACATGACGGGATAGTCACTGTCATGATGAAGCTGTGTTGTATGATTCCCTCGTAGTAAACTGAACAGAAAGATTTGCCTGCTGGCCTAGAAGTATGCAGCCATGTTATGACAGGGCCGCATGGCAAGGAAATGCATGTGGCCTCTAGGAGCTGACAGCAGCCCCTGGCTGATAGCCATCTAGAAAATGAGGACCTTGGTCTTACAACTGCAAGGAAATGAATTTTGCCAATAACCTCATGAACTTGGAATATGACCCTGAGCTCCAGAAAGATCGCAACACCTTGATTTCAGCCTTGGGAGACCTTTAGCAGAGGAGACAACTAAACAGTGCCTAGACTGTCATGTCCTACAGAAACTGTGAGATAATAAGTGTGTGAAGCTGTGTTTTAATCAGCTACATTTTTCATAATTTGTTTGCAAGAAAGAAAACTATTACAAATAGTAACGTGCTAATATTCTTGTGCTAAGTCGTCTTATTCTTAAGAGAAATGTTGGCTGTTAAGTAATGAAAACCATTTTAATTTTGCAAGAGTTCAAGGTCTTCGTCAATTCTCTAGAAATATGTGCTTATACCTAAAACTCTGTTTCTTATTGTCTGACCATCTACATTCAACGCATAATTTCCATTTTCTTTGAGACGTGAGTAAAATCAGAGGTAGACATAAACTTGTAGTAGTTTATATTTGTATCACTTGTTACTATTTAAAAAGTACTCTGAGACTTTTGAGAGAATAGCAGCAGGGACATTTATTTTATTCTCCATGAAATCCCCCCATAAAAACAGAGGGATTAAGTAGGATGCAAAATCAAAAGCTCCTTAACAACGCCTGTAGCAAAAAATAAATAATTTAAGTTTTCTCTATCTGCTATTCTAAGAAAAATCTTCTTTCAGCATTCTTACACTTTTTATGTTCTCCGTATTTATTTTCTTTAACGACTCTACTTCTTTTATTTATTATTTATTTATTTATTTATTTATTTTTGAGTTGGAGTCTCGCTCTTGTTGCCCAGGCTGGAGTGCAATAGTGCAATTTTGGCTCACTGCAACCTCCGCCTCCTGGGGTCAAGCGATTCTCCTGTCTCAGCCTCCCGAGTAGTCAGGATTACAGATGCTGGCCACCATGCCTGGCTAATTTTTATATTTTTAGTAGAGATAGGGTTTCACCATGTTGGCCAGGCTGGTCTTGAACTCCTGACCTCAGGTGATATGTTGGCCTCGGCCTCCCAAAGTGCTGGGATTACAGGCATGTGCCACTGTGCCCAGCCACGACTCTATTTCTTGATTAAATCAACGATATTACTGCATTTATTGTGTCACTATTCAGTAATCTCCTTTCTAATTACTTATCCCCTTACTAAAACTGTACCATTGATAATATTAACTATCATTTTAAAACTTTTCTTTTACAAATGTAATTCTGATTTTGCACTAACCTGATTTGACTTATATCCAATTTTTCTCTGAGTGCTCATGACAATCCCTAGACATTCTACCAGCACCTAAATAATGGCACTTTTCAAGTCATTTTGGGAAAGTGACAGTGAGAAAAGGAACGTGAGAGCAGAATGAGAGTGAGAGAGAGAGAAGAAAGACTCTCAGAGGAAATTATTAACTACTCCCCCAGGGTTTAATAATTCAGTCTATTCTGAGAACACCCTCTCCTAGCTCCAGACTCATTCTTTCAAATAACCATAAGTGAAAATGAAAAAATTAAAACAGAAATACTGGACATCTGTTAGATTCTTGCAAAAACCTACCCTGCTTCCATAGCTCTCTCTTGCTGGTAAGAATTTTGTATTTCTTCCCAATCAGCAAGAAATAAAATTAGAATTGTTTTTTAATTCCCTTTCATGTTTGACATCAGACAAAATGCTAAGTTATAGAAACTCTCCTGCTGAGCAGCTTCTCACTTGAGTTCAACACTTCCTTTTCTTTGCTGTTGCAACAACAGTGTTAAATACCTTCATGATCTCTCATAAAGATCATGTAATAGCCTCCTTAAATTCCTCTCTGCTTTTCATCTCTCCCTGCTTGAATCAATCTTAAATATTATGAATGTCTTGTCAATCAAATACTGTTCAAAACTCCTTCATGATCTCCGTGCTCTTTACAATAACACAAAATGCCAATGTGTAGTATTAAAATCTTCCACCAACTTGTCCCAGTTTTATCTCCTGCAGTTCTCTAACCAACGTAAATTTCTGCAAACCGATTCCATACATCCCTGCCTCTTAGCTGCTTAATCAAAGTATTCTCCTTGCCTAAATGATTTGTAACTTTTCATTCCCTCATGTAAAATTGCATCAAGCCTTTAAATGGTGTTTTGGGGATAAATCTCATACTGCTTTTATTATTGGATGGTCACCAGTTTCTATTGTGACACATATATATATATATGTGTATATATATATATATATATGTATATATATATATGTGTATATATATATGTGTATATATATGTGTATATATATATGTGTATATATATATGTATATATGTGTATATATATGTGTATATATATGTGTATATATATATGTGTATATATATATGTGTATATATATGTGTATATATATATGTGTATATATATATGTATATATATATGT
Organism: Pongo pygmaeus; assembly: GCF_028885625.2. NCBI lineage: Eukaryota > Metazoa > Chordata > Mammalia > Primates > Hominidae > Pongo > Pongo pygmaeus. The sequence continues at coordinate 94,636,533 of NC_072379.2, read as the reverse complement.
ATATATATATGTGTATATATATGTGTATATAATGTGTGTATATATATATATGTGTGTATATATATATATATGTGTGTATATATATATATATATATATGTGTCAGGCCTCTGAGTCCAAGCCAAGCCATCGCATACCCTGTGACTTGCACATATACGCCCAGATGGCCTGAAGTAACTGAAGAATCACAAAAGAAGTGAATATGCCCTGCCCCACCTTAACTGATGACATTCCACCACAAAAGAAGTGTAAATGGCCGGTCCTTGCCTTAACTGATGACATTACCTTGTGAAAGTCCTTTTCCTGGCTCATCCTGGCTCAAAAAGCACCCCCACTGAGCACCTTGCGACCTCCACTCCTGCCCTCCAGAGAACAAACCACCTTTGACTGTAATTTTCCTTTACCTACCCAAATCCTATAAAACGGCCCCACCCATATCTCCCTTCGCTGACTCTCTTTTCGGACTCAGCCCACCTGCACCCAGGTGAAATAAACAGCTTTATTGCTCACACAAAGCCTGTTTGGTGGTCTCTTCACACGGATGCACATGAAATTTGGTGCCGTGACTCGGATCGGGGGACCTCCCTTTGGAGATCAATCCCGTGTCCTCCTGTTCTTTGCTCCGTGAGAAAGATCCACCTACGACCTCAGGTCCTCAGACCGACCAGCCCAAGAAACATCTCACCAATTTCAAATCCGGTAAGCAGCCTCTTTTTACTCTCTTCTCCAACCTCTCTCACTATCCCTCAACCTCTTTCTCCTTTCAATCTTGGCACCACACTTCAATCTCTCCCTTCTCTTAATTTCAATTCCTTTCATTTTCTGGTAGAGACAAAGGAGACACGTTTTATCCGTGGACCCAAAACTCTGGTGCCCGTCAGGGACTGGGAAGGCAGCCTTCCTTGGTGTTTAATCATTGCACGGAAGCCTCTCTGATTATTCACCGACGTTTCAAAGGTGTCAGACCACTCAGGGACGCCTGCCTTGGTCCTTCACCCTTAGCGGCAAGTCCTGCCTTTCTGGGGAAGAGGCAAGTACCCCAACCCCTTCTGTCCTTGTCTCTACCCCTTCTCTGCTTTTCTGGGGGAGGGGCAAGTACCCCTCAACCCCTTCTCCTTCACCCTTAGCTACAAGTCCCGCTTTTCTAGGGGGCAAGAACCCCCAATCCCTTATTTCTGCACCCCAACCTCATATCTCTGCATCCAAATCCCTTATTTCCGTGCCCCGAGCCCTTATTTCCGTGCCCCGACCCCTTATTTCCGTGCCCCGACCCCTTATTTCCGTGCCCCGACCCCTTATTTCCGTGCCCCGACCCCTTATTTCCGTGCCCCAACCCCTTATTTCTGTGCCCCATCCCTTATTTCCGTGCCCTGACCTCTTATCTCTGCACCCCAACCCCTTTTCCCACTTTTCTGGAAGGTAAGAACCCCCGAACCCCTTCCCTCCGTGTCTCTACTCTCTCTTTTCTCTGGGCTTGCTTCCTTCACTATGGGTAACCTTCCACCCTCCATTCCTCCTTCTACTGCCTTGGCCTGTGTTCTCAAAAACTTCAAACCTCTTCAACTCACACCCGACCTCAAACCTAAACGCCTGATTTTCTTCTGCAATGCCGCTTGACCCCAATACAAACTCGACAGTAGTTCCAAATAGCCAGAAAATGGCACTTTGAATTTTTCCATCCTGCAAGATCTAAATAATTCTTGTCGTAAAATAGGCAAACGGTCTGAAGTGCCTGACGTCCAGGCATTCTTTCACACATCAGTCCCTTCCTAGTCTCTGTGCCCAGTGCAACTCGTCCCAAATCTTCCTTCTTTCCCTCCTGCCTGTCCCCTCAGTACCAATCCCAAGCGTCACTGAGTCTTTCTAATCTTCCTTTTCTACAGACCCATCTGACCTCTCCCTTCCTCCCCAGGCTGCTCCTCGCCAGGCCGAGCTAGGTCCCAATTCTTCCTCAGCCTCTGCTCCTCCACCCTTTAATCTTTTTATCACCTCCCCTCCTCACACCTGGTCTGGCTTACAGTTTCGTTCCATGACTAGCCCTCTCCCTCCTGCCCAGCAATTTACTCTTAAAAAGGTGGCTGGAGCTAAAGGCATAGTCAAGGTTAATGCTCCTTTTTCTTTATCCCAAATCAGATAGTGTTGAGGCTCTTTTTCATAAAATATAAAAATCCAGCCCAGTTCATGACTTGTTTGGCAGCAACTCTGAGACACTTTACAGCCCTAGACTCTAAAAGGTCAAATGGCCGTCTTATTCTCAAAATACATTTTATTACCCAATCTGCTCCCGACATTAAATAAAACTTCAAAAATTAAATTCCGACCCTCAAACCCCACAACAGGATTTAATTAACCTCGCCTTCAGGGTGTACAATAATAGAAAAAGTTGCAATTCCTTGCCTCCACTGTGAGACAAACCCCAGCCACATCTCCAGCACACAAGAACTTCCAAACGCCTGAACCGCAGCGGCCAGGCATTCCTCCAGAACCTCCTCCCACAGGAGCTTGCTACACGTGCTGGAAGTCTGGCCACTGGGCCAAGGAATGCCCGCAGCCCAGGATTCCTCCTAAGCCGCGTCCCATCTGTGTGGGACCCCACTGAAAATCGGACTGTTCAACTCACCTGGCAGCCACTCCCAGAGCCCCTGGAACTCTAGCCCAAGGCTCTCTGACTGACTCCTTCCCAGATCTTCTCGGCTTAGGGCTGAAGACTGGCAGTGCCCGATCGCCTCAGAAGCCCCCTAGACCATCAGGGACACCGAGCTTCGGGTAACTCTCACAAGTGGAAGGTAAGTCCGTCCCCTTCTTAATCAATACGGAGGCTACCCACTCCACATTACCTTCTTTTCAAGGGTCTGTTTCCCTTGCCTCCATAACTGTTGTGGGTATTGACGGCCAGGCTTCTAAAGCTCTTAAAACTCCCCAACTCTGGTGCCAACTTAGACAATACTCTTTTAAGCACTCCTTTTTAGTTATCCCCACCTGCCCAGTTCCCTTATTAGGCTGAGACACTTTAACTAAATTATCTGCTTCCCTGACTATTCCTGGACTACAGCTATATCTCATTGCCGCCCTTCTTCCCAATCCAAAGCCTCCTTTGCGTCCTCCTCTTTATCCCCCACCTTAACCCACAAGTATAAGATACCTCTACTCCCTCCTTGGCGACCGATCATGCACCCCTTACCATCTCATTAAAACCTAATCACCCTTACCCCACTCAACGCCAATATCCCATCCCGCAGCACGCTTTAAAAAGATTAAAGCCTGTTATCACTCACCTGCTACAGCATGGCCTTTTAAAGCCTATAAACTCTCCTTACAATTCCCCCATTTCACCTGTCCTAAAACCAGACAAGCCTTACAAGTTAGTTCAGGATCTGCGCCTTATCAACCAAATTGTTTGCCTATCCACCCTGTGGTGCCAAACCCATATACTCTCCTATCCTCAATACCTGCCTCTACAACCCATTATTCTGTTCTAGATCTCAAACATGCTTTCTTTACTATTCCTTTGCACCCTTAATCCCAGCCTCTCTTCGCTTTCACTTGGACTGACCCTGACACCCATCAAGCTCAGCAAATTACCTAGGCTGTACTGCCGCAAAGCTTCACAGACAGCCCCCATTACTTCAATCAAGCCCAAATTTCTTCCTCATCTGTTACCTATCTCGGCATAATTCTCATAAAAACACACGTGCTCTCCCTGCCAATCATGTCCGACTGATCTCTCAAACCCCAGCACCTTCTACAAAACAACAACTCCTTTCCTTCCTAGGCATGGTTAGCGCGGTCAGAATTCTTACACAAGAGCTAGGACCACACCCTGTAGCCTTTCTGTCCAAACAACTTGACCTTACTGTTTTAGCCTAGCCCTCATGTCTGCGTGCAGCGGCTGCCGCTACTTTAATACTTTTAGAGGCCCTCAAAATCACAAACTATGCTCAACTCACTCTCTATAGTTCTCATAACTTCCAAAATCTATTTTCTTCCTCATACCTGATGCATATACTTTCTGCTCCCCAGCTCCTTCAGTTGTACTCACTCTTTGTTGAGTCTCCCACAATTACTGTTGTTCCTGGCCCACACTTCAATCCGGCCTCCCACATTATTCCTGATACCACACCTGACCCCCATGACCATATCTCTCTGATCCACCTGACATTCACCCCATTTCCCCAAATTTCCTTCTTTCCTGTTCCTCACCCTGATCACGCTTGATTTATTGATGGCGGTTCCACCAGGCCTAATCGCCACACACCAGCAAAGGCAGGTTATGCTATAGTACAAGCCACTAGCCTGCCTCTTAGAACCTCTGATTTCCTTTCCATCGTGGAAATCTATCCTCAAGGAAATACCTTCTCAGTGTTCCATCTGCTATTCTACTACTCCTCAGGGATTATTCAGGCCCCCTCCCTTCCCTACACATCAAGCTCGAGGATTTGCCCCACCCAGGACTGGCAAATTAGCTTTACTCAACATGCCCTGAGTCAGATAACTAAAATACCTCTTAGTCTAGGTAGATACTTTCACTGGATAGGTAGAGGCCTTTCCTACAGGGTCTGAGAAGGCCACCGCAGTTATTTCTTCCCTTCTGTCAGACATAATTCCTCAGTTTAGCCTTCCCACCTCAATACAGTCTGATAACAGACGAGTCTTTATTAGTCAAATCAGCCAAGCAGTTTTTCAGGCTCTTAGTATTCAGTGAAACCTTTATATCCCTTACGGTCCTCCGTCTTCAAAAAAAGTAGAACAGACTAAAAGTCTTTTAAAAACACACCTCACCAAGCTCAGCCACCAACTTAAAAAGGACTGGACAATACTTTTACCACTTTCCCTTCTCAGAATTCAGGCCTGTCCTCGGAATGCTACAGGGTACAGCCCATTTAAGCTCCTTTATAGACGCTCCTTTTTATTAGGCCCCAGTCTCATTCCAGACACCAGACCAACTTACACTGTGCCCCCAAAAAACTTGTCATCCCTACTATCTTCCGTCTAGTCATACTCCTATTCACTGTTCTCAACTACTCATACATGCCCTGCTCTTGTTTACACTGCCGGTTTACACTGTTTTTCCAAGCCATCACAGCTGATATCTCCTGGTGCTATCCCTAAACTGCCACTCTTAACTCTTGAAGTAAATAAATAATCTTTGCTGGCAGGACTATGCTGAATCTCCTTAGGCACTTTCTAATCAGATATCCTGAGTCGTCCCAATTCTTAGACCTTTTATACCTGTTTTTCTCCTTCTGTTATTCCATTTAGTTTCTCAATTCATCCAAAACCATATCCAGGCCATCACCAATCATTCTATACGACAAATGTTTCTTCTAACAGCCCCACAATATCACCCCTTAACACAAGACCTCCCTTCAGCTTAATCTTTCCCACTCTAGGTTCCCACGCTGCCCCTAATCCCGCTTGAAGCAGCACTGAGAAACATCGCCCATTCTCTCTCCATACCACCCCCTAAAAATTTTCGCCACCCCAACACTTCAACACTATTTTGTTTTATTTTTATTAATAAGAAGGCAGGAATGTCAGGCCTCTGAGCCCAAGCCAAGCCATCGCATCCCCTGTGACTTGCACATATACGCCCAGATGTCCTGAAGTAACTGAAGAATCACAAAAGAAGTGAATATGCCCTGCCCCACCTTAACTGATGACATTCCACCACAAAAGAAGCGTAAATGGCCGGTCCTTGCCTTAAGTGATGACATTACCTTGTGAAAGTCCTTTTCCTGGCTCATTCTGGCTCAAAAAGCACCCCCACTGAGTACCTTGCGACCCCTACTCCTGCCCTCCAGAGAACAAACCCCCTTTGACTGTAATTTTCCTTTACCTACCCAAATCCTATAAAACAGCCCCACCCTTATCTCCCTTCGCTGACTCTCTTTTCGGACTCAGCCCACCTGCACCCAGGTGAAATAAACAGCTTTATTGCTCACACAAACCCTGTTTGGTGGTCTCTTCACACGGATGCGCATGAAAATATATATATATAATTTTTTCAAAATATATCTGATATTTAGATAATTATGTACGATATTATTTCAATCATATAAACATTCAACTATTGGAATTTGATTGAAATAATATTCAATCATATTTAAATATTCTAACATCACTCGAATATTTCAATCATATTTAATATTTAGATAATTATGTGATAAAGTTATTCAATATCATGTGTATGAAGTGGAAATACACCAAGTTCCAGTTCTGCTAATGATAATGCATCTTACATTGGACAAATCTTTCAAAGAAAATGATGATAAACTATATATATGTATGTATATATTTGTTTATTTATTTTTAAAAACTTCTAGAAGGCACTGGAGATCAATTAAGAATAGACAAAGACTAAAGAGATTTTTCACTTGAGGAAACTTCTTAATTCATGTGGAAATGAATGGCTAGGACTCAAGCAGAAAAGTGAGTGATGAAATCTAGAAGCTATGGTATGTACCCTTATAAATTATCTGCAACATCCCTGTCCAACATCTGAACTGTATGTGCAGGCAAATGAAAGGCGGTGGCTGGAAAGTTGAAAAAGGTGGCTACTGCCCATTGCAAGTTTACATGGGCTAATACACCTTTCAAGTAAACTATGCTCTGTAGGGTACATCCAATGGGGTGAGCTTAGTAGCACATTGGAGATATCAGGAGAAAGAGTACATGAATTTGAATACAAATCAATAGAATTTTTCCAATCTGAGAAGTAGAGGAAAAAAATGTTGAATAAAAATGAACTGTGTGTCTTAGATCAATGCCTAGAAGTCTAACAAATATATGTATATAGATTTTTTCTTTTTTGTTATATACATACAAGTATATATATGCATATATATTTATTATATGTTATATATAACAAATATACATATATACATATACATATATGTATACATGTATACATATACATATGTGTGTGTATATATAACACACACATATATAACATATATAACAAATATATGTATACATATATAACAAATCTATGTTATATATGTATACATATATAACAAATCTATGTATATACATATATATGTATACATATATACATATATGTGTATGTGTGTGTGTGTGTATATATATATATATATATCCTGAAGGAAAGGAGTGGGTAAATGAAGGAGAAATATTATTTGAAGAAATAATGACCAAAATTTACCAAATTAGATGGAAAGAATGACGTTATGTATCCAAGAATCTCAGTATCCTAAGAAATACAGATACTGATCCCTCCCACTTCTGCACACTAACTCACACTATTGAAACTGTTGAAAACCAAAGATAAAGACAAAATCTTAAAAGATAAAGCAATTTTAAAAGGGGAACATCAATAGGAATAAAGCTTTACTTTACATTAGATGGAGATTAGAAGACAAAGCAGTTTTGAGATACTGAAAGGAGAAAACAAAACAAAACCACAAAGCAACCATTAACGCAGAATTCTATAACCAAGGAAAATTCCTTTGAAAATAAAGGTGAAACAAAAGCATTTTCAAATAAATGAAACTGAATTTGTTTCTAGCAGATTTGCACCACAAGAGGTATATATTCTGTGTATATACATACACACGTATATACATATGTATACTTTGTTGTATACATCTATATATCCTGACCTTACAGTGGCCTGATTTGCCTTCCATATCTCTAAAGTTCTTCTTTTATATCATCTGCATTGTTCTTTAAAATGATTCAATAAATACAGTATGATGTATTTTGGATGTTACTTAATTTAATCTACACCTAGGAGTGGTTAGTTAACATTTAAAATATGCTAATGATAAAAATCTCCCTATATAGATAGTTAACAGCTGAAGTAGTTAAATCACGGGCACTCTCCAGGGGCAGCTATTAAGCACTTCAAATACTTCAAATTATATTTGCACCTGAGGGTTAACTAGTATAGGGAGTATCAGAAATAATATTTTAGTGGTGAAATGGTGTTCTTTCTATGTGGTGGCTTAAAATATTAATATTTTATGGCCACTGCTGCACTTTCATAAATTGAATTTAGGAATCATGAGTCTAGCTGCTTAACAACAGAATATCTAGAACTCTATTTTATCTATGCCTTGTTTTAATGTAGGACTCTGCCTTCCAATGTAGATGAAAAATAACAGATTCTACATGAGTATATTGTTTCATATGCTTCAGGGTAAAATTGTGATATAGAGTGCTTCAAAATGTACCTAAAATTAATGAGAGTTGAAATTCACCCAGCTTATAGGAATAGGTTATATGACTGATCTTTGAGCCTGCTTGCTAGTAAATATTATATGTGTGGCAGGATTCAGTTGGGATTTGCTTTTATTATGCAGTATCATCTACTGGCAAAATCTTAGCGGAAGAGATGTATAACTGGCATCAAGTAATATTTATCTTAACTCAGTTTGAAATCTTCCCTCCTCCTGCATTCCCTACCTCACCTGACCATGAGAAAGTAATCACAGAATCAAAAAGTCTTTGCATGTCCCTTGTAAAATATTATATTTTATTTATGTAAATTATATATATACACACCTATGCACACACACCTATATACATATTCCAGTTTGGTGGTTAAATTAATGAAAATATTAATATGACACAATAGAGAACACAGTTTGATGTTAAGAGATGTTCTTAAGTGGGCAAGTGAAGCAAATAAAATTGTTCGGTGAATTGAGTACATAGCGAATTAATTGGTTCACAGATTTTGTACCTGACAAGAATTTTAAAGGCCCAGAAAGATAATTTGTCTGTCTCAAGCAAACTGATTCAGTACATCACAAATGCTTTTATCTTTCTTGGGAAGAAATGCTGTAGTCTTTCTTTGAGAACAAGGTTGTTTTAAGCATTATTTTTATTTACAGCAATGAATGAAACATCTTACCTCCAAATGATATCCAACTCTGATGAAGGCACAAACTGGATCAAAAGCTCCAGTACCACAGGCCAGAAGATGTGTCCTGTTATAGTGATGCAAAACCCGAACATAATTTGCACATTCACCCTAAAGCAGGAAAAAAAAGGAAGGAATCTATCAGTATAATAAACATGTTTAGTCCTTTTTGATTTTTGTTTTTCCTAGCCCTAGAAAGCTCATGTTTTACCGTAAATCTCTGTTGGGTGAAGGAGGCAAGAAGGGTAGAAGAAAAGAGGACAAGAACTTGGAGAAGAAACTGGGGTGATTGAAACACATTTTGGTTAGCAGTGATGCGTAAATTACATTTTATAATGAGAGTGCATCATTTTTCATGTATTCTAGTTTAAAATTGAGGAATAAAAAAAGCAATATTCAGAAATTTCTTCAAGTGTAAAAATTCTCATGGCAATATGTTCCACTAAGTAATTAAGTTATTCCCAATGCTGTTAGTTTTTTAAGTACAGTATAAACAATGAATCAGCATAAAGTCATTAAAACCAAAAATTAGAAAAAGTATAGTTATTCATATGGAAATATGCAGTCTTTTTTTTTTTTTTTTTTTTTTTTTTTCCCAAGACAGGGTCTCTCTCTGTTGCCCAGGCTGGAACGTAGCGGTGCAATTTCGGCTCACTGCAGCCTCGCCTTCCCAGGCTCAAGCGATTCTCCCACCTCAGCCTCTGGAGTAGCTGCAACTACAGGCATGTGCCACCATGCCCAGCTAATCTTTTTGTATCTTTTGTAGAGATGGGGTTTCCCCATGTTGCCCAGGCTAGTCTCAAACTCCTGGGCTCAAGCGATCTGCCTGCCTCAGCCTCTCAAAATATGTAGTCTTTAGGGCAAACACGATTGTAATGTTTTGGAAAGTAAGTCTTATATCCTCACACTCACAAATTCACGTAAAGCAACTTCAGAGAGAATTGTTAAGTAAATATGGAAAACTAACCAATAAAAATAACATTTTGTTGTAGGACTATGATAAAATTACTATATTACTGTAAGAAATAGTAGCAGACTGGGGATCAGCAAACTTTTTCTGTAAAGGACCAGACTGTAAATGTATTTAGTTTGATGAGCTAGCTGGTCTCTGTTGCAACTATTCACCTTTGCAACTATAGCACGAAAGGAGCCATAAACAATACAAAACTAAATGCGTGGGGCTGTGTTCAAATAAAACTTTATTTACAAAAATAGGCAACAAGCCACCTTCGGCCTAGAAGCTCTAGTTTGTCAACACTGGTATTCAACTGTAAGCTTCTTGAGGACAGAATCTATTTTACACATCTCGGCGTTTCCCAGTTAATTGAGCACAGCACCTAATACATAACACATGCTTAACAAAGTTTTAATATATCCATCAGTAAGTGAATTTTATGATCAGTATACTGAATTTAAAAAAAAGTTTACAATTGCTTCAAAATCAACTTGGCTAAATTAATTTTAGCAAGCATTCTTTTGACAAATTAGGTGTTGCTATTCCATAATAAATAAATTATGAAATAAATACTAAACTCTTTTAGTGCCCAGTATTACTTGAAATCAATACATGCAATCATCAGTTAATGTCGTGTTTTATAAGGACCTGTTGCAATTTCAGCACTTTAAAGTATATGCTATAACAGTGTCAGGAGGAAAAGGCCAGTGGAATCACTTGGCAAGAACGAGGAGTGCACTATTGAATTGATTATCCAGAGCACACAGGTATATTTATTTCTTTAAGTTTGCATTCACGTGATATCTTTGGGTGACCCATATATTTGGTAGAATCTGATCATTCAGGCATGGTGAAAATATCTGTTGTTTATTTCCATAAGCACCTGCATTTCCTCTCTTGACACACCGTCACATCTGAGAGGGAGACTATTAGACCACATTATGGCTCAGCTGACCTAGGTTGACATGGCCTAAGAATATGTTCAATTAGTCAGCATCATGCTGTGGGCTAAGGCAACAGGAATGTGCTGACTCACTCCTTGGCTGTGACCCAGCTGCTACAGAGAATGGGGAGTTGGTATAATGTGTGTTAGTCATTTACATCGTTTTTTTGTTTTTTTTTTTTTTTTTACTGAAAAAAAGGATAAGTTCACTTTCACAGGCAGATGTCCAGGACTTCCTCCAGGGTGCATTTGTGTCACAAAATCAGCTAGCCACTGTTCGAATGTGAAAGTCCTATCACTGACATCTTAGTGTGTTAGGGACTGTGTCGGGGTGCTGATGCACAGCATTTTGCCACTCACACCCAGCAGGGAAACTACAGAAAGAGAGAATAATGCTTCTTAAAGTAGAAGAGACCCTAAAAATATTTAGGAATAGGTAAAATGTGTTTATTGCCTCTCTCAAACTTTTTGTTTCTTCATTCATTTCTAATTTACTAAACAATGTAAAGTGAAATCTCACAAAGAATGTGCTTAACTGTTCCTAGAAAAAAAAAATTACCTGCAATTATTTTTCTGCCAAATACATGAGAAATAAGCATTAGTATAAGGAATTTATAAACCCAAGTTGATTAAGATATTAAAAAACAAAATAAAAACCAAGATCTCAATGGCATCTCTGCTTCAATTCTACATTGAAATTAATTTTACATAATTATGTTTTATATGCCTATATATTTTTTTCTTCATGAACCAAATTGCACACATGCTTTTATAAGAGCAAATAAAAATTTCAGTGATTCAGTTCTTTGTGGTTAACTAGGGATATTAATTGATGATTTGTTTAATTTACAATGAATCATACTTACTGCATCTTTTCCCTTCATTATGCATTCTTCCATTTTTAGAGCTGTACTCGGCCAGTGTACCTAAAATAAAAGATAATGTACTATTATGACAACTGCATATAAAAATAAACCACACTGAAAACCATTTCACTTTCTTCTATAGTTCAAAACATTTCCTTTTTTTTTTTTTTCTATTTTCTGATACGATACAACGGGGATTTGTGTTATTCACATAATTATTTGCATAATTAAGAAACGTATCTCTGGGCTTTTACTTTATGATAAATCCTTTTCTTTCTTTAATATTTTTGAAGGCTCACCTCAAGTCTTGGCCCTTCAGAGGACAGCCATTCCTTAACCAGCCCATTCCCATGTTAAACCTGAGTGCTGCTCCAACTCAGGCACCTCCTGCAGTTTCTTGTGTTTTTACTACTTAACACAGAACCTGCTGTGTGGTGGGCTCTCCTAATGTTTGCTGCATACAATGATTAAAGGATGAATGACTCTTTAAATGCTGACTTATAATGTATCACCCAGTAGTATACCATACTGTCTCTTTGATTATTTATTTATTTATTTATATTTATTTTTTTGAGGTGGAGTCTGGCTCTGTCACCCAGGCTGGAGTGCAGTGGTGTGATCTCTGCTCATTGCAACCTCCACCTCCTGGGTTCAAGCGATTCTCCTGCCTCAGCCTCCTGAGTAGCTGGGACTATGGCCCACCTGGCTAATTTTTTTGTGTTTTTAGTAGAGACAGGGTTTCACAGTGTTAGCCAGGGTGGTCTCGATCTCCTGGCCTCGTGATCTGCCTGCCTCGGCCTCCTAAAGTTATTATTTTTTTTAAAACATTGTTTAACTCTACCAGTTTCCAACTGGATATCCAAAAGTTTTCATTGTATTTTAAGTTTGTTGGTTTCTTCCTTTATACATTCCTTAAAACTTATATTTTAAGTTTGTTGGTTTATTCTCTGATAAGGAGAATATATAGAATTTTTCTTTTTCACCTCCAATAGTATCTAGCACTTTCCTGATACCACAAGCAGAAATCAGTTATACTTGTTAACTGGTTCCACAAATTTCTAATTGCAAAACTTAATTTATTTTTGGAAGAAATTTTTTACTTATCAGTTTCTTTTTTTTTCTCAGACTCCTTTTGGTCCCTTTTTTGCTTAATCTATAGAATTGATTGTACTATGTGCCAGGCACTGTGTTTAGAACTTTATTTTTTCCTTCTTTTGCTTTATCAACTTATGTGCAGCGGTTTGAGTCTGTTATATTACTCAATTCATGATTCATTTTCATCAACACTCTTTAAAGGTCCCTCTTTTATCTTAGTTAATTATTTATTTCCTTCTTCCCATTCCATGTTTTATTTCCATCCCCCAGGAGGCAACTATTGTATCCTGTTACCAGGTGCCTTCTTTGTATGTATTCTTATAAAGTGTATACTATTGCTTTTTGTGCATATATTTTTAATTTATGTAAATAGTATTGAAGTTAAATCTCGTCTCTTTCTTATCTTTTTCACTAAGAACTGGGTTTTTGAGTTCCCTCAATAATCCTATGCACACATATAGTCTGCTGTTTCTGAGTGTTTTGTAATGTTAAGGTGTGGTTCCCCCACATTTTCTTATCAACTCTCCCAGCGATGGCTACCCAGATTGCTTCCAAGTCTCTATCACATCAAACAAATTGTTACCTTTTTGTACATGCCCTTTTCGGATCTGTGTATGAAAATCGTAGGCATATATACACAACATAAGAATTACTGCTTTCCAAAATGGCTACATGTCTATACCAACAATCCATGCCCCCATACCCTCACTTAGCATTATCAACTTTTCCAATTTTTGTGTCAAGTGCTTTAAATACAATATCTAATTTAATCCTTATCACAACTTTATCAAAGAGATGCTATTATTTTGGGAGTTTCTTTTAAAAATTCATATTTATCTGTGGAAACCCACATTGCAATAAATCTATGGGTGGAAGCAAAGGAATATAATCCATTTGAGTAACTGTAGCAACTGGTCAGTTCCCAAATGTTTTTGTGGCTCAAGAGCTTAAGTCTCCTACTTAATATTGTTTATCCCCACATCTGCTGGATCAATCACCTTCCCTCACCAGAATGTAAAAGCTCAGTCCACCTCCTTTCTTAAGTTCCCTCGGAATTTCAAGGGAGCACCATCTGATGTATCAATTTCATGGGCTTGGCTGGTCAGGTGATTTATCTTGGAGGGATGGTGTTTCTCGCCGAAACTCTCTACAGTTTTTACTTAATTGCCTCCATTGAAGCCAGATGATATGGTTAGGCTATGTGTCCCCACCCAATTTTCATCTTGAATTGTAATTCCCATAATCCCCATTTTTCAAGGGAGAAACCAGGTGGAGGTAATTGAATCATGGAGGCCATTTCCCCCATGCTGTTCTCGTGATAGTGAGTGAGTTCTCACAAGATCTGATAGTTTCATAAGGGGCTCTTCCCCCTTGGCTTGGCACTGCTCCTTCCTGCTACCTTGTGAAGAAGGTGCTTTGCTTCCCCTTCAGCTTCCATCATGATTGCAAGTTTCCTGAGGCCTCCCTGGCAATGCTGAACTGTGAGTCAATTAAACCTCTTTCCTTTAAAAATTATCCAATCTTGGTAGTTCTTTATAGCAGTATGAAAACGGACTAATACCACAGGCTACCTAAGAATTTTTCTGATTCCCTTTTGTAGGAAATCACTTTTCATTGTCAAGTTAACATTTTGATGAAGGAGTCAAAATAACACAGCCCAATAGCATGGGCCTCTCAAGATATCATTAACATTTTTACAAACAGCTTCTTTCTCCTCAGGATGCTTAAGAGTCCTCAGAGACCTTGGTTGAGAAGGATTCAGGTACAGCCTTTTCCAGTCCAGTGTCAATGTGTACTGTTGTTAGACTGTATTGCTAGGCCTATGACAGTAAGACAGACTCTTCTCCTGTCTACAGCAGTTTGTTTGCTCCCTTAAAGTCTCTATTATCTTCTGCTTCCCCTTCCTCTATCCATCACCATCCCAGCTTATGCTCTGTCAGCCTGGAAAGATATTCTGATTGTTGAACAAAATATTGATGTTGCTGATTGGTGGTATTTTTTATTTAGTGGCAAATTGTAATTATTTTTAGGCTAGGAGCCAACATTTAAAAATTTAAAAATCTTACATAAAAATACATATTTCTGATTTCCCTAAAAAAATATGATGAAATGCAACACTAGGCATGCATTCCTATGTGGAAATATTCCTCTGGAGTTGAAATGGAGCAGATATTCTGATTTATTTCAGACTTTTCTTTTACACGAATGATTGCTATAGGTATTTTAGTTTCTAAAATCTCATGTTTGTTTGAATCCTAAATATGTTCAAGATTCAGCTTTTTTAGGACAGGTGAGGTGGCTCATGCCTGTAATCCCAGCACTTTGGGAGGCCGAGGCGGGTGGACCAACTGAGGTCAGGAGTTTGAGACCAGCCTGACAAACATGGTGAAATCTTGTCTCTATGAAAAATACAAAACTAGCCAGGCGTGGTGGTGTGCATCTGTAATCCCAGCTGCTCCAAGGGTGAGGCCGGAGAATTGCTTGAACCTGGGAGACGAAGCTTGCAGTGAGCCAGGATCCTGCCACTACACTCCAGCCTGGGCAACAGAGTGAGACTCTTCTCAATTAAAAAAAAAAAAAAAGGAAAAATAAATAAGACTTAAGCTTTTTCTTTTTCTTAAAGCCATGCCGCATAAAATATCAGGTAAGGCATGTAAATCCCAGAAGTGAAAGAGGCTTGTCACTTAACTTATACATTATGTAGCCAAATCCATTTCCTGATACATGAGTAATAATGGGAATTTATCAAAGTGATGATAATAGCATTTTATAGTGATAAATGCTATCTGATTCAATTTATATATCATAGAAACAAGCACTCTATGGTTTGAATTATAGGTATAAACTATTACTTCGATGTTCTTATTCATTGGTGCAATGAGCCCCAAGCAGTTTTTTACTAACAATATTCAGCATCAGGTGTTCTTTAATTTTCATAGTGCAACGTATAAACTTTTAAAGGAAAACAGTTTTGGCATATAAACTTTAAGTGAAAACACAGTTTTGTTTTCGATGTTGCAACACAAGAAAAGATAAACAGAGAAAAATTGTGATATAAAGAAAACCAACCCTAAAGCAAAAAGCATACACATAAAATCCTAGAAAAGATGTTGATGTTAAGCAGTGAATCCATCAGTGGGTCATGCATGATTTAGGAAAGATATCAGTCAATATCTGGTTACAATGCAGCTTTGCATACACCTGAGGGGAGTCACTGACCCCACTATAGGTCGAATCCTAGAAGTGAAGCTGCAGAGTTTATAAACTTTACCTGATCTATTATTTTGGAAAACCATTCTTGAACTCACGGATAGATTTTAAGAAATAATTTGTAAGACCCATTCTAATTTGACATTCAATTTGATTTGGGAATTATGATTTCACTGTGGATGTATAAATTATTCAAATGGATATGCTAGAACATGTGCATGTATATATAGACTATGTATACAAATATGTATACATATATATATATAATATACAAATTCATTTAGGATCATCTATCAGGAAAGATTTTCATGACTAATTCCCTTATCAGTATGACTAGATTAGATAATCCCTTATCTATAATTCAGAATAATGCATTATGTTTATAACATAACTTAGGAGATACAGGCTGGGCTTCTTTTTACAATGTTAGCATCTCTTCTTACTCATTTTTCATTATTATGTAAAATGAAGTCTCCTTTAAACTTTAGTTTTACTGTACATTATTCTGTATTCCCCTAAATAATGGCTTCAAAATGATCATTTCCAGTTAAACACACTGTTTACGGGTTAATTCTCCATAGCATTTTTATACATCTTTTGACGGCTTTTGTTCCAGAATATCTTTTCCAATAGCCTGAAAAGATAGAGACAGAATCTCCCTCCAGGGCAAATGGAAGATTTGTTTCCTGACCAGGATAGTAAAGATCATATCTCCCTCTAGACGAAGTTTAGACAGTTTTGCTAACAGCCCCCTTATAAGATTGGGAGTTTCCTAAGCTTGGGGTCCCTCAGATGTGACACATATCCACTGAGTGCAGTGTCTACCTAGGCTGCCACACACCACTCCCTGCAGGACTGGAGGGGCAAGGACACTGATGGAAACAAGAAGCTCTTGCTGCCTGCTGTGCCATGAGTAATAGTCTTTCGTCTCTGACCCAAGAGTCTAACGTTTTCTGACAGCATCTATGAAACTGTGACAGGCTAACCTGTCCTAAGAGCGAGATAAAATCTCAGACCCTTCACAGTTTTTGTCACAAAGATAAGATATTATGTGATGGTGAAGACAATAATGGCTTTTCTAGGATTGCCAAAACATGCATTGTTCCTAGCAGCAAAACTAATAATGGCAATTGCTGTAAGAATAACAAAACTGTTCTTTCAGGCACATTTCCCAAAGAGTTTCACAACAAAATCTTTGCTGATATTTTTTCAACGGACAGTATTTCTCGCTCCTTTGATCCCTCATAGTGTTCTTATTTTCTCTATCTAGGATAGCAATGATTTGTGTACTTAATTTTAGCTCTCTTATTAGACTATAAATTACAGAGGGCAAGGCAGTAACTTCTTTCTGTCTCACTACCAGTGCCTATCTGGCACAATAGGATCTTAAGCACAGTCTGCTTTTCAACGTCCATTGATTGGCTTGTATCAGTCAATATGCCTTTTATCACATTCTTAGTGAAGTCAGTCTGTCAAAGGAGATTACAGTAAAGTTTGAGAAATCAGGTTCATTGACATGAAAATGCTGTAACATGTTAAATGAATAAAACAAGTAAAATTTTCCAGTTTAATCGGAAGGAAATACTGTAGGATTTTAGCAATAACCCTGGCTCTGAAAGACTTGTAGGATTTCTGAGGAAAAGTAGACGGATGTTTAACAGATCACTCTGAGTAGATGGAAGAAAGACAGAAAATAAGTATGAACACTTTCTACAGTAAAGTTCAATACATGGGGACCCTCCAAAGGAATAACAGAAATATAGGTTTACCAAAGTTTTTTTGTTGTTATTTTGGTTTGTTTGGTATTTTAAAACAGTTTAATAGGCTCAGGACTGCAACCAAACATTAACTCAGGTGACAATATATGGCAAAGAAAGACCTCACTGGAAATGGAAAGTTATTTTTAAAGCCATCACATAAAAATGTTCTGCCAAGCTAGTAAGGGAAATGATTTTCTTCATTTGTTTTGGCAGTCAGGATGCCTTTTGGTTCTGCTCCAGAGTTTAGCATCAACAAAAACCCATAAAATTAAGCTATTTGTTCTGCACAAAACATTTTTAAAGGCAGTTAAACAACAGGGCGTAATGTGATTTCCAAAATCTCTGTACCAAAAAAAATACAAAAAGCAAAAGGTTAAATACACATAATTTCATCACAATACCCCTACAATATAATTTAATCATTCCACTGCACATTAACAAGCCATTTACTATTCTTGCATATCTCAACGGAGAAAAATAAAATAAAGTATAAAATTACAAGGTAATTTTTTTTCTGGACTCCCTACTGAGTCACATAATTATACCAGGATTAAGGATCTAACAGCTTATTGTTACAAGATGTTGTGACACTCAGAGATTTAGGAGAGTGCAAACAAACTAACGAATATGAAATAATTTTTTAACTGTCTAAAAATTAGATTCTTTTTATTTAAAAAGAGTAAATAAAACAATTCAGTTAATATAAGTCTATCTTCATAGAATATATTTTAAGTGACTAAGCCTCTATAATTTTATCTTATATTCTCTTCCTATTTCTATTATTCTAATGAAAAGTGTTTGCCTATATTTGGGGTTTTCTTTCTGTATTTACATCTATGTGTGGCACCAGTGTCCATCAATGTACATCTTAATTATAGATCCTATAAATATTAAAAACAAGAAAATATATTTTGAATAGAACACATTAAAATAGTCTTAATGGTTTCTAAATGATAATCTTTAACCTGACACACATTATCTGTCATTATGTTTATGCCTTTATACTTAATTATAATGACTGTCATTACTCAAGCAGTTTATATTGCCAGAATTATAATATTTTGAACTATACACAAAATTTGTATTTTAAAAAGCTTATTCTCCTAATCATTTGAATTAGAAAAATATGATAACTACACACAAACATTTGTAGCCTGATGCATGGCCTTTTGTATGGATAAAATTTACTCAATTGGTATCGTTAATGTGAAATGCCATTTGACATTTATGTACAAATTGTACATAAATGCCTTTCTTCTACTCAATAAAAAATGAAATTCTAAAATACAAGAACTTTTTTCACCTTTGATGCAATAAAGTTGAATAAATAAGAAAGGCATAACTATTTTTATAAACAGAATTATCTAACAACTCTTAATACATATAGATATCCAAATTAAGTAGTGTAATTTTGGCTTTTTTTTTTTTTTTTTTTTTTGAGATGGAGTTTTGCTCTTGTTGCTCAGGCTGGAGTGCAATGGCACGATCTCAGCTCACAGCAACCTCCACCTCCCGGGTTCAAGTGATTCTCCTGCCTCAGCCTCCCAAGTAGCTGGGATTACAGGCACTTGCCACCACGCCCTGCTAATTTTTTGTATTTTTAGTAGAGACAGGGTTTCTCCATGTTGGCAAGGCTGGTTTTGAACTCCTGACCTCAGGTGATCTGCCCACCTTGGTCCCCCAAAGTGCTGGAATTACAGGCGTGAGCCACAATGCCGGGCCCAATTTTAGCTTTAAATTATAATAGTGAGAATAATTTTAGAAAAACAAGCTGAAATTTAGAAAGATAACAACTATAAATCAAAGTTTCTAAAAGTTTATTACCAAATATGAAATATTCTATGAGTTCCCCAAAATATGGCTTAAATATACAAACATTTTTATTTTTTATTTTTTTCATGAAATGGAAAAAAAAATAAAATTTTATACATTAAACAAGTATTCATATCTTCCAGAGAATAATTTTGATTTATTTTTTAGGAAATCTTAGTAATTCTCAAATGTGTACAGATTGCAAGGGGCTATTCATACAGAACATAGACAGGATAATCTGTTACCTGTGATTGAATACTGGCGTCTTCTGGGGCTCTCAGCCCTTATTATAAGTAAACAAAAGGTGTACAGTTACATCTAATACCAGTCAGTGGTTCTTCTCTACTACTGTCACCAGCAACTAATTGTTCTACTAGTTCATAACCATTACTAGGGTAAAATGCAGCCATGCAAAGGGAATAAAAGCCAAGGAGAAAGAAACACCTCATAACAAAAGCGGAACTAGCCAAACCAATGGCACACTGAAGACCAATATGGGAAACAGGAAGTTGATCTCAAAGCAATAACCTGGTTCTCAGTGATGGCTTCTAATACAGATGTACCTGGTTATAAATTCTAACTGCTACTTACCGGCTTCATGGCTCTATTCTCATTTTCCATCCATTTATTCATCATGCTGCTGCCAAAGTAATCACTAAACTACAATTCTAATTATTTTATGCCCATATTGAGAATCCACCAGTGACTTCTGCATTGCCTAGAAGATTCCGTTTCAACAGCATTGCAGTCAGTATTCTTCATGAACTAGTCTGTGTTTTCCATCCTTAACTCTTACTGCATACCCTCTTCCCACCCACATGTCTCCAACCCATCTATTTACTTCAGCTGAAAACATTAGTCATTATTCTATACTGCTCTAAAATTTCTGTCCTTCCTACCCCTGCTTTCTCTGTTCTCACTCTCAATCAAAATTCTATTATTCAAAGCCCAATTTAAAGTATGTCTCCTCCAGGAACCACTCCTCCAAAACTTTCTTAGCATTTTATTTGAACCTTTATTATCTATTCAAATTGTGCCACCTATGGCACATGTATATCTATCTATCTTGTCTATCATATTATAAATATTTTAGGGTAGGCACTGTTTTATTCATTTTTGCATACTTCGTATCCCCACATATGTTTCTAGAACTTACTTAAGTAACACCTAAAAATATGTAATACTTCTATCCCTCACTTTCTATGGTAGCACATTAGAATCATCTAGCTTCAATAATAACAATGAAGATAGTAAATATTAAGGCGGAGCTTACTGTGTTTCAGGCACTGTTCTGGGCACTTAATAACTCACCTAATCTTCTCACAAAAGCTAAGAGAAAGATACTATGGATATCTGTTCTTACAGTTAAGAGAACTGAGAAACAGAGCTGTGGACTAATTTGCCTGGAATCTCTCATTTAATAAGAGGTAGTGTTCAGATGGGAGCCCTAACAATGTGGCTATAGAATCCGTGTTCTTTGCTGTTACACTCTGGTCTCTGCTCTCTTCAAAAAGTCCTCTAATATAATTGAATTAAAATAAGTTAAAATAAAAACTAAAATTAACATGTTGGCTTCAATTGTTAAACACAAACAATAAGGAAACACAAATACCCTAGATCTAGTGCTTCTTTTTGGTAAATATAAATAAATATGATGAATATGAATAACTAAAACAGTTTTTCTCATAGAAAAAAGAAAATGGCAGAAAAATGCTTTCAACACTTTCAGGTGCAATGTGGAAAATCTTACCATGCATAATATTCAGAGGAATTTTATTTTTGGTTAATACTAATTTTAGCTGACTAAACAATATTATC
This sequence comes from Pongo pygmaeus, assembly GCF_028885625.2. Lineage (NCBI taxonomy): Eukaryota > Metazoa > Chordata > Mammalia > Primates > Hominidae > Pongo > Pongo pygmaeus. The sequence continues at coordinate 94,615,192 of NC_072379.2, read as the reverse complement.
ACAACCACTATTTTAAAATGCCATTATAGGCTGGGGGCAGTGGCTCATGCCTGTAATCCTAGCACTTTGAGAGACCTAGGCAGGTAGACTACCTGAAGTCAGGAGTTTGAGACCAGCCTGGCCAACATGGTGAAACTGTCTCCACCAAAAATACAAAACAAAATTAGCTGGGTGTGGTGGCACACACTTGTAATCCCAGCTACTTGGGGGCCGAGGTAGGAGAATCAATTGAACCCTAGAGGCAGAGGGTGCAGTGAGCTGAGTTTGTGCTACTGCACTCCAGCCTGGGTGACAGAGTGAGACTCTGTCCAAAATAAATAAATAAATAAAATGCTATTAGTATTAAAATGTTTTAAAGTCACAGGGAATGTTTTTTCTATACTTTTCTTCAAAGAGTTGTCTGAATTACAGCTAACAGAATAGTTGTGTAAATAGTGGGTTGGCTGTAACAAAATACCAAGATATTTTGTAGTTATTACTTTTGTTTTTGGATTTCCCTAAATATATTTTTGATATAGCTAAAATATTCAATTTTCCATGAATTGCTTTTTTAGCTATTTAAAACTTAACAATTTTACTGAATCTATTTAAATCTTCTTAGACTTAAGTTCAATTAAATTATACCAGCAACTGAAGTTTAAATAACTATGCATTACGTAGAAATAAAATTTAATTCTGCTTAATGAAAGCTCCTAACCAGAAAATCTAGTCATAACATAATAAAATGTCATTATCTCTTCTGGTCGCATCTTGAAATTACAAGTTATAAATAAATTGCAGGGAATGGGTATGAGAAGAAACATATACATTTATTTTCAAATTATCTATTAATAGATTGGATGTTCTTCTTCAATACAAAACTATAATTTAATAATTGAGTAGTAAGTGAAAGAAAACTTAATGAGGACTCTTTTAATAAGAGAAAAATGAATGGCAATTTAAACATGAATAGCCATGAATGCCAATGGTTAGAGCCCTATCCCAATTTAGAGACTTTGAAGCTTATAAACACTTTTTTTTTTTTAAAGAGACAAATGCAGATGTGGGTTGAATTTATGGTCAATCAAGTGAAAAATATCTGCGAGGATGTTTTGTTTTTCCCTTTCCAAGTATTCTATCCACACAAGATCCTGATATTGTCACATTATGATTAGAAGGTCTCAGATGCTTTAATTTTTTACTTAGACAATAGTTTTCTTTAGTTCAGCCCAAGGTCTTTTTGCACTAAAGGACACTAGAGAAAGCTAAATAAATAAATAAATAAATAAAACAATGCGTTTTTTTCAATTTCTTAGAATGTTAAATCAGAATTTGATTGAAATCAAAATTCTCATCTAAGAAGTCTTACATTATCTGGGGATTTTAGAGACTTTTATATAGAGTAAAATGCAAAAACTATTCTCTGTGAGGAGTTGGGAGATTCTCACATTAGATAATGCAAATGGAGTTACTAAATTGGAAGTTTTAGAGTGAAGAGTATGCTTTAGCATCAGCACTGAGTTTTGCAATTTATAGTGAGGGTTTAGGGTCTTTAATGAATGTTACATAGGTGCAACAGAGCAGAAGTTCATTGGGAAAGAGTATGATCACGTGGCCTGGGAAATGCAGCGAGTTAAATAATTTAGAAAGCAAAGCCATTATCTAAAAACACTAATACAATACAATAAGTTTATTAAATTACAGATTATTATCTATTTCAAAATTGTATGGAAAAATTATTCTTATAAGTGTGCATATTCATATAAGTTCTGGTTATTATTTAGAAAATAATTATTTAGTACCACATATAGCACTGGTATTTCCAAGACCAGCAAGGATACTTAATACCCCAGCATTTCACAACCCTCATGCACATTACAATCACCTGAGAGAGTTTCAAAAAGTACCACTATTTAGTCCTCACATCAGTTTAGAGGTAGAGCCAAAACACAGATATTATTTACACAATCCTTAGGTGTTCACTAATGTGCAGCCAAGGTTGCAATTACTGCCACACTGTGAAAGAGGATTCTTCCCCTGTTTGCCAGAGGAGAAGTGGGTAGGTGGTGGATAGGTGGCTTGGGATGTAAGGGTAAGAAGAAGGCAGACAAAATTAACCTAAACGAAATTCAACAATAACTAGTCTGAAAGTGGTTGTGATAATAAGCACAGTAAGATTTGCAAGAGGCCAGGCGCAGTGGCCCACGTCTGTAATCCCAGCACTTTGGGAGGCCGAGGCGGGTGGATCACGAGGTCAGGAGATCAAGACCATCCCAGCTAACACGGTGAAACCCCGTCTCTACTAAAAATACAAAAAATTAGCCGGTTGTGATGGTGGGTGCCTGTAGTATATAGTGAAAATTATGGAGCAGGAGTTGTTAACTGGGGCCCGAAAAAAGAATTCAGGGAATGTCCCAACTCAGAAATCAGAAAAAAAAAAAAAGAGTCATTATTGCATTAATCATTAACTTCTAACTGAAATTTAGCATTTCTATCAGATAATATATAAATGTAGAAGGCAAACTATAGTAGTAGTAGTAGTATCTGCAGTCTCATTACCAAGAGGAAATATATTTCAATGTTACTTTAGAGTTGTTGCAATTATCTCAAAACATCATTAACACTCATTATTAATTGGAAATGTGGGTGCTTATGGGTGAGACCTGTTGCTAGGTTTTATCACTTAATATGTTAATAAATAAGGTATGTGTCATCATATCATAAATTGCCATTTTAATATCATAATAGCTGTATTTAAAATATTTATAGTTTGATAACTTTATTTTAATATTTTACTTTGTAATTCTACATATTTACTTTATGCATTTAAGTGTCCCTAGGTTTTGCCAGACTGCCAAATGAATCCATGTCTCACAAGGAAATTAAGCACCTCTAGACAAACTACATTTGTTGTTGATTTTTGTAGACAGAAAAAGAAGAAATAATAATGTAGAAAAGACAGAAAATAACTAGCCCTTAAGAAAGGTCAACAAGCTGGGACCCAGAGCATGGGCTTAAGCAGTGACATTTCATAAAAGGAGGGAGTACTGACAATATGACAAGGAAGGAGGTGGGAAACATCATGTGGAAACAGTAGATGTGGTGATGGGAGGGTGAGGATCAACATGTTCAATGGCTCCCATTTTCTAAATGAAGTTAAAATTGAAGGTTATTTATCTTCCCTGAAGAGATCATCAGGACTAATCCATCATGACATACCGCTGTTTTCCATAGTCACCATGGGAAGTATTGACCCGACCCACTTCCAGGTCAACAGTGAATACTTGGACTCATACATCACATAGCTCTGTACCACCCCCAATCTGACCCCACCTTTCCAAGACCTCAAACCCATCTGTGAAATCCTTTGGAATGTCATTGACAAAATCCCTGCAACTTCAATCTTTCTCTCTCCATGTCCCTTTACCTTCTTGCTCTGGTTAAAATCAGGTTGTCCCTTGAGAACACTGTTTCTCTATCAGATATGGTGGTGGCTTTTTTACTCTAAACCCACATGTGAGGAAAATATTTTCACTGACCACGCTCGCCTTCTCACTAATTTTTTCCTCTCTAAATTCACCTACTCAATAAAGATTTAAAATAATAAAACCCTAGTTGCTTTAAAGTTCATGTGGTCACAACCATACCACCTGCTACCTTCCTCCTTGTCATTTACCATCATCCATTGCTACTTTCTCCTCTTTAATTGAATATGTTTTCACCTAGCTTACTATCCTTCTCTTCACATAGATGATTCATCAACCATCACACTTGCAAGTCGATGCCTGTCCATCTGTTTCAATGACCTGGTCCTTCAAATCAGCCTGAGGCACATGCTCTGATGTTACTTTACCAGTTCTGCAGTGTAACTAGTTAAAACTGGTCATTGAGCCTTGAAAAATGGATAGTGGGCATTTAATTTTGCTGTCTTCTTAAATATCACCTCGCTAGAAAATATTTTCTTGACCACCCTACTCTCCTCACCAACCTCTACTGTCTTACCTCCACTAAGTTGTTTTATTTTCTTTATAACGTGTATCATATCTGGCATTATATTATAATATTATTTTATTTTTCCAGTGTATTTCCTAATTTTATACTCAATGTGTTCTGAAATAATTCTAGGGTTATTAAAATTATGATCAAATAAAGCTAAGAATAATTAAAAATAATATAGTTGCTAAGATAGAGAGGTATTGGTGCAGAGATAAATAAGTGAATCAAGGGAAGAGTGTTGAGGAATGTGGGGATCGAGCGGAACAACAGAGTAAGTGTGAGAGAGTGTGTGAGTTCATTGGGAATTCATGCACTGATGGAAGTAGTGGAACTCTGTATAACCACATTGGAAAGCTATTTGGCATTATCTTGACATTAACATATTCTATCATTGGCAACTCTACTCCTGAATATACATGCCCTGGATGCTTTCCCACATGCATGTCTCAGGAGAAGTTTACTAAAATGATCATAGCAACATTGATAAAATGAAATACGGGAAACCACCCAAATGTCCTTTGACATGGAATGGATAAATAAATTGTGCTATATTCATATGATGGAACATATTACACAGAATACAGAGTAAATAATAAGAGCTTATACATACTGCTATGTGCCAAGCACTGCTCTTGGTACTTTAAACAAATTAATTCATAATTAATTCTTATCTTCAAAGAAGAATAATATCCTTTTACAAATAAAGACATAGGGACACAAAGGGATTTAGGAACTTGCCCAATATTATACATGCATAACCAGGATTTAAACACCAAAATCCCAGTTGAGTGCTCCTGATTCACTGTTCCACTTCTACAGCAAATAAGGCATGGGTACAGGTAACATAATTAAACATAAGAAATAATATTAAATAAAAGAAAACAAAAGGCAATCCCAGAAGAATGCAACACACCATTGTATATGATTTTTACATAGCTCAAAAGTAGTGACACTAAATAATGTGTAGGAAAACAGTGTATAGAGAATATATACTGTCTGGGAAAATATATAATAATTTTTAAAAATGAAAACAAGAAAGCATAGTAGGTAGTAATTGCTCCTGGGCAGCAGCGTGCATGTGGAGGGAAATAGGGAGAAAACAAAGGTAGCTGCCTCTGCAATGGGATTGGTGATATTCTCATTCAGATGTTGGGAGCTGGGCTCAGAAGTATTTATTTTATTATACATTCTAATGAATTTATGTTATGTATATCCTTTTCTGTATGAAATGTTATGTTTTAAAAGATATTAAAGAAATAAATAGAAAGTGAAAAAATAAAAGGCTTTGGCTACATTTTCAAGGTGTTTGATCTGAAGGAAAGAAGGAAAGATGTATCACCGGGTAGATCCATGGTTAATGGTGTGTGTGTGTGTGTGTGTGTGTGTGTGTGTGTCTTTTTTGTTTGTTTTTTTAAGAGTGTCTCACTATGCTGCCCAGGCTGAGCTTAAACTCCTGGGCTCAAGCAATCCTCCTGCCTCAGCCTTCAGAGTAGCTGGGATTACAGGCATGCATCATATGTGTGTCTTCATTTGGAGGGTCTGAATTTTGTTTATAGATAGGTAAGCTAAATTAAGTGTGGAGACTTTTCCTGATTATCATGACTGTGGAGAGGGTGCTACTGGCATTTTGTAGGTACAAGCCAGGAATGCAGCTAAACATCCTGCAATGAACATGGCACTCCCATCCTTAACTATGAATTATCCAAGATGTCAGCAGTACCAACGTTGAGAAGCTCAGAGATAGAGAAAGCACAGCAGGAGAGATTAAAAAAATATATTATATCAGGAAAACAATTGAGAGAGTAAGGTCCAGACAAGACAGGAGGAGAGCTGGGCCCCAAAGCTGACATATTACATCTTCAGAGCCTGGTGAGCACCAAAGAACGGACTGTTTTCTTAAGCTCTCTCTTTTAAGCAGAAGGTCGTAAAGTAGACCTTACTCCTACCCTGATGCTAATAAAAGCAGCCTCAGAGGGCATATTGAGGTTTTATTGCTTATCATTCTGAAGTAACAGGAAGAACAAGTACAAAATAAGAAATGCAGGTGGGGCTGATGTTACATCAGAGCTAATGAAGCACAACAAGCCTTAGGATTCCTTCCTGGCACCTGCCCAGACTGGCACCTGCCCAGACTGGCACCTGAGAGGAGTCTTTGCAATTTTGAAATTTTTTAAGTTTGAGTTAATTATATTAGTTAAAAGTCCCCCACTCCCCCAAGTTGTATACATTTTGGGCTCCACAAAATAAGGACTTGCCCTGGAGTATGAGGTACTCAAATAGGTTTTATAGCTACTTTCCTTGACATCCTGGCTAGATGGCACCCTGAAGCTCAATGGCCACATACCACTCTATTTAGTTCCCTAAGATGCAGTTCATAAAGCCTCATCACCCTCCGGGTCTCCTACCCTTATATAGTTTTCACAGGTCATTTCCTCCATGAAAGCCCAGCTTCCTAGTATTAAAGTGCTGAAGGTATAATTAGGCCAAAACAATACATGAGAGTGAGTAGGTGATTCAATTTCCCCTGCTCTGAAGGGGAATCACATTACAATGAGAAGCTGCTATCTCTTGGTCTTATGGTCCGCATAGGAAACAACAGCTCAGGAAAATTGTTATTAAATTTTGTGTACATGAGTCACCTATTTGTTATAAATGTGGATTCCAGGGAACCACTCCATGAAAGTCACATAATATTTTGGTCCAAGGATGATAATTTGAGAACTACTTCCTCAGTGAAAAGGTTGTTAATTTTCTGAAATGACAGATCTTTTATAGGTTCTTCTAATATTCACATATTAACAATTTTAATATGGTGATCGATCTATGACAGCCTTGTTTATGATCCCTAGGTTAGATACTCCTTCACAGAAAATCAGAGTAAGTAGATGATATCAGAGGAAGAGAGAGAGAGAGAGAGAAGATAAAGAAAGAGATAGTGGCAAAGCCAGTTAGGATTGAAGTTGGAAGGAGATCAACCAAGAAGTGAGAGAAAAACCCATTGAATTTGACTGGCAGGAGGTCGTGTGTGTGTATATTTTATATATATGGAGAGAGGAAGAGTGAAAGAGAGCAATTAGTATACATATGTTTGAAGTCAAAAGAGAACTACATAGAAAATAAAGACATTAGAAAGAAATGAAAGATTAGGGTGAAATGCAATATTTGCTTCTACTTTAACCTGTAATCACAAAAACGATAGAAAAAGGATTAAAAAGACATAATCCAAAAAGGATAAATAAAACTGGAGTGTAGATGCCAAAGAAATATCAGCAACATTTTAAAAACTCTAAAACATATGGGCAAGTGTTGGCACTTTGCATGCTAGGAAAAGCGGAAATCTGCTTGCAAGGTGACGGAAGCCAATATGCAAGCTGATTCATAAAAAAGACTCCAGAAATTCTCGGAAATTAGAAGCCTAGAGAGTGAGAAGAGGGGTGGGTGTGGATGAAATCAGAAGTGTTTCAAAGCATGCATAATAAGCAGTAACGCCAGACAATAAAGGGGGAACAATCTGACTTAGAGGAGTCCCAGGAAGAAAGTCAAGAAGAGAATGAAGAGAAGAAAAGATACAACAGAAATAATGAGCATTCTCTAGAGCTGAAGGCCATGGGGTCCCTGGTAGAAAGTTCCATTGTGTCTCAGTGCAAGGGGTATAAAAAGAGAGATGCTAAGATAAATAGGAGAAGGTTTTAAAACACAGAGATTAAAGAAGGGATTCCAAACACATGGGCGAGAGACAGGTTACACCCAAAACTTTGAAATTAGGAAGAATCGGACTTCTCAGCAGCTATACTAGAAGTTTGGAAACAATGGAGCAGTATCCTCAAAATTCTGAAGCAAGTGGTTTCAACCTAGAATTTTATATCCATCTATCAATAATGTGTGAAGTTGGAATAATACAATTTTCAAACATACAAGATTCAACACTGGACTCTGTATCCTTCTTCCAGAAGCTAGGAGAGGATATGCTTCCACAACATGGCAGACTATAGGTGGTGGGCCTGAGAAACTGAAGTTCTATATAAGTCAAGGGCTGAGAGAATGCTCCAGGTGATGGTGAAGCTAAGCTCCAGCCGGACAAGTGGAGCATGGAGGATACCTTCAATTAAAAACCAAAACATTGTAAACTGATGAAAACTGGTAAATTGTACTACATTGAGAGGAGTATAAAAACTTTTGTAGAGAGGTTGGCAAAAAAATAGTGAAACTAATATAAAAATCTTATCAAATGGAAAAAATGGGATAATGTTTAATTTCAAGAGAAACAAGAAAATTGCAGATAGAAGTAAAGGAAAGAAGGAAGGAAACAAGGGCAGAAGAAAGGGAGGGAAAAGTGTGATGAAATTCCAACAGGTGGCTCAGTGGTGAATACTATCTTCCTAATCATAATAAGGTAAAGACACTGGTATTTAACCAAAAATTTTTGTATAATTATTTTGGGAAGATGGGAGGCAAGTGATTGGAGGGTTGCTGATGAAGTATGGTACACAGATATTTTAACTGTGGTATTGCAAGAGAAGGATGCTAAAATCCTCATCTTCCTTAAAGATGTATTTCTTAACAGATATTGCCTAAAATGAAACATATCAATAAACAGTACACAAATGTTATTTTGAAATATGTAGGGAAGAACCAGAAGAAACAACAAAAAGTTTAAAATTATTACCTCTAGGGATAGGGAACTGGCAGAAACCAAGGAATGATGCTTTATGTCATAATTAAAAAAAAATGACTTTAGAAAATATGGACATGGCTCATAAGCATAAAAATAAATCAATTATAAAAAAAGTATATTACATAATACATGCACTTATGCCAAAAATATTGTGTTCTAAATATTTATGTATGTTTTGTGTAAGATTTATTAGTCTAAGAAAATTTGGCTAAATTATTTGTGTAATTATAGACTATAATTACAGATTATTTTTCTCTTTTTCCAAAAGATGTTGGTACTTTCTTGTTTTAAATGTGTAAGTTACTCCACCCACCAAGTTAAAGGAGCATCCACCTGAAGTAGTGATATTACCGACAGAACTATATGAGGTAGTTATATTGAGGCCACATATTTACATTTCTTCAAGCTTGCGCTTTGGAATGGTAAAGCCCAGAGGAACTGGTGGTGATTCATCATGCTCCAAACCCAGGTCTCAGGACAGTGGGTGTGGTGACAAGGGCCACCATGCAGGAGGAATGTCAAATGCACCAGGCAAGAGTGTCTGGAAATCCAGGTATCAGTGTTGTACTAGAAAAGTTCATACAACATGATTTAGAAATCATTTCCTCAAAATGATTTCAGTTTTAACTAATATTTTATTTAAAAAGTAATCACTCAAAATTTTAAAGTGGTCAATACAATTAAAAAAAGACAAGCAACAGTCTTGAAATTTCCCCCCTTTTCTATCTCTACTGAAATGCAGTTTGATATTTCTATACCTCTTTATAGCCGTCACTGATTCTCTCCAAGCTGAGGGAATATACAAGGTCCCTGCCTCCCACGAAGAGCCGCTCTTGATATTCATCCAGCAGCATTGTATGGAGATCAAGAAATCCAAAAGGGCTATGAAATATTGATGTTCTGTTCAGATTCAAGAGGTCTGAAATGCAAAGTGATACATACACTAAGCACATGAGAAAATGTAAATACCTTTATCACCCTTTTCTCATAGCTCTGTTTTCATCCCTATTGGAACTGAGTCATTAACATTCATTTTATCATACATATACTGGCAAAGAATTTTAATGTGCACAAGTTAAAATATTTCATAAATTTATGGATCTAAAAACTTTATCAATTTAATATGTAAGAAAAATATTCTATATTTTTAAACACAGAAAAATAGTCATCCTTCACAATCTTTAACATAAAGTGCTAGGTGAAAGTCATTTTACAGCTCCTCTAATGTATAATGGTTCCAAATCTACATTAAACCCACCAGAGTGTGTTTATTGAATTCCAGATAAATGCCACTCAGAAAAATAATGTTTCTACTTGAAATTGGTTTTGATAGTCACATCCAAAATCAAATTTTCCCAGTCTGCAAACTATCAGGGTCATCAATACAATGAGGCATTAAGGTGGTAACAGTTACAGTAGGGATCACTGATAAAACTGGTGGGAATATATTTTCAATTATTGCAATTTTTGCTAATACTCTTGCATTCGTGCCTATGTCAGAAATTTTGAGCTATGTTTTACCTATATACATGGAATTGTAAGAAGTCAGAATCTGGCAAACCTCTCGTGTGTGCATTTGTTTGTTGAACATATTTAATTGCATATGGCAGTTCAGTACTTAAGGTTGGTAAAACAATATATGAGAGCCTTTGGTGATGAGAGAGAATAAAAACCCCAGGCCTAGACTCTGGATGCTGAAGAATTCCTGAAGAGGCCTTTTGGCAAATGTTGACAAGTTAGGAGATAACTTTTTTTTTACAAAGATCAATGCCTAATGCCTCTAACAGAGAATGTGAATTCTTGGTGACTAGGACTCTAAAATCTAAACAAATGATAATATGAAGTAGGACAAATCTACAGCACTGTGCCCACTCTTACACTTTCTGTTTCTGAGAAAGAAGAGATGAAGTATATGTCTCTGTATTAATAATATATTCCTTATCTATGTCTCTACCCTCAAACTGTTGATGCCCAAAACTTTGTGGAATAGAGTTAACTTTAAATCTTTAGTTTAAAATGAACAATACTGCTAAAAGTATGTTTTCCTCTGTATTAATAATATATTCCTTATCTATATCTCTACCCTCAAACTGTTGATGCCCAAAACTTTGTGGAGTTAAATTTAAATCTTTAGTTTAAAATGAACAATAGTGCTAAAATCAATGTATCCCTTATAAAGGTAAAACTTTCTCTTATTGAGTTACCTTTGAGATATTGAGTCTTTTGACTATTCACCTAAATAAATAATCTGAGAATAAGTTTTGAGGGTGGGAAAAAAGAAATAATAGGTATAACACATAAGAGGTTTGCCAGATTCTGACATTTTAAAATTAAATATGTATAGGTAAAACATATAGCTTGAAACTTCTGACATAGGCATGAATGAAGAGTATTAGCAAAAATTTCAATGGTAGAAAATCAATTCCCTAATATTCCTTCTTTTCCCACCCTCAAAACTTACTTGGGAAGGAAAAGAAAATAGTTTGAAAAATTAGAGCTTCTTGAATCCTGGAAGACAATTTTTTTCCATTTAATAAAAAGTAGAATCACACAGCTTTCCTTTGCATACAGCAAGAGAAGCACAGGTTGGGATCCACTAGCATAACAAAAATATAGCTCAAAACTGTCTGCTATCATTATAATTTGTCTTTATACATAAGCATTTATGTTTATATCAGGGCTGCCAAGTGGATTTTTAGAAAAGTTTTCCCAGTTATTCCAATAGTTTGCAACATTTCCCAGTTTTAATGCACAGTGAAATAATCTGAATGGGTACAACTGATGAAAGGATGGTTACGCACTAGCTTGAATAGGTTCCTAGACTACAGAGCTACCCAAAACACTCAGGTGTAGAGCTTAGGGGACTAAGCTGGGAAATAAGAGAAAGTCATGAAAGGATTCAATTATGAGAGATTTTAGTAAGAGGCAGCCCATCCAGTAAAGGAGGCACTCCATGAGTGAATCCGTCTAGGGATGAGCTTGCCTGCTACCCACTGAGGTGATTAATACCTCATTATCCCTGCATGCACATGGCAAGATAGATACCAACTTTTACTTGCTTTTATGACTTAGCAATTTGCCTACTTGCTAAGTATATTACAGTTCTAATAGTCTAAAGGTAGTAGTTCTTATTTCTTTGTAAATAATAGTAGAAACTAATTATTGAATCATCAATCTTATTTTGCTCTGGTGTATCACCTTCTCTTCTAATCTATTCTTCCTCTCTATGGCCAAATCTATCCTATGAAATCACAAATATGTGCACGTTTCTGTGGGTACATACTTTGGAGAAAGCAAAGGGAAAGAACTGAAGTGTGCATACAACAAATGCAAATTTTGTGAATCTTCATTTTTAATGATCTTTACATTTATACACACACACACACACACACACACATATATATACTTTTACAAAACAGTAAACAACCACTGTGTGACAGTTTAAATTACCAATGTATTTTATTTTACTGGAGAAACCTGGGTGCTCAAAAATTTAATGACTATCTTATGGTGATACACTATTACAATAAAAATCACTTAATTTACCTCTAAAAACATGAGAATTAAAGTATAACAGGTGTGTATATTATAACCAAAGGTCTTTGTAGACTGAGAATCTGGAGGGCCAGGTTTTAGTCTTGGCTTTGACAATAATTGCGTAGGTAAACTTGAACAACCTCTTAACCTCTTTAGACTGGATTCTTCACCTGTTAATCACCCTTCTACCTTTAAAATTCTTAATTCTTTGACTAAATTACATTTCTAAAATGAAGCTGATAAAACAGTGCAAAAAAAGAAAGAAGCAAATTGACAGATGTTTTATGGAGTCCTTTGAAGTACAGTGCTGAGGTTTTATTTTTGTTTTGCATACTTTTGGAAGCTTATCAAAGGGAGGGAGTGGTGAATAGCAAGTCTAACTATCACATGTCCCATGTTTAAGCTTGCCTAAAGTGAAGTAGCTGGAAAATTCATTTACAACTTTTGTTCTGACCCTAAATGATTATAATGTCAGTGAAAAAAAATGTAATAAGGAATTTTGGAGATTACTTTTCCTGATTCATTCATATTGCCTCAGAGAAAATTGTTGCCAAAATATGTCTGGATACATAAAACTGAATATCATTATATACCATAGGTAATAAGTTGAGAAATGTCATTTTATTTATGAAGATACTTCTTAGAATAATTTCTAAGGTCATTTTTTAAATTTATACAACCTAATGAACAGACTATAGTTTTCTTTAAACATTTCATAATATAAGAAAAGAAAAATGCACTGAATGCTTCGGCTACTCTCTACCCTGACCAATACCATACAACAAAACGGTGACAACAATTGAAGTCCTAAGACATTAAGACTTGTCAGTAGATAGACATTATTTTAAAATCATAGCACTAACTAGAGTTTATGAATGCCATGGTTTATATTTTTCATGTCCACTTTCACTGGCATAAATCCTATCTTGATCCTTAATTTTCTCTAAGGCCTGGACTGCTTTTCCTAACTGGTTACAATTTTGTAACATCCTTGACTTTATTCAAGAAAGGTTAGAAGTATCCATTACAGGTGAATATTTGTGCTTTAGACATATATCTGCAATAATGGACACAGAGCTATTCTAAAATAGAAACTATTTTTGAAAAGATATGAATGTTTATTATATATTTACTCTTATTTATTCAATATTAACTCAATTTTTCTACTTTATTTGATTAATTTGCCTCTTTCCAGAAAGGATCTGAGATGACTTATACAAATATATCCAATCAAATAAACAAATATATTTCTAGGGGAGTAAGGGTAAGAGAAAAACAGTTAAGATGAGTGGGTTGTAATAAATTTAACTGGAAGTCATCTGCTAATATCTGATACATTATTAAAATGAATCCCAAATTTGACCTCAGGCTTCCCAAAATCCAAAGTAGAGGAAGTCATTGTAATACAAGAAAAAAAAAACAGCATCAATTGCTTAGGAGCATTATCTAGTATTAAGAACTAAGAGAAATTTCTTCTAAGGTCTTAATATGTATACCGAAAAATACTATGGTGGACATTCAACATCACTAAGAATTAAGGTGTAAAGTTCCACACCTGTGCTTATAACTACATCCCTTAATAAAAGACGACTAAACTAACATCAAAATTCACTCTGCCAAAAGTCACTTTATGGCCTTAGGTAGCCATGTTATTTGGAATATTAATGACTGCAATGAACAGAGATTAAATTAAGGTAATGTAAAGGTGAGGACAGAAATCCTGGCCTCATGGTAATCGGAAAACGAACAGAAGCCAAGGTAATTTATCTCTTAGAAGATGCTGCATCTTTGCATCTTGCTTCTCTTAATGCCACTGCTTCACTGTACTGATTCTAAAGGGCTTATTATTTAGTTTGTTCATGGCCAAATATGTCTGTTAGCTCCCAATTATATATAAATTTCCAGCTCCCACATCACCACAGTGTGACAATAGCTCCTGCATTTCACAATTCAAATTCTCAAGGGAAATAACGAAATTGTGTCAGCTAGTGTTCATAATTCATAGATTGCTGGCTTCATCTAGATTGGATGTGTTGTGAACAATTATCTATCTGCAGTTAAAATGTGGAAGCCACATGGTAAAAAGTGTGGTTTCTATAATTAATGTGTATGGGGTCACAGCAGTCAACATGAAGCAGGTTTCAATTCCATAGCAAACTTAACCAGTCTGTCTTTATCAATGAACAAATTTATAATACCATAAATTTGTTACAATCTGTATTTCTGCTAGACTAAATAAGTTGGCCTGCTGTTGATAGCTTTTCATGATTATATAATCATGTTTAGATGTTCATGATATTTAGATGTTCAATCATATATAGATGTTTACGATTATATAATTATATTGCATGTTGGAGAGTATCTGCCAAATATGAAAATTTGAGTCTTCATTAATTGATCTTAAGTCATTTTTCCTGATAATAACTGGATTGTGAAAGTGACCCACATGACTGGAGGATAAATTTCATATCTGCATAGAGAAGAATGCTTCTATTTCCAATCTATTTTATAATGAGATTTTCGTCTATCTCATCCATATGAAATTCATAGAAATTGCAGTATGCTTTATTTGTAAAAAGAGCAATATAAACATAAAACAATGAGATCAAAGCAGTAAACTGTGATAAACCATGGAATTCTGAAGTTTAAGAAAGAAGCGGAAACATAATTATTAGGGGAAATCTGGGGAAAAAACATACATATAGCACATATGGAAACAAATTGTTTTTAATATGTTCTTTTAATATGTTGAAAAAAACTATTTTAAAGAAGAAAAAATATGAACTCTTCTGTGAGTAGGACGTCATCAAAGAGGACACAAAAAGTGAATTTGCATAAAAAGAATTCAACTTCGTTAAATGTTCAAAGGAATGAGGATGAAAATATCATTTTAAGAGGTATTTTTAAAAATTACAATAGTGAAAATGAGAATTCAGGCTCTTCTAGAGACCTATGTAAAATTTCTATATTACACAAATTTTCTCCAGTGAACAGGTGTTACTTTATCAAAAATGAAATTATATAAGTAAAAGGGGAAGATGTACGAGATGTCTCCTTTTTTATGCAACCAAATTTCCTCCTACATCCGGGTACTGATCCTCCCCACCCTAACTCTCAAGGTGATAATAACAGTTAATAAATATTTATTGAGCAGTTACATGGCATGTACTATCTAAGGGCTAGACATTTTTATGTCATGTAATCATTGTGACACCTCCTCAGAAATACTATTATCCCCATTTTCTGCATGCAAAAAGAGAATTTATTAGAGATTCAGTACAGAGCTAAGGTTATTTGGTCAGTGTTGGTGACAAAATTTGAACAACAGAAGTTGACTGGAGAGCTTTGTTACAATGCACATGAGATTTCTAAATATTATTTTTAAAATACCCTAGTAATTAAAAGTCTAGTCTATTAAGGGATTATAATGTGTCAGAAATGAATGCATTTTTTGCAGAGCCTGATATAAATAATAAGATAGAAGGTTTTAAAAATATTTAATAGGTTGTATTGAGATAATTCAAAATAATTTAATGGCAACAAGATAAATAGAAAAATTCAGGTTAATATCAATTCAATTTTAATCACCTTTATTGTGTATTTTATAAACTATCTGAAATAATTACAAATTTTTTTGTTGCTTTGACTTATTGATTTATGACATTTTTAGTTTTACATATCTCATTTTTGAGAAAACTGAAATATTTTTACCTAATTTGCCATGGAGTTTCAAAATGTATTGAATATTTTTTGCATTTACTGAAGGCAATATAAAGGCAAGCAAGGCTTTCTTCCCTCCTTAAGAATTTTTCCTTTCTTAGTTTTAGAGTCACTCCTTTAAGTCATATTAATTATCTGAACTCCAAATCACAGTCCCTGGACTTGGCATATTTACCAAGTAACTGCTGACTCCTTTAAATCCCTTCTTCATGCTGCTTCAAGCTGCCTGGATGAAAGAAACAGAAAATATACAGGAAGATGGGGACAGAAGAAACTCTAATCTCAGGTAATCTCAAGAAAACACAGT
Source organism: Pongo pygmaeus (assembly GCF_028885625.2). Classification (NCBI taxonomy): domain Eukaryota; kingdom Metazoa; phylum Chordata; class Mammalia; order Primates; family Hominidae; genus Pongo; species Pongo pygmaeus. The sequence goes on along the minus strand of NC_072379.2, from coordinate 94,598,978 downwards.
GAAATAATGGACAGTGCTGACTCCGTTAAATGAAGCAAGCTCATCTTGAGTTCTTCCTACTCTAAAAATAACATGAATTGCTTGGGGAGGGAATGGACAAAGAAATAAGATGAAACTGAAATGCACCAACTCAGAGTTCATCCGGAAATTTTCTAAAGAGGGAACTAATTATTATTGCTAAGCTACATGCTAATTATCAGCTGTCAATGAAGATATACTCTGAGGATTTAGTCATTTCCTCTCGTGGCCTTTCCTTTTAACCTGCAAGAGACACAGTTTTAAAACTCACTGACATCACTATATTACAAAGACAGTTCTCTACACTTTGTCACAATATATTGAAACGCTGTAGTCCCTTGTGTACGATGAAGGAGAGGAGAACACACATTTTTCAGCACTCAAACGAAAATAGATTTCAGGGGAGAGGTGTTTCTTTCTTGAATGCACATTTCTTGTTCTACCGTCACCTGCCAAGTAAAGACTTCCTGAGACTCAAGACTTTAATTAAACTTGTCGCGGTTTTCTGAGTTAATTACCTTATTCAATATTGTCCTAAGGTTAATTCAACAAAAAAAAAATTGAATTTCAGGCAGTAAGCATTGTTAATGAAAATGAAATATGGAAATAGCCATTAGAAATTTTCTTTAACTTTGTAATGGTTCTAAAGGAAAAGGTTTCTCACAACATGCTTTGATGATTTTGACAGATTTGACTGATGATCACTAGTGGCTTATGATGTTGAAACAGATTCGTAAAGAAATAAGCAATTAACTTTTTAAAAAGTATAAACACAGACTAGCTCATTGATTTGCTAATTGCTCTTTTTAGCAATGGACAATCGGCTTGTCTTTCATGCATTCTTTGAACTTTTAGATTCTATTATTTTCATAAGTCAAAGGTGTACAATAGGCATTGTTGTACTAAAAGTTGCTCAGTCATAAACCACTTTCCAAAGAAAGCAGGAGTTCAAATATACATAGGAATAGCCTAGACGTTAATTCTCCAATTAAAGAAAACAAAATAATATAATTTATAATTTTCAGATTCCTTGTATTCTTATCATATGTAAATTATTATTTAATGTTATATGGAAAAGTAAAAATGGAAGTTAAGATGTATTTAATGATTAAGATGACATTCATGATAAACTGCTTCTACTTAATAAATAGTAAATATATTTTCTCTTATGGTTTTCTTAACATTTTCTTTTCTTTAGCTTATTTGATTATAACAATACAGTATATAATACATATAAAAATATGTGTTACTCAACTGTTTATGTTATCAGTAAGGCTTCTGGTCAACAGTAGGCTATTAGTAATGTTTTCGGGGATTCAAAGGTTATATATACTCCAGCTTTAGACTGCACTGGGGTTTAGCATCCCTAACTCCCAAGCTGTTCAAGCATCAGCTGTATATTGAACATTCACTGTGTTAGGAACTATATCTGGAGTTTCAGAGGAATACTAAAGATCAATATAATTCTATAAATATAACACAAATCAGATTTTAGTATCCATTGTATTTCTGAAATTTAGTTTTAGAGATTTTTTTTTCAAACTTGTATACTTAATAAAATCAGGCACATTCACCTTTTTTAATTTTTTTATTTTATTTTTTTATTTTTGAGACAGAGTCTCACTCTGTTGCCCCCGCTGGAGTGCAGTGGTGCGATCTCGGCTCACTGCAGCTTCCACCTCCCAGGTTCAAGCGATTCTCCTGCCTCAGCCTCCTGAGTAGCTGGGATTACAGGCATGCGCCAGTATGCCTTGCAAATTTTTGTCTTTTTAGTGGAGAGGGGGTCTCCCCATGTTGGCCAGGCTGGTCTCAAACTCCTGACCTCAAATTATCTGCCCACCTTGGCCTCCCAAAGTCGTGGGATTACAGGTGTGAGCCACTGTGCCCAGCCCTTTATAAGATAATATAAATATGGTTCAAAACCCAAAGTAATATAAAGGTTTAGAGTGATAAAGATAAACTTCCTTCCATCTGGACTTTCCTTCTATTTAGTTCTCACTTCTTTGCCCTCAATGGATTAATCCTGTCTAAAATCTTGGGCATTCCTTCAAGTTTTTTATGCATATGCAACAAATTAGATGTATAAATCTTTATTAATTCTCAACTTTTTTACAGTCAAAAGGAATCGTAATATAAACCTTTTTCTTTACCTTTCTTTTCTTCACTTAAAATATCTTAGAAGTATTTCTGTATCAAAACTTAGAGAGGTTATAGTTGCAAATAACATTTCGTTGTATGGATCACCTGTGGTGGGCATTTGAAATCTTTTACATTTTTACTACTAATATAGCACTCCAATGTATATATATGAATATATGTCCATTCACAGATGTGCAAATATATTGGTAAGATAAATTTTAAAGTGGAATTACTGAGTCAAAAGCATTTGTAATTTTAACAAATACTGCCAACTTTGCTTCCATAGGGATTATATCACTTTAAAATTCCCTGACTGTATGCAAGAGTGCCAGTATCTCCATAACCTCATAAACCATATGTAATTAAAGTTTAGGGTGTTTTACTAATTTGATTGAGAAAATATAGTTTGAATTTCTCTTATTATAAGGTGAGGTTAAGCATCTTTTCATATATCTTAGGGTACTTTTGTGATTGTTCTTATTACATTCATTGTCTATTTTTCTGTTGGATTAAAGTTGCTTGTCCATATTTGAATTTAAGGAATTTTTAAACTGTTAAGTTTTATGTTATGAAGGTCATGGCTGAGAGATGAAGGAAACTGGGCCTTTAAATGTAGAAATTTGTGTATCACTTATGTTGGAAAGATATTTTAAAGGTGTTTTATTTTAAAAAATACAGTTAATTCCCTTTTTTATCTCATGCAGCCTCCTCTTTCATAAACTCAATTCTTGATTATCTGGAATAATTAACCAATTTAACAATTAACAGCTTATAAAATGCTTATAATTTTAAATGCACATATGCACACGTATGCGCATGAACACACAATGTTATTCATCAGAAGTGGGCAAGGGGCATTCTCAGTCTTCCAGAGGCTGAATTTGGACATCAACAAAGTCCTAGGCACTCCTATTCAACTGGCGAATTATGTGGGGATAAGAAATGTGTGGCTTTACCCAAAATAGAGCACTTATTTGTGAGAATTCCAGAATTTTGACTAACGAATGTTTTATAATAAGATGTTATGGATATTCAGCCAAAGCAGAAGTTAAGGAAGCCAAGAATATATATGAACTACTATAGTATTTTTCTGCAACATTAGCCACTTAAAACTTACTTAAAAGAGGCCAGGTGTGGCGGCTCGCGCCTGTAATCCCAATACTTTGGAAGGCCAAGGTGGGTGGATCACAAGGTCAGGAGTTCGAGACCAGCCTGGCCAATATGGTGAAACCCCATCTCTACTAAAAATACAAAAATTAGCCAGGGATCGTGGCAGGCACCTGTAGTCCCAGCTACTAGGGAGGCTGAGGCAGGAGAATCGCTTGAACCCGAGAGGTGGAGGTTGCAGTGAGCTGAGATCAGGCCACTGCACTTCAGCCTGGGTGACAGAGTGAGACTCCGTCTCAAAAAAAAAAACAAAACAAAACAACAAAAAAACTTACTTAAAGGAGGGGAGAGAATGAAAACAGATTTCTAGGAATCCTACCAAATGCTTTCAGTAGTATAATAGCCCATATTTTATAGGTATGATCATCATCTAAACATCTATCTAACTTTCTTCCTTTTTCTTTTTTCTTTTTTTTTTTTTTTGAGATAAAGTTTAGCTCTTGTTGCCCAGACTGGAGTGCAATGGCATGATCTTGGCTCACTGCAACCTCCGCCTCCCGGGTTCAAGCGATTCTCCCACCTCAGCCTCCCAAGTAGCTGGGATTATGGGCATACGCCACCATACCCAGCTGTTGTTTGTATTTGGTAGAGATGGGGTTTTGCCATTTTGGTCAGGCTGGTCTCGAACTCCTAACCTCAAGCAATCCACCTGCCTCGCCCTCCCAAAGTTCTGGGAATACAGGCATGAGCCACCACGCCCGGCCTCTTCCCTTCAAAATACTTTCATGTATTCTATGAAATTGTCTGTGGTAACAAAGCTTTGATTTTATTTAGGTACTTATTTTTTAATGTTAAGCATGTTTAGATAGGATTCATTTTACAGCAATATTTTAAAAGTCAGCTTTTCTGGATTATGCCATTTTACAGAGAATTAGCTCTTATACAATATTTAAAACTTAGTAAGATACTATTATTTTATACATTTACATCATATTCTTTCTTAGGATTAGGTCTAAAATAAATGGATGATATCTGGTTACTTCGTCATTAATTCACATTAAAATACATATTTAACAATTTTTATTTCATTCGCTAAATCTGCACCACCATAAAACAAAATTCATTTTGCTAGATGCCTTCTGATTTATGAACAAAGTTAGCTAATGTATACATAAGTGTAATGTTATAATTATATATTATTTAAATCATAAATACATTTCAGTTTTATCTCAACTCAAAAACATCCTGTTATAGAACGAATGTATTCTCTACGATCTGTATTTTTAATTGAAGTCATGCTAAGAAGTTGAATAGGTCTATCATCTACTTTTTTTTGTTGTTTTTGAGATGGAGTCTTTCTCTGTCACCCATACTGGAGTGCAGTGGCATGATCTTGGCTTACTGCAACCTCCACCCCCCGGGTTCAAGCAATTTTTGTGCCTCAGCCTCCCAAGTAGCTGGGATTACAGGCGTGTGCCACCACACCCAGCTAATTTTTGTATTTTTAGTAGAGACAGGGTATTATTGCCAGCCTGGACTATTATCTACTTCTTCGTCTGATCATTTTAATGACAGGTCTAATGTAACTTGTTAATACATATATAATTTTTTAATGTTTTTGTTGAAATTGTGTACTTTAACAAAAACTTTATTGATCTTTGGCCTATAACATGTTTTCTCTAGTAAATAATCCATCTTATAACAACAAAGAAGCAAATTAACTAAAACTGGAATCACATTTTTTTCTTCATATACTGAATTGAATATTTGATAATTTAAGTTTTTCAAATATGACTCCCAAATTTTTGTCTTCTATCTTGACCCCCAAATTCATACTTGATCAGCCAAGTCCTAATAGTTATCTTCTCTTAGAGTCTAAAAGTCTTCTGAAATTTAGCAAATTAATAATATGGTCTTGATTACCAGAGACAAACCAACTCCTTTCCCAGGCTTCCACTCAGTAAATGGTTCTTCGGCTTTTGGCAAAAACGTAAGATTTGTCCTTATTCTTCTTTCTTGAGTGCCACACTATCTATCCTTAGCATCTCCTCTACCACCTCTCATCTGGACCACTGAAAGGTCTTCCTATTATTCTGTCTTCTATGCTCCGTGCCTCCCTCGACCACCACCAATCAGTTCACCTCACAGTAGCCAGAGTGATCATTTCTTTCTTTTTTTTTTTTTTCTTTTATTATTATTATTATTATTATACTTTAGGTTTTATGGTACATGTGCGCAATGTGCAGGTAAGTTACATATGTATACATGTGCCATGCTGGTGCGCTGCACCCACCAACTCGTCATCTAGCATTAGGTATATCTCCCAATGCTATCCCTCCCCCCTCCCCCCACCCCACAACAGTCCCCAGAGTGTGATGTTCCCCTTCCTGTGTCCATGTGTTCTCATTGTTCAACTCCCACCTATGAGTGAGAATATGCGGTGTTTGGTTTTTTGTTCTTGCGATAGTTTACTGAGAATGATGATTTCCAATTTCATCCATGTCCCTACAAAGGACGTGAACTCATCATTTTTTATGGCTGCATAGTATTCCATGGTGTATATGTGCCACATTTCTTTCTTTAAAAATATAAATTGGGTCGTGATGTTCCTCCCGTTGTTTCCCAACTCCTTTAGATTAAAATCTGGCTCAAAGTCTGTCATTATCTCTTGGTTGCCTACCTCAGCCCTGGTGTTGCTCCACTTTCTCCTTTTCTCACAGAGCTCTAGGGCTTGGGCTTTAGAGTTTGGCCTGGACTCTCCTTCTGTCTGCCACCCACCTCCTTCTGACCTCCATGCTATTGGCTCCTCCTCTCATTTGGATCTTCCCTCTGTCTTCCCAGTCTTAAGAAATAAGCCCTCCCAGTCTTAAGAAATAAATAAGCCTTCCCAGTGTTAAGAAATCTAAAGATTCCAACCAGGCATTCTAAGTTGCACCATTATCTTTTCATATCCTATATTGCATGAATGCTACTAGGTTTTGTGTTTTTTTAAATTTGTTTGGTTGGTTTTTCTTTACTTATATATGTTTTCTCTCTTCTGACAAGAAACATGTTCCATAAGAAATGGCAAGCCTTTCCATCTTGGTCACTGTGATATCCCCAGGACCTAGACCAGTTCCTATGGTTTATTTAGTAAGCACTAGATAACAATATGTTAAATGAATGAACTTTTCTGTGTTTCACTGTCCTCATTGTGAAATAGGGATAATAATAACTAACTGGTAGGACTGCTGTAAGAATCAAATGATTCGTAGTACCTAATGGACAGCAAATATATATGACTTTCTTTCTCTCTCTTTTTTTTTTTTTTTTTTTTTGATGTCAATAAGTTATGGGTCAGGGGCAGTGAATGCAAATTTCCCTTGCTGAAATAGGGCTTTCTTAATTAAGTTCTGTCAAGTGGGCATAGTTACTCTCAGGGCTCATAATATAGGCTTAAAGTGAAATAGGAAATTTCACAAGTACATGATTACTGTGATCAGTGTAAACAGCTACTGTGTATTTTAAGATAAAACCCTCAATTTTCTACCAATAGTAATTTGAGTCAATTTTATATTTCTTCTTTTTATCTATTCCCATCTCAGATTGCAAGAGAAAATTTGTCTTTATTTCCTAGGAAGTTTGTTTTTTTCTTTATTTATTAATTTATAAGCTCAGCCTGAAATAAATTATACAAAATATCTCTAGTTTACCCTTGAAATTTGAATTCTAAGTGCCAGACTGGCAGGCAAAAATTATTTAAATATTTTATTCTTACTATTACTATTAAAGTTTAAATTTTTATGAGTTTTCTAGTACAGTCATTTGTCATTTAATGATGGGAATACATTCTGAGTAATACATAATTAAGGAATTTCATTTTTGTGCAAACATCATGGAGTGTACTTACACCAACCTAGATGGTATAGCCTACTACAAACCTAGGCTATATATGGCCTATGTATCCTAGGCTACAAACCTGTTCAGCATGTTACTGTGATGAAAACCATAAGCAATTGTAATATGATAAGTATTTGAATATATCTAAACACAGAAAAGGTAAAATAAAAATACTGCATTATAATCTTATGAGACCACCCTCATATAAGTGGTCTGCCACTGACCTAAATGTTGCTACGTGGTACAAGACTGTACGTAATTTGGTGGCTGATTTGTAAGGACAGAAACAGAATTGTTAATTTTCCTGCAGGTGTATGGTTGAAGTGATGTTACAGGATCACAGAAAAATAGCCTCTACATTTTCCCCACTTGACCTCTAACAAAGATCTTCAGTCTTATCTTTATAAAAATAAGACCTTCCCTCAACTCATATAATTTAATCCTGTAAAACATTCTAAAAACACACGGTTACCAGATATACCAGGAGTTTGCAATCTGACATCTGAAATGGTTGCACCTTTAAAAATCTGTAGTTTTCAGACTGACATATTACCAAAGCAATGACTATTGTATAATTTGAATACTTTATCAATGTCACATTTTTCTCATAATTACTAAAATGATAGAATAATAACTGAATTTCAAATCCAGGCAGAATGAAGTGTAACTTTATAATCTTTTATATCCTGTTAATTTAATAGAAATTGAACCTACTCATCTACATTATAATAACAAAGAAAATAACACTGTTGGTAGATGCTATGTGGGTATAGAGATGAGGTTGTGTGTTATTTACCATTACTTCATAGGTTTGGAACTGTCAGACAATCGCCAAAATCTTATTTGCTGTTAAATTACATGCCTCAATTACTGTAGTGGCTACCATGTGAGCTGGATGCTTCTTACTAGGTAATAGGCCTCCTGGGTAGGCGGGTTCTCTTTAGATGTGGCTAAGAGAAACATGAAGACAGAAGACAAACCAATGCTGTGTGTACAATTCACTGATGACTTTCTTTCACAAAAAGTTGCCTTAGTGACTAAGCTGCTGACAAAATTCTTCTTCTGTTTTCCTTTTCTGGCAATTATCAGTTAGTATTGATTTACTATCCAGAAATCCCTGCTGTTTATAACCTGTCGTGAGGCAAATAGTACCTAAGAAGACCACCCAATGTTTTCTCTGGAAGCTATAAAGGGAGGGCAACTCACATTCACAGAAAGGCTCTTAAGTGTTAGGTACTGCGTGAAATATCCAATATACATAATTTCACTTACTCTTCACTCCACCAGTAGGTGCATATGGCTTCTATTTTACAAATTAGAAAAACAGAAGCTCACTGAGAAAGTTAAAAAACTTCCTATTGTCACTTATCATTTGAATATTGACATTTCTGATCTTATTCATTTTGCTTATTACAAGTTACAATAACAAAAGAAGTTGTATAAATTATATAGTGGTTTCTTCATGGATTAAGATTAGTCACAAGTTTTCAGTAATGGGCATTACAGATATTTCTCATATTTTATGCACATATCAAATAATATTTACTCTTAATAAAAGGTCATAGATAACCTTTGGGGGTATACAGTTTTTAAATTGTATTTCAGCCTTTTTTCACAAAACTTGATTTTCAGCCTCAATTCAAAATTCTATCTCATTGCAGTTTATGTTACAAACCCAATCAAAACAAACAAATAAATAAAAATTAACAGAGGATCAAACAATATAAAGATCAGAAGCAAATAAAATTAATTTAAAAATCTAAGTCTATTAGCCTCAAATAAATAAAAGGAGATCATATCCCTAAAAATAAAAGGTAATTAAAAAAAAGTCAAGACACCTGTTTTGTTCCCAAAATTACCACTGAATATACCATTTATAAGAAAACTATTTTTTAAATATAAACTTCCCCATTTGTGGAAGTATAGGAGTGGATGGGATGAGCACCAAGGTTTCTCTGGCTTCATAAACTATTGTCATCTCTAGTTGGGAAAAGAATAAACTGAAATTGTCCAGAGGATGCTTTCTAGAAATTTTTTATTTGTTAATTTTTGGAAACCATAAGAATTACAGAATTAGTTCTATCATTATGGAAAGATAAGAATTTATGCTGAAGATACAATTATATATTTACAGCCGGGCACGGTGGCTCATGCCTGTAATCCCAGCACTTTGGGAGGCCAAGGCGGGCAGATCACGAGGTCAGGAGATCAAGACCATCCTGGCTAACATGGTGAAACCCCGTCTCTATTAAAAATACAAAAAATTAGCCGGATGTGGTGCCACATGCCTGCAGTCCCAGCTACTCGGGAGGCTGAGACAGGAGAATGGCAGAGCTTGCAATGAGTTGAGATGGCGCCACTGCACTTCAGCCTGGGCAACAGTGCTAGACTCTGTCTCCAAAAAAAAAAAAAAATTATATATTTGGTCAGTTCTTGTGAAGCTGTCAGAAAAAGTATATTGCTTTGGGTACAAAAAACATAACCAATTTATTCTTATTGATCTGTTTTCCTGTAATTTTTGATAGGCTTCAAACATAAGTGGCAAGCACTGTTCACAATAGCTAATTTTGGAAGCAACCTAAGTTTCCAACAACAGATGCATGGATAAAGAAAACGTAGCACATATACACAATACAGTATTATTCAACCTTAAAAAAATAATAAGATCCAGTCATTTGCAACAACATGAATGGAACTAGAGATCATTGTGTTAAATAAGCCAGGCACAGGAAGTCAAATATCATATCTCACTTATTTGTGGGATCTAAAAATCAAAATAATTGAACTGAGGGACATAGTAGAAGGATGGTTCCCAGAGGCTGGGAAAGGGAATTCGGGGGCTTATGGTGTGGAGGTGAGGATGGTTAATGGATAAAAAAAAAATAGAATAAATAAGACCTAGTATTTGATAGCACAGCATGGTTAAAAAAACATAAGGGGCAGGAAATATATTTGATAATTGTATACCTGTATCACACACTCTTTAGAAAATGAGAAAATATAACTTAGGTCATGCTAAAATTAGAAGAACTGAAAGATTTGCAAAACCCATATAAATCATAATGTAATCTCCTATGCCAAAACATTATTACTCAGAGAACAAGTAAGTTGGCAAATATGAACACCTTTCCACACACACTGAGAACAAGAGAATGGATGATAATTTTTTTAAAGTATGGAAAACTTGGAAGACACTTTTATACCATAAGTTAAAATGCCTATTATAGAACTCACCGGATAAACTTCAAAGTATAAAATTAGTTCTAGACGAGCAATTTATTAGTAGAGCAAGTTTCAAGAATGAAACCGAAGTTGTGTCATAAAATTGAAGATCAGGTTCTTACATTCTGTATTTTATTTTAGACTGCCAATCATCTCCTTTGAGAATCAACTAAATTTCTGAGAATATCATTCCTGCCCAGCTGGAGGCAAGAGCAAAATTCATTACCATGTAGCTGCCCTATCCCTAGACCCAAACTTTATCAGAACAGATGCTAGTGCCCAGGTAACTGGCCATCCATCATCTAGTCAAATATGATCTTTAAAATAGTTGGATCCTCTGGCAAGGTCACTACCCCTATCTGGAAGGAAAAATTCCATATAAAATTGGGAACAGGAGGTCAATTTTCTTTTTCTGCCATGATCAAGAAGAGGGAGCCTCCCCCACTGGAAGGGAGCAAATGCATTAACCTCTCTGACTGGCAGCTACCCATTAAAGTGATGATATAATTCTTTACAGTGCTCGTGGTGAATGACTGCTGGGATTTATCACTTCAAAACAGAACTCTGTGTGTGCGGGTGTGTGTGCGTGTGTGAGAAAGGGAGAGACAGAGAGAGATGGAGACAGACAGACACAAAGAGACAGAGACAAATGAAGAACCTGAATGTTGGGGGAGCAGCAGGCAGGGGCAAGCAGGTGGTGGAAAAACTATTACTTCAACAATAATTCTTTCACTTTGCAATAGGGAAAAGAAACTTGACAATTAAAACTGATGCAGGCCAGGTCGCGGTGGCTCACACTTGTAATCCCAGCATTTTAGAAGGCCAAGGTGGGAGGATCATTTGAGCCCAGGAGTTCCACACCAGCTTGGGCAACATAATGAGACCTCATCTCATCTCTCAAAAAAAAAAAATAAATAAAATAAATAAATAAATGCCAGGCATGGTGGTGTGCACCTGTGGTCCCGGCTACTTGGGAGGCTGAGGTGAGAGGATAGTTTGAACCTGCAAAGTTGAGGCTGCAGTGAGCATGGCCACACCACTGCACTCCAGCCTGGGTGACAAAGCAAAACCCTGTCTCAAAAAAAAAACCAAAAAACTGATGCAAATAATATCAAGAAATGAGCATATCAGTTATAGTTCATAGTACTAAAAATAATATAAATATGATATGATATTGAGGCATTTAAAGCTATCAAGTCTCAGCCTGCTTTTGTAAAACTTGTCAATTACAGCCCTCAGAGAGCCTCCTTATTTTCCTTGTAAAGATTAAAACAATATTATTATACCTAAATTGTTAAATGCCTTCAAACTGCTAAAATATTTTTAGTGTGAACATTCCTGAATATAAAAATATTAACTAAATGATTGATTGATGACATAATTTTCTTTTTCTTTTTGGAGATGGAGTTTTGCTTTTGTTGCCCAGGCTGGAGTGCAATGATGCGATCTTGACTCACAGCAACCTCCGCCTCCTGGGTTCAAGTGATTCTCCTGCCTCAGCCTCCCGAGTAGCTGGGATTACAGGCATGCGCCACCACACCTGGCTAATTTTGTATTTTTAGTAGAGATGGGGTTTCTCCATGTTGGTCAGGCTGGTCTCGAACTCCCAACCTCAGGTGATCGGCCCACCTTGGCCTCCCAAAGTGCTGGGATTACAGGCGTGAGCCACCGTGCCTGGCTTATAATTTTATTTTTCAAAGGCAAAATTACTGGCAGAAGTTGTAACTCCTTCTATAAAATCAATTATATCCACAATATTTATACTTCATATCTTTAATATTCAATGACATAGCATAGTACATCTGACATTTTAAATTATATTTTATTATAAATTACCTATGGAGAATTTAGGTTGTAGGATGACAAGTATTTAGCACATATCTCTTAGTAAGTAAAGATAAATTTTATGCACAGTGGCAAATTGCCATGGGTAAAATAATAATTAATTTCCAATGTAATTGACTACCCTGCTACATGACCAAAAAGACTCCATATGTGCACCAAAAAGACAACAACATACTTTTTGATCTGATAATAGCAAATTCGTTAAATGCATTATAAACAGAAGCTTAATGTTTTCAGTAGGGTTTAATCTAATGGGCAAGTTTGCACACCTGGTGTAATTTGAAGGGGGAAAATGTAAAGGGCCCCTTGAGCCCAATTATTTAATCCTCTCCTAGTTACTCATGTCATTAAAGTTTTACAACTTTTATATTTTTGTCTTTCAAGAGACTATTAAAATTTTGGGACTCCTGGGAGGTGTTATACCTAAACCTTTATTAACTAAAAACTTTGCTTTGTCTTAACACTTGAACTAGATCTAGTATAAATATAACACTGGATAAACCTAGGAGAGGGATGATTTTCAAGGGAAAAAATGAGATATTAGGCGAGAGCTATGTGTTTGGGGGTGGGGGGACAACATGAAGGTTGATCCAAATGCAGTTTTCATAGTGTTGCCCTGATGGGCCCTGGCACACAGATTTGCTATTTTGCTCCAATAAGGAGGCCAGAGCCAATTACACTGTTCACTTCTGTCTCAGTTTCCTGGAGGCAATGAGACACACTCTGTGACATATGAGGGTATGTCCCAAAAGTCTAGGTAATTTGGTCAAAAATCTACTTTATCCCTTCACCCTGACAGAAAAAACAAACAAACAAAAAAACCCTTATATCTGTGGTAAATTCAGTGTTCAGTGGCGGGGGGGATTTTCTTCATTTCCAATTTTGACTCTGCTCCATATCTTCTAGATTCTCTACCTGGGTTGCACATTGGAATCTCCTGGAAGCTCTTAAAATGTTGATGCCTGGGACCCTTGCCAAGAGAGTATGGCCTATTTGATCTGTCACTGGAATTTTTAAAAATTTCCCCGGGTAATTCTAATGTGACAAAGATCGAGAACTTCTGCTATAGAATGTTTCTGCTAATGATCAGCTATTAGATAAGGTACATACATAGTATTTACTTAGACCCTGGGTTCACAAGTTTGTAGATCAGTTACAAAGAATTGCCAAGATACCAAACTTGCCAGAATGTTCCAGCCATTACCTAATCCCAAGTCAATAATAGTAGGAAAATAAAACTAATCACTGCTTGACATTGTAGACAAGATCAAGAAGGGGAGAGAGAAAAAAATCTTGCTTGAATATTACATCAACATATTAATTAATAATGGATGTAAAAATGTTGATCCTCACATTCCTGAGTATTATTGTCTGTTTTTTTGGAATGGCCATCAAACCATCTAATAAAAATACAAATTGATCATTCATGAGATTTAATCCTGTAGAATCCACTTCATTCTTAATTAAGCAAGTGTTTATTTTAGAGGAATTAGAAAATATTCATAGACACTTTTTATGGCTGTTATGGATAATAAGGTATTGTCTCCAATTTGTACAGGAATAAAAATTCAGCTCTGATTAGAATATGCAACATCTACCAATTTCTTTTGGTCTATATCTTTTCACAAGAGGATTTTAACTTTATTGTGTATTGTAAGCTTCTCATATTTCTAGAGGTTTTACACATTTATATGATTTTAACACATCATATTTACAGTAAGAGGTGGAGTAATACAATATTGCATATCCCAGGAGAATAGATACTAACATAGTGTACTTGCGTGCTTCCAAACTTTTTCCTTCAAACATTGAACCCTGAGGAAATGCCACAGATTTCCAATGTTATCAATACTTTCCTCTTCTAGTAGAGAAAATATATCTCTCTCCTCTCCACAGAGAAAAAGGATTTTTTGATAGAATATTCCTTATCAATTATTATGATTTTTACCTGGCAAAAGTAGAGATAGAAACTCACTCTATTTATTAAAACCACAAAATCTGGTAGTCGTGTAAAACTGCCCTGAAAGCTACAAAGCAAATGTGGTTTCTCCTAAATGTTTATGTACATATTGCATGATGCAGCTAGTTGACATTTGGTGAAATGTCCCTTGTCTGGCCAATGAGATACCCCTAATGTGATGAATCTAGTTTGATGAATCTAGTGCTCCAGAAAATAATTGTATGTATAATATCACACTTTTTTATAATGGCTAATCTTGAATATTTCATTGGCAGGAAGTTATTTTTAAAAGATGGTGTTTCATCACTCAGATTTATTATAATTAAAAGGGGACTAAACTTTAAAAAAAAAATCTGTGTTGAAATCTACAAGTTTGATTTTAGCAGCTGTCAACTTTACAATTTTTTTGGTAAACTTTTTGTGGCTCCTGTAGTCTGTAGGGTTTTTAAGACCCTAAGGTAAGAAATCTAGCTATCTAAAAGACTTCAAGCCATATTTAACTCACGTAGTTATAAATGGTGGCAGGACAATTGTACTAAGTGCTTGCCAATGTTAGAAATGAATGCCTTCTTTGGGTTAGTCTTAAATATGTTTTTTTTTTAATGAGAAATAAAACAGACATTTTAGGATGAAAAGATTCAAAGAAACATCAAAGGATTCTAATGCTTCATTTTCTACTAAAACCAGTATTAAACAGCATTTATAGTTGTCCCAATAATTACAGTTCTCTCTTCAGTAGATGAGCATTTTCAGAAGGTCTGAGCTGATCTACTTCTTAGCTACCTGCAGCTAAACATTTCTAAGTGGGTAAAGGTCTAGAGCAATCAAATCTCCATTCAGAATTTGAGGTTGGAGTCAAAGTGAAGGTTCCCCTCTATTCTCTAATAGCAACATTAAATGAAAGAAGAGGCCTGGTGCAGTGGCTCATGCCTATAATCCCAGCAGTTTGGAAGGGCAAGACAGGTGGATCACCTGAGGTCAGGGGTTCGGGACCAGCCTGGTCAACATGGTGAAAATCTGTCTCTACTAAAAATAGAAAAAAGAAAAAAATTGACTGGGCATGGTGGTGGGTGCCTATAATCCCAGCTACTTGGGAGGCTGAGGCATGAGAATCACTTGAACCCCGGGAGGCAGAGGTAGCAGTGAGCCAAGACAGTGCCATTACACTCCAGCCTGGCAACAAAAGTGAAATTGCATCTCAAAATAAATAAATAAATAAGCAAAGTAATTAAAATAAATAAAAAGAGACTGTTGCATGTTCCAATTGTTGCAACATACGAAAATTATTTTCTAAGAAGCATACAATGTCAGTGTTATTTTGGTACAAGAGATTAAAAGTTACAATTCATTAATTTTATTTTTTTTACCCCAAAGAAATAAAAAAATTATCATTTCATGAATGCTAAGAATGGTTTTAGGCCCCTAAAGACAAATTTGTCCAAAAATGGTTTTATTTCACCGAAAAGGTAATCAAGGTGGCTGATTTCCTTCACCCTCTCAATTGATCTTTGTCTAGAAAGTGTGCTTGCTTGTTAAAAAACAGTGCCCGCTTGAAACTTTATGCATGGAAGAAGCAAGCACATTTCCTAGACAAAGAAAGTCAGTCTTTGGAGAGGAGCAGCTCTCAAGCTAGCAACCCCACGTAAGCTGTATGTACACTGTTAAATTACTTACGGCTGAAACTTTTGATGAGTCTACCTAGAGGGACTCACAAAATAGAGAACTCTTGAAATACAGGCCATTGATTAGCTACATTCATCTTACTGTGTGCATACATGCTGAGTAAGATAAGGCAAAGAGATGGGCATTACATTCAAAAAAGATATTATATTTTGTTCTGATGCTCTGTAACTTCTAAAGGAAGAAACAGAAAAAAAAGTCAGATAATTATATTTCAGAGATAGTTGTGTTTAACATTAATTTGCCCTTAAGAAAGAATAAAATATGTCAAATTTCTTTACAACTATAAAGGCAATTATACTAAATCATGTAAATAAGACGTTTTAAATATTACAACATAGCTATTTCTGTACTTTGAACATGATGATACAACGTATATACATTGTGCCTGTCTTAATTTTGATGTATTATCACAATAAAAATAATACGATGTGTTAATACTATCAATGTAATTTTAAAACTTTATTTAGTATTTAAAACCAAATACTCTGAATTCAAAGCTTTTCCACCATTAATGGAAAGCATTTTACTCAGGTTTTTACATAAAGGCTAAAGTAATGACATACATTACTAAAGGCTAAACTAATGACATACATATTCTTTGAAACACGGATAGTAAAGAATTTATATTTTTGCAATATAAAACAGCGAGCATCACATCAATTATAATATGAAAGTTTCTATTTATCGCAGTATTGATTTTAACAAATTGCCATTCATATTTGGTTGTTCCAGTTCTTTGTTTTTGGAGTCATTAAGAACCATGCTCACTCATTTCCAATTAGTTAGATGTGTCTTCCCAAGTAATAGGTGGTTACCAGCTTCCTAGTTTTCAGGCTCAATTAAACAGTGGTAGTCAGTTTTGGCTCAAAATCAAGGCTGTGGCCTCTGCAACCATCACATCTACTTTAATCTCCTCCAGGGCTATTCCTTGACAAATTCCCTGGACAGCATAATTAACCTCTTCCCATAGCACTTCCAAATGCTCCACACAGAGTTCCCAGGGAATCAGCCAGCAGTGCCATAAATGTTTTAAGTTAGAAACAACAAAAAATATGCATTTCTAAAAGTAGAATATTAATGAATACAATTAGCCCAATGTTGATTGCACATATTTTAAAATCTTGTATATTAATTACATCCTTTATAAGTGAAGGGGAACTTGCCACAAAATTAAAAGTCTGGGAGACTATATTTAGGTTATCTTTTAGCTTTAAAGGCAACATTATCACTGGGTCTTCTTGAAAAATACACACATACAAACATATGCATATGCACATTCACATACAAGAGAAATGATTTTGCTGGGTAATTTCCGTATGTAATTTTAGAAAATAATTATAAAACATGTCTAGAATTTACAAAATCAGGTTTTCA
This sequence comes from Pongo pygmaeus, assembly GCF_028885625.2. Lineage (NCBI taxonomy): Eukaryota > Metazoa > Chordata > Mammalia > Primates > Hominidae > Pongo > Pongo pygmaeus. The sequence goes on along the minus strand of NC_072379.2, from coordinate 94,581,751 downwards.
AATATTAATAAATTATATGCTTCAAATAAATGCCATGCTATATTGATCAAGCTGGTAAAATCTCTTCAAGGCTTTTAATACAAATGTACCATTGTCAGAGGCATGTGATCCAGAGCAACTCCATCTTGAATAGGAGCTGGGTAAAATGAGGCTGAAACCTACTGGGCTGCATTCCCAGATGGTTAAGGCAATCTAAATCACAGGATGAGATAGGAGGTCAGCATAAAATACAGGTCATAAAGACCTTACTGATAAAACAGATTGCAGTAAAGAAGTCACCTAAATCCTACCAAAACCAAGATGGCCACAAGGGTGACCTCTGGTGGTCCTCACTACTACACTCCCATCAGCACCATGACTGTTTACAAATGGCATGGCAATGTCAAGAAGTTACCCTATATGGTCTAAAAAGAGGGGGGGAGGGCATGAATAATCCACCCCTTGTTTAGCATATCACCATGAAATAACTATAAAAATGGGCAACCAGCAGCCCTCAGGGCTGCTGTCTGTGGGGTAGCCATTCTTTTATTCCTTTATTTTCTTAATAAACTTTCCTTCACTTTGCACTGCAGACTTGCCCTAAATTTTTTTTTGCCTGAGATCCAAGACCAAAGGGGTCCCGATCCACTCCTTTCTTGGGGTCTGGATCGGGACCCCTTTCCTGTAACATATTTCTCTGTCCTGTGACGTCATGAGTTCAAATTCAGGATCATTTTTAAAAAGCTTTCAATATTGCTGTAATTTTTTAAAAAGATCTTGTGGTGGTGGTGTTTTTTTTTTTGGAAAAAAGATAAATAAAAACTTTGTTGTTTAGTGTAACTGCATACCAAACATTAAATATATTGTATACATTTTATAAGCTAGTAGAATATCATAATTAATGCATAGCCCAGATTCTGTTCCCTTTTTAATTGGAAAGTATCCAAATTGCAGAAGGAGAACAACATCGCTATTCTTATTCTAAAGGGGAAAAAAAGCAAATGAAGTTAGAGGTACGTGGCCCTTATTAACTAGACATTCTGTAACAAATTATAATTAAATGGAAATATAGTGCTTTCACCTGCATCCATCAGAATTTTTTTTTAAGAATCAGGAGAGCTAGGAATGGTAAAAATATGAATTCTACTTTGGATAATAATTTGATATCATATTTACTTATATATTTTTACCTACCTACAGGTATGTACTTACATGCATATACACAGAAAATAAAAAATGAGGAAAACTATTTTTTCCACATACTATTTTCTCCTCCTCCTTGAAATAGCAACCACTCTTGCCAGTAGAAGTTTTACTAATTGAAATATTTATTTTCCTTGCTGGAGCAAATAAGACATTAAACTAAGCAACAGTGTTGGTTAGAGTGAGGAGACAGGAAATTCAGCTCACAGCCAGCGACCCTCGCCCAGCACTCCTCCTCTTCTCCTTTTCCTTCTCACTGCTCCAAGCAGCGGAACAGAGGCCTCTCAGGAAAAGTTCCTGTGCTGTGCTGCAGGTGCTTTACTTTATGTAGCACTTTTTAAACTCAATAAATGACTTTTCTTATAAAAAAAAAAAAAAGAAATGTCCTAGATTCTGAGTGTTGTTATAAATTACTTGAGTTAAGATGAGTTGTTCTCCTTTGTTTTAAAGACTATCCAAAATATTAGTGCAAATTATTAGGAAAATTAGCAGAAAATGATACTGATTTTCTTAACCTATTGCCTTCTCATCCATCCTTCCTATGCTGCTTAGAGGAGTGGAGAGTATGAGATATTCCTAACATGCACCATCTTCCCATTACAGGGTACTTCCAGAAGTCCGCAGATTGCCTACACCATAATTAATTCATTTGCTTAATACTTAGAGTTTACTACAGAAATAATTATTATCTGGAATCTTCCAGATAGACTGCTCACCTCAGCAATGGGGAAGATCCCTAGACTGTAAAAAATTGTATGTAATATTTCTTTCTCCCAAATGTTGAGTCTGTACATAAGACAACTGGTTGTCGGAGGGGCGTGGTGGCTCATGCCTGTAATCTCAGCACTTTGGGAGGCTGAGGCAGATGGATCACCTGTGGTTAGGAGTTCGAGACCAGCCTGGCCAACATGGTGAAATCCCATCTCTACTAAAAATAAAAAACTAGCCAAGTGTGGTGGCAGGTGCCTATAGTCCCAGCTACTTGGGAGGCTGAGGCAGGAGAATTGCTTGAACACGGGAGGCGGAGGTTGCAGTGAGCCGAGATTGCCCCACTGCCCTCGAGCCTGCACGACAGAATAAGACTCCGTGTCAAAACAGACAACAACAACAACAAAAAAAAAACCCCCAAAAACCTAAAAAAAGAAAAACAACTGTTTGTCAGTGATTCTCTCAGATCATCAAATTGACATTTTTATATAGCATCATAAACCATCCATATAAGTAATCCTTTTCTACTTAGTTTTATTCATTAATTTAATATGTATTTTTATATACTGGACTAATTTCTGGGCACACTAATACATGCAATAGTCATGGACTCTGGCTTCACAGTTTCCCCCCTTTAAAGTGAAACATATATTTCTTTCTAAACAGGCATTTAGACAATCACATAAGTTTAAAATATAATTTGACAAAGATACAAAGACAATGTAAATATATTTTCTTCTGCTTTTTCAAGTTACTGATTTTACTTAGAAGATAATTTATGGTAAGGGTAAAGTACTTAGGAAAAAACGTATTTCCGTTACAAAAACACAATGAAAATATAAACTCTTCCAGAATATAAATAATGCTTAGCAAATCTTAACACAGGGTGGAGTTTTTATTATTGATTTTGACATTGCTGAGGGATGCTATTTGGTTAGGTAACCGAAGAAACGTCAATATTATGTAAACTCTTACCTATAAATCATCTAAATTGCTTAGAACAGAGAGAATACATTAACTATAACCATTGAAGCCAATGTATTCTGATATTTTCAGCACATGTTAATATTCAACATTAGTGGAGACAAAATAGTGTGTTGAAGTAGTAGAAAATTAATATTTTCTTCTTCCCCTGCTACATAATGTTTTTAAGTATATCATAAAAGTCAAAAATGCTTGAGAGCATTTGCTTTTACCAGTACCTTCCAGGGAAACTACAATAATACATTTTAGTAATAACAGCAATAATGTACACTCATAAACACATACATGCATTTATTAAGTATATATAGCATATATATAACATTTTATATATATATTGAGTATATATAGCATATATATAACATATATAACATACATAATATATAACGTGTTATGTATAAAATATATATATAAAATATAACATATTTTATATATATAACATATTCTATATGTTATATATCTATATTCCCTTTCTATATTTTATATATATAAAATATATAACATATTTTATGTATATAACATGTTATATACATAAAATATATAACATTTTATATACATAACATGTTATATATATAAAATATATAACATATTTTATACATAACATGTTATATATATAAAATATGTTATATTTTATATATAACATGTTATATATATAAAATATATGACATATTTTATATATATAACATGTTATATATAAAATATATAACATGTTATATATTATATATATAACATGTTATATAATATATAACATATATAACATATATAATATATATAACATATTTATATAACATGTTATATAATATATATAACATATTTATATATAACATGTTATATATATTATATAACATGTTATATATATTATATATAACATTTATATATATAACATGTTATATACATAATATATAACATATTTATATATATAACATGTTATATATAATATACATAACATATTTATATATATAACATGTTATATATAATATACATAACATTTATATATATAACATGTTATATATAATATATATAACATTTATATATATAACATGTTATATACGTAGTATATAACATATTTATACATATAACATGTTATATACGTAGTATATAACATATTTATACATATAACATGTTATATACGTAGTATATAACATATTTATACATATAACATGTTATATACGTAGTATATAACATATTTATACATATAACATGTTATATACGTAGTATATAACATATTTATACATATAACATGTTATATACGTAGTATATAACATATTTATACATATAACATGTTATATACGTAGTATATAACATATTTATACATATAACATGTTATATACGTAGTATATAACATATTTATACATATAACATGTTATATACGTAGTATATAACATATTTATACATATAACATGTTATATACGTAGTATATAACATATTTATACATATAACATGTTATATACGTAGTATATAACATATTTATACATATAACATGTTATATACGTAGTATATAACATATTTATACATATAACATGTTATATACGTAGTATATAACATATTTATACATATACATGTTATATACGTAGTATATAACATATTTATACATATACATGTTTTATACGTAGTATATAACATATTTATACATATACATGTTTTATACGTAGTATATAACATATTTATACATATACATGTTTTATACGTAGTATATAACATATTTATACATATACATGTTTTATACGTAGTATATAACATATTTATACATATACATGTTTTATACGTAGTATATAACATATTTATACATATACATGTTTTATACGTAGTATATAACATATTTATACATATACATGTTTTATACGTAGTATATAACATATTTATACATATACATGTTTTATACGTAGTATATAACATATTTATACATATACATGTTTTATACGTAGTATATAACATATTTATACATATACATGTTTTATACGTAGTATATAACATATTTATACATATACATGTTTTATACGTAGTATATAACATATTTATACATATACATGTTTTATACGTAGTATATAACATATTTATACATATACATGTTTTATACGTAGTATATAACATATTTATACATATACATGTTTTATACGTAGTATATAACATATTTATACATATACATGTTTTATACGTAGTATATAACATATTTATACATATACATGTTTTATACGTAGTATATAACATATTTATACATATACATGTTTTATACGTAGTATATAACATATTTATACATATACATGTTTTATACGTAGTATATAACATATTTATACATATACATGTTTTATACGTAGTATATAACATATTTATACATATACATGTTTTATACGTAGTATATAACATATTTATACATATACATGTTTTATACGTAGTATATAACATATTTATACATATACATGTTTTATACGTAGTATATAACATATTTATACATATACATGTTTTATACGTAGTATATAACATATTTATACATATACATGTTTTATACGTAGTATATAACATATTTATACATATAACATGTTTTATACGTAGTATATAACATATTTATATACATATAACATTCTATATTTTATATATATATAAAATATAGAAAGGGAATTTGCTACTGTCAGAGAAAGGCATGCATTCCATAGAGTGTTTTACTTACTGGATACAATCTACCCTTGTGACTACCAAAATGAAAGAAACACCATGCATCTTTAGTATTCCTATACCAAGTCGACCTTACTCGTTTCAGGGTCTATAAGCACATGCATTTAAATTGAACATCTGCATTAATGGGAAAGTCTTCAGCAATAGCCTTGATGCTCCAAATCATGTGTTTTTGCAGCTGCTTTATGCTAGACGGAGCATGAAAGACTTTGCTCTATGGCCTTTACACACTCCATTCTCCAAATAACAAATTGGCTTTGCAGAAGCAAAGGAAGAGTAAGCAATGAAGTACTGTCACTTGGAGAGATTTGTACTAGAATCATCAACAACGTTGAAAGCCTTACCCAAACACTTAGGAAAAGAAAAAGTATTCACATTTTGGAATTTAATTGCAATTATACTCTAGGAATGCTGCTTTTGCTACTCCTCCAACTTTTGACAGGGATAAAAGAAAAAGATTAATCACTAAGTAAAGAATTTGCAATGCATTAGCTATTAGATTCCATTGTTATAACTACACCCACTTCTGTAGAGATAGAATAATTTTCTTTCTTAGCTATTCCTTTACCTTTATTATGTAGAATGGAGTGAGAATTAGGGAGAGAGGTTGCAGAAGCTTAGAGCTGCAAAACTGCTGTAAATAGAAGAAAGGAAAAAGAAAAACAGGGAATGAGGAAAAGAGAATCAATGTGCATGGAAAAGTACCTCCAGAGATCACTTTAGGCATTAATCATAACAAGTACCTCATATACTTGTTATGCAATGGAAAATGAAATTTCCTGGTTTGTAACCACTACTGGGATCTGAGCAAGAGTAATTTGAAAGACGAGAGATCTGAGGTAAATGATAATGTGTCTACACAGTGGTAGCAAATGAGGACCATGGTGGAGAAGAATGGTTTGGGGCCTCTGGGTGAGAAAAGTAATTAATGGAGTTAATTCCATTAGGGGCTTAGAAATCCCAAAACTGTTATTTCCATCAGAGACAGGTAAACATGTCTGTGTGTGGAGGGTGCAAAAATGGCACAGAAATGTGAACAAATCCATATGAAGTCCCTGTTTTTCTTCATGAAAGGAGAAAAGTATGGCAGCTTAGAGTTGGGATTTATTTGTAGTTAGTACATAAGGACCATAGTCTCAATTTGAGAGGTATTTATGGGGAACAGGTCATAGAATGGACAAGATGCACACAGAAAATTGTCTGGGGAACACTAAGAACTCGACAGGTTGCAGAACATGAATTAACAATGTGTTCATTTGCCAAATGTGTTCATTAGCTCAGAAAAAAAGAGATAGCAGATGAGTGAGTACTTACAAGTCATAGGTGAGGAAAGGAAAAAAAAATACAAGGGAATCTATAGGTTGGAGAAAGGTGGCAGGACATATAACCAGGAAAGAGGCTGATAGATTGGAAAAGTTGTACAGAAATGGGCTTTGGTTTCAGTCTAAGGTGGGTTCATATCTAATCTCATCTTCTTACTAATTATTTGATCTTAGGCAAATCACTTAAACTTATTTCAGTTTCCTGATCCATACAATAAAGATGATAGTATTTGCCTGATAGGATTTTTGTGAGGATTAAATTAAATGATAATAGTTGCCTATTACATTCATTATTAAGAGAGGTAAAGGTACGACAGACCTCAGAATGTTAATGGAGGCCTCTTCTCTGTCCTGCTCCATTCCTTCTTTTGCTTGGTAATGCCCAAAGAACCTATCGGACCAGACTCTAGCTCATGCCTTCCTCTCAGGAAAGCTCCCTACTTCCCCTTTCTACTATTTCACAGCTCTGAAATTTAACCCTTGTTTCCATCGGAGTGTCTGTTTCCCCACTTCATAGCATAATGAAACCCCTTGCTGCAGTTCTTTTTTTTTCTTAGGAATTTCTAACTTGTCTTGGAATTATCAACTCAAATACATCTTCCTCACTACACCTAGAACCATCTTTCCAGAATCTGTCTTGTCTAAAACCCTACGAAAAAGTTCACATTGTTTTACCATGACTCAAGCCTATCACCCAGCTTCATTCTCTAGCATACTGCCCAGAGTCTTTTCTAACAGTAGATATACTAAATTTTTTAAGATTCCTAGAAATCACCATGTTTCTCATATCCCTGTGTCTTTTCTGGAGTCCGTGTCTTCTTCTTGTCTCCCTAGTAAAGCCTTCAAGACTCATACCAAACTCTAAAACCATCACCCTTTCTTCAGACTCAGTAACTGCTGCTATGAGTATCATAGCTCTGGGATGTGTCTCCTATTATAGCATTTATCATACTGAGTTTTAATCACTGTTTTTCTTATCTTTAGCCCCTACTAAACCATGAAAATCTTGGAGACTTTGTCTTATTTCTGTATGCATAGAACCTGGCATAAACGATGACACAATTAACCTGCATAACAGCCACATGGGATATGTATCTTTCTGATCTTTGCTATTTTGCAGAAGAGGAAACCATGAGATGAAGAGGTTAAATTACTTGCCCAAGGACACAGACTTTCCAGGTGTAGAACTAAGACATGACTAGATTACCTTATCTGTCCAGTCCTCCCCAAAACTTTACTAGCTTCTCAATCTAAAGCTTGTCACATCATAGGTGCCCTATAAATATATGAACAATTAAATAATGTGTACATTACAAATAAGGATTACGATAAAATCATCCCTGATATTCATTTGTCGTTGGCCCTGCTAGGATGGTATCTTCTTGCATGCAATTTCTGATCTCTCTGTTCTCTGTAAACTTTAAAACTATTCTGCACCACAGATCTTGCATTCATTCACTGAAATATTTATTACTCAATGAATTTACATCTCTTCTTTCAAGTTATGCCGAAGAGAGTACAGTTTAAAAATTCCATTCATTAGGAGATTGGGGAATCTCAAGAATGGGCTTCGCTAGACAGCTGCTTCGGTCTCAGTTACTGAGCTCCTTCCAAGGACCAAGGAAAGTACCTTGGAGAAAGACTTGGCAATAGAATCAACATTCATTTTCTCCCTTTCTCCATTCCTTTATCCGTATAATCTAGCACAAAAGTTAACCCAGTTTTTCCAACACCCCTGCCTCTACTACCACAGCTACTCTACCAGTGGGAAATTGAACAAAAAGAGAAGTGCTGGTAGAGATGAGAAAAAGTCTGGGTATAATCAATGAGAACAAACTCAAGACTGGGTCTGCAGCAGTAGAACGTCAAAAACTGCCTAAAAAACAAAACCCACTTCTATCATCAGTTACTACAGTGCCAACCTACACCATATTTAAGACACTTAATAGATGCAAGTTTAGCATTTCCAATATGGAAACTATTCACAGGGATAGATAGGACAGAAGTTATTTTAAGTCCTAAAGACACAGCTATTCACAAACAATTTTAAGTCATACTTAGGGCTAGATTGTTGATCACACTGAATGGACAAGTTAAATTTTTTTTGTAACTGGTCAGTTAAAGATACCTGCCCTAGAGAATAAGCTGGAACATTGCCAGCATTCCTGGCTGGCTCCCAATAGCAATCTGCCTTGGCTCTGTTTACAGCCCTACACGTATGGGGCATTAGGTTGTGGGGTGACTGAGATGTCAGCCACGTGGCTAACTCCCTTTTCTGCAGTGTGCCTGTAAATAGATTGTTTTCATTGCAGTTAATGGATACTTTGGTCCCTGTTCTGAGAAGGACCTGAACTTTTAAGATTTTTTTTTTTTAGATTCTGTGTATAGATGCACAAAATGTTGGTAGAAGTTTTATGGGAACCTCTGTAGCAGTTCTTGCCCATAAGAATTTTCTTTTCAAATCATAGTCTTTCCTGTAGTGTCTTAGAGACCAGACTCTGCCAGCATGCCAGGAAATCAAGGAAAGAACACTTTTACCAAGACAAACAGGCAGCATTGAGGTTCAACCTGGAAAGTCATGACAGCAAATTAGGGCAGAAGTCTATTCCAATCTTGCACAATTTATAACAATGAATACGAGAAAATTACATATAGGATGGCTCAGAAATTGCATTATTGTTCATTAGCTAGGGCATAGTTGGTATTACAAGGAAAAACAGTCTTTCTGGAATTTTGTTTTAAGTTTCATTTTTTTTCCTGAAGAAAATAAACCATGTTTAAACATGAGTACAGGCATATGGTACTGTTTTAGTCTGCTTAGGCAGCTATAACAAAATACCATAAACTGGGTGGCTAAAACAACAGATATGTATTGTTTGCAGTTGTGGAGGCTGGAAAGTTCAAGATCAAGGTGCCACGCAATTTGGTTCCTGGTGTGGGCTTTCTTCCCGGCTTGAATATGGCTGCCTTCTGGTGTTGTCCTCACGGGGAACAGAGAAAGAGCCTGGCATTATCCTCACAGGGAACAGAGAAAGAAGGAGTGCCCTCCTGTCTCTTCATATAAGGACACTAATCCTATGAGGGCCCTACCTTATGACTTTAGTTATCTCCTTACTCCAAATATAGTGGCTTCAGGGGTTTGGGGCTTTCATATATGAATTTTAAGAGGACTCAACTCAGTTCATTGTAGGCACTTTTACAAAAATTAAGCCACGTGATATCTAAAGTCATGATGCCAAGATGGCACTCAGGGCAGAGACAAAAATTTGACAGATATGTTCTATTATATAGATTAGCTCTATATCTAATATAAAGATATTTATACAGAAGCATTATAAAGATGTGCTACTTAGAAGTGTCATATAGATGTATCATAAATGTGTCTCATGGTTGATTCTTCAGAAATTATCAGTTTTCTCCTAAATTTCAATGCTACCTTAAGCAATAATTTTATACAAAGGTACTCCACCTACAAATTACTTTTTGCTTTCCTTTGTTTCTTTCTATATGTTTATTTCTAACTTGGTGGGCTTTTATTCCTGACTTTTTTTATTTGTGGTTATCGTCAGATTACTGTCATTAGCTAATGGAGCTATTTCATCAACACAACAGAGAACCAGATGTGCCTGGGAACTTATTTCTTCAGATAGCCATTGGCCAATATTTGACAGGTACAAGGATATAAAAGCCCAGATCCCTCGACTCAATCAGGGTACATCTAGGGATTAATTTATAACCTAAAGTTCTCTGTAGGATCAGGCTGAAGCTACCCTCTAGGGGATTTTGCCTGAGATTGCATCCTTATTTGTCTTTTCCCCTCCTTCCTTGTCCTGATCCCCCCCAACTTTACCAGTGTTTCCTGAGATCACTTCCTTAATAAATCATTTGCACACCTCATTTTAGGGTCTTTTTGGGAACACAACCTAAGACAGCATGTGAGATAACATCCATGACATTATTAAGAAGATCCAATGGAGAAAAATAGAAGAATAGAAAATGTTAAATGTTACCATCTTTTAGTATGATATCCTTCTAGCTGCCTTTCTGTTCCTACCTCAATACCTTCTGTTCCTTTCCTCCTTATTTGGTTCACTATCTCATCCAAGACTTTTTTCCTCACACCTTGCTCAGTCTGCCTGAGAGACTTTAGTCTCACTTGAATTCCCACTTTTTTCTGACAATCCTGTTACTCTCATAAGCCCCTAAGCACAATTCTCAGGACTGGTGAGAATAAGTTAGGAAGGTGAGGAAGTATAAAGCTGTAGCATTTAACCAACTATGCACAGAGACTTGAACAGCACAGGCTAATGGCAACACCGGCATAAGAAGGGGGTGAATCCGAGGAAATAGGAAGTTGGCAGATGGCAGGAGCAAAAAGAGCTAGAGGGAGTATAGCAGAGCAAATGAGCATCAGAGATTCCTGTTCAGTGCAGGCACACACTATGCACTCAGTGGTGATTCTGCCCCTTATTGTAATTATGGTATTAAGGACTGAGAGGTTTGCCTTCCATCTTCCTGACCTTGACTTTTGTTGAGTTGGAGACTGAACAGTTTTTACTTGTGTTTGTCACAGATAAAAGAGTGATCTCAAGGAGAGTACCAGCTTTTAGTTTTGTCAAGAAGGAGAAAGTATTCAGGAAAGAGGTCAGGGGATGGAGAGGGAGGAAGTCAGAGGGCATATTTTAAAAAATGTAACAAATTTCATTTTTAATGGATAAAATATGGTTTTTCAGTCTCACCAATCCATGATAGTTACATCCAGGAAGGTAATCAAACAGTCCTATCCTGTCAAATTGACTGCTAACTCTCCTGTCATTATCGCTTTTCTCTCTCAGTGGCATGTGCTCTTCTTAGCCGTTCTGCCAGCTTCAATTCTGTCTGCTTTGGATTTCTTGACACTTTCTTGTGTGTTCTCCCTCTCTTGGCCAATCACCCTGTCTCCTCGGTGGATTTATCTTCCTCCACTTTATGAGAAACAATAATATTGTTAAGGTCTTTTCCTATCTATGTATTTTCCTTTGGTGTCCATACATTGTATCTATGATTTCCAATGTATTTTATAAAATTACAGTAAATAATATCCACGTATTTTTCTTTTTTAAGATTAAATGCTGCATTATTAGGGCAACAACATGTTTTGTCCTTGCATTCACACTGCCTAGGACATAGAAAGCCTGGTAACAGATATTTTTAAGAAATAAATATTTAATAAAATAGTTCACGTTTGTTTTATGAAAATGCTTCAAAAATCACATTTTAAAATCTCATAAAAGAGAAACATTATATTTGCTCCATCAAATGGTTATGTATTAATTTAAATATTGTTATCTACTACTTCATAAACAATATAAACCAACGAGATTACCTTAGTAAAAATAGAACACAGCTTTGAGCAAAAATTACATTTTGATTTATACTTAGATAAGCTTGCCTCATAGAACTTGTAAGATAGTTTTCTTTCTCCCTTAGTAAGGAAGTCATATCAGTAGAAAAGTTTATAAATCACTAATGTGCTAATATTCTGTGAGTCCACCTGAGGTAACTTAGAGGAAACAATATTCTCCAATCTTCTTCAGCAGATAAATAAGTATTTTTGTAAATAAAAAGGCCAAACCTGTCTTTACAAGCCTTGGACCAAAAATTTTGAAATCTGAGACCTATCTTATATCAATTTGAACATTTAGTCAAAGGAAAAAGAAATTCCAAATCGTTTCATTACTCACTAAGTTAGCAATTCTAGGAATTTAGAGAGCACATTTGTGCAGAGGCCACACAACATTCCTAGAAGCAGGTGGTGTGTTTTATGAATTTAACATGTCATTCATTGTATGTAGTATAGAATTGTGAGCTCTTGGGCTATTAAAATATTGTGACATTTTAAAAGCTTATCCCTGAAAAAAGTTATACATGATATAAATATGGCTTTTTCCTTCTTTCTGATCTACTTTTAATTCTGAGATTTAATGTTCTCTGTCTCTCTTTTTAAAATCTGCTTAGTTTTCTAAGTTTAAATTAGAGATTCAACCCCTAACTCTCTACTGGTTGTCTAAATACCTCTCAATGCTGTGGGATGCATCAGGTAGTCCATCACTTTCATCACCTTAAAGAAATCTCTCCTGGAGTCTCTGCTTGGCAGCATAGTGGACTAGCCACCCTCTGCCAGTGCAGCTCTCAACCTGAGATCTCACATCACTCTTACTCTAGGGATTCCTTTTGCTTCTTCCTGACCTGAATCCCTTCTTTCTGGATTGGCTACTCTTTCTTGGCTAACTATCCTGTTTTGCTGAAGTACATCATCTAAGAGTTTTCTAAGAAATGGTGCATCAAGCTTAACTTTTTGAGAACTTGCATGTCTGAACCGTGTTTATTCAATGCCCTAAGTTAATTGATCCTTTGTATGAATACAGAATTCTATATTGGAAAACATTTTCCTCTGAAATTAGGTGGCATTTTCTGTTGCCTCCTGGATTTTAGAGTGGAAGCTGTGAAGAACAAAGCAATGTTAATCCCTGAAAATTACGTAACCTGTTTTTTTATTTTAATTTTTTTTTCCTGGAACCTCACAGAGCCTTTTATATTTCTCCAGTGTTCTAAAATGTTATGATGACCTGCTCTGGTATGAGTTTGTTTTCATCCATTGTACTGGGCTCTCTCAATCTAAATATACATTTATATAATTACTAAAAAAATTATTCAATTACTTTATTGATGACTTCTCTCACATATGCCCTGTTTTCTCTTTCTGTGATGCTTATTTTTTGAACTTCTGGGGTGGCCTCAGATTTTCTTGTTTTCTCATGTATTTTTTTTTTCATCATTTCCCCCTACTTCTGGAATATTTCCTCAATTTTAATTTTTAAAACTTCCTCTGAGATTTCTATTCTTCTTCTCATACTTTTAAATTCAAAGAGCTGTTTTATTTTCTGCTCATTTTTAAAGTAGCAATTTGATCTTGTTTCATGGATGCAATATTTTCTCTAATCTTTATGAAGATCTTTATTTTCTTCCAGAATAGTTTGTTTCTTCCAAGTTCCTTCATTTTTGTTTGTTTGGGTTATTTTTTTTTTGGTTTCTATATTTCATTTTAGATGATTTCCTTAGCTATCCAGTGATCTTGGGTTGTATACTTGTGTTTAAAAGCAGCTCAAGAATGGAATCTCTAAGCCCATGGGTAGAGCTTGTCAACTGTAAGCTTTGCTATAGAAAGGGTTGGTAGGTTATTTATTTATTTTTTTTAGGAAGTCCAGCATCAATATATTTCTTTAGACTGGTCAGATTCCTCTGAGGAGAATATTTCAACTGTGTCTCTGGAGAGCTGCCAGCATTCTGAAGCCTTAGGAAAAGAAGGCTAGGTGGCTCTCAATCAGTGGAACTGGCATGAATTTAATGATAATGACAGCCTGTACACATTTCTTCTCAAGTTGACATTCTAGGATATCATGTTGACTGTTAGAAATTGGGTGTGGTGGTACAATTTCCACCATGGAGGTCAGAAAATCCTACAAATCAAGGCTCTTTCTTCCCAGAGAGATGGTTGTTAAACACATATCAGCACAGTGTCTGTCTTGATATTTAATATTTATTGTTTCACTTGTTTCCCTGATTTCAGTCCAGTACTTCAGTGCAAAGATACTCTGTTCTACCTACTTCAAAGAAAAAAAATTCTTTCATTATTTTCAGGGATACTGGAGAGGAAGTAGAAAGGTTATGTTGGATGAGGTAGAAGATCTGGGATTCCAACTGCTTATTAAACAGACTTTTTAACCAAAGTTTTGAATCCAACCTCTGCCCTCACTGATATAGGTGCTTGGCACTTTCAATTCCTGAAGCTTTGGAGGAGATTCCATGGAATAAATCAAGTTTTTCTTGATTTGTGCCTTTGTGGGATTAAGATTTGGCCACCTCGGTTCTGCCAAATCAATTACACTCATCCATGTGCTATCCACTTGCCAAGATTAAGTTGCTGTTGTTTTCTATCCCCTTCTTATAGTTTAGTGGTTTGTGCTTTTAAAGTTCTTTATTTTTGTTTTAGAAGGAATAGGAGAATATTTTTAAAATGTGAATATGTTGTCATCTATCTTTATTCAACTGAATTTTTACTCAACCAGTTAAACTGCGGGAGGGTCCCAAGTAGTCTCATACTGTGGCTGCACGTGGATCAGCTCTGACTACCGCCATGTCCCTGTTGGAGGTTAATTGTGATCTCATAATATGTTCAAGCCCCAACCCCCAGCTTTGCGAGTGTGACCTTCTTTGCAAATAGAGTCTTATAAGGTAATACGAGGTCATACTGGATTAGTTCTTAACCAATCACTAGTGTGCTTGTAAGGGAAGGGGAATTTGGATGTAGAGGTGTGGGGAAGACCATGTGACAGTGGTAGCAAAGAATGGAGCAATGCATCTGCAAGTGACAGAATGCCCAGGACTGGCAGCAACCACCATGAGCTAAGAAGTGGGGGGAAAAAAAAAAAAAAAAAAAAAAAAAGGTTTTTTTTCTCTAGATCCTTCAGAGGGAACATGGCTCTATGGACATATTAATTTTGGACTTCCAGCCTCAAGGACTGTGAGAAAATAAATTTCTGTTGCTTAAGGCAATTCCATTTGTGGTACTTTGTTATGGAAGCCCTAGGAAACTAATACAACCACTAGTAATCTTCTCCCAAGGCTTTGCTCGTTCCTTGGAGTAGGTGGACAAATAAGGAAAAAGGAAGTCTAGGCCATCGGCAGCACTATGACCATTTAAGCATTAAACCCTGCTCCTATGGAGGATATGACAGTTAGGTCCCTGCTTCTGCCAACTCCCGCTCAATTATCTTAGGTATTCAAGAATTTAGGTTACAACTACACCCTAGTTGTAAGGCCTCAGATATATATTATTCAAAGATATTTATACTTAAACATTGGAAACTATAAGTGCAGATCAGCTTTGGGGTTTCAATATTACATCCTTGAGATTGGCAATTTTCAATCATAATTGGTAGCAAAGACTTCTTGAGCTAAGATAGCATTTTCGTGAAGTCTTTTCCCAGAATCATATATGGTCAATATTTACGTAGAATTTTTGTGAATTTTTTTTTTGCTTGTGGTCATTAGTGATATTTTGGGAAACAAATTATATCATTTGTGGCAATTAATATAAAAACATTTACACAGTGATTATATTTAAAACCTGTTTTCTGCCTAAAGTAATTGAGTACTTAAACATCTAAGGTTAAGAAAACCAAGAAAAAGAATAAGTTATAATAAGATGATATAATAAGATGTTTAAACAAAAACATTATAACTCATGTCTATACATATAATGAAAATGAATATTTGATTTACACTGAATTACTGAACCTATAAAATATATTCTTACATATAATTTTTGTCAGAATTCTTACTATAATGCCCTTTTTGGTAGGAAAAAGTATCTGTCATCTAAGTTAGCCTACGGACAATACTGAATATAAATAAAATTCAAAGTCTCTACATAATATACATTATAAAAACAAATCCTTAGCAAATGAGCTATGAAGCATTTCTAACTTGGGAAACTCAAACAAAAATAAATCTTGAAAAATAATTTAAAACTTGGAAATATCAAAAATCACAAGTGTAGCAACTAATATTTTCATCTATTTCTTTGAAGTTAGAATAGAAATACAATATTATCAGGGATTGAATAGGAGCTTTGTTGGAACTGATGATAAGGACTGTTTAAGACTAGCTGGGATTTATGAGAGATCAGACCATGAAAATCGTTCAGGTAGTAAACTGTCAGTTATAAGGTGCTGTTAACAAGAGCACGAAGTTTGGCATAGATAAATAATATTGCCAAAATTTCTTTATAAGTTCAATTTACTATTGATTTTAATATTAAATACTCATTCAATTATCTATTCAGGCAAGAAAAGACTGGAAAAGTAAAACCTAAGTATTCATTATAAAAGCTATTCTTATCCAAATCTTTAATGTTTTCAACATTTTAACTTACTAACTCCACTTGCAAACTATGACCAATAAAATAAAATATAATCTAGTTAACATAATTAGGGTCTCAAATTTTTAATAAATCTTTGAAACAAATACATTCTCAGAAAGAATATTATCAGAACAAAAAGGATGCAATAACATTTAAATGAAAAAATGATTTATTAGTTTTCTCTACCTTCAGATAGTCTTTTAGATTTTTTAATGAATTATACTATAAAGGGTTTAAATATGTGAAAAATACGCTCAAGTGGAGAGGTAAATACTTTTTAGATGATGAAAGTGTCATATCTCTACAAAAATCTTCCAGACAAGGTCTGAGCTTAAAAGAGTATTCAAGTTGCCCATTTACCCTCATTATAAGTTAACATTCTGGTAGAGTATTTGAAATCATTCACATAGTAATCACTGGAATGCAACATAAGTGTTTAAAATAGTAATTAAAGAATTTACAACTACCAGGAGAAGCAGCTCTTCAGATGACTAGAAAATTACATGCTTGATAAAGGGGATGAAAGGTCATTTCTACCACGGAGCACTCTAACTTGGCATGCACGTTATGAATAGCATTGTGGCCTAAAACTGTACTTTAGTTATTGTGTTAATACATTTGTCCTAGTTTGCCCATGACCTTGCTTTCTTTCTATGAGTGGCTGATTCATAAAGACATTAACCAAGGTATAAAGGAGTTAATAGCTGTTTCTGTATACTCTTGGTAATCATGGTAATTTGAGCTGCCTGTCAAAAACTAGCAAATATGTTTTATAAAATAAACATAAAAGCATATTGTAAGGAGATTCAATTCCTTATGAAGATTAGCTCCTGACTTCCAAAAAATTTACGAACATTTTGTGAACCCAGGTAATCTATGCATACAAAGAGATTTTAATCTTAAAATAGCCAAGAGTTAGATCGTTCATACTTGACTTTAGCTAGTCTATCCAGGATATACTGTTATCTGGAAAGAAGTCTGAAAAAAGCTGAGTGGAGTGATAGAGACCCTAACCAAGTGGCTGGAATCCATGGAACTTAAATGCTAGGTAGTGATACTAAGCAAAAATCAAGTATTAGTATTCTCTCAATAGTGCAAACTCAACTCTAATTGGATCAAGCATTTAGAAAAGGAAAATTTGGGCATTCATATGCCCTTAATTTCTCTCTTTCTCTCCATCTCCCCTTCTCTCCCCTTCCCAAATCTTTATATCGGATTATACTTTCTTCTCTCCATCTGTAGTAAAGCCCACTTAATATTTATTTATAATCTAAAAATTATTACATAAATTATTAAATATAGGCATTTTTCTGTGTGTATAAACACATCATATTTGAGTTCAAGTTTTACTCAATCATATTTTCTATGTGCTGTCAACTTTTCTAGGCCGTGGGCATAATGCAGTGATCAAAAGAGAATCATTGATGAGAATGAAACTTACATTCAGTGGGCACAGATCTAGATTTAATGTTGTTGATTGTTTACTATAAGGTTCCTGCCACTACTCTAAGGCCTTTAACCCTTCTTATTATTCATTGCAATAACCCTGTGAGTAGGTAATATGATTTTCTCCATTTTATAGATTAGAAAACTGAAGAACAAAAAAATTAATTTTTAAAACATCTTAAATAACCAGTAGCAGAACATAAATCAAGTATTCTGCCTAAAAATATGTCTTCAGAACCACTTTCTAATACTGCTTCTCACTATAAACAAATATCAGAAAAAACTTTTATTAATGTTATCATAAAAAATCTTGAGTGCTAAAGTTGATACTACGTATATAGGTACTGGTTAAACAAATCACTGAAGAATTTTACAATGGAATACTATATAGCCATTAAAAGGCAGGAGTAAATTTTATTCATTCTACATTAAACAATTTCCAATATATATTCTTTTTAAAAATATTCAAGGTTTGGCCAGGCGTGGTGGCTCATGCCTGTAATCCCAACACTTTGGGAGGCCCAGGCGGGTGGATCCCCTGAGGTCAGGAGTTAGAGACCAGCCTGATCAAAATGGTGAAACCCCATTTCTACTAAAAATACAAAAAATCATTCAGGTGTGGTGGTGCATGCCTGTAATCCCAGCTACTAGGGAGGCTGAGGCAGGAGAATCACTTGAACCTGGGAGGCAGAGGTTGCAGTGAGCCGAGATTACACCACTGTACTCCAGCCTGGGCAACAAGAGCGAAAGTCCATTGGGGGAAAAAAAATTCAAGGTTCTAGATAGTCAGCAGACATGAATTTGATGTAGTTTGTATTTTATAAAGTAATTAATATTTTATAATTTATTTTATACATCACACACAAAAACACATACTTAAAAAAAAAAAAAAAGTACATTTTCACATACACACAGGCATTTTCCGATAAAATTACCAAGGATTTTTTTTTAAGAAAGAGAATGTAGTATTTGCAATTGCATGAAAAGTTTTATCTTAGTACACATTATCAATAAAACATAAAATCATCTTGCCCTAATATGTCCTTACCATTAAAATGACTCTATAATTAAGCATCTAAAGTTAATATTTTATTTGTTCAAATATAAATATTTATTTCTACTTTGTATGAAAATCAAACAAGGAGTAAACAACTTGGGAAAATTCATAGTTTTTTTTTTTTTTTAACAAGTTATTTGTGTGCATGTGTGCTTCTTGATGGAATATTCTTTATTTTTTATTTTTATTTTTATTTTTTCGAGATGGAGTTTTGCTCTGTCACCCAGGCTGGAGTGCAGTGGTACAATCTTGACTCACTGCAACCTCTGCCTCCTGGGTTCAAGTGATTCTCCTGCCTCAGCCTCTGGTTCTGGAGTAGTTGGGATTACAGGTGCCTGCCACCATGCCCAGCGAATTTTTGTATTTTTAGTAGTTATGGGGTTTCACTACATTGGCCAGGCTGGTCTCGAACTCCTGACCTCAAGCAATCTGCCCACTTCGGCCTCCCAAAGTGCTGGGATTACAGGCGTGAGCCACCGTTCCCAGCCAATTGGAATATTCTTAATAGAGACATCTTCAAATATCCATATTTTTCTTTCATGTTTGCATGACATTAACTTATCTAAAGTTTATTTTCCAAGTTAGAACAGGTACTGAGTGTAAAAATGAATAAATTTTAAGATAGCAAAATATTTTACTTAACAAATAGTTCACTTCTTTTGTACTGTAAAAATTATGGAGTGAAGATTTGTATGTTTTCTCTTTGATTAATTTGAACCACGTTAAGACATAAGATTGGCACCTATGAAAATAATTTTAATGTAAATATTTGCATTCAACTATTCCGTATGGGAATCATCAGGAGACAGGACATTTGGCTTTTGGCTCTGAAAACAACATGTGATAAACGTGACTTTTTAAAGTTAGCATGCATTGCTGACTGTTATTTCTGGGTAAAACATGTATAAATTAGGGAAACTTGAAGGAGATAGTCAATGCAAAAATCTAAGACAACATTAAAAAAATTAGGAATCTTTTCAGATTTTAAGGTTTTTTCAACACCTCCTTATTTTTCTTGTTATATTTTTCTTGATTCCTTATTTTCTTGGGATTTGAGAACATAAAATGGAATTAGAATGCTCTTCTCACATTCTGGAGAGATAATTGGCAGATAAGACTTTAGGAAATCCATACTCAACTGTCTTTCCTGTCCAGAACTGAATATTCTCAAAGTGATTTAATATTTATTTCCCTTACTACAGTATATAAGTGATGAGGACACACACCAAGATGACTCATTCTACTTTTAGAAAGAAGCACTTAGTAGTGACTGGCACATCACAGGAATTTAATCAATAGTCTCTGAAAGAATTAATGAATATATGTGTGACTGGACTGCATTACAGTGTATAGTATAGCGGGATGTAACCCTTTCCTTAAGAAGAATGTAAAGACAAATGTATTGCCCTGGTAAAAACACTCCATAATCAGGAATCTTGAAGCCTGGAATCAAGTTTCTTCTCTGTGCTTACTCTTTCTGACTTACTCTTTCAATACTTCAATTTAATAAGCAACTGAAACAAACCAAAAAAAAAAGGGCAGATAATTTTATGTGATCTTGAAGTCTTTTCCAGTTTTGAGATATAACCTAACTGAAATTATTTCCTGTTTTTTTTTAAAAAAAGAAAGAAAACAGCAACAAAAAACAAATATGAAGCTTTATCTTGCTTCGACCATTTGTGTGTGTTTGTTAATTAATTAATACGTGATGTGATCTATAAGAAATTATCACCACAGGAACTCTCATCACTAAAGATGTTCTACATCTTTAATAAAGATGAAGACTAAGTCCAAAAGATAAAATGATTAATTTTTACATGGTTTCCTCATTCACCTCCCTCCACCCTACAAATCTCTAGGATTCCTTTATCCCCAAAACACTGTGTCATCACAAGTCACTCTGTAATTCTTCTTCTGTATCTTTCTCTCCTCCTCCTTCTCCTCCACCTGTACAACTGACATTACCTAAATCTCCTTAGGGTATCATGTGCAGTCCCAGAAGTTACAACCTAAAAGGGGAAGTTCCCTTTTCTCATCTTAATTTCTGTTCGAAACATACTTGGAATTAAAACAAGCAAAATAGGGGGCCGGGCGCAGTGGCTCATGCCTGTAATCCCAACACTTTGGGAGGCCAAGGTGGGCAGATCACTTGACGTTAGGAGTTCGAGACCAGCCTGGCCAACATGGCAAAACCCCATCTCTACCGAAAAAATACAAAAATTAGCCAGTCATGGTGGCAGGTGTCTCTAATCCCAGCTACTAGGTAGACTGAGGCAGGAGAATAGCTTGAACCTGGGAGGCGGAGATTGCAGCGAGCCAAGATCGTGCCACTGCACTACAGCCTGGGCGACAGAGTGAGACCGTTTCTCAATAAAATAAAATAAAATAATAAAATAAAATAAAATAAAATAACAAGCAAAATCATGAGGCAGTAGAATAGAGGAAATAAGAATTAAATGCTACAGAAGTCCTTCACCTGAGACAAGACAGGGAGGTGAATGGATTCAGGTCCCTACTGTGCCTCCATCTGAAACTTCCTTACATTTTATTACTGTGCTTACCTGAGATCTGAATGATTGTAAATAGGGAGGAGGAGGAAAAGTAGAAAGATATTTGGAATTGTGGCTGGCTGGCTGGCCCAGGCACAGCTGATGGGGAAGGTCCTTCCCTGCCTGCCTTCCCAGCTGTGGTTTAGGCTATTCTCCTAAAGAGGAACACAGCCATGATTGCATTTCAGGGAGGGCTTCTTGCCTCTGGGACTCTCCTCTTTATCCCAAGTTCTAGTCAGAATTCAAGTATTATTCTAAATAGCATATCATATGGGAAGAAAATGAAGTTTCCATTTTTAAGCTTCTACCAATTCTATTTAATTTGGAGCAGTTTTCAAACTTTTTAGACCATGCCCAGAAGTAACAAATAGTTTTCACTTAGCAATCAGTATACACATACATGTGTAATATAAATCTGAAAACAATGCTTCCCAAAACAAGAGTTACAACACAAAATAAATACTGATATTTTCTGATTTATTCTATCTCATATATATTTTTTTAAATACTGGCTGGGCCAATTAAGGCTGTTGGGAGCAAGGCTCCTCAGGCATTAGGATTTTTTGAAGTTCTCGCCTGTGATTCCCATGTGTAGATAACTTTGGGAAGCACCATTCTAGAGGTTTTTCAGGTGAATTCTCTTGGGTTTCTAAGGACTATGGCTTTACCATTTATATATAACAGTACTTTTTATCTTTTCATTTACAATCATTATATATTTTATTTTTGTCTCTTATTGTATCTTAGAATTTTAAGAATGATATTAATAGAAATAAAAGTAAAAATCTGTTTTTAGAAACTGGTCTATAAAATTGATTTCACACCCCATTAAATGGTCACATTCACAGTTTGTAAATAAGCTGGTCTAGAGGAAGAATCAGTAAACTATGGCCCATGGGCCAAAGCAGGTCTGTCATTTGTTTCTATAAATAAAGTTGTATTGATCACAAACAACCACATCCATTCCTTAATGTGTTATATATGACCACTTTCCTCTAACAATGGCAGAAATAAGTAGTTGTGACAGTCACTGGCCCACAAAGCCTATAAGCTCTTTATTATTTGGCTTTACAGAAAGCCTGCCAATTCTTTGTTTAATGTAAGTATTTTGCATTGGAGGTGAAGTAAAGAGGTTGGAAAAGGAATGAGGATCTAAATCATGAATGGTATTCCAATCTAGTGATAGGATTTTATCCTCGGGGCAATAATAAACCATTCCTCTGCAGGAATGAAGCTCCCTTTTAATCAACGGTCTCCCACTGTGTTCTGAAACCCTGAAAATGGCACTCTTAGGCAGGAATAAAATTGTTTTGTTTCTTGTGCATTTCCAGGCTCCAGTGGTTGGTGTTCTCTGTAAATATGCTAAATGTGAAATCAGCCTTTGCCTAATTTTGAGTATGAATCTGCTGGAATTTTTAACTTCCTATCTATTTTTAGATAAAGACTCTTATCTGAGTCTCATCAAAGAGTTTCATAGCTTGGGACTAGGTTCAATGGACCATTTGACTCCACATAAATTTGGCTTTTCCTTGCTTTCTAAGGAGGGGCGGTATTGGGCACCAACCGCGCTTCCTGCCTGAATCATTTGCCGTGCATTTGCCAGTACATAAAGTAAGCAACAAACCCATGCAATTAAACATGACCAAGAGACCAGTTTTAAAAAGTTACTTTTTTTCAAGCAGGTAATATTTCATTCATTCACTAAGCAGACGTGGCAAACATTTATACAATCTATCAAATATGTTTTGCTTAGGTAATCACAGCAGTCACAGAAATCTTAATGGTAGTTTAGAGTCTATTCACACTTCCTTCAAAGACAGCATTAAAGAACCTATCAATGACCCTGAGAATGGTTACTAAAGTCATTATTGTTCCGATATTACAATCCAAAGCCTCATGTTTATACCTTTTTATAATCTAAGAAGTATGGCCAAAAGAAAATGCTTGAGGTAAAAGATCTCAATTATTTTAATATTTTATTTTCTTTACCAGATGGATTTTGTTAACAAGAGGTTAGAAGATTAGAAAGATCTTCACTACATGCTTAGAAATAAAGATCTTGTAAATAGTTTATAAAAATAAATGCAGTGGGAAAAATTTCAAACCTAAATTATTATTAAAGCTGCACTAAATGTGAAGAAAATAAAGGTGATTTCCAAAAAGAATGGTTAGGTGTCAAGAGTGAGAAGTGAAGAATGTGGAAAGATTAATAAAACCAAGCAGGGTCTCATTAATCAAATTTCCCCAAGTGGCACAAATGATTTGATTTGAATTTGCCTCTATATACACCAGTGATGGAATCTGCTGTTTTTGTGAAGCAGCCAAAATGTCTACTTGATAAATGGGGTAATTCTTTCAAAAGTACCTATTCTGTTGTTTCTTTTATATGTTGATGATGTACACAGTAAAACTAAGATTAATTATTTGCTAAAAATATAAATAAAGTTTTGATCACTTTTACCAGGTTTTGATTTTTTTTAATGAATTGACCAAATAACATCTTTAAACTGAATCTCTGTTTAAAGGGTTGAACATGCAGAGAAATACCTCTGCATGGAATGAATTTAGTTGGCCAGGAGAATGTCTTAGACCAATGAAAATCATATCTGTTTCTCATATCAAATGTTAAGGCTTTGAATAATAGATAACAATTTTTAAAAATAGTACAATTACCTATACATTTTAGGTCTAATATAAAGGTGCCTGAGGAAAAATTAGGTTAATGTTTCTCTTAAATAGCACCTTTTCTCATCATTCTCTTGAAAAATATGATAAAGATTTGTGTTCAAGTCTACCTAAAGCAAAACAAGTAAAACAATAAAAAAATCATGCCATAAACAGGCTGGTTGGACTTTTTAAAAATCAGATATATTGAGATAGTTGTTAAAAAACATCACAAAAGTTACAATGAAACTTTGGGAAGATTAGCTAAATGAATATAAATATTAAAAAAAAACAAAACCAGACAATGACATAAAACGGCATTCTTAATATTGTTAATAATATCCTCAGTGATGGTGACCTCACTGGCATCTTGGCCAAGAAATAATTTTTGTGGCCAATTTTATCACAGATTTTCTGTAGAAATATCCTGTATTTAGTTTCCATTGTATTCAAAGTTATATATTGGTATGGACTGAATTGTGTCCCCACAAATTTGATATGTTGACACCCTAACCCCAAATGTCACTATATTTGGAGAAAGGGCTTTTAGAAAGTAATTAAGGTCATTAAGGTGGGACTTTAATCCAATAGGATTGGAAACCTTATGAAAAAAATCTTTCTCTGTCTCTCTCTCTTCTCCTTCCTTCTTCTCTCTCTCTCACATTCTCTCTTTCTTCTCTTCCCCTCTCTCTTCCTCTTTTCCCTAGGAGGATACAGTAAGTAGGCAGTCATCTACAAGCAGGAAGACAGCCCTTACCAGAAACAGAATCACCTGGAAACTTGATCTTGGACTTAGCCTCCAGAACTGTAAGAAATACATATCTGTTGTTTGAGGCATCCATTCTGTGGTAGCTTGAGCTAAGATATACACATTCACAGTTTAAACAGACAAATATTTAAACAATTTTTCAATATTTGTTATAAAAATATCCATACCTACATATTGCAGCTTTCTTCCCCTCCAATTCACAATCCCTAGAGCAGTGGTCCTTAACTGGGGAAATCCCCCCTCCCTTGGGAGCCCTTTGGCAATGTCTAGAGACATTTTTAGTTGTCACAAATGGTGAAGGGAGAGAGAGTTGCTACGGGCACCTGGTGGGCAGAAATCAGGCATGCTTTTATACATTCTATAATGCACTGTATAGCTCTGGAGAGCAAAGAATGAATGTCAACAGGGTGAGGAATTCTGCCCTAGAAGCAACAAATTTTAATGCTGTAACTTTTTAGTGTTTACCTTCAATCTCTAAACAATATGGTTG
Organism: Pongo pygmaeus; assembly: GCF_028885625.2. Lineage (NCBI taxonomy): Eukaryota > Metazoa > Chordata > Mammalia > Primates > Hominidae > Pongo > Pongo pygmaeus. The sequence goes on along the minus strand of NC_072379.2, from coordinate 94,555,949 downwards.
CTTTCCTGCTTCTCAATCTTTCTTTTTTATAAACAGCTTTATAATTCACATAGCACACAATTCACCCATTTAAAGTGCACAATTAGTTTTCAGTAAAGTCACAGATATGTGCAACCATCGCAACAGTCAATATTTGAACATTTCCATCACCTCTAAAAGAAATCATGTATTCTTTAGCTATCGCTTGTTCTGCCTCCACCACCACTATCTTTTCCCAGCCTTAAACAAACATTAATCTACCTTAATCTACTTGCTACTTTTTTCACTAGTCTCTATCAATTTCCTTATTCTGGAATTTCTTCTGAATAGAATCATATGGTATGTGAACTTTTATAACTTGTTTTTTTTTTTTTACTTGGCATGTTTTCAAAGGTACATCCAAGTAGTAGCATATATCAGCGTGCACTCATTTCATTGCATGGATATACCATGGTTTGTTTATCCATTCATCCGCTGATGGATATTTGGGATGTTTCCACCTTTTGGCTATTATGAATAATGCTACTATAAACATTTGTATACAAGTTTCTGTGTGAACATGTTTTCATTTCTCTTGGGTATATACCTAGTGGAGTTTCTGGGTCATAGGGCAACTAATCATTTGAGGAACTGCCAGACTATTTTTCAAAAGCAGCTGCATCATTTTACATTCCCACCAGCAGTGTATGAGTTCTGATTTCCCACATCCTCCCAACACTTTTCATCTGACTTTTTGATTCTAATGATTATAGCAGGCATGAGAGGTATCTTATTATAGTTTTGATTTGCATTTTTCTGATGCCTAGTTATGTTGAGCATCTTTTCATGTGCTTACTGACCATTTCCATATCTTCCCTGGAGGAATGTCTACTGAGAATTCTATCTGCCTCATCCTTCCTCACCAACCTCCACTAGGCATACGCACACATCCCCTTCTCCTAATATATTGAAATTGTTAAATCACTATTTTTTACATGATTATAAAAATGATTAAGATATAAAATGTATCAATAATTTTGATAGCTGAAACATATATTATGATTTCATAAGTTTTTCCCTCTGGAAAAATTATGTTATATTGTTGTTGTTTGCTTAGTTATCTTTGTACTTCTTACAACTATACCCCAGAACTCTGTTTCAGTTGTATCAATCTCCTCTCAATGTATTTTAAAAATTTCATCTTCTCGAATAAACCTTTTCAGGAGCCATCTCATCTGCTGTAGGTCAGCTACACAAATATTATTTTGGGATCTTTCTTCGCAATTGCCTAGGGATTCCCGTCGCTCTCTCTTATGTTGGAGACTTAATTTCCTGGATCCCATGACTTTAAGTCTTTCCTCAAATACTTTGTAAGACTCATAGCTGTCTGCTCATCCATAAAACTGGGCCACTAAAAAGTTGATTAGAAGTTCTGAGTGGGTAGGTGGGGCTTTTCAGTTTACAGACCCACAGAATGGTTTTGTTTGGAAGCATTCTAAGGATGTGTAGGATCTTATTTGGGGGCTGTTTGCATTTATCACAAATGATACATTTAATCTTTTTATGTTAGATAAAGCCTAGTGCCAGGCTCTGGGAGCCCAGGGGGAAGCTGGAATTTCAACATGCTCTAGTAAAAATTCCCTTAATCTCCAGATTTTTAGAAGTTATCCCCCGTCAACGGTGCTTGATATCCCCAAGTCAGTCAGCTTCTGCTTTATCTTCTACGGTTAAGAAACCTAACTTTTCCAGTGATAAAGCAACAGACATTTGGTTGTAGGCAAGGGAGAGGCTGATGCTCCAATTACTTTTTAAATAGACTTTCAGCAAATCTTCCTTATGTAGAGTGCCAATTTGTCCCAATTTTTGATAATCTGGTACTTCCAACTCCTAAACTTTTGTGGTGTTCCCTGGTAGACTGAATTGGCTCTAAGCCTTCTTTATTCCCGTTTGGTTCCAGCTTTCTTGGTTTGCTAAATCAGTTACTACTTACCCGTTTGTCTTTCAGCTTTCCAAACCGTTTTTGCTGTGAAATCCTTTCTTATTCTTTTTCCTAATGTCATCACTGCCATGTTTCCTATCCCATTCTCTTTTCCTAATATTTCTGCTAAGTTATCCTCCATTGGGATTATTTTCATCTGATGAATTTTGGAGAAAATGTGAAGGCTAATTTGCATGTTCAATCTGTCAAACATAAGACAAAGCCTTCTTTTTGTGTTTTAAGTTAATTTTTTTGTTTTGTTTTGTTGTTGTTTCTGTGTGTGTGTGTGTGTGTGTGTGTTTGAAGTGGAGTCTCAGTTGCCCAGGTTGGAGTGTAGTGGCTCAATCTTGGCTCACTACAACCTCTGCCTCCCTAGTTCAAGCGATTCTCCTGCCTCAGTCTCCCAAGTAGCTGGGACTACAGGCACTCACCACCACTATGCCTGACTAATTTTTGTATTTTTAGTAGAGACGGGGTTTGCCATGTTGGCCAGGCTGGTCTCAAACTCCTGACCTCAGTTGATCCACCCTCGTCAGCCTCGCAAAGTGCTGGGATTACGGGCATGAGCCACCGCTCCTGGCCTAATTTTATTTTTGAACGGTGTTGTAGAACAAATACAATTAGCTAGTCTACTAACACTTTCTTTGCACACAAGAATATGCATATTATTCTAGATCAGAAATAGCCACTAGGCATAATCTTTATATAAACATTAATCTACTAAACCACATTAATTTGATGTATTATATCAGTGGGGAAATTAAACAGTACTACTGGTCTTTGAATTAGAAATAATCCAATATATGTTAAGCTAAGACATTGCTCTAAGAACATATATGATTAAAATATGCTTTGATAATATTTTTCCCTTAGACTCAGCCATATATTATGTCACTAGAATGCATGTACCTATCCTAAATAGATCATTCCAAAAATATGGAATAATTTAGTAGGTAGATATGAATATTAATGTCCTATCAGATATTCTACATCTGCAACTAAGTTATGTATTACTTAAAGTAGTACTTCTCAAGGGTTGATCCACAGACTGTTTTCAACAAAAATGCAAAATTTAAAAATAAAGATGTAGGTTCCTTAATCCTGCTTAAGAACTGCTATGTATGTATCTCTGAGTGTGAAGGCAGAAGGTCTGCATTTTGATTCAACTTTCCAGGTAAATCTGAAACACAATTAAATGTGAGAATAATACTGAAATGAATGCATTTAATGAGGTTATGAAATCAGTTTTATCTGTGAGCTTTAACGACTTTGTTTTTATGTAGCCCAAATGGCATAAAACACAGGGTGTTTGTTTAAATATAGCTGTTTTCTGGAATAAAAATTTTGACAAAGTGGTATCCAGATGACTTAGATGTCACAAAAGATAATTAAAAGAAAGAGATAAATTGCCAAGATCCTCAATAAAGGGACAACTGAGTACTTTCAGATGCACACATCCTTAGGGGAAGGCTTAAACAATGACTGTGATCAAGTTAGGTGAGAGTTTGGGGAGGGAGGTTCTGGCCTGTGCTCCACCTTATCAGTTTTAGGAGAAAAAGTATTAAGAATATAGATGGCTTTTCACATATCGTACTGACTTCCTTGCTAGAGGGACTGGGTAGGTAGGACTCAACTATTCGAAAATTCTTTGAAGTGATGTGAAGTTTCTATATATTATGAAAGCAGGGATCATGTATATCAAAATCCTTATTTTATCTATAGCATTCAACACAGTGCCTACCACACACAGTAGGGGTCAGTAAACATTTGGTGAATCAATAAACAAATAAAAGACACTTGACCATGAGGGGCTACAATACTGAGAAATTGGAGATGTTTCGTAGGGTGGATGCTGCTGGATTCAACAGAGTTTGGTACTGGGAGCCTCACTCTGTCAGTTTCTCTCCTCTGCTCAAGAAAAGGGCAGAAATAGAAGTCACTGTTAGCTCATCTGAGAACCATCCTCAAAGGCCAATGAAGCAGCAACAAGATAATAACGGGAGATTATGGAAGGGGTGTCATTTTGGCTTAACTTTGCCCTCTTTAAGCAGATAGGAGAACTTTGGACAACAAATACAGTATTGCCAGCAAATGCAAGAAAACCAGTCATGATGCTACCTTTCAGAGAAAGTGAAAGAGGATAGCATGACTCTGATGTAAGTTCTTGAGCGTGAGACCTCAAAGGATGCTGGCCGAAACACACAGAATGATAAAGTGAGATTTCGTAAGTTGGAAGGAGTATATATCCTCTCATGTTTCCAAAGAGTACACTTAGAAGAGGACTGCATAGGAGAGCATACTCTAGAAGAGGCCCTGGAATGAGTAGTTTTAAGGAAACAGAATTTGCAAAGAGAAGGTGGGAAGAGTCTGACACAATGTTGCTTGGCGCTACAGTCAGCCACACCCTTACAGGATTTAGCTCTTGAATACTCCTACTGTGTAGTGACTCAGTGACAGTCAAGAATGGCCAGACGCTGTGGCTGACTCCTATAATCTCAGTATTTTGGGAGGCCTAGGCAGACAGATTATTTAATGTCAGAAGTTCAAGATCAGCCTGGGCAACATAGTGAGAATCTGTCTCTATAAAAAAGTTAAAAAAAAAAAAAAAATTAGCCAGGCATGGTGGCACACTCCTGTATTCTTGTAGTTATAGCTACTGATGAGACTGAGGTGGGAGTATCACTGGAGCTCAAGAATTTGAGGTTATAGTGAGCTATGATTGTGCCACAGCATGAGACTCTGTCTCAAAATAATAATAATAAGGTCAAACTGTTGATAACTAGAATTAGATAAATCAACAGAAAACCCTGAGGAGTGTTAGTGAGTTTGTATTCATTGAAAGTGAATATTTTCTTTATTAAATCTTGTTTCATATTTGCAAAGTCTTACAATTTAAAATATTTTAACATAGAAGACAGTTTCATTTTATTTTCTATATGACTTTGTTCATTAGAATTTTGCAGTATTTGAATAGTTGACTAAATAAACAAAATCCATAAAGAAAAAACTGACCTTTTCAAAAGTAAAACTTGAAATAACATGTAATATTTCACCCTAGAAAGCAGAAGGAAGGTAGGGGAATTTTGTGGCTAACACAGATTGTGTTCTACCCTTTTCCTTCCAGTTACTTGGTCTTATAATCAGCTTAAATGCTGTCTCTTGCTAGACTGTGAACTCCTGAATAGCAGGGTGTAGGTAGTAATTTATCTGCTTTCATGATAAATTTCTGCCTCTAATTCACTGTAACTGTTACATGGTAGATCTTGAAAAACTTTTTAATACATCTTAAAGTTATAAATTCATACTGTAATCAGGGAAGACAGTAGAGAATTTTAAACAAAAGTCTTTTTGTGGCTTATAAGTCCAAAAGAGTGTGATGCTTTATATATGTACAGACTGTAAAAAAAGTTTACTAGTTGTAAGGTTTTAGGGAAGTTACTTACTTACTATGTTACTATGGGCCTCAGTTTTTCCTAATTATACCTACCTGTAGGATTGGGATAGTGTAAGTTCTTTTTATTATAGTGTGTGCTCAGTAAGTGATGGTTATTATTATTGATAGTCTTGCACTGATAAAACACATGGATTGACAAAATGTTAGTTCTGGGGAAACAGAAAAAACAGATGTAAAGTTATTTGGATAAGTCAGTCAAAAAGAAAATAAAAGCTCACAAACTTCAGTCTTAAGGCAGTTAATTTCCATGAATACCCTTAAATGTTTAACATGCTATTCCAAAAGCAGCAATAAAATAAAACCGAATGAATTTCTTTTTATTAAACAAGACAAAAAGCCAAATTTGCTAGGGTTGCAAGTACCAAAATACTTCTCTGATTCCAGAGAGACTGCCTATGTGTCCAGACTCATATAAACTCAAAGTTGTGTTTTGATTTCTCAATATGGTAAAGTTCCATCTAATATCATTCTCTTAACAAGCTCTTTTGTAATGGGAAGTTTGTGATTTAATAGCTTTAGAAATATAATGTGATATATGACTGTAAAAATGCTTGTTGATTCCCTACAAGCTAAGACAGGTCTATTGTAACTAAAACAGTAAAGTGAATTCCTCCTGGCAGAAGATTATGTAGATGGAAAGAGGTGAGGAAATTGATTAAATATGGCTCTTTTCCTAAGCAGATGAAGAACTCTATTTTCCTCGTTCTGCATACCTATAAAATAATACAATGAACAATGTTGACTTCAGAATTGAGAACATACTCTCATTTTGCTAGGTATAGACAAAAGAGAAAACACAAGCTAAAACCTCAATATCAAGGTAATGTTTATACCACTATATTTTCACACTTCTTGATCAGTTTACCTTAACGTTTAAACTTTAGTTAGGTCAAACATTCTTAATTCATTATATTTTCTATGTAACCTTCCCTCCCACAAATGCTTTCTAAATTGTCACTTCTCTTTTCTGTTTCACACAGCAAGTTCCCTTAGAATAAAGACATTAACAAAAAAATTATATAAAGTACCAATTAAATTATTTCCTGAGATTTCCTGAAACATCTTGGAAATAGGCACCTGTATCATTGCCCAGTAGAAAATAACTAACTATTTGTGAGTTTTTAATGGCAGGCTTGTTAAAATACATTTAAGAGAAGTATATAAATTTCTTTTATTGTGTTCTTCCTTACTTCACCATTTATTTAAGACCTTAATTACAGATAATTGAGAAGTACAGTGCTTGAACAAATCCAGTATATATTATATCAAATAATAATGTTGTTTAGAAGTGGTGTTAATTCTTCATTCGAGCAGCTATGCCTATAAATAATAATCAGTTCTAAGCCCCGAGTTGATGACTATTTACTCGTATGATTTGTAGGAGCCTAGAGAGATCCACTTGGGGAGGCATGAAAGCTTCACTGATGACAGAGAAAGGTTTCTGCTTGTTCCAAAGTCCCAGTTAGCACAGTGCCAGATACTAAGTGCTCACACGTACGCTTTTTCCTAAGTAATTTACGTGCATTATCTTATTTAATTATTGTGACAACTCAATATTGTAGATATGAATAATATTTTCATTTTATTCATGGGAAAAACTGAAGGTCATGATTTACATTGTTTCCCTGAAGACATGTTGCCTATAAACAGGTAGAGGCGGGATTCCAAGTATCTCTGAATCTAAGCCTTGAAGTTGGCATTCTTAACATAGGCCAGTAGGATTCTTAGGCTGTAGTTTCGTATTGTTTCCATCTCATCTAGGTGGGACCCTTTATGCCACTGCTTCATAGCTCCTTGGATTAGTCACGTGTATTTAAAGCCATGATTTAATGGTTTCCTTGACTTGAACGAAATATATTTGCTGAAAAAATGGAATATTTAATATTTTTCCCAATACACAGGGATAATTAAGCTACTAGATGAAAGCATTTTCAATCATAAACATTTGGTGCCAGCTAATAAATGCTACCATTTAACAAAGTTAATGAACCAGCAGCAGAAATACATTAATAGGAAACTTAGGATATGATGGCCTTGCTAAATTAGCAAGTTAGCTATTACTTGTTGATTCCAAAATGAATATTTGAAGATGTGATTTTATTGTGCATTTATACCCCGTTTAGTGCTAGGAATGTTTAGAAATGGGAGCCATAATTGAATAAGCTACACGGGGGCATAGCCCATCTAGAACTATGTTCATTTGCTAAGATGGCAAATGCTCTTCCTTTGTCTTCCAAGCCTCTTAAATCAACTAAACTCCTGGGGCCATGGCTTCCCCCAGTCCCATTCCTATCCATTTTGAGTCAGTCCTTCCAGGCCACAGTGATTTTTATCGTGCATTTCATAATTACAAAATTCTTCCCCCAATCCCCAAATACCTACTATGATTTGTCTTGAAAGCTTTTCAAGGCTTTATTAAACTTGTAGTTTTATATCCAGTGTGATACCCTTCCTTGGCATAATTCCCCAGCTATTTAGGTCAAAACTGTTGAAGAGAAATGAAAAAAAAAAAAAAAAAAAAAAAGAAATAGTGGAGAAAACAAACAGATGTGCCAGTCAAAACTAGGGAAATGCTGTGCAGTTTGAACTTTTAACTGTTAAGGACATTTGACAGGGCTCTCTTGCCTCTACTGGGGATAGATAAGAAGAAAATTATATGTTAGCACCATTTTCCAGTAGTATACTGTATGGATGTATATCTATGTGTGTGTGCATATATGTGTGTATCCAGTAGAATGTGTGTATATATATACAAATATATATCCAGTATTATATATATATAATATATATCTCCAGTAGTATGATGGATATCTATATAACACATAAATTATATATTATATATCATATATTATAAAAATATTATATATTATATTTTATTGTGCATTTATACTTCATTTAGTGCTAGGAATGTTTAGAAATGGGAGCCATAATTGAATAAGCTACATGGGGGCATATTATATAAATATTATATATTATATTTTTATATTTTATATATAATTATATATGTACACATATTATCCCACGATGACAAGTATTATAATGTATCAGCATTGGATAAGATTGGATAAAGAAAAACTGCAGGCTTTTATTTGGGAAAAAAGTTTCATATTTGATAGAATTATCTATACCAGTATCTTATAATGTTCCACTAAAACACCCATATTTACAAATCTTATTACCCTGAATAACTATAGGCTTACTAGATGACTGGATAACTTAACTAGTTGAATACTAGGTGCTTAATGAAACATGTTAAGATGCATTGTAATAAGGGGTGTGTGTGTGTGTGTGTGTGTGTGTGTGTTGAGAAAGGAGGGGAATATAGTGAATGTGGGACCACTAGCTCTAGGGCTAGTGGGGAGGAGGACGCTGCCAAAGGCACAGAGTCCAGTCTTTTGGTAGCATGGGAGTGAGAACTGGCAAGGATGGAGAAGACAAAGACAAAAAATAACCAACATTTCCTATGTTAACAATTTTACTCAAGACAAATCTTACATTCATTTGTTTTTCTTCCATTAGCTGATATAGATTTCACTTTAGGATCAATATTAGATTTGTATCAATACCCCATTTTGTACTTTGAAATAACTTCTTATTAGTGTCTTAAACTTTTTCATGCTGTCCACTGAGTCTAGACAAAAGATTTCATATTCATTATATCACTATGTCTCATATTCCAATGGAAAATAAATTAATGATGAGTAACACAGTGCACATTCAAGTTATGAGTGTACGTATCTACTTAGTAATAAAGATATGGCTGATTTGTGTCAAAAGGCAGAGCAAACTGGTTGAAGTAAATGTTACCAAATCCTACATCAGAATTTTATCGATGAAGATACCTTACTCAAACTTGTTTAAACAAAAAGTGCATGACAAATTTAAGATGAAATTAAGCAAGCCTAATGTCTGATTATAAAGCAAGAATGGTGACATTTGAAAATGATAAGCAATGATAAGCAAAGCTGAGAATGAACTAATAACCTGACTTTCCTAAAATTTCAACCAATTGCCTATGTGATACATCCTGAGAGTTTTGAAAAAGCACCAAATGTTAACTGGAGCCAAATTTTCTTAGAATACTGATTTAACGTCGTAAGTGTATTTTAATAAACATTATAATTTTATTTCTTAATAACACTTTTTAGTAATCTTTACGAAGTAATATTTCAAGTTATTAATTAGCATTTAGGCAGAGTCAGACATCACAGTTGATGGGACTTCATATTATTCACCCATAAACACCACACAAGTCTAACATTCTGAGACTAGTTCATCGAGATGCTATCAGTAGAATCATTGCTCTATAAACTTTTCTAATTTTTCTCCAGTTGGCAAAATTGCACCTAGAATTTTAACACGAAGCCCAAATCTATGTAAGAAAACCATCAACTCTGATTTTCTTTATGGGTGTGATTTCTCTTAACAATGGAATCACTTATTCTGTCACATTTCACAGCCTAAATAAGGAAGGTAACTCATGGTAGTTTAGTTGAGCTGGTCCGCTGTGGTCAGACACACTTTGGTATAACTGCCACCAAAATGATGAATGCATGGTATTATTATTTTCTTATCAAATCATGTCTAAAGATTTATGTTTAACCTTAGGAAATTGGCTGCTTGCCAAAACCTCTTGGTTGCTGCTAGAGATGTTGGTTAGCAGGTTTGTCTAAAGCAAACACAGGCCAAGGCAAATTTTCTTCCACCCAGAGAGTTTCAGAGGGGTATATCCTGCCTTTTAACTGCCAGGTGAGGCAAGCAGCCAGACTCCAGTAGGCTTACTAAAGCAGACATATGAAAAAGTTCACCCACTCTGAGGTTAGAGTAATCATTAATCTTTCAACAGAAAATAAATACACAAGATGAGGAACTGGTAGCATTTCCCAGTCTGGATGAGGCTGCCAGATCCAGAGGGGTGAACTTGGCTACCCTCAGTAGAATATCCTCTTCCATATCTGGCTCCAGGGAGACCAAGGTGGGCACATGAACCACAGATTTAGTCTCCTCTATTTCCTGTCTTTGTTCCAGGATTAATCTCTCTCTACATCCTTTTAAACACACTGTATCTATCCTGAGGCCTTTCCTTTCTCCATTTGCACGTCTATATTTAAGAGGTTTTAGAGAAACAGAACTGAGATGAACTTGATCACTTCTGACACCCACATTAATGCTGTAATTTTGGAAGCAATTAAAAATATTTAATGACTAAGTTTTCTCCACCTTACAGCTCTACTTCAAGTTTTTCATGGCTTGCTAGAAACAAGTTAAGGTATAAAGATCTGTGATTTACTACTTCCCCAGGGCCTGTCTTCTTTATAGAAGTATGACTATTACAATATTCTAGTTATGTCCAAAAACTATCTCTTTATCTGAATTAAATTATACATGACTCTGAGACTCCACTAAACAGATAGGAGGAGTTTCAGTTGTGTGCATTATTGAGATTTTTTTTCCCTCTCTGGAGAGTCTAGAGATCTTTAGAGTCTTTTATATCTAGAAAGAGTATTTCGTAAGTGGATCCTTTGGTCTTTAGTGCACCTGGTCACCTCTGAAATATTTGTAGTCCCAGGCTGCATAATCCCTTAAGAAGTTGTCAATTCTCTGCTGTTTCTAAAACTTGAGCACTGAGATTCTTACTGAGGCTGACAGCCTTAGTGCCTAGCACACTAACATGTTGTTCCTAAATACACCACACAGCCTTTTCCTCTTAGGTATGATTGCATGCCTGGAGCAAGGAAAATAAGAGTCCTCACTACTCCCAGATGCTTCAACTCTGACCTGGGTCCAATAAGGACCCATCTTATTCACAAATTCTATTCCTCCCTCTCTCCCTCTGGGCATAAACTCTCAACATTTAGAATTTAGAGAACAAAAGCCAGGAAGAAGTCAAGCAACTTTCTCTTTCAGCCTATCACAACATATGCTCCAAAGACAAAGAAGCCCAAAGGCCTGGCTACCATCTGGGAATTTGCAAGTATGCAAATAAGGACAAAACAGAAACTAATATTTCATATTAAACAATATTTCTTCTCCAACCAAATAGAAACTTTTGATACTGGAATTCTACATAATGAAAACTCAATTTTTGAGTTATATGGAAACATTCATATCAACATTTTATACCAATTTATATTTGTATAGCTCTTTAATTGACATACTTTAACATGTTATCTCATTTAACGTCTCAACAAACTAGCGCTACTCTTATCTCTATTCAAGCACAACTTTTACATATCATAAAGGCTATTTGCTAATTATAAATGGGACAGCCCATCCATCAGATGGACCTGAGTTAGAGTCCTGGTTTTGCCACCTATTTGTCTGATTATGAGATCCAATTATGCTTTTCCTGTCTTTGACATTTGTCACTATTTTCCTTTACACACAAACAAGGCTTCTTTAGTGATTTATTTTTCATTTTAAATATATTTTTATCCCATTCCTATCATTAAAACTGAATGGAACCTCTGCTCATATTTAGGTATTTCATCAATTTCCACTGAATCATTATTGTCTCTGTATCTAATGTCTAACTCACCTTTTCTTAATTCTATATCCATAGGACATTTTCACCAATATTACTATTAAAGATAAACAGTAAAATGTAAACATGTAAAAATGACTTTATCCACTTATTTTCATCTTCTGCTAGATCCCAGACAAGTGTACTAAAAGTTCTAGGCTTCCTCATGAGTGTCAGCAACATGAGTGCTTTTTCATTTTTCCATAATATAATCATTATGAGGTCAAACCCATTCTTTCTTCCCTTTCCTTCTGTGCATTTATGGCTGTAACAGTTTCAGCTCAGCAATGAATGGCAAATAGTCATATTTAGGAGTTTCATTTCCAAAATCCATCTTTTTCTAGGTTAAAGCACCCACATTATTAACACTGGCACGTCAAAATACCCTCGTCTATCCTGCAGTAAATTACTTTAGTCCATAATTTTTGCAATGTAAAAACCACAGTTTTATTTATGCCATTTGAGGTTACACAAATCAATCCACAAAAAGTATGTTAAAGAAACATCGTAAGCCAAGAAAATCAACTGTCTTCATTCGTCTAATCTGCTTCGATATTAAACACATATGGTATTGACTATATAGGTCGCCTATCATTTAGAGAAGGGGTAACACCCACATTCACAATCGCATTAGACAGATGGTATTTTGTGTTGATCCAAATCCTTGTTTTGAAGAACTAATCAAATTGTTATGATCTTACAATGATTATTCTATCCAATTCCAGTAAGCTAACTTCTGAATTCCTGTGCATGTGTGTGGCACCCAGTGATATCAGTGGAATGCTGACATATATAGAAAGGCATGAACAGGCATTACTTCATTTCAACATTTTATATGAATCCACTCCAATTAGGGGAAATTAACGTTGTTGATCTTCCTTCTTCACCGTTGTTGATTTTTTAAAAATAATTGTGGCATATCTTTTTCAAAAGATAAACAAAATAATACATTCTAAATGTAAATGAGAAGTTATTATCTGACATTCATTTATTGAGAAAACACACGCCATTTAAAGAGAATTTTTGTTTTGTTTGGTTTATATTACAGAATATCCACCAGTTTTAGCATCTTACTCTATTATTGTATCCATTATTTTATCATCTACTCATCAGAAAATTCATTTCTATATCAAGAAGTTCTGATAAGATGACTAATAGAAACTCCAACCATTTCCTGGAATCATTAATCTGTGACACTGTACAAGAGAGTTGGTAAATATATGAGAAATCCCACACATCAACAAGAAAAATGCGAACATCCCACTAGAAAAAATAGGCAAGAAATATGATTAGACTTTCACAAAAGAGGACATACATTTCAATACACATATAAAAAGTTTTAAACCTCATTAGTAATAAAAGTATAACATAATTAAAACCTCAATGAGTTATTTTAGATGCATCATATTGGAAAAAAATAAATCAGAAAGTACTAAGTGTTGGTAAACATGTGGATGAAGGGGAATACATTGTCTGTTGGTAGAACTACAAGTTGTAATAGCCTTTGGAAAAGTGTGGCATTATCTAAACATTCATCCATATACCCTACTACCAATTCACTTCTAAGTATACACACTAAAGAAATGGTTTTACATATTTCTAATACCAAAAAAATACTGAAAACAGCCTAAATGTTCATTGAAAGAAAAGTGGCTTTATGGACTTATGAATCTGGCATATAATCACCATGTGGGAAAAATAACAAAATATAGCTACTCTCAACAGTGTGAGTCTTCAAAACTTCATATTGATTGCAATAAAAACACATAGCTGATGAACACTTAGATGATAATACTGCTATTATAAAGTACAAAACCAAGCAAAATCAAACTATTTAAGAACAATTTTTTAAACAAAACAATAAGAGTGATAATATAAAATTCAAGATAGTGATACCCCTTGAAAGGAATGAGGAGGATGAGACAGAGAGAGAAGACACAAATAGATGTCACAGAACAGGGAAGGTTTTAGATCTTTAAGTGTAAAATAGGCTCACAGGTATATATGTTCTATGATTTATAGTATAATTTACTCATACTGAAACATTTGAATACATGAACAATAACAGAACTCAGAGTATCATTTTCCTTGGACTTTTTATAAAACATGATCAATAGTAATCTTGGAGCAGACTTTCCCAGGCTCAACACTATTGACATTTTGGCCCAGATAATTTTTGGGGATGTGGGGCTATCTTGTGCTTTGCAGGACATGTAGCAGCATCCCTAGCCTCTACCTGCTAGTTGCCAATAGAAAGCTCCCCGACATGACAATCAAAAATATCTCCAGACATTTGTCCAAATGTCTCCAAATATAGAACATAAAAAACCTCAGTGCTGCCACTATTAGACGCACTCTAACATCTACACATTATATTTTATATTAGACATAATATTTTTAATTGTCACAATGTCTTTGTATTATACATGAAAAATGACTCAAAAGTCTGCAAATACCACGCACTTTTAATGCCCTACCATAGTTTTGACCCTGAAAAACATATATATTTCCTCACTCTTTCATAAACTTGCACACATTATTTCATCAGGAATAGCTTCTGTCTCTGCTTAGGTTACTGCCATCCTGCATTGTTGCAGGAAGTCAGGGACCCTGAACAGAGGCACCAGCTGGAGCCATGGCAGAGGAACATAAATTGTGAAGATTTCATGGACATTTATCAGTTCCCAAATAATACTTTTATAATTTCTTATGCCTGTCTTTACTTTTATCTCTTAATCCTGTTATCTTCATAAGCTGAGGATGTACGTCACCTCAGGACCACTGTGATAATTGTGTTAACTGTACAAATTGATTGTAAAGCATGTGTGTTTGAACAATATGAAATCAGTGCACCTTGAAAAAGAACAGAATAACAGCAAGTTTTAGGGAACAAGAGAAGATAACCACAAGGTCTGACTGCCTGCGGGGTTGGGCAAAAAAAGCCATGCTTTTCTTCTTGCAGAGAGCCTATAAACAGACATGCAAGTAGGGAAGATATCACTAAATTCTTTTCCTAGCAAGAAATATTAATATTAATACCCTGGGAAAGGAATGCATTCCTGGTGGGAGGTCTATAAACGGCCGCTCTGGGAATGTCTGTCTTATGTGATTGAGATAAGGACTGAGATATGCTCTGGTCTCCTGCAGTACCCTCAGGCTTACTAGGATGGGGAAAAACTCCACCCTGGCAAATTTGTGGTCAGACTAGTTCTCTGCTCTTGAACCCTGTTTTCTGTTATTTAAGATATTTATCAAGACAATACATGCACCACTGAATATAGAACCTTATCAGCAGTTCTGCTTTTGCCCTTTGCCTAGTGATCTTTGTTGGACCCTTATCAGTAGTTCTGCTTTTGCCCTTTGTCCTGTTCCCTCAGAAGCATGTGATCTTTGTTAGACTCTTAGTAGTTCTGCTTTTTGCCCTTTGAAGCATGTGATCTTTGTACCTACTCCTGTTATTATACCCTCTCCCCTTTTGAAACCCTTAATAAAAACTTGCTGGTTTGGGGCTCAGGTGGGCATCACAGTCCTGCCAATATGTGATGTCACCCCTGGTGGCCCATCTGTAAAATTCCTCTCTTTATACTGTCTCTCTTTATTTCTCAGCCAGCTGACACGTATGGAAAATAGAAAGAACCTACGTTGAAATATTGGGGGTGGGTTCCCCCAATACTGCATAGTCTCTTTCCTCCTCCATACATCCATGTATAACTCCCTACAGTCCTCCACTTAGCACTCATCCACACTCACAATTT
This sequence comes from Pongo pygmaeus, assembly GCF_028885625.2. Taxonomy (NCBI): domain Eukaryota; kingdom Metazoa; phylum Chordata; class Mammalia; order Primates; family Hominidae; genus Pongo; species Pongo pygmaeus. The sequence goes on along the minus strand of NC_072379.2, from coordinate 94,540,281 downwards.
TAGTCTCTTTCTTCCTCTAGGCATCCACATATAACGCCCTACAGTCCTCCACTTTGTACTCATCCACACGCTTACAATTTTATACATATGTACAAACAGATATAGATATATATACACATACATTTACACACTCATCCATCTGGTTTCTTCCAGTTAATTTCCTCAGGGCTAGTACCATGCTTTCTTCATCTTTATATTACCAAACCTTAGCTTAATATCTGGCCTTGGTGAGTAATCAATACATGCTTGTTGAATATATATGGATGAATAAATGAATTAATTAACTTTGGGGCTTTTAGGGACCTCAAAACAACTAACTAGGGTTAACTAAAAGGTTTTGGCATTATTTTTGTTCAAAACTAAACATTTTGTTTAAGATTTTCTTTTTATATTTTTGTAAGTTTATTTTCACATAGAAAAAGTTGTCAATCCTAGTTCACAAATCAAATAAAAAAACAGTGACCCATTGAAGAGCTATGTTTCTCTGTTAGGTCAAAATGTTTATATTTTTATTATGTAAATTTCCAAAAATATGCAAGAGTTGAGAGGCTAGTACTGTGAATCTATACACACCTATCATTCAAATCTAAATGTTATCAAGATTTTGCTCTAATTGCTTTCCCTATCCTTTTTAACTTTTTAAAAAATTTGCTGAATTATTAATTCAAAAGCCCATATATCTGAGGTATTTCACTGCTGCATACTTAAGTATGCAATGCTAAAATACTTTAATATGTTAAGAATATATTCTCATAATTACATATTTAAAATAAATTAAGGAATATGTATAATGAGTTGTTTACAACATGTGTTTACCCTAAATTCATGTACATTGTACATGGATTTTCACCTTTTTATATTTTTACATTTTGTGACCAAAGTAACAATTACTGATTTTCTATTTAAAAATTGGTGTACAAAATCCATACTATCTTCTAAAATTTCAACAGTAATCTTAAATCAAGATTTTCAAACTTAAAATATTAAGCAATGGAAAAATGAGTCCTCATGGAAAAGTTGAAACCAAATGACTTGAAATGAGGCAGCACTCCTGTTCCTCCAAGCCTTTGGGTAAAGACATGTGCACGCAATACTGCTTTCAAATTCTACATAGAGCTAAGACAATCTTTCTGACTATTCTAGAGATGTAGACACATTCAACAAAATTGGAGAGGAAAAGATGATGGGGCAGTTTTTTTTTTTTCAACCCAGTGTACAAAAGAGTATGTCAACAGTTTCCAAATGTAGTAATGTAATATCAAAATAAGAAAAAGTCTCTTTTGAATTTTTCTTTTCAATTCCAGGACATTTACTTTATAACAAGATTACTAACACTTTAAAGACATGTGCTTCTCGCTGGGCACGGTGGCTCACTACTGTAATCCCAGCACTTTGGGAGGCCAAGGTGGGCAGATCACGAGGTCAGGAGATGGAGACCATCCTGGCTAACACGGTGAAACCCCGTCTCTACTAAAAACAGAAAAAAATTAGCCTGGCGTGGTGGTGGGCGCCTGTAATCCCAGCTACTAGGGAGGTTGAGGAAGGAGAATGGTGTGAACCCAGGAGGCGGAGCTTGCAGTGAGCCAAGATTGGGCCACTGCTCTCCAGCCTGGGTGACAGAGCAAGACTCCATCTCAAAATAAATAAATAAATAAATAAATAAATAAATAAAATGGAAAAAAAAAGACTTATGCTTTTCATAGAAACAATTCCATTTAATAGAAACAATTTAACTATAAGTGCAGGAATTATTCATTCTAGAGAATAGGTGCAGTCTTGAATTTCATTAAGTAACACTTTTCTTACTATTATTTATTGTAGAACAAAAATACATTTTACCAAAAAATAAAAAATAAAAATTCGCCCTGACCTGAGATATAGAAGTAAATCCATCTAATGCTAGTTTGCTTTCTGCATCAAAAAGTTGAAGTGTCCCAGACTTCACCAGTACATAATATATGCATGTTACACAACTGCACTTGTGCCCCTAAATCTATTTTTTAAGTGTTGAAGTGAATTGATGTGTTATTTTTTCTTTTTTCTTTTTTCTTTCTCCCATTTAAATAGGCTTAAAAAATAAAGCACATGGTAGAAGTCACAGCATTTAATTATCTCACCATAAAGATAAAAGTATGTGTTTTATTAGATAAAATTGTCACATCCTGAATTATTCCTACTCTCTTTGCTATTCATCTATGACTTTCTTCCACTAGAGGCAAACATATTTTCCATGTCTACAATGAGGCTTAAAGAAGTTGAGGTAAAGTGTGATTGCGATTTGCCCATGTCTTGTTACAAATCAGCAAATCAATCGACTCATAATATTTGGAGATAAAATGTACCTAGAAATACTCCAGCTTAATTCTTTCTAAAAATTAGATCTGTTTGGCATCTTCATGATGTCTTCTAATTTTTTTCTCTGAACATGGTAATTTATTTTATACTTTAGCAAATTCTATTTGCTGTTCCTTGATTCAAATTCATACTTGGTAGCATGGGTCAGCTCATAATCCGCTCATCCATGGACATTTAAGAACTAAGAATGTGGAGACCTTACTAAGCAATTTCCACACAGAGAGGGTCTATGCTATACCTCCGGCATTTTCTCTGACATCCTCTTTTTCAAACTGTATACTTTTTAACTTCTGTTTTTGCTCCGTATAATTGCCCTTAATCCAAATTCTAATAAATGAGAAAGCACTAACTGCATTTTCTCTGTTCTCTTTCCAGTATAACAGGAAATGTTCATAAACATTTATATGTTTACATTATATGTTTATGAACATGTTATATGTTTTTATATGTTCACAAACATACTGATTTTCATGTAGGTAACATGAAATTGTTTTTTAAAAAGGAAATTCTCCCTCCACTGCCTGCACTTACCTTTGCTTTTTGAGATAACTATTGATAATACTTTAGCATATATCTTTGGAAAATGTGCTTTCCAGGTTGCCAAGGACTTTGCATGGATATTACATATGTCCATGCAAATAACCTGTATTATCAACACTAAATGCCTACTGCTAGTATTAGTCATTCATTCAATAGCTATATATGGAGCCCCTTATTAAATGCCAGGTCGTTTTAAGAGTCATAATACATTAGTGAACAAAACAGACAATGATTCATGCTATCATGTATGTTACATTTCATGAGAAAATTGTGTTTAGAAAAAGACCTAGACATTGAGGGGGCAGGGAACAAGTTGCTAATTTTAATGACTATATCTTGTTTAATACAGCATAAACAGTGGAAGCATTTGTAGGTACAAGTAGCAGGCATGCCATAATGGTGTAGAATGCCATCTGGGGATCTCAAGTAAATTATTATAAGACGCAAATTTATAATCTGACTTAGGAATTAGTTTACTGCTACAGCTTGAATGTTTGTGTCCTCTCCAAAACTTACGTTGAAACTTAATTCCCAGTGAAACAGTATTAAGAGGTATGGTCATCGGGAGGTGATTAGGTCATGAGGGTTCTGCTCTCAGGAAAGGATTCGAGCCTTATAAAAGGGCTGGAGGAAACTAGTCAGGTCCTTTCTGGCCCTTTTACCTTTCCATCCTCACCTTGGACATGTGAGGACACAGTGTTCAAGGCACCATCTCAGAAGCAAAGACTAGGATCTTACCAGACACCAAACCTGCCAGAGTTTGATCTTTGACTTCCAGCCTCCAGAACTAAGAAACAAATTCATGTTCTTTATAAATTACCCAGTCTCAGGTATTTTGTTATAGCAGCATAAACCAATTAAGACATTTACAGAGTTTATAAATTACTGAATAAATGTAAGGAATATAATATATTGAAGATCAAAAGTCTTATGTCAAAGTATTTTATTTGAAAGTGAATATTCTTTTTATTACTAAATTTATGTAACAAGTATATTTATAATATTTCTTCAATTAAGCTTTGGCATTAAAATGAACCTTACTAATTTTTACTGTACAGATAAAAGGAATTTATATGAATCTATAAAAATATATAAAATAAAAATTATAACTATTATGCATATTAAAAATAAGTATCAACATAAATATTGATCAATAATTCAAGCTAATTGACAAAGCACATCAAAATAGGATTTTATTTTAATCAATGCTCTTATTATGATAAAACAACTAAAATTAATTTTAATTCACATTATAAACATTTCAGTGTTCATTATTTCCAATGTAAAAATATTAAACAGTATTCATTAATTCTTAGGAAAATCAGTTACCAAAGATCTTTTCATTAATATTTTAAACTAATATTAGTTATTTGAAACAAAGCATTAGTTAATATTTGACAAGGTATTCAAAAAATCATTTCACAGGTTTTTATAAATTAAAACAATGAATTGAACTCTATATTATGTCAGTAAAGATGCTGACAATTACACAAAGAAAATATATTCCTACTTTCTACCGATTCTTTAGAAGAATGAGATTACTATTAGCAGCAGCCTATCTCTTGACTTCAGCCTAACAGCAAGCTAGCTCAATGTGCATCCCTCTAAGAATTGCTCTAAGAATTATACTTGGAAGAAGGTAGAATTATACTTGGAAGAAGGTAGGAAGCAAACTTCAGTTTTATTCCTAGGTATAGGACATTAGCACTTTGTCCAAAATGTACACAATAGGCTTCCAAAATAATTAGCTTCTCATTTGCACATATGCCCAAGAAAGGCTGTAAAACCCAGTACAATGGCTTTTCTATTTGAACATGATCCAGAAGGATAAATGTTCCTTCTGTGTACCCAGGTTATAGGAAACATTTGAGGACCTTTTCCAATTAAGTTATCCATTGATTTGTTGTGTAACATATATTCCTAATAATAGCTTTCATAATATTTGTAATTTAACAATCTTGGAGAAGAGATACAATGTAGTAAACAATTTCAGTAAATGGTGGAGCAAAGCCTTGAGATAACTAGAGAGAGATATATATTTTTTTTTTAAAGAAAAAATGTGAAGAAATCACCAAAGATGCCACGTTCTGCCACTTTGCCATGAGCAATCATTCAAATAATCATGTATGTGAAAAACATACCTGCCTTGATTTTTCAAAATGCACATTTTTCATATTGTTTGAATTTATAGGAACTGGCACCAAGGTTTTATGAATAATTTTGTGGTCTACTGTGCTACTGGTATTTGGTTTTAAAAGACAAATACAGGGTTGCTTAAAGAGCATTTATTTAGTAATTTCCCTTTAAAATTTAAACTGTATCATTTCAGGAGGAAAACAGAAATAAACATTTATCCATTTTTCAAAAAGTACAGTTGTCAAATTATGAAGGAAGAAAATAATAGAGCTATTAATATCAGTAAAGATGTATTCCAGATGCATTTTTAAAATTATGGTTACATTTCAGATATGAACCAACTATTTTAGAACATTTTAATAAAAATATGGCTGAGAAGCAATGCTACAGTGACAAACCACAATAAAATGAGATAATAAAACTTCTACTTTAACAACCTAATGTTGAAAGATTAAAACTCCTACCTTAAGTGTTATTAGGAATAACTAATAGTGTGTCATGTCACTACAAAAATCAAATTTTTAACAAATACAAATATTTTAGTGAAAAAAGAAATACAATATAAATCAAATATAAGATTTAAATTTGGCTCCTCTTTTTGCTTTCCCTAAATGGCTGACTCAAGCTAACTCACCAACTGAAAATGGTGTTTTTTGACCTTTTTCAGTCCATACATTTCAAATAGAGTATAATTTTAACCAGCTACATTGTTGGTTGAAGATTAAAGCCCATTTTGGTGTTTTATTAATAAATAAAGGACCAATAATTGGTGCTCATCTTTGACTGGATCAATTTTGATGTAGCAGGAACAGTATTGGACTTGGAGCTGAGAACAAGTCCAAATCTTTGCTAGGACAGTTGCTAACTGCAGGAGTTCAACAAAGTTACCTGCTTGAGCCTTGGTTTCTTCTTCTGTAGAAGGATAGCTTTAACAAATGGTATTTGACAGGATTGAAAGGTGATATATACAAAGCTCTAGCATTGTGCAACCATAAAAAGTAATCTCTAATGGAAGTCATCTTAAATGTTTCATTATATCCATATTTGTTTTAATATTCTAAGTATTATTACTGTCAGGAAATAACACTTTTAAAACAGGAGAAAAGATAGTAGTGTCAGACATCTCACAGAAGAAGGTATTCAGATGACAAGCAAACGAAAAGATGCTCAATATCATCTGTCACTAGGGAAATGCAAATTGAAACAATAGGATACTGCTACACACCTCTTAGAATAGCCAAAATCCAGAGCACTGACAATACCAAATGCTGGTGAGGATGTGAAGCAACAGGAACTCTTAATTCATTGTCGGTGGGAAGGCAAAATGAGACAGCCACTTTGGACGACAATTTGGCAGTTCCTTACAAAACTAAACACATTCTTACCGTACAATCCAGCAATTGCACTCTTTGGTATTTACACAAAGGAGTTGAAAATGTATATCCACACAAAACTCTGCACGCTGATGTTTATAGGTGTATTCAGAATTGCTAAAACTTGGAAACAATCAAAATATCCTTCAGTAGATGAGTGGATAAAATAACTATGCTGCATCCTGACAATAGAATGTTACCAAACAACAGCAACAACAACAAACCTATCAAGGCATGAAAACACATGGAGGAGCCTTAAGTGCATGTGAAAAAAGCCAATCTGAAAAGACTACACGCTGTATGATTCCAACTATATGGCATTTTGGGAAAGGCAAAACAAAGAACACAATAAAAACATCTATAGTTGCCAGGGACTAGTGGTGGGCGGGGTTGGGGATGAGTAGGGATGAATAAATGGACAGAAGAGGACGTTTAGGGAAGTGAAAATACTCTATATGACACTAACACGATGGATACATGTCATCATGCATTTGTCCAAATTCACCGAACATACACCAGCAAGAGTGAACCCTAATGTAAACTATGAACTTTGGGTGTCATTGATGTGTCAATGTAGGTTCATCAATTTTAACAAATGTACAACTCTGATGAAGAATATTGATAAGAGGGGAGGCTACGCATGTGTAGGGGCAGGGAGTATATGAGAAATCTCCATATCTTCCTCTTAATTTTGCTATGAACCTAAAACTGCTCTAAACGAAACAGTTGTTCTTTAAAAAAAAGTGGTGTCTTGTTCAGTTCCTTTAACTGCTTTTCATGATGAAAACTGATAATGCTAATATTCTTATCCATAGAAATTCAGATAATTTTTTTGTGATTATATAAAATTTATTATTGCGTTGTGGATAGATATGTTTTGCATCTATTTGTAAATTCATTTCAAAATTCCTTATTTCCTATGCATGTGTGGTTCTTAGAATTCTCCTTTGAACTGATTATATCATCTTACTAGCTTTCTCTTTAATTAGTAAGCTAAATAAATTTTGACAAATGTTTACTTAATATTTATATGAGATGATATTTTAGTCTTAAAAATCCTTTAAAAATAATCTCCATTTTTAATAAACTGTATGATCTAGGTGCCAATGAACCTTGCACATCAGGAAATATTTTTTCAGAAGATTGCTTTGAGTATAGGTTATCTACTTATCATACTTTTTAAACTTTCATACTAAATATCTTTATGAAGTGTGTAACAGATTTTCAAACATATGGATTGGGGTAAACTTATTTTGTCAATTATATAACACTGCTTTCCAAAGCATAGTTTAAAAAAATTATAAACTATGATTCAATTTCCTGGAATTTACTAATTTAGAAATCCTGAAGACATAATATATGATCACGGAAATGTTAGTGCCCTTTTATTGCATCCATTAATAGTGCTAAGAAAGTACAAATGTTCTAACAATTTAAAAAACCAACAGGTTTTCAGGAATTTGTATTTATCAAATTGTGCACAATATTGCCAATGTGAAAATAAGTTAATGAGTTGAGAGTTAGTCACAGTTTTTCAACATGAAGGATGTGAAAACGCACCTTGATCTCTATAATCATCTGTTTTAAGTGAGATTTAATTTTCCACAAAATAATACATGAGTTTATTCAAGTGAAAAATTATTCATCTTTCTATTCTCCATGTGCGATAAAATGTTTCCCATAGGGTTCTCCTGATTCCCTTAGAAATCTGACTACTTATCTTCCTTCCAAAATAATTTCACTGTAGACTTTTCAGGTTTTTGCAAACACTTCAATTTTCTCTTTGCTGTTTTTTGCCTGCCTCCTAATCCCTAATCATATTCTTTCCTCTGGCAGACAACTTTGTTCTTAACACCCTGCCCTCAAGGAATCAATGGCTGCTTTGAGTTAAGCTGCTTTTTTTAAGCATCTGCCCTTTTCAAGGGTGCCCTATTACATAATCTCATGCGCTCTCATAGTAACCAGCTGATAGCATTTTCAATTCACTTTGAAAATTGTATGTCAATCTTACCTGTAGCTGCATGATGACAAACTGACTTTAAAAGTTAGTCTATTCATTTGAGGTAAGTATTTCAACAATATGCTAACGAAAATTATATTTTAAGATATCCTATTACGCATATCAATAGCATCACTAATTTTATAGTTAACACATAGAAATCTTGAAAATCAGACTTTTTAGTTTAGATGAGTGTGAAAGTATACTACATAATATCTAAAGACTGAGTTTTCAAAGAGTTTTTGGCCACAGAAGCCCTTTTGAAAGAAAATCAGACATGAAATCCCCACTAAACTCACTATTGATTTGGAGGGGGCATGCATTCAATGGCTTATATCAGATTCTTATGTACACAATATGTAAAATACAATGCCAAAAGATAACCTAGCATATTCGTAATTCTGACATTTTAGTTCAATTGGATATGTATGTTTGAAATGAAAACCTTTCAAAGGAAACATTTGAAAAGGATTTCTTTTTTTTAAATCTAAAAGCACAGACTTTTCTTAACCTTAATTTAAAATGGAAAACTTTACCTTGAAGGATGATTTTTGGTTACACAGATACTTTTGCATTTTTTTGTGATTTTTTTCAGTTGAGCGTTTCAACTTGAAAATAGAAAAAGGCCTGATATTTTCCAACATTGACTATAAACTGCATTTGTATAATGTAATTGAGAGTCAATATCTTTTCCCACCTAGCTCTGGCTCCTGCCAAGAGGCACTCAGAATCCCAGATATACTTTCAGGGCTACAGGTAGTGGCAGCCATGGGAAGGCTTTCTGAATTTCCTTTTTATTTATTTATTTATTTTTCAGTTGAATGTGTGATGGAACCACTATAGCAAGAGCGCTATCTTAGAAAGTAATATCCTTCCCTAGCTATTCCCTGAAATTGGCAGACATGGACAGTTAAAGCAGGATATCTTTATCCCAGAGAAACTTTCTTAGACAGCCTGTTCCTCTGTGGCAGACGAAATTTGGTTTTAACTGAACCTGACTTCTAAGACCTTTACAAGTGGCTGTTTGCAAATTATTCCAGGGAAGTAAGTCTAAGTTCTAGCCTGGGCTTTTTAGTAGCATGAAGAAGAATCATATCCAATCTATCTCCAAAAAAGGAGAGAGAAGTAAGAGTTATTGTGCAGATACTGAAAAATCTCATAAGAATCCCAAGAGGAAACAAAATAAAGCTACCTTCAGTGGCACAGGAAAGTCATCTGAAACAGACTAGTTGCCTTCAAGGATGTTGTTGTATCCTCTCAGCTCTATTCTCCTCTCTACTACCAACTCCCTTGTTTACTCATAATTTTCACTGTCTCCTGATTTTGGCTGAATCCATTTACTCATTCATTTCATAGTTCCAGTGTCTACTGTAGACAGGCATCCTCTGTTTCTGCCTCTCAGTTCAGATTCCTGAGACTCAGGATCTGATCATTGGCCAGGCTGTGGATTGAGTAAACTATGCAGTCAAGAAGGTTATCACAGATACAGCGTTGATCAACACAGACAAAGTCTCTGGCCTCATGCAGCTTATGGTGTCATGATTATCACCTGTAATAGAACATGGTCACTTAAAGGCAGAAGGACTGTGGCTATGAATCAGCTAGAGACATAGCATTCAACAAAATACATTTCTCTGTAGCTTATTATTTTGCCATTGCTTTACCTTTGCCACTGCTGTTAGTATTATTGCTTTTATTGTTCTGATGACCTTTTATACTCAAATGCTGCTACTTTTAACCAGACATACTCAATGTTAATGCCTCTCACAGGTGGTCTCTGGACCAGCAACAGCAGCAGCAGCAGCAGCAGCAGCTAGGGATTTATTAGAAATGCAAGTTTTAGAGTTTTATCCCAGACCTACTTAATCAGAAAATTTGGAGTGAGGCCCAGCATGCTGGGTTGTATCAGTGTTCTGATGCATGCCAAAGGTGAGAGCCCCTGCTCTTATGCCTTCAATCCAAATATGTTAGTCTGCCTTTATTCCACCTGCCTCCTAGAAACTTCAATGAGTTATTTTTTAAATTTTTCGTAAATATTGAGTCATATGAAAATATAAATATACGGCTGTTAAAAATGATTCTCTCCTCTCCATTTAGCCTTCCTTTCTCTAAACTTAGACTCTTTCCATTCATCTTCCTCCTGCCCATAGGAGGCAAAGCTGTTGATCCACTCCTATTTAGTACCTGTCTGAAATGGTGCCTACAATTCACTTCACCAAAAAATAAATATAATTAATCAATTTTAAATTTTATATGAAAACATTTCAACTAAATTGACCATTTCTCCATTTCTCAGCCAGTGCAATCGATTGTGCATGCAGATAGTTGCCAAATAAGAGCTGTCAAACTTCCTAGAATTCCATATAGAAGCCGATAATGGAAATGTAATAACATAGAGGATTAAAATATTATATCCAAATGGGCAATGAACTCACTTTCTCTAAAAAGCCATTGTTTTACATAGCGTTTCAAAATATATTTTGCAAATAAAATCATTTTTTAATATTAAGCATAATTTGCAGGACAACTGTTCTGCAAGAAATTAAAAACATGAAATCCTGTCTCTATTAAAAACACAAAAATTAGCCAGGCTTGGTGGCACGTGCCTGTTAGCCCAGCTACTCAGGAGGCTGAGACAGGAGAATCACTTGAACTTGGGAGATGAAGGTTGCAGTGAACTGAGATCACGCCATTGCACTCCAGCCAAGGTGACAGAGTGAGAGTCTGTATCAAAAAAGAAAAAAAAAAAATCTTGAAAACACATTCCTTGAATGTCACGGCCAAGTTTTACTGTGTCAGCGTTCTCTATTTTGTACTGTTGTTAGTATATTTTAAAAAGTTCTCCATCAATACATTACCCTAATCTTTACTAAAATATTTTAGTAAACATTTTGCTCTTTAGTCACTGTTGTTGCTAACAGTTAAATTAATCATTTACGTAATCACTCTTTCTCCCAATTAGCTGTCAGATACATGGGAGTAGAAACTTACCTGTTTTTTTAACTTCTATAACTTTAACACCTGACTTGGTATCTGACTTACATTTATTGTTCAAAATATGTGTTCAGGAATGTTGTAATAGGAAAGATGACAATTATATGGTTGGCTAAAAAAAGGATACAAATAATTTTTTAAAGAAGAAAGTAATGATGGGTTTTAAAAGTTTTATGGAAGGAGATGGAGACATGAAAAACCCTCCAAAAAAAATCAATGAATCCAGGTGCTGGTTTTTTGAAAAAATTAACAAAATAGGTAGACCACTAGCCAGACTAATAAAGAAGAAAAGAGAAGAATCAAACAGACACAATAAAAAACAATAAAGGAGATATCACCACCGATCCCACAGAAATACAAACTACCATCAGAGAATACTATAAAGACCTCTACGCAAATAAACTAGAAAATCTAGAATAAATGGATAAATTCCTAGACACATACACCCACCCTCCCAAGACTAAACCAGGAAGAAGTTGAAGATAAAGAAAGATAAAGAAAATGTGGTACATATACACCATGGAATACTATGCAGCCATAAAAAAGAATGAGATCATGTTCTTTGCAGGGACATGGATGAAGCTAGAAGCCATCATCCTAGCAAACTAACACAGAAACAGAAAACCAAACACCACATGTTCTCACTCATAAGTAGGAGTTGAACAGTGAGAACACATGGACACAGGGAGGGGAAAAACACACACCAGGGCCTATTGAGGGATGGGGAACAAGGGAAGGGAACTTAGAGGATGGGGTCAATAGGTGCAAGAAACCACCATGGCACACGTATACCTATGGAACAAACCTGCACATTCTGCACGTATATCCTGGAACTTAAAAACCAGAACTTAAAAAGAAAGTAAAAAGTATTATGCATTGAGAATATATCCTTGAATTAATAGCAAATGTATGAAGATTTAATGTGCTTTCTGATCTTTTATCAATTTGTAGATGGAGTATTCAGAATATATATTTAATATACAAACTTAAAAATTGTTTCTTAGAAGGGACTTGAGGGTGTTTCTGCTACCTTGACCAAAGGCTACAGAATAACTACATTGTCCAGAAAAAACAGCTATACATGTTTTTTCCAGTTTCTAAGGGTGAAAATTTTATGACCTTCTTTGGAATTCTTGCATTTTATCTTATTGGCAAAGGAGTTCCTACTTTTGCCATCAGAAGATAGCTTCTTAATTTATTTCTTTTAAAAAGTCCTTTTAATAGAATTGTAAATCTTACCATCATTCAATTTTACAACACATATAAAAATTGTATGTAATTTATACACTTCCTTACTTACCAATGTTTCCACTCTTTTTTTTTTTTTTTTTTTGAGATGGAGTGTCTCTCTGTTGCCCAGGCTGGAGTGCAGTGGCACTATGTGGGCTCACTGCAAGCTCCGCCTCCTGGGTTCATGCCATTCTTCTGCCTCAGCCTCCTGAGTAGCTGTGACTACAGGTGGCCGTCACCACACTTGGCTATTTTTTTTTTTTTTTTTTTTGTATTTTTAGTAGAGACGGGTTTTCACCATGCTAGTCAGGATTGTCTCGATCTTCTGACCTTGTGATCTGCCTGCTTCAGCCTCCCAGAGTGCTGGGATTACAGGCGTGAGCCACTGCACCCAGCCAAATGTTTCCATTCTTTTGCACTAAACATATCAAACTCTTTTAACCCTTTCTCGTATGCTGTTATTGCAACCTTATAATCAATGATTGACTCTTGGATTTGCTCATGTTTTCTATTTTCATATGTGAGATTACTATTTCAGAGTAGTTCACATATTTTAGCTCTTGGCCCCATTATCATATACAATTTTTAATATGACCTAATATGGTATTTGGCTTTTTTTCCCTCCAAGAGTAGCGAAATACTTGTTTACTTTCAGCCTGTAGGTCCAAAACAATCTCATGTCATTAAACCTAAATGGTAATCTCCTAGTCTATGTTGTTAGTGTTATTTGCCCCAACATACTTACCTTTTCTAAATTTTAACATGTTTTGAAAAATTACTTTCCCCCTTAAGAACATAATCTGGAAGCTAAAGAATGATATCCACCAACACGAAACCACACGAAAGTATAAAACCCACTGCCAGAGCAAACACACAAATAAGAAATAGAAAGGACTCAAATATTACCACTACATGAAACCACCAAACCACAATGATAAACAAGAAGAGAGAAAGAAGGAACAAAGGACATATAAATCAACCAAAAATAAATTCATAAAATGACAAGAATAAACCCTCATATATCAATAATAAGCTTTAATGTAAACATACAAGTTTTCCACCTAAAAGATATAAACTGTATGAGTGAAAGAAGAACAACTGCCTTCAAGCAATTTACTTCATCTCTCCAGATACATATAGACAAAAAGCAAAAGGATAGAAACAGATATTCCATACAAACAGAAACAAGAAGCAAACAAGAGTAGCTTTGCTTATTCAGATAAAGCAGACTTTACGTCAGAAACAGTAAAAATAGAAGAAGAGAGCCATTATATAGTGACAAAGGAATCAATTCAGCTAGAAGATGTAACAATCCTAAACGTATATGTGCCTAACGGTAGAACACCTAGATATATAAACAAATATTAGATGAAGGGAGAGATAGACTATAATACAATAAACTTTGGGGACTTCAACACCTCACTCTCAACCTTAGACAGACTAGTTAGACAGAAAATTAACAATTAACTTTGGATTAAAACTGTACTTTTAACCAAATGAACCAAACCGACATTCACGGATATTTCATCCAACAGCTACAAAATATACATTCTTCCTATCAGCACATGAAACATTCCACAGGATAGGCCATATGTTATAACACAGAGCAAGTTTCAACAAATTTTCTTAAAATTGGAATCATATCAAGTATCTTCTGAGATCAAAATGGAATAACACCAGAAGTCAGTAACAAGAAGAAATTTGCAAGTTTTACAAATACATGGAAATTAAACAACACGCTCCTGAATGACCATTGAGTCAAAGACAAAACTTAAAAAAAATTTTAAAATATTTTTGAAACAAATGGATCCTGAAACATAATACACAAAAACCTATGGGATAAAGCAAAACCAGTGCCAAGAAAGCAGTTTATAACAATAAATGTCTACATCAAAAAAGTACAATGATTTTGAATAAACAATCTAACAATGCACCTCAAAGAACTAAAAAAGCAATATTAAACAAAACCTCAAATTAGAAGGAAAGAAATAATAAAGATCAGAGCAGAACTAAACAAAATAGAGAGTAAAATATACAAAGAATCAATGAAATAAAAAGTTGTTTTTTGAAAGATAAACAAAATTGATAAACTGCTAGTCTAATCAAGAAAAAAAAACTCCAATAAATAAAATAGAAAACAATAAAGTTACACTGCAACTGATACAACAGAAATACAGAAGATCATAAGGGATTATTATGAGCAACTATATACTAACTGGAAACCTAGAAGAAATAGATAAATTCCTGGATACATACAATCTACCAAGATTGAATCAGGATGAAACAGAAAATCTGAAAAGACCAATAATGAGCAGTAAGTTTGAATAAGTAATAAAACATCTGCCAACAAAGAAAAGTGGAGGACTTAATGGCTCCACTGCCAAATTCTATCAAATGGGTAAAGAACTAACCCATGTTTCCCTAAACTATTCTGAAACGTTGAAGAGGAAGGTATTCTCCCTAACTCATTCTAAGAGGCCAACATCACCCTGATAACAAAACCAGCAAGGAGTCAACAACAACAAAAATCTGTAGGTCAATATTCCTGATGAACGTAGATACAAAAACTCTCAACAAAACAGTAGAAAAATGAGTCCAGCAGCAAATAAAAAATATAGTACACTATGATCAAACATGATTTATCCCAAGGATGCAAGGATGGATTAACATATGCAAATCAATAATCATAATACATAACATAGGTAGAATGAAGCACAAAAGCCATGCTTGTCTCAGCAGACACAGCAGAAGCATTTAATAAGAGTCAACATTTCTTCATGATAAATACTCTCAAAAACTAAGCAAAGAAGAAACATGCCTCAACATAATAAAGTCACTTTATGACAAATCCACAGCTAATATCTTACAGAATGAGAAAAAAGCTGAAAACCTTTTTCTCTAAGAACTGGAACAATGCAAGGATGACGTCTTTTACTTTTCCTAGTCAACATAGTACTAAAAGTCCTAGTCAGAGCAATAGACAAGAGGACAACAACAAAAGGGATCTAGATTGGAAAAAAGGAAGTCAAGTTATTCTTCTTTGCTGTT
Source organism: Pongo pygmaeus (assembly GCF_028885625.2). Lineage (NCBI taxonomy): Eukaryota > Metazoa > Chordata > Mammalia > Primates > Hominidae > Pongo > Pongo pygmaeus. Next base: position 94,524,606 of record NC_072379.2, on the reverse strand, counting down.
GATATGATCTTATATCTAGAATAACCTAAAGATTTCACCAAAAGAACCTCCTAGATCTGAAAAATGAATTCAGTAAAGTTGCAAGATATGAAATTAACAAACTGTTATTAATGTAGTAGCATTTCTATATACCAATAATGAGCTAGCTGTGGGAGAAATCAAGAAGGCAATCCAATTTGCAATAGCTACAAAAAATAAAAGAAAAAATTAACCTTATGAATAAATTTAACCTAAGGGGTAAAAGATCTCTACAAGGAAAATTACAAAACACTGATGAAAGAAATTGAACAGGACACAAACAAATGGAAAGATATACCAAGCTCATTGATAACACACTCAAGCACATACCCAGCCCATAGACAATATAAAGCAATTACATAATTAAGTCCACAAAACAACCAGCTAACAACAAAATGACAGGATCAAAATTCCACATATCAATACTAAAATATTAAATGGTCTAAAAGCTCCACTTAAAAGGTATAGAGTGGCAAACTGGATTAAAAAACAAGACCCAACTGTCTACTATCTTCAACAGACCCATCTCACATGTAACAATACCCAGCTCAAAGTAAAGGGACAGAGAAAGATATACCAGATAAACAGAAAACAAAAGAGAGCAAGAGTCACTATTCTTATAACAGGTAAAGTAGATGTTAACCAACAACAACAAGAAATAACAAAAAAGGTCATTGCATAACAATAAAGGATTCAATAAACAAGAATACATAACTCTTCTAAACATATATCCACCCATGATCGGAGCACTGAGACTCATAAAACAAGTTCTCCTTGACTATGACAGCCACACAATAATAGTGGGAGACTTCAACACCCCAGTGACAGTGTTAAACAGATCATAGAGGCAGGAAACTAACAAAGACATTCTGGACTTAAACTCAATGCTTGACACACTGGACCTAAAAGACATCTACAGAATACTCCACCTAACAACCACAGAGTATAAATTATTCTCACCCATACACGGAACATATTCTAAGATCAACCACATTCTTGGTCAAGAAGCAAGTCTTAATAAACTCTAAAAATCAAAACCATAGCAAGCATACTCTTGGACAACAGTGCAGTAAAAATAGAAAAGAATGCAAAAAGATTTTTCACAACTACACAAAAACATGGAAACTTAAAAATTTTCTCCTGAATAAATCTTGGGTCAACAACAAAACTAAGGCAGAAATAAAAAAATTCTTTGAAATTAATAAAAATAAAGACACAGCTTACCAATATATTTGGGATGCAGCTAACGCAGCGTTAAGAAGAAAGTTCATAGTGCAAAATACCTTCATCAATAAGTTAGAAAGTTCTCAGACTAATGATCTAACATCACACCTAGAGGAACTAGGAAAAAAATTAGAAACCAAGCCCGAAGTTAGCAGAAGAAAATAAATAACTAAAATCAGAGGAGAACTGAAAAAAAATTAGATGCAAAAGTCCATACAAAAGACCAATGAAACCAATAATTCATTCTTTTAATTGGTTCTTTGAAAGAATTAACAATATTGATAGACTAGTGGCTAGATTATCAAAGACAAAAAAAAGAGAAGATCCAAATAAGTGCAATCAGAAATGATAAAAAGCCATTACAACTGAGCCCACAGAAATAAAAAAGAAAAAGATCCTCAGAGACTATTATAAATACCTCTATGCACACAGATTAGAAAATCTAGAGGAAATGAATAAATTCCTGGAAAAACACAATCTCCTGGTTGTGTGAACCAGGGATGGACCAAGAAGAAAGTGGAAATCTGAAAAGACCAATAACAAGCTGAAATGGGATCTGTAATAAAATCCCACCAAAAAAAAAAGAAAAAAGAAAAAGGAAAAGAAAAGAAAGAAAGAAAAGAAAAAATCCTGGTCAGATGGATTTGCAGCCAAATTCTAACAGATATACAAACAACTTATACCAATTCTACTGAAACTATTCCAAAAAGTTGAGCAGGGGCTCCTCTCTAACTCATTCCACAAAGCCAGCATCATTCTGATGCCAAAATCTACCAGAGAGACAATGAAAAAAGAAAACTTCAGGCCCATATCCCTGATGAGCATATAGATATAAAAACTTCAACAAAATACTAGCAAACCAAATCCAGCAGCACACCAAAAAGTTAATTCATAATGATCAAGTAGGCTTTATTCCTGGGATACAAGTTTGGTTAAATGTACACAAATCAGTAAATGTTATTCACCACACAAACAGAACTGATAACAAAACCATATGATCGTCTCCACAGGTGTGAAAAAAAAGTCTTTGATAAAATCCAACATTCTTGCATGATAAAAACCCTCAACAAACCAGGCATCAAGAAAACATACCTCAAAAATAATAAGAGCAATCTATGACAAACCCACAGCCAACATCATACTGAATGAGCAAAGGCTGGAACTATGCCCCTTGAAAACTGGAACAAGACAAGGATGCCCACTCTCACCACTCCTATTCAACATAGTACTGGAAGTGCTAGCCAGAGGAATCAGGCAAGAGAAAGAAATAAAAGGCATCCAAAGAGGAAAAGAAGAATTCAAATTATCTCTCTTTGCTGACAGTATGAATCTTTACATAGAAAACCCTGAAGACTCCACCAAAAGGCTCCTAGAACTAGTAAATGATTTCAGTAAAGTTTCAGGGTACAAAATCAATGTACAAACATCAGTGGCATTTTTATACACCAAAACATTCTAGATGAGAGCCAGTCAATAACACAATCCCACTAACAGTAACAGTATCCACAAAAAAAGAAAAAAAAAAATTAAATACTTAGGAATACATCTAACTCAGGAAGTGAAAGATCTTTATTATGAGAATTATAAAACACCTCTCAACGAAGTTAGAGACAACATAAGTAAATGGAAAAATATTCTATGTTCATAGATAGGAAGAATAAATATCGTTAAAATGGCCAAACTGCCCAAAGCAATTTACAGAATCAGTGCTATCCTGATCAAAATACCAACATCATTTTTTTTTTGCAGAAGTAGAAAAAAAATTCTAAAATTCATATTGAACCAAAAAAAGTGTATGAGTAGCCAAAGCAATCCAAAGCAAAAAGAAGAAAGCTGCAGGCATCACATTACCAGACTTCAAACTATACTATAAGGCTACAGTAACCAAAACATCATAGTCCTGGTACAAAAACGGATACACTGTAATCCCAGCACTTTGGGAGGCCGAGGCGGGTGGAACAGGAGGTCAAGAGATCGAGACCATCCTAGCCAACATGGTGAAACCCCATCTCTACTAAAAATACAAAAATTAGCCAGCCGTGGTGGCAGCCGCTTGTAGTCCCAGCTACTTGGGAGTCTGAGACAGGAGAATCGCTTGAACCCAGGAGGCAGAGGTTTCAGTGAGCCGAGATCACGTCACTGCACTCCAGCCTGGCGACGGAGCGAGACTCCATCTCAAAACAAACAAACAAAACAAAAAAAAACAGATACACAGACTAATGGAACAGAATAAAGAACCCAGAAAAAATGCTGAACAGCTACAACCATCTGGTCTTTGACAAAGTTGACAAAAGTAAGCAACGGGGAAAGGATTTCCTATTCAATAAATAGTGCTAGAATAACTGGCTAGCACAACAGAATAAAACTGGACATCTATTTTTTATCATATACAAGAATTAACTCAAGATAGATTAAAGATTTAAATGTAAGATCTCAAAGTATTAAACTACTAGAAAAAACAAACAAAAAAAACAAAACAGGGAAATACCCTTCTTGATATCAGGTTTGGTAAATAATTTATAGCTAGGTACTCAAAAGTGATTTCAAGAGAAACAAAAATTGACAAGTGAGACTGAATCAAGCTAAAGAACTTCTGCTCTGCAAAAGAAATTATCCATGGAGTAAACATACAGCCTACAGACAGCCTACAGACAGAAAATATTCACAAGCTATGCATCCAACAAAGGTCTGATATCCAGAATCTATAAGGAACTTACATCAACAAGCAAAAAACAAATAATCCAATTAAAAATGGATAAAATACATAAACAGTGTCATTGTCATTTTTATTGTCATTGTCATTTTTATTTATTTTATTTATGACTTTATAGTCATTTTTATTGTCTTCAGCATTTTTTCAACTATCCTAATATTCAAACTCATATTTTCATGCACTATCATATTTAATAAAATTGAAATTTATACCCTATGACAAAGTGTATGTACATATATACAAATGTATAATTTGTCTTAAAAATTTTCATAGGAAACATTGATATTGTCCAGCAAAGTTTGCAATTCCGGAAATGGAGGAAAAAAATCTTGTTTGTTTCTATCACTATCCTGAAATTATCTGGTCAGTTATAAAAATAACAGGAGGATAAAGGCATTTTTATTGAAGCATAAATAATAAACATCTTTGTAATTTTCTTCATTATTTGCGATTAAATCTTCAAAATTAGGGCATTTCAAATTACTTAATATCTATTGTGTAAGTTTCCTTGCCTTGCCTTTTTAGGGTAACTACTAATCATAAATACAGAAATGTCTACATGTAGACGATTCATGGTATTCTTTATAGTGATAATAAAAATAACTGCTTATTATATATCAGATACTATACTCTTCTTGGATATTCATTTTTATCAGAAAAATATTTAATTCTTTATAATACTATTTTCTTTAGCATTTTATAGAATAAAATAATTTTTTAAAGCTCTAATTTATTACTAGCTACTGAAAATCATAAAAATATTAATATTTTGAGAAAGGCATTAAAAATGGACTAAAATATAAATTTCAAAAATATGCTGTCTTTAATCTGTGTAAGTGCTTGATGTTTTTATATGCAAATATTAACGCTGCAATTTGATCTTCAAATGTTAACTTCTCCCAATTCTTCACTAAATATGAATGCAAACCAAATCCTGAAGGATTTGCATTAAAAAATCTTAATGCAGAGTTTTCATCACTCAGGGCTAATTCTGTCTGAAGGACATCTCAAGTTTGTTTACAGCACATTTAAAATTGAAGAACAAAGCGATAGATAGTCAAATGCCATTACTAGAGTTTAGAAAATATTGAATTTAAATTTTTTCCTTATAGGATAAATGAGAATGGGTAAAAGAAAATGATATGGCATAGGGCCAGGAGAGAGAAATATTTGTTATGAAGAAGAGATTCCAAAGACAAAAATATACACAATGAATGAGGCCATACCCTGAGAAAAAGAGAGGGGGAGAAGTAAAGGTTAAAAAAAAAAAAAAAAAAAAAGAAAAGAGAGAGAGAGACTAAGGTAGATTGTTTGCAAAATAGCCACAATAATTCAGTTCCTGGTATCTGTACTTTTGGGTACTCTTTACCCACATTAACTTGGGCTTAGCCATGTGATTTTCTTTGCTCAATGAGACAAAAGCAAACACTAGAGGAAGAGATTTTAATCATGTCTGCTCTTGGGGTCCCCCTTTCTTTCTGTGATTATAATCCTTAGTGACCACTAAGTGAACAAGCCTGTGCTAATCTGAGGGAGAATGAGGGGCCATGTGGAGAACTGAGGTGCTTCAGCCGATAATCCCCAATTATCTGCCAACAGCTAGACACGTATGAGAGGCCATTCTAGATTGTCCAACAGCCAGCTGACCACAGTCACATGGGAGAGGCCAGCAGAGATCACCCACCAGAAGTACTGCCTGTTCAACCACAGAACCACGAACTAAAAAGTAACTGAGGTGTTTTCAGTCACTAAGTTTTGGGATAGTTTGATATAGAACATAAGTTAGTGGATACAATGAACAATAAATGGAAATGAGAGACTGTCTCTTTTGATGAGAAATCAAACGTTAAGCTTATTTATTTTTCTACTTGCTGGTTTAGTTTAGATGTTGGCTTCAGAATTGGTGACTATTTCACTACACTTTGAAATATGCATTAGTTTAATAAGTTCATTTCATCATAAGTTTATTTTTACCCTGAAAATTATATTTGTTGAAAAATCTAAAAATAACAGCACACTCCTACCACCTACCCCCAGTTGAAGGAGAGTAGCAGGAAGGACGGAGAAACATCTTGAAATTGCTCTTTAGATAGAAATAGATCACAGTGTTATTACCTGCATACAAGATAGAGTCAAATTAAAGATCAGGCATTATATTCTATGACTATGAGATTCTTAGTACAAGGTGTCTTTTAGAGACAAAGGACGAGGTAATTTTTATCATGTAAATATTATTTAATAATTTTACTTACGTGTTATTGGATATACTTTATTTGGTTCCACATTAAATTCAACAGGTATTTATTAAAGTCATTTTAACGTGCCTGACATTTTACTAACATTTATGTTTTCTACCCATTTTGAGTTTTAATATACAAAGCTCTCTCAAAAAAACTATTTGTTTATTTTTATGTCAGCCCTGGGGCTCATAATTATCTGGAACAGCTGTAACAGATCTGCTCTCACTGGTCATTAAATCGTATTGTAAGCTGTGGGTCCCTTCTTTCTGAACACCAAAGGTCTGTACCATCTCTTTTCTTTGGTTTTTCTAGCTTTTGATTAATTGAAAAAGAAAATATATCTTAACATTTTTACTGTGTTTATGAGGAAAAATACCAATTTATAACTCCTTTTTGGAAGGACAGAGATATATATATACTGTGACCTTCAGAGTATAATTGCATCAAACCTATAAGCAACTAGTTAAGTTGAGCAATTTAAAACACAATAAAGTTTTGTTAATGTAGCACTCAGGTGGTGAAGTATTTATTGAATTGCATAGTTTTAAGTTTTCAAACAATGTATTGTTACATTAGTTTACAAAGAAAACAGAAATTCAAGTGAATGATGTCATATGACTATCAAATAATATGTATTGGCGTATATACAGAGGCATATAAATCTATTAGAAAATATAAAAGTTAATTTAATTGTAAGAATTATGCAAATGACAACTATCCAAAGGTTTGTTTCTCATAGCCGGCATCTTGTTAAAATAATTTGAAATGTTTGTTGGCATATGTGCAAAACCTTGCTCAATTATTTTTCAAATTTAACAGTACTCTTTGGAAGCTTATCTATCAATGGAGTTAAGACAGTTAATATTTATCAACCTTTTATTGGAAAATTTCAAACATGTAAATATTGAGTAACTCATATGCTAATTACAATGAAGGATACAGAATGTAGGCTTTAAAGTGGGCAGCAATAAGCCAAGCTAAAATTATATATCACAGGATATATAAGCATGGAATGACTACAACTTACCAAGCATTTTCTAATTCTTGATCTTTTTCTATAAGTCAGTTTGCCATGCAAATGTATGGTTTTTTTTAATATCCAAGATGAATGTGTAAGATAGGCTATGTCGAAAGAGCATGATTCATCTATCGATCTATCTATCTCTCTCTATATATATTTATTTTATTTTATTTTTTGAGATGGAGTCTCACTCTGTTGTCCAGGCTGGAGTGCAGTGGTGCAGTCTTGGCTCACTGCAACCCCCACCTCCTGGATTCAAGCGATTCTCGTGCCTCAGCCTCCTGAGTAGCTGGGATTACAGTCACGTGCCACCATGCCAGGCTAATTTTTTGCATTTTTAGTAGAGATGGGGTTTCACCATGTTGGGCAGGCTGGTCTCAAAACTCCTGAGTGATCCGCTTGCCTTGGCCTCCCAAAGTGCTGAGATTACAGGTGCAAGCTACCACGCCCAGCCAACTCATCTATATTTAACAGTAATTATCAATAACTAAAATTCCAAATAATTTCCATCATGGTAATAAGTTTGCTTTATATCATTTCAATATTTGTAAATTGGATTCAACATTTTCTCCCTTATGCAATGTAAGATTTATGTTCACTTCACTTATATATATATTGTCCACCTAATCACTATTCAAAACACCAGAGTTAGATATTGATTTAAATATAAATATCATAATTAAAATTTTTATGTAAACATTTGTATCATCAGATAATGATAGATATACCTGTATGACAGATTAGAGATAAACAGATAGATAGATAGACAGATCGATCGATTGATCTATACTGCTCCTTTTGTCCAAGGAGACCAAAAATTTGAAGACAGTTTTGAAAAGCATATGTTGCATGTTTTCCCTTTGTTCTGAAGGTTTATGCTTTCAATAATCATTACTCTTTTAACTGAAGTTAGAATTTGAATAATAGGATGTAAGTAACTTACCAAGACTCAAAATGCTACCAGAGGGCATAATGTAATCTCCAAGGCAAGTTCTAGTGGTCATAAAATTCACAAAAGTCTTGCGAGTAGCCATTTCATCAATACTGCATTTATTTATTTTACAGGTAGGAGAAATCGCTGTAATATTATATTTTGTCTGTATATTTTGTAATGTTTTGCTTAAATGAATTTTATTCTAATAATCCTCTAATATACCAAACTGGATGCAATTGATATTGACAATAAAGTGTTGGCAAATTCTCCATTCACTTTTCAAACACAGATGAAATGTGAGACAGATGTTAGAGGTTTTAAAGCATTAATAAAGGAGAATTGGCTCTAGGAGAGAGAATGTAAAGTGATTTTTTATTATTATTACAAAGTCATAGGAATATTTCTCAATTCAGAAGATTGAAAGTAATTTAATATATTATTTTTCATAGTTATCATAAATATAAATAATCTCATAACATTTATATTTAATAATAGCAAAAATGTCTTCATTTACAATTTTATCTCGACTTTGATATGACTCTTTTTTACCTTTAAATAAAGTCATCTAAAATACATTCATTTTGAGGGAACGTGTAATCTAAATAGCTTCCAGAATTTAAAAAGTATCTAAACATTAACTCATATTGTTAGCACATGTAAGAAAAAATATTACCTTAGAATTTCTACCTTCCTAGGATTTGGTGAGAGAATATATTTACATCCAGTAATGACTATGAGTGTTTTCTCATTAAAAAATACAGTATTAAATGATAAAATAGTTTCATTTACCACCAGGGAGTTTTCTTAGATTTCTGATATTTAATTTGGCTTAATGGCTATATTGTGTTAACATTGCTATGCCAACGAATTTTTATACTATTGTAGTTAATAAAAGATAGAATTCTCCCAGCACTTTGGGAGGCCGTGGTGGGTGGATTACTTGATATCAGGAGTTCGAGACCAGCCTGGCCAACATGGCGAAACCCACCTCTAATAAAAATATAAAAATTAGCCAGGTATGGTGGCAGATGCCTGTAATCCCAGCTAATCGGGAGGCTGAGGTAGGAGAATAGCTTGAACTCGGGAGTCGGAGGTTGCAGTGAGCTAAGATCGTGCCTCTACACTCCAGCCTAGGCAACAGAGTGAAACTCTGTCAAAAAAAAAAAAAGATAGAATCCATAATTTGGTCTATTAAAAGGCACTGACCAACACAGAAAATTGCTTTATTTGTTCTTAAAAATTCATAAAACAAATGGTAGAAAAACTGGTTATAAAAAAAAGAAGGTAGAAAATATTTATTTTCTTATACTACACAACTACTCCCAAACAAACTCCCTCTCTTAGTAGAATCAGTTGTAACTAAGAAGAGAAAACCAAGAAATCAAGGACTTACTATAATAAAAAGCAGATGACTTCAAAATAGAAATGATTATGCCTAAATCTGATCAAATATAGACATAACAAAAGACAGCTTATTCAAATATTGGCCCTTTAGACTTGGAGCTTTGCAAGTCTTTGAATAATAAAAATTACAGAAGTTCTGGAATCAGTTAGTACCGTGATTTGAATTAATCAGAAATATATAGAAATTAAATTAATAACTATTGATATTATAGTATTTAATATAAGAAGAGCAAAGTGTGGCCATGCTTTATTAAGATGTATAGATTTCAAAAGAGAGAACATGTTATCCTATTATAAAGTTTAACTATTTGCAGATACGTATTGAATTGAGTAGTTACATTAGGCTTCAAAAGTGACACATTATTTAATTAATTGCGTTTAAATCTATCAGGGCAGAAAACTTTTTAAAAATAAAAATGATTATTATGCATAAACTAGGTGTTATGTAATAAACTATGTAAGTGCAATCTATTTGTACAATTAAGATGCTTTAATGTGACAATCTCATTTGGATTGATTAGCAGAACAACTTTAGGTATTCTTTTTTAAAAATTTCAATCTATTTCAAATTCAAAAGTACTTAAATTTAAAAAAGTCTTAGAGAAATTTGTTTTAAAGGAATCATTGTCTATGAAATAAGTAAAATTTAGGGTTGTATAGCTGTTCAGTATATTCTGAAATAAACTAAGTCAAATTATGAATAAAATTGGCCCACTGACATTGGCAGATATTTCTGCATTTCACTTGTAGCAAGAAAACCATTGGTACATGGTAAAAAGTAAGGAAAAAGAAAATGTTATTAGCAATGCTAGGTCAATGCAAAATGGCTTGTACCAGGTCCCAGTTAATTGATATAATGTAGATTTCAATGAAAACTCTAGAAACAAATTATTAATTTGACAATTATTCTTTTTCTTTCTTCATTCACATTTACTATAGCAAGGTTAAAAATCTCAGAAATCTCAGAAGTCACTACTAAATAATTTATCCATGTAACCCAAAACCACCTGTACCTCAAAAACTACTGAATTTTTTTTAATTAGCTAGCTAGAAAAGTAGCTAATACTAGCCCATAAATCTGGCTTCTTAATGTTTGTTTTTGGAAAACTAGCAATGAATGAACTTCCTGAGAGAATGACTCATTCTTGGGAACATGGTAAATGTTCTTGCTTTTGCTCAGTTTAGTCAACCAAAGCACACTCTACTCTGTGCCTAAAGCAGCAATCAGTTTAATTTTATGTGTCAATTCCATTAAAAAAGTGAATAAAACAAAAACAAAAAACATGTACACCGACAACAATCTGAACTTTGATAAGATAATGAAGTCGATGACATCTTAAATCTCTTTATCCAAAATGATTTGTAAAACTTGATAGGAATACTTACAAATAGAATATTCTAATGTTTCTATTTCTTACTTTTAAAATGTTTGGATTGCCGGTAAGTTATTAATTTCTCTCAAATTTACCTTCCTTGAATTACTCACTTCTACTACAAACTAAGCAATATAGTCAAAACTGACCTCATCTTCTCCATCACCTTCACCTTACCTAAAATGCTAGAACCAATAGAATCATTCTAGATGGCTTCCTTTCAATCATTTCCTTCATTTCTATTCTCTCAACAAATGCTGTATGCTCTGGTCATTTATTATCTATCATGTGCATCCCTACCTCTTTACTTTCACTACCTATTCCTAAATTCAGAATTTAGACTATGATCTTTGCTTGGTTGTAACTTAGTGATTATTTTCCACTTGTCTAGAATGCACTTTCCAACTCTCCTTCATATAGCTAATTCCAACTCATCAAGCACAGTTCATAAAACATCTCCAAGAAGTCTTCCTTGACTTTTCCACGTGATAAATTTCTTTTCCATGCTTCCTTAATCCTCTATACCATAGTACTTATGCCATTGAACCATAGCTGTCAATTTATATAACCCTCTCCTATTTGCCTTGAAGGTAGATACGGTCTATATTGTTTTAATTTTTAACTTCTTTTCCAAACAAATATAAGGCACTAAATGCTGTGAATGTTTGTTCAATAAATACAGTTACCAAAAAATTTATTTAAGATTATCATAGCTATTAATATGTTGAATTCTGTGTCAAAAATGATATTAGATCTGTATTATTGCAGTTCATTATATTCCCTAGATGATGAACTAGGACTTTAAAAACAAGGGTAAATTAATTTTCAGTAGTCTAAAGTTTCATAAATTAAGCCTCATAAATGTCTACTTTGAAATGGGCTTATTATCCTAGGCTGTCAAAAGTAACTTCAGAATACAAAAGTCATTCTATGTGGTAAGTGAAATTAAGACATAACTTCACAAGATTCAGCATCTGTCTAGGGATCCATATCATAGCTAATACCCTTAACTCCTCACAGGTCTTTAAAAATAAAACTCAACAAGTATTTTCCAAATACCTGCCATTTGTGTATCATTCCATCAGTAAAAATTACAAACCATTTTTTAAATGGTCCACACACAATTGCAGCAGATCGCTGCACTGCCCATAGTAATATTTACAGCCATGGATCTTTAATTATTTTTCTTGTAATTTAAACTTCTGTGTTGCAAGAACAAGGAAGTGAACTCTATCAATTTTCCCGTTTGAAGGACCAGTCCTAATGAAGAATAATACTACTGGGTTTTTAATTACACATACTTTTTAAACATTTTAATGGTAGGTTTATTTAACTGGTATATAGCATTTTTAAAAGTGTACATTTTTAAGCTACTATTTTTTGGTGTTTCCAATTTAATAAATTGAATTTTGCACCATGGAAAAGCAATTTTGCAAACATCAGTAGCTTAAATCAAAAATAAATATGGTATAAAACGACATTACATAACTTCAAAATTGCTGCAAGTGATAATTTCCATCTGGAATTTGATTAAAGCTATTAGCTAATAAACTGATCATTAAACTGCTACTGGAGTCAGAGTATCAGAAAATGGACTAAAACTCCCTGTGAAACAATCTGTCAGAGTGTACAGTCAATGTTTTTATTTCATTCACAAGCAGAATTTTTTCTGCCAATCAAGGATAATGGTTGGAGGGCTTTTTGGAGCAATAGGAAATCCTGTCACCATTTTCACAAGTGGAAAGTAATTGAATTAACTGCAAAATACTAACATTATTCTTCCTCATGTGCTGCTAAAAGAAATAGAATTACACTTCTAAAGAATACCGAAGTGTTTAAGGCAGGCTTAATGAGGGATCATAACTCTACACTAACCCTTAACTCCCAAGTCACGGGGAGAGAATATTGCATTCTATTGCAGTCTCAAATGCAAGCATTTTTCCCATATATAAAAGGAAGAAAGACTATAATAAAATAATAATTTTATTTATATTTAAATAAAATTTAAATATAAAAAAATTATATTAAAACAAATACATCTAAATAAAAATAAATAGTAATATATACATATAAATAATAAACTAATAAAAGCTTTATTTATGATTAATGAACTAATAAAATAACAGAAAATTAAAATTTTGTTTTTATTTTTAAAATAAAATTTAGATTAAAAGCCCATACTCCTAATAAACAATGGAATTTGAAACTTGTCATGTGAGTGTCCCTAAGACACAAATTACAGCTCTTTTTTAGACTCCTCAAGACAATAAGATGGTAAACCACCCTTTTCCTCTGTTTGAATGAAGTTCTGAGAATCAGGAGCCATTCCATTCTGTAGACAGTTGCACCTCTAATCAAGTGTTCAAGTTGGAAAGCTAAAATCGCTGGGATAAATGGCTGATGAAAGCAAAACTTCCCAACAGCACAGACCAGGAAAATAATGACCACTATTTTATCAAAATAATTTAATTTAATATCTATTTGGATTGGCAGATGCTGGAGGAATTAGATTGTCCAATTATAGGAATTATGGCTAATCTCTCCTTTGAATTTTTTTAGATAAATTTTCTTTTTTACATAACAAATATTTCAAATATTCATTTATATGTTATATATACATATATACACATATACAAACACAAATACACATATAAATATGAAAACAATGAAAAATATTTCATTCACTTTTTGTGTATATATGTAAATATTTTGTGTATATGTATGTATATAGACATATGTTTATACAAACAAAATTTAAAATGTGCTTTACTTTTTGTGGCTGTTTCCTTGTCTGGATTAACCAGTTATATTATTATAGTAACACTATTTTTCTGAATTTGATATAAAAATTCTGATAACACTAAAATTACTTATTGACAGGTATTCTCACAAGTCTCTGCCCATTTATTAGTGAATTGTTTAATCAATTGATATAGACATTTTGTGTAATATTTATATGTAGGTCTAACTTCCTTCTAAGACTACCTGGAGTTAAACTGATGTGCTTTTAGAAAACTTTGACTAGTATTTTTTAAGTTGATGCATAATGATTGTACATATTTATGGGGTACAGTGTGATATTTTGATACATATATGCATTGTGTAATGATCAAATTAGGATAATTAGCATTTTCATCATTTGAAACACTTATCATGTCTTTCCATTGGGGACTGGTATCCTTTAAGATGTGAGTGGATGTTGAGAAAGGGCTTGTCTTTGAAGGAGGAGAAGCAGTATCAAAATTAACTGTGAATCAATCCCTGTGCAAGAGCAAAAGTAGCTGGGGGCATTCTCCTGTAGCAGATTCTGCTTTTTATCTGCTTACCATTCATTCGCTTCTTTCTTCTTGTCCTTCCCCATATTTATTTGGCTAGCCTCTCGATTCCATCCCCATCTCAGGAGCTAAATATCTACTGTTCTCACCCAATTATAACAACCCCATTTTCTTGTCAGTAACTGGTTAGATGTTGACATGTGACACAATTCTGAACTGGTTAGATGTTGACATGTGAAATTCTGTCTTTCATGTGATATGTTAAAGAAATTTGGCTGGAGGATTCCTTGAAAATTTCCCTCATTATTAAAAAGATACATTCAAGAAGAGATAATTTCTACTTTCAAAAATGTTCATTATGCCTGTGTGGTTGAGTTGTGATGCTTGATGCTGCCACAGCCAACCTGTGACTAGGAGGATTCTGAGGAGTGAGCTTAGGATAGGCATTGGGAAATCAGAAAGAACTTGAGTCCTCAGTGACATTGTTGAGCCTACACAGCTAATGTGTACAAAGAGGGACTAGACTCTTGCACTCTGGAGCCTCCTATGTGTGGATTTGTGTGAAATTAGGTAATAAATGTTCTTGTTTTATCCAGTTGAGTTAGTGTTTTATTATTTGCATGTTACAGCATTCTAACTTCTACTCCAGGTAAGAAGGTGATTAAAATCAAAGAAAATTACTATATATTAACCATAAAAAACAATGTTACTAATATACATGTGATAAAACTTTTTTCATATGTTCTTTCTCACAGCTATAATAATAAACATTTTACAAATGTGGGGAATGAGTATCTCGGAAGGAAGTTACTTGCCCAAGTTATGCAGCTAATGAATGCCAAAGACCAGACTCAAAAGTTGTGCACTCTGTCTATTGTCTAACATCCACAAGCTGACCTTGTGGGATCTATAGAACCCAATATTTGATAAATTTATTTCCAAATTAATGATTCATTGACAGATTTATTAAATGAGTAGGACTTGAACACTAATTTCTAAAAAATACCACTGGTAGAAAATTAAAATGTGTATTATTTCTCAGTCAGTTTGTATACTGGAAAATTTTAATAGGTGGTGTTGGATGCTGTCTCAGGAAGCAGTTGAAGTACCAGCTCAGAATGTTCCAAACAGTTCAGGCATATAACACAAAGCAAGCTGCTCTATGCCTTCCCCACTTTTCTCCTGCCAATGTCACTCCCCAGAGTAGCTACAGGTAGCAGTTCCTGTAATATTGACAATAGATGTAAACTTTAAAAAAATAGTGTAAGTGTAATCTTTAGATATATGAGTCAAGCCATTATTTAAATGAAGTTTAATTATTGACAGATAATTTGATGTTCTCAAAGCCCTTTCACTGGTCCCTTCTCCTCCACTCTTGTCACCTCCAATCTATTCTTCCTAGAGCAGCAAACACAATCTTCCCCCAAAAAACTCAGTTATATTGTTTCCCTGTTTACATCTTGCAGCGTTTTCCCCTTACTACTGGGAAAAATTCTCACTCCTTACCGTGAGCAAGAGTCGACATCCTCTGGCCCCTGCCTAGGTCGTAGTAGGTGACATTCCCAATACTAATTCTTATCAGGTCTTTGAAGACACTAAGCATTCTCTGGCCTTAGGTTATGTGCATGTGCTGGTCCCTCCATCTGCACAGCTGTTTCTTTGCTCTTCTCAGGAGTAAGTCCTTGTCTGTGCTTCCACCTTTGCAACAGTATCCCATTTACAGAGAAGCCTTCCCTGATCACTTTCACCATCCCACCTAAACAAAGATTCCTTCACTTTTCTCTACCAGAGCCTCCCATTGTTTTCATAACACTCACTAAAATTAGCAATCATTTTATATATTTGCCTTCTTGTTTCTTTGTTGTCTGTCTCTCCCACCCAGTATGTACATTCCATGAAGAAGGGCCAGCATTTTCTTGTTTTGTTTTATCAATATATCCTGAGTTTGAAGCACAATTGTCTGATACTCCATCAATGGTGAATAAGTGAGTGATTGAATGCCCTTTATGCCAGAATGTGGAGATTTGTATTTATGAGTATTAAAGAGATAAAATGTTACATGAAGAATTTATAGTCAGCCTCATTGTATTAGGATATTAAGACACCATAGATTGATAAATGGCTGGATAAATCAGCTCCTTCTGAATTCTCTTAACAATTTATATACATTTCTCTTCACTGTATGTGCTTTCTATTTTGTATCTCAGCTATTTGTGTTAATATATTTTCTATTTTATTAAATCACAAAGCCCAAGAGGACTTTAAGGACATCATTGGTTTTGTTTTCTTTGGGTAACAAATTGAGCTTTTCCTATTAAGCCCTGAGTGGTGAGAATACAGGTCAAGCAAAAACTCCAACACTGACTAAGCTGTGTGAAGTCTAGAATGTTACTTAACCTCTATGCATCTTAATGCCCTCATTTGTAGTGGGATCTGCCTTGCTACCTACTTCATGAAATTTTGGTAAATTCAGAAGAAATACTACATTCAATGGCCTGCACCTAATAAATGATCAATAAATGGTAACTTTGGGTAGTGGGTTTAATGGTGTCCCCCCAAACATATATGCACATCCCAGAATGTGTTAATGTGATTTTAACTGGAAAAAATCTTTGCAAATGAAATTATGGATCTCTAGGTGGCATCATTCTGGTGTAGCCTAAAGTCAATGACAAATGTTTTCTTTTAAGAGACACACTGAGAGAAGAAATCCTTATGACAAAGGAGGCATAGACTGAATTACTTGAGCTCAAATTGTATATATTACAGAAAGCAAACGTATCACTGCGTGTGTATATGCAAATAGAGAAACGCATTTACAAGATAATTTGGACATACACCCCCATGTCATAATCTCTCTGGCTGAATCATTTTTATTATCTATGAAACAGTTACATTGGCTGGATTAGGAGTTGTGAATGTGGCATTACTAAACCATGTGGGACACCTGGGGGTTCCTGAATCTCTGCCAATCCAGTAAAATGTTCCTTTTTCTAGGGAGAATGTGCATAGCTTTTATCAGATCTCAGATGGGTTTGGGACTGCCAAAAGAGTAATAAAGTTTGGAAACTCTTGAAGCTTCTTTCTAGTTGTTGTATTAATATGATATGTTAGGTTTATATCACTTTAAAGCAGCCAAAGAGATTTGGCATGCTATTTTAATCAGTAAGACTCTCTCTTTGAAGACCAAGACAAGCAGAAGAAGGGACTATAATAGAGGTTTCTTTAAGTAAACTTATCTTTCTCAACATTATAATAAAAATCTGCAGGTTTTCCTCTCCTTGTGTACAGTCTATCATTACCCAGCATGCTCCAGCAAAGGAAACAATCTCTATCGTCAACAATGTAAGTACAGACTCCAGGTTTCCTTGAACTCCGAAATTGCTATATTCAAGTTAAAGGGTCATAGGTGCATGAAGATAGAGAAAAGACAGTAAATGACAAGTATGCAGTTTCCTTATTTCTTTCAGCATAGGAGATTTCATGCTTACTGGAATAGCTGTGATTCTGCATTTTGTACATTGAAGGCTATAAAATAAAGGTTAGAATAGATATATATCTGAGAATTAGTTACTATGGAGTTCTTAGAATTCAGTTTGTCTTTTATTCCTTTCTAAAGTTTACCAAAGAGAAACTTAAAGACTTTCCACACAATATCATCTCCTAAAGCAAATGTCAACCGTACAAATATATAATAAATCATATGCCAAACATTCTTTAAAGATTTATATATATATATATATGTTCACAAACTCAAGTTAGAATTTTAACCAATTTGAGGCTTGTAAGAAATCAGGTAGTGCTTCTAGAAAGTTAAAGCAAACCTAGTTTTCAGTTTATTCATCAGGAATACATATGAAGAATATAGGGAATATAAATAACATTATTAGATTATAACAAGGTGCTGTAGGTTTGGCATACCAGTTCATTTTACAGGGCATATGGACAAGCGTCCCTCATTATTTGCAAAGCCTAAAAAAAGTTATGTGGATGAAAGTCTTCCACTTAGAAGTCATCAAGTTGGTCTTAGAAGTTATACATTTAAAGAGAGATTGCTTTCCCCTAAAAATAAACCTTGCTTTAGCTTTTAAAAATAACTTGCATTAGACAAGTCGTGGTGGCTCAGGCCTGTAATCTCAGCACTTAGAAAAAATAGTAAAAAAAACTAAAAACCATTTGTATATATATAAAAAGTTGTGGATATATGGTTGTGTAAATACATTATAGATACCCATAATTATACATAGTATATTTGTAAATATATAATATTGTTCAGAAAAATGACAGTATAAATATAAATATTTAACAATCATGATTATATGAAAGGAATGAAGATGAATTTCAGTGGCAAGATACGCAACTATGTTGTGTAATCTTTTCAACCCAACAAAGTATTTAAGAATTATTTATATAATTAAAATATTTAAATGCTATTCTTAAGCAGGAATAAATTCTATATTTTTATAACCTTTTATACTTCAGTTATCACTAGATTAATTTGCTTATTATGTATTTAAATTAATTATATCTTGTGTAAAAACTGACAATTTTTATACTAATAATCTTTTACCTGATGATTTTTAAAGTTTCTCTATTTTTATGCTGGATATAATACTTGATTATCATATGTTTAAAGAAGCTGAGGCCGGGCATGGTGGCTCACACCTGTAATCCCAGCACTTTGGGAGCCCAAGGCAGATGGATCATGAGGTCAGGAGATTGAGACCATCCTGGCCAACATGGTGAAACCCGGCCTGTACTAAAAATACAAAAATTAGCTGGGCATGGTGGCGGGCGCCTGTAATCCCAGCTACTCGGAGGTTGAGGCAGGATAATCGCATGAACCCCAGAGACCGAGTTTGCAGTGAGTTGAGACCGTGCCACTGCACTCCAGCCTGGTGACAGAGCAAGACTCTTGTCTTAAAAAAAAAAAAAAAAAAAAAGTGTAAAAATCTCTGTAGTTGAAAGCCCGGGCAGGTGAACATTAAGAAACTGGCATTCTAAAGCAGTACTGAGTGATCTAAGCGTGGCTTGGTCAGAGAAAGAGGGAATACCCAGTTAATGTGAAGAATCTCCAGTGTATAATTTGAATATTGAAGCAATGTCATCTGTTAATACTTCAAAGTAGTAAAGCACATCACAGAAGTCACTCATTACTATAGACGCATTTCCAAATAGCTTAAAATTTAAGTGTTTGAACCTTTTTCCTCTATCCTACTCACCTTAAAATAATTTAATTTTGATCCTAAATGTTTTCAATTGTAGTACATATTTACCTTGAATCACAGTAGCATGAAAAGTAAATGAGTCATAATAATAAAAAGCAAGAAAACATGAAAGCTTAGCCACAGTGCAATTGTATAATTTGAAAACCTTATCCCCAAATCCCTAGGGCTACTTCTTGAAGCTCCTGGGGGATCTTTCAGCTATAGCATGCTGCTCCTTAGATGCCCCCAAGAAAAGCTGAAAAGCTCTTGAGTCTCTGTGGTGACATCTTTTGAAACTTCCTAAGGAGGTGATGTTGTCACTTCCCTCGTCTCTGACTGCTCACTAAGCTGAAGCGCAGGAATTGGAAAGGAGAGCTCTCCTTCACATCTGTGTTCAATTAATTGTTAGATTAGCATCAAGTGCTGCCTCAGCTCTGAGTACTTCATTGGCTCAGCCAATTATCATTTTCTTAAGTTAATTATAATTTGACTCCATCTTTATTACGATGGCTAGGCCAGAAGGTAATCAGACTGGCGGGGTTTCCCGCTACTCTCAACACTTTCTTCAGATTTCTGACAAATAATTATTCCTTCTTTTGTTTTACACTCCTCTCTTGTTTCTTCAGAGTGAGTTTCTTTCCTACTTGAGATTATTATTTATCCAGATATCTATCCAGAGTATAATTATCTATGAGATTAAAAATTAATCTTATTCCTGAGAGACTTAAAGATTTGAGTTTCATAGATATAACTTCAAACCAAGCACATCCAGTCACTGATTTTCACATGGGGTTGTTCAGCGCTTATGGAGACTGCAATCTAACCTTCCCCATTCAGGAGACATCTAGACCTGAGCCACAAATTTAAACCACATATAAAACTACATATTTTGTGAGCAACATTAACAATAAATAAGAATCAGATGAAAATTATTTTAATTGTATATTAACCCAATATATCCAAAATATTATTTCAATATGTAATATCAAAACTTATTAATAAGATATTTTTATTTATTGAAATGGAGTATGTATTTTACACTCTATGGCACATCTCACTTTGACTAAAGTTACACTTCAAGTGCTCAATAGCCACATATGGCTGGTGGTTATTGGATCATTCAAATCTGAATGATCCAGAAATACCTGGTTTCAAAACGGCTCAACAGTGCATGCTTGGTCTAAAAACCTTAATACTTTTATTAAATATCAAACTTCTATATACCATGTCCAGGGATAGACTTCCCACACCTTGAGAAATGGCTTCCTCAGATCAACATATCATAGCACACTATCTGAAATTATATGCTTTATTCTTCTTTTTTGAGTTGCAGAAATTGTACTTATTTTTACTGCAATCATTTTTGTTATATACTACATTGCTAGGAAAAACAATTTTTTTGTTCTTAAGATACAAGATTAGTAACACATTTTCACTGTAAAATGTCAAACACCTAGAAACATGAATTAAAAAGTGAAAGTGCTCTCCCCTCATAGTCCCTATTCTGTTTTCTAGAGTTAACTTTAGATTTACTGTGTATCATTCTAGGCAACTTTCTATATCAGAGATATTTAGAATAGGGTATTAAAAACCCAGATTTATTTACAACATTTTGTGTAGGTTTTCTTCACCTGAATAAAAATGCATAGATTCACAGGCAAAATCAGGAGCATAAATATATTTGATGACTATTGGAAACATTAGGTTGCCTAAAGCAAGGCATTGCCCTGTCCTTTCTTGACGACAGAACCCGTATTTTGTCTGAGTGTTCCCTCTCACCATTGCTATGTGTATAGAGAAGCACTCAAAAGTAGAATATTGATCATTTAAAGCCAACTAGGTAATTCCCTTTCCTAGCCCATGACTGATCTGCCTGATATATGTGATGTAATTCTGTCCAATTAAAATGAGGGATAAGGGGAAGGGATTTTCTTGTTCAAAAAACTTAGCTGCATGGAAAGAAACAGTCTTCCGTTTCTTCTGGACCTTGCTGTCTAGCTATGATGCCTGTAGACATATTGGGCTTCTGAAAGGTTTCAGCCTAAGAGTACAAGTTAACATACAGAGAATCAGAAGGTGAAATCATGGACAGTGCCTGGATCTTTAATATCACCGCAAAACTGCTGCTTTACTAGAATGTGAGATTATAATAACCTTCCCATATGTTAACTCATTGTTAGCTGTGATTTCTGTGTTACTTGAAGTTTAAAGCATCTTAACTGACACAAAACATGAAGGAAAATGTTTCATATACTTTAGTAAAAATGAAATAAGAATTATTTCCATTAGCAAAATGAAATTTTAAGCTACTCGTTCTTGAGCAGGAAGTTTTAATTTTCTGTTAATTTATTTCTTAATGTCATCCATACATTTTAAACTTTATCTTAAAATTATTTGCAAAAAAAAACGAGGAATTCTTTAAGGAATAGATAAGTAAATGTTTAGTTTTACTGCCAATAGAAATAAAATTTACAAAATTTAGATAAGCAAAATATAAACACATTCTCAGAATTATTTATTTTTAAAGTATTTTGAGTGCGTGAAAATCTTTATTGGATTATAGGATATCATGGGACCTGCTGCCAGTAACAAATTAAAATTGTTTTTATAGTATGGTAATTTTGTTACTGTTAAAATGCTACATTCTGTACATTGCTTAATGAGTTTTTCCAGCATTCCAACTCCAAGTTTGAATAAAAGGTAACATAAAATTTATTATATTTATGAACCAATAAATATATTTACCATAGATGATACAATATTAACAAAAAATAATTTTAGCTACAATTTGGTAAAGCTGAATTCAAATGTTCTTTGAACATTTCTATTTTATGGTTTTTACACATATAAATTAAGAAAATAGTTTTTGTAAATTTAATAGAATAGGAGAAAATTGTATAAGAACCATATAAAACTGCCATTTTTTGTAGGCAAAATATTGACAGATGGGCAATCTCACAAGGTTTGAACAAAATAAACACATAAAACTTTTGCAAAAAGTACAAAAATAAATATCTTTGCATTTCAAGGGTTTTTGAAAATCATCAAATAAGTGCAGACTTCTTATGCCACTTGCCCTAAGAAACCAAACTAGAGCTCTACTTGATACAACAACTAGAATACAGCAAATGAGACAGGGTGAGTGAGGATTGCATTTTTTAAATGTATTCATATCAATTTTTCTATATAATTTTAAATCAAGCATTTTGATCCAGCTATAACATGAAACCTAGCTTGCATATATAGTCATGCAAAAAATACAACCATAACATTGCCTTATAAGTGTAATGTTTTGTTCCAATTGTGACAATAGCAATATTCAGAAGTATTGGTATATTAAAATAGCATGGTGCTTATATATTAATGAATATTTTAACAGTTTATGGAGAGTATAATGAAAAAATTCTTTATCATAAGCTTTAGAAATACTGCATATAGTAATGGTTTTATTTTTTAAATGTTATTTACATATAAAATAATGAAATTTGGACATCTTTTTTTTGCTGTGAGAATTACTATTCAATATCAAACATACTTCATGCTAAAATCTGGACTGACGCTAGATAAAGTGAATAAATATATACTTAAGGTTATGCTAATAGGTATGTTGGTGGTAATAATTTGCTTGCTGTACTTGCAAAGTGTAAATTATTTCCAGGTTTAAAGTACTGTTGAGTCTATTCTGTGTTTTAGTAGTCTTTTTGGTTTATGTAATTTTAAAATAACAGATCTAAGTTTAAATTGTTTTTCCACCTACCCTCTACCAATGGCCATTACTTAGATTAAGCTAAAAGACCTGAAACATCTTCAAACATCTCAGTAATATTTAGGAGTTGAAATTATCAATATTTGATGACTGAGTATTGAGGGACAAATTAAATGCAGAGAAGAAAGCGATAGGTTCAATTTGCTATGCAAGAGGACATATCAAATAATAGGCAGTTAATACATTGGTTTGGTATGCAGAAAAATATCTCAACTGAAGCTACCAAATTTGGGAGTAATTGCCATAAAGGTGCTAACTAAAATAAAAGGAGTGAATAAAGCAACTGAAGTAAAGCCTGGTCCCAGAGGGAAGAGAAATAGGAGAGAAAGGTGTCTTGGAGGATGACAGCAGCAAGTGTTTTAAAAAGGAGGACATGAATAAAATCAGTTAAGCTGAGATCTAAAAGGTATTCATTGTAGTAGGCTGCTAAGGTAGTTTTGGTCCAATCATGAAAGACTTTGTTTAATAAACATTTTTTTTTTTCTTTTAGACAAGGTCTTGCTTTGTTGCCCAGGCTGGAGTGCAGTGCCACAATCACAGCTCACTGCAGCCTCAAACTCCTGGGCTTAAGCAATCCTCTCACCTCAGCCTCCAAAAATTATTGGATTACAAGTGGGATCCACCATAACTGGCCAATAAACTTTAGTTACTAGCTAGTAGTGGGGCATCAAATCATTTGAAGTGGGGAGGGGCAAGATCATAAAATCAAATTTATGTATTTGTAATTATCTCTTTCTCTCTCTCTTTCTCTCTCTCTTTCTCTCTCTCTTTCTCTCTCTCTTTCTATTTCTCTCTCTTTCTCTCTCTCTCTCTCTGTGTGTGTGTGTGTGTGTGTTGGAGAGGGGGAAAGATTTTTGGAGTTGAGATCAGCTAGAAATACATAATCTGGTCTAGCACAGTCATTGTAGGATTGGAAAGTAAAGCACAGATTAAAACAATATTTAGATATACAATCAAGAATACTTAGTACCTGTGAGTAGAGGCTGAGAAGCAGTGAGAAAGAGTAAGAGATGACCCTGGGCTTTATAGGCTGAGGCCACCACAAGGATAGTGGTGCCCTTAACTGAAAGTAAAGATGGAAGAGAGAAACAGGTTTGGGTTGTGTTGTGAAGAATTTCATTTTAAACAGACTGAATTTGGGCAGTCAAGGTTTATCCATATGGAGAAATCCAACAAGCAGTAAGATGCCTGGGTCTAGAGATAAAAGAGAGTTCGGATGTACAGATATGTATCCAATTGGCCCTCAGTGCAAGAGCAGTGTATCCATATATTTTTCAATTTTACTATGGAAATACATAGCAGAACATGTACTGTGTAGCTGGAAGTTGGCTTCTTTTGATGGCATTTGGATAACTATAATTACCTTCATATAATAATTGTTGAACTATATTCGAACCAGACATATAAAAATATTTCATTTCACATTTGTTAAAGAGTGTTTGTATTTGGAGGTACACAAACCAGCTCTGTACTTTTTTACAATACTATCACCAGCATCTTTAGTATTGAGGCTGTTTCATATGGTGAATTATGCCAATATGGAGAATTTTGCCAACTTATTCCAATTACAGATTGTTTTTCTCTAGACAGCATGGAATATTTTTATGCTCTCTGTCAAAAGACACTTTTTTGTTTGCTTTTCATATAACATTCAGTGTGTAAGAAGGTGAAGTGCTTACGTGAGAACAATTTAAATTTGTGCAGCCAGCAGGAAGTTTATTTAGTGCTTTGTTCCATAAGAGGGCACCTGAATTTTCAAATGAAATTACCAGGATTTTCCAGGTGCAGGTGATCAAATTAGGGATGGGAAATGTGCCAAATATATGTAAGTAAACAAACGAACCATTTCCAAGAATGCTGAAGGAAACAAGTGGAAAAGGTTCAGACTAATCAGCGCTGGAATTTAAAGGACTGATAAGTTAACCTACTGGGTCTCCCTCAGATTGCCAAAATAATTATAGCAGTATGCTGTAGAGAGGATGAGTGCAAACCTTCCCAGGTTTTTCTAGAAGGGTATGAATTTTGGAATCTGTCTTTGCTCCCATATTAGAATATTTATTAGTACCAGATCACAGGTATGATTTTTATTTTGAAAATATGTTATAGTGGATAGTGGCTCATTCCTTTCTAGTATCCACTTCCCCTTTCTAAGAACCTGATTTTTGTCTGTCTATTTAAACCAACTCCACATAGCTCAGCACCCCATCCTCAGCTCTTGGGTGGGTATAGTAGTCAGAATTTGCTGGCCAGTGATTGCTTTTAGAAACCAAGACTAAAATAAATGGTCTGAATGATTCACTTTGCATCTGCAATTTGTTTAGTAATGAGTATCAAACCCAATTTATTCCAGTTATGTTTGGGGAGGGGTGAGTTTTCAAGAGAACTTCTGGGAAAAAAAAAAGTTCCTTGCTTTTTAAAGACAGCAATTAGCAGGCCTCTTTCCCTGGACATTAGTGATAGACCTGGAGATTTTGTAGTTATCTCATCACCAGGTTGAGGGTAAAGCAGCTTGTGAAGGAAGGCTAAACTAAAGAGAATCTAAGTGAAAAGAAGCTAGAGTCATGTTTGAATGACATCTTGATTAAGCATCGCCTACTTTCAAGATTTCTTCTTTTAAATAAGTCATTAAGACAAAAAAATTGGTTTCACTGTTACTTGCTATCAAAAGCATCCTAATACTAATGCTTAAACAGCCGTTTTTCACAATTCCATGACACAAAATGGCTTCTCTTTTTCTTTATGTCGCACATTTCTTTTTACTTTATTTTCAGATTAGTTTATATTTACAGAAGATTTGCAGAAACAGCACAGTACAGAGTTTACATATATCTTTTATCTGGCTTTCCCTGACATTAAAATTTGACTATGATACACATATCAAAACTAGGAAATTAATATTGCCATAATGTTATTAACTAAACTACAGGCTTTATTCCGATTTCACTGATTTTTCCACTAATGTCCTTTTATTTTCTCAGGATCCAATTCAGCATCCCAGATTGCATTTAGTTGTCATATCTTCTTAGAATATTCTATTCTGTGGTATATATTCATCCTTTCCATGCCTTTCATGACCTTGATACTTATAAAGTACAAGTCAGTTATTTTGTACAATGTTACTCAGTTTGGGTTTCTCTGGTGTTCTCTCATAATTAGATTGAGGTAGTGCATTATTGGGAAGGATACCACAGAGAGGAATCACATCTCGGTACATCACGGTAGGAAGTTTATGATTTGGTAAGTTACCCAGGTCACTTGGTTAGGGTGGTGTCTGCCAGGTTTCTCCACTGAAAAGGTTTTTTTCTTTGTACTTAATATATTTTAAGGAGAAATCCTTTATGACTATGAAAATATTCCATTTCTCCTTAAACTTTTGCCCACTAATTTTAGCACCCTTCCTTGTGTCTTGCCTGCAGCAGTTAGTACTGTGACGTTCTAATGAGGATTTCCTATTTTCCTCATTTCTTCTACATTTTTAATTGTAATTATTCTGCAAGGAAGAGTTGTCTCTTCTCTCATTTACTTCTTTATTCAGTTATTTATTTATATTAGTATGACTTGGATATTTATATTATTATTTGGATCCAGTAATATCATAATTGATTTTGTTGCCCAAATTGTTCCAGCTTCAGCCATTGTGAGGTTTTTCAGGTTGGTTCCTATGTTCTTTTGACATCCATCTTTTCTTTCTTTTTCCTTCTTTTTGAGCACATTAATGCTCTAGATTCATCTTGTATTTTTCCTGCTCCAGATCAACCATTTCAACCACTTCCCCAAAGAACCCTGGCTTCTTTTAACGAAGAACGATATCCACTGGATATGCTCACTACTAGCATCACTGCTTCTAGGCTCTCAGTGGCTAAAGAAAGGAGATGTTTATATGTATAGTAACACATTCATACATATAGTTGTAGTTTAACTATATAATAAATATATAACTGAACACAGAATATTTGCTTTTATAGCTAGTTCTGTGTGTACAGACATATACATATATGAAAAATCCATAAAAATAATCTATGAATCCTGGCTCTCCACCCTACTTCCTCCACGTGCTTTTCCAATACCTTAGCAGATGTTGCTTACCAGTCTCTCCGTACCCAGTTCCCCATTCTTATTCATCATTCTACTAGACATAGGTTCTCTTTTTATTGAAGCCCCAATCTCTTTTCTTGCTCTCCTTGTGATCTCTGATGTCATGATGGCATCTTAGACCTTCCTATATTTATCTGTGTAAATCTTTTAGCTGCTTATTAAAGTTGTCATAGGCATAGAAAAGTAATATCTCCAGGGTCAAATAATCTAACTGAAAATAACTTCCTAAGGGCAAGGTTTTAGGGAACTCTCTCATCCCACAGTTCCTCTTCCATCAAGTCATTTGAGTTGTTCCAATTATAGTATGCCCATTTAACACTCAAATCTATGACTACAGTGTCTCATCAAATCTATGGATTGACAGTTAGACCAACTGAACAGGTGACTGCCTAACGCTACTAGAAAGAACACTAATACTTAGCTTATAGAACCACCAGTGCTATCTATTTAATGGCTATCACCCACATATCTATACTCCTGGAAAGGGATGTATCCACATAAGGACCTCCTCTGATACTAACAATGTGGTTCAAAAAGTCTATATCCACAGTGTACCAGACTAGACAAAGACCAAAGACATTTAAAATTATGATTTAAGTCCCACCAAATTCTTGGTCATGAAAGTCTCTGGTCATTGTAGTTCTCAGGCCTTATGTCAAAAAATCTTGATACTCTTTTATGATAATTATTTTTGCTAAATGAAATGTGTCCCAGCCAAGAAGGGCCTTAGTGATACTCATTCTGTAATCTTCTGTATCTGTGGACTTTCTAGTAAGGCTTCAATCAAATCAATGCTCTGTATTAGCACTCAGTTCTTTATATTCATCCATTTTACTATCTTAACTGTGTCTTTCTCAACACAAGTTCCTTTATTACCAGCTTTCACTCATTAAATTGTCCTACTTAGCTTTAGCAAGCTTTCTAATTATCTTGTTCGTTTTCAGTCAGCAATTGATGCTATATTTTATCGGACTTATATTCACTTTGTCCAAACATAGATTTAGCATGTATAAATAATATAGCACAATATACTTGTCTTGGTTATTGCTATGGTAAACTAATATGAATTCATCAAAAATGTACTATGTAGGCAGTCTGGAGCCAAGTCATTGCAATCTAACATCAAACCCAATTCTAATACTCACAGTACTATGCCTGATGTTCCTATAGAACTTTTATATTTCATACTCAGTTATAAAGAGAGAATTATCCTGTTAGCTAAAATATTATATGTATAGGTATACAAGAATGTATATAAGAGACAAGGAGTTTGAAATAATTTAGATTAGAAAAATGATCAGGTTCACTTGGTGGTGCATTTCTGGGAGTTAAAGAGAAATATTTCGAAGGCATTGCAACTAACTTTGTACTGTTGTAACAAAGCTTCATATCAATATATGAGTTAGGTTTCCAAAGGTTCTCACATAAACTAGATTTATTCTCATCAATATGGAGAGTTGTGGGAGTTGGCTCCACTGGGCTGAGAATGCTGAAGCAGGGGTAAGCTAGATCTACCTTTAGTGGCAGGCCTTATGGTAGATGGCACAGATGGGCAACAGTACTGTGCCAAAACCTAAATGCAGTAAGATCCTGGAGCTAGCATTATTCTAGTATTTCTCTGCAGACTTGAAATGTTCATTATATCAAAATGTAATTGTTTTAAAGATCCTTTAAAAGACTCTAAGAATGCCACCATGATAAATGATGCCATTTTATTCTGTCGGTCAATTTTAGTCAGAGTTAGTGAGGAAAAGCATTGAAATAATTAAATAATATAAAGAATTGAATACTAGTGGCTTTTATAAAGTGATCTTGGGTTTTATTCATCTATTCTTTGCTTGCCCATATAGATAACTAAGTCAGTGTTTATCTCTGAAATATCAATGGTGAGTTGATGCTATTATACAGGCTGGAGTCCTCCCTTTGGAAGCATGCTGTGTTAATAATGCTAGCAGTTTGCTGCTGCAAGCATTTGCAGAGAGAGCTGAAACTGGGAGAAGTCCAATCTTGTCTTAAAGGGACCAAATGTTCAGAGTCAATTAAGCTTCTAAAGCTCCACTAAGATATTTACCACAAGAAAATCTGTTGTGACACTCCTTGGTGTTTCTGAATCATTTGTATATGTCTTTGTCATCACTTATCTCATTACATGCTATATATCTAAGTGTATATAAATTTACTCTTTAGAACAAAATCTATATGTTATATATCTTTATACCTCTTTGACATAAAATATGTGGCACTCATTAAATGTCAGTTAAATAAATGAATAAGCAGTAAATATTGTGGAATTTTTTTATAAACACAGTCACTGGGAAGATTTTCATCGGCAAAACAGTTAAATTTGCCTAAATATTTAAACTTATCTTTTATCATACTTCAGAAAATGCATATCAAATATAAAAATTATAAGAACTCTCATTTTTAAGGTAAAAAATAAAATTAGATAAAGCTCTATGATTTTGAAAGCCTTGGTAAAATAGTAAGGACACATTTTACTTAATACAGAATGATGTCATTGCAAGTCACTAGTGCTTAATACTTTCCATTTCTAACCCTTTCTAAAATAGTAAATCTAGAGGAAACATTAAGTTACACAGAACACAATGTCCCTTTCATTAGCTATGGAATTACTTTCTTTTCCCCTTCTAGAGGGTAAAGTATTCTGTGGTTAAGCAAAAGTACAAAACTTCCTATGTGAATATAAGACACAGGAGAGAAGTAATTTAATCATTTTAATCTCATGGATGCCAAAATAGTTCATTTAGACTGTGAGCTCAAATTCAAGGAACGTGCTTTTGCTCCAAAGCTGACTTGTAGCCATTAAATACTTTCATAGCTGGTTTTTAATAACAGTAAAATTAAGTTTATTTTTGTTAACATAAGTATGAATAGTTATACTCAAGATGAATACAATGGAAATGAGTATATATTTTGCCCATTAGGTAACTACTACCTAACACTTTACATACAGACAAGTACCTGCATTCAGAAAACCAGTTAATACTATTAAAAATCATTAGAACTACAGAATGGTATAAGTAGAATAAACAAGACTTCGTTTAAGAGTATGTGTCTATGGTATTCCAACCATGTTTTATATCCAGCCTTGCATGAGGTCTTGCTAATGTGTTGATGATGGTGTGCGTGTATGTTTGTCTGTTTCAAAACAATAAATATTACAATTATTTTTAAAAGACCGTGTTTGAAATCTTAGAGGAGGAACCCATGTGTACATAAAGAATGGCAAACATTTTTAAATGGGCCTTTTCTACACAAAAATACATTTAAAAGTAATGAATTTGTAAAATACTTAATTTTGAGTAATTATCATTTTCCCATCAATCACATTACATAAATGCATTACAGATCAGTTTGAAAAAATTTATGATATGGCTCCCAATCTACTTTTACTCTCTCATCCTTCCATTAAATAATCCCTACAGACTCGATAACAGACTTTTCTAATCTTATTCCATGTATACATTGCTCTGGCAGCTTTGTTCATAAAAATCCTTCCAATTTAATGGCCCCTTTGCTCTCATCTTTGTCAAAATTAGAACTCTGCTTCAAAATCCATCTCAAATAATGAATGAGTTACACTAGAAATGAAGCATCTGGGAATTATCAGGACCAAGAAATATTAATTCCTTTTTTTTTTTTTTGAGGCAGAGTCTCGCTCTGTCACCCAGACTGGAGTGCAGTGGTGCTATCTTGGCTCACTGCAAGCTCTGTCTCCCGGGTTCACGCCATTCTCCTGCCTCAGTCTCCCGAGTAGCTGGGACTACAGGCACCCGCCACCATGCCTGGCTAATTTTTTTTTTTTTTTTTTTTTTTTGTATTTTTAGTAGAGACAGGGTTTCACTGTGTTAGCCAGGATGGTCTGGATCTCCTAACCTCGTGATCCGCCCGCCTCGGCCTCCCAAAGTGCTGGGATTACAGGTGTCAGCCACCGCGCCCAGCCAAAATATTAATTCTTATAAGCATGGCAGAATCTCAAGAAACTTTAAGATGAAACAGAAAAAAATAGTACTTTTTGTCAAACAAAGTCATCATCACAGATAAATAAAAATAATAAGAAATAGGTAGAACGTGATGTTGTAAAAAGACTAAAATGTAAATCCTAAAGTGCAGTACTAAGTAGCAATTACTTAGACTAGCCTCTAGAGAGTCATGGTACTTGGAATAATGGCCTCCTCAAAGATGTCTACACCCGAATCTCAGGAACTTGTGAATATGTTATGGCAAAAGAGACCTTAAAGACTTGATTAAATTAAGAATTTTGAGATGGGGAGTTTATTCTGGCATTATCTGGGTGAAACCAATGCAATCACAAGGGTTATTTTAAGAGAGGAGGAGGAGAATTCGAGGGAGGGAAAGAGATGTGATGACAAAAGCAGAGGTCAGAATGGTGCAAGTAAGGGGCCCCAGGCCAAGGAAAGCAGGTGGACTCTAGAGGCAATAAAAGGAAAGGAAATGGATTATCCCTAGATCTTCTAGAAGGGACACAGACCTAACAACCCACTTAAGGCTTCTAACCTCCAGAACCATCAGATAAATTTATGTTTAAAGACACTATGTTTATGGCAACTTGTTACTTGATCATTTCCTACCAGCAGTAGGAAACTAACACAAGAGTCAACAGACTTCAGTGAGAGCTACTTGGGTAGCATTCAATGAAAACCACTCAGACAAAAATCTATATTTTAAATCACATTTTGCCATTTATTTGCCGTGTGAACTTGGGCAAATTACTTACTCTTTTTTTTTTTTATCATTCTTACACTGCAGAATGCATACAAGTTTTCTTTCTCTGAGCACTCTTCCTCCGTATGTGTTCTAAGTGAACCTGATATATTAGCTAATTTTTTTGGCTCAGTTTTGCATATCTGACCCAAGCTCTTATAGTCATATATTCTTTCCTGAAATGTTAGAATGGGGCTTGAGAGATAGCAATTAATGTTGGTTAGCCTCCTGAAGCCGTAAAGTGACTACCTTTCTCTTGTCATGTGTACAAAGAAATAGAAAGTCAAGCTACAGATATAGACAGAAAAGCAAAGGTAAGAGACTGAGGGAGTCTCCTTCCTGAGATCTTAATGTACTGTCAGGTCCTGATGCTTCTGCCTTCTTGAGGGCTAGTTATGCTGACCATCTCTGGTTCGTGAAACATCCCCTTATCTAATAATAAATTTGTCCTGTATGTTTAATCTAGCAGAAGTTACTTTCTTTCACTTATAAATGATTTGACATAAAACATATCCTGATGGGGAACTGTAAAGATAAATAATGATGTAATCAGTGTGAACATATTCCTGGGCATATACTAAGAGTTCAATAAATGGCAGCTGTGCTTATTTGTATACTCTCATTACTACTAGTACTACTACTTTTGTTACTACTGCCATTACTAGTCACTCTAAATAGTGGAGACGATTCCTGTATGCTCTGGGTTACCTGGGGAATGTGATGGGTGAGGATTTTGTCTCCCTAATTCTGTTTCAGGATAGGAGTAATGTAGTTTTTGCTTCCATCCCTGTCTAATCATAGGGAGTCACAATAAAGTAGATAACACCAATAAGACAAAGCTAGGAAATGTGAGAAAAACAAGTCGTATTCTCTGTCAGTTTGAAAGTGTCACAAATTACAAATCATAATTCATCAGCATATGAACTGCCACTGCCTTCACAAACTTCTTTTGATACTCTACCTGAAATTTTCAAATGAGCATGCCTATCTCCACTGCCCTCCCCTATCCAGACAGATGTGCCCTCATCTTACCTAGAGAGGTCTAAAATACCTGGCATTTAGAAGCACTTTTTTTTTTTTTTTTTTTTTTTTTTTTTTTTTTATTGAGACAGTCTTCCTCTGTCGCCAGACTGGAGTGCAGTGGCTTGATCTCAGCTCACTGCAACCTCCGCCTCCCAGGTTCAAGTGATTCTCCTGCCTCAGCCTCCCAAGTAGCTGGGACTACAGGCGCGCGCCATCACACCCAGCTAATTTTTGTATTTTTAGTAGAAACGGGATTTCACCATGTTGGCCAGGATGGTCTCCATCTCTTGACCTTGTAATCTGCCCGCCTCAGCCTTCCAAAGTGCTGGGATTACAGGTGTGAGCCCCCGCGCCCAGCCTAGAAGCACTCTTAAATATTAGTTTCATTTGCTTTTTACGGCTCTCATCACCTTTTGTTTGTAATGATCCTATACTATAGTAACACAATTTGCCCATGTGATTCATACTTTAACATGTATTGTTATTATTTTACATTATAATTGTCTTAATAGATAAAAGTACACTTGACTCATTTGAATATTATAGATAGCATATAGTAGGTGCGCAATAAATATTTGTTGAATTGAGATTAAAACTTAACTTACCAAAAATGTGTAATTTTTATTGCTTTATGCGTTGGTCCAAGAAAAAGAAGCTATATTGTATAAGGTTTCTTCGATAAGACTCCAACCCAATATTGTATTTCTTTATGATATACCATTCACCCAGTAGTCAAAGTCTTCTACTCCTGGGAGTAATAAAGCATTTAGAAATGTACTGTGAATGTGTACATCAATAGCTCTCACCCAAATACCACCCAAGAAAACCCTGAAGTAAGTTCATGTAAATGAACATGAACAAAATCTAATGAGTATTAGATTGTTTTCAGTTCTTTCTGGCCATGTTGGGGAGGTGAAACACAAGACGTAAAAGAGAGTAAAAAAGCCTGAAACTTTGTGACATGCCCTTTTTGAAAAAATTTATGCTATGAATAGGAATATCTGTAAATTAATACCAGGTAGAAGGGATGAGAGGAGGAAGCTTTGTATTCTTATGATTAACAAAGCTAATACTACTTAAGTAATTCATATCTTTAAATATAGAAAAATGACATATCTTTTCAGAAAAAACTAGATGCTACTGTAAGCATTTTATTAAGAAGATGAGAAAGTACTCCATCTGTAATATTAGTTTCAGTTTAGTTGTTTAGCAAATTGATTCTAATAACAGCAGTGAGATAGATATAGTTTTATGTAAAGTGTAAAGAAGAAAGACCAAAAGCTTAAGAACTTTTTCACAGAAGCAAATACATTCTAACCTTTAAGCCATATTGTTTCATCTAATGTAGAGCTTTGCATTCTTCTAAAATATTGTTTAAAAATCTAACTATCTTTGGAGCAGTCTATTGCAACACAACAGTACTTGTAACAAGTGCTTATACAAGCATTTGCATACTTTTCATTGGACTTGGCTACTCCCCTTACATGTGTGAGTGTTTTTTAAAGGCTATAAGAAGAAAATTAGGTGCTAAGAAACTGAAGAGGAAATTAAATTTGTATAGAAATTATCCTGCCAAGTTATCTTCTATCAGAAATTTCTTCAGATAGAATGAAGAGATTCATATCCCTAATTGCATGGTTCTCTTAATGAACTTGACTCTAACCACAATTTCTGGAAAGCTAAAACTTCTAACAATTGATAAGAAGACTTTCTTTGTTTAACAGTTATAATAAAGTACGTTTGCAAAGCAACTAGGTTGAAGGAGGACAGATAAATTTTACTCTCTCCCTTTAAAGTGAAGCAAAATTAGTTTAATAAGTAAAAAGCATATACAGAGAAAGGAAACTTCTTTCTTCAGATGTTTTATTCCATTTACATTCTATGTCTATGCTCTGAATCAAGTTGTCTATAATTTGGAAAAAGTACTTGAATGTTAAAAGTCTTTGACTAAATTTAGGTAGAAATGACAGAGTTTTTTTTGAATCTGGTTTTAAACTTAAGTGGTTTTCTCTCACTCTCTCTCTCTCTCTATATGTATATATATCTTGAAATTTTAAAATTAATAACAATTTTAAAAATGAAAAATTTTGACATATTTATGTCACATATATACGTATATGTATATATATGTATACACACATATACATATATGTATATACACATATATACATATATTTATGTCACTATATATACACACACATATATATATTAACTTTAAGTTCAGGGATACATGCACAGAACATGCAGGTTTGTTACATAGGTATACGTGTGCCATGGTGGTTTGCTGCATCTATCAACCTGTCACCTAGGTTTTAAGCCCCACATGCATTAGTTATTTGTACTGATGCTCTCACTCCCCTTGCCCCCAACCCCCTGATGGGCCCTGGTGTGTGTCATTCCCCTCCCTGTGTCCATGAGTTCTCATTATTCAACTCCCACTTATGAGTGAGAACACATGGTGTTTGGTTTTCTGTTCCTGTGTTTGTCTGCTGAGGATGATGGCTTTCAGCTTCATCCACGTCCCTGAAAAGGACATGATCTCATTCTTTTTGGCTGCATAGTAGTCCATGGTGTATATGTATCTCATTTTCTGTATTCAGTTTATCATTGATTGGCATTTGGGTTGATTCCATGTCTTTGTTCTTGTAAATACTGCTGCAATAAGCATATGTGTGCATGTGTCTTTATACTAGAATGATTTAAAATCCTTTGGGTATATACCCAGTAATGGGATTGATGGGTCAAATGGTATTTCTGGTTCTAGGTTTTTGAGAAATCACCACAATGTCTTCCACAATGGATGAACTAATTTACATTCCCACCAACAGTGTAAAAGCATTCCTATTTCTCCACAGCCTCGCCACTATCTGTTGTTTCCTGACTTTTTAATAATCACCATTCTGACTGGCGTGAGATGGTATCTCATTGTGGTTTTTATTTGCATTTCCCTAATGATCAGTGATGCTGAGCTTTTATTCACATGTTTCTTGGCCGCATAAATGGCCTCTTTTTTTTTTATTGAGACGGAGTCTTGCTCTGTTGCTCAGGCTGGAGCACAGTAGTGCGATCTCAATTCACTGCAAACTCCGCCTCCCAGGATCAAGCAATTATCCTGCCTCAGCCTCCTGAGTAGCTGGGATTACAGGCACCTGCCACCACGCCCAGCTATTTTTGTATTTTTAGTAGAGATGGAGTTTCACCATGTTGGTTAGGCTGGTCTCGACCTCCTGACCTCAGGTGATCCACCCTCCTTGGCCTCCCAAAGTGCTGGGATTACAGGCATGTGAGCCACTGCACCCGGCCATAAATGTCTTCTTTTGAGAAGTGTCTGTTCATATTCTTTGCCCACCTTTTGATAGGATTGTTTGGTTTTTTTCTTGTAAATTTGTTTAAGTTCCTTGTAGATTCTGGATATTAGACCTTTCTCAGGTGGCTAGATTGCAAAAATTTTCTCCCATTCTCTAGGTTGCCTGTTCATTCTGATGATAGTTTCTTTTGCCGTGCAGAAGCTCTTTAGCTTAATTAGATTCCATTTGCCAATTTTAATTTTGGTTGCAATTGCTTTTGGTATTTTCATCATGAGATCTTTGCCCACATCTCAAATATTTTAACATTTTGAAATCCAGAATACAAATTACCCTTCTATAAGCAGCAATCATTACATGTTTTGTCAGCATTCAGCATCCTGCTGGTAACTGTACTTGATGACAAAATTGAAAATTGACTGCTGTCTGGGATGCATTTCAAGATGCAAAATCTTTGTAAGTCTTGGTTTACAGAAGGAAGAGAACAAAGTAGTTAATGGTTCTTTCTGTCATGGTGACCTAGAAAAAGCTATTGAATTGCTGATTCATTGGCCTTCGTATTTTAGCAACTTGCCCATTTTTGGCAATCTAATGAGATTTTTTAAAAATCAGATTTGAAATTATTGTTTTTAACTAATGTATGTATTTTCTACTTGCATATTATATTGTGGCCAATATTAAATTACAAAATGAGATTTGCTAAAGTGAAGCTTCCAAAAAATATCTGATGTTAAAGCTAAAAATACTATCACTTCACAATCTTTCTGTTATATGTAGGCTACTTGAAGTATAATGTAGGGAATGACAAATATTCCTATTTTTTAACTGTTAAGTCCACACAAATGGTTCTATGTATAATTGTACCAACACTTCCTGTTTGGTGCAACTGCAAATAGTTCCTATTTCAACCATTTGGGTGATGCTGAAGAGCTCCCACTGAGCAAATTTTTCTGTCCATTTGAAACCCCTAGTGTGAAATGACCTAAAGCTGTACTTACATAACTTTTAAAGAAAGTACAGATTCAACCAGTCAGTTATTGTGTCCACATGACAACAGATAATGTGTTTAAATTATTCTTTTTACAACTTGATTGACTTTCTCTTTTTGAATATATGAAAATCACTGGAGGTTTAGGGGTCATGTTATCAGCCTAACTGTAAAATTCTTCTCCACTCACTCACTGAGCATGTTCTTTACTCTTGTAATTTCATTGCCATACTGTCTTGTAGAGGCTTTGCTTTGCCTATGTTAATCATAAGGGGAGAAGGCTGCCAATATTGATTAAGTTAGCCAGAGTACGGCAGTGCTTCATCCTCATTTTTACCTATGTAGAGAAAACTTAATATTTTTAATATTTATAAGATTCTATACAAATATAAACTGGGTCATTGGCTTATTCTTGATTTATTCACTCGAAAAATGCTATAAAATAAAAATTCGGAATACTATAAGTATGATCAAGCTGAAGGATCAATAGGAGCTTTCCCAAAGAAGAAGTAAATGTGGAGCTGAAGTGTAAAGGATGAGTAAGGTTTAGAAGAGAAGAAAGGAAGACAAAAGAATGAATGCATAAAGTCATATATAAAGGCAGAAAGCCTTTTTCTGGGAAAGGCTGGTGAACTGAAGGAAACAGTGGGAGGAGGAGCCTTGGAGACCCATTCAGGATTTTTATTCTGAGAGGAATTAGAAACCGTTGAGGAGTTTTAATTAGAGGTGTGGTATAACCAGATTGGAATTTTTTAAAGATTATTTTAGCTGGCTGGGTGTGATGGCTCACACCTGTAATCCTAGCACTTTGGGAAGCCAAGGCGGGCAGATCACCAGGTCAGGAGTTTGAGACCTGCCTGGCCAACATGGTGAAACCCCGTCCCTACTAAAGATGCAAAAAATTGCTGGGCATGGTGACATGCACCTGTCAATCCTAGACACTTGGGAGGCTGAGGCAGGAGAAGTGCTTGAACCCGGGATGCAGAGGTTACAGTGAGCCAAGATCACGCCATTGCACTTCAGCCTGGGTGACAGGGCAAGACTCAGTCTCAAAAAAAAAAAAAAAAAAAAAAAGATTATTTTAGCTTCATTCAACAGAATGAAAAGAAACGGAGCAAGAGTGGATACTCAGAGAATAGATAAGAGATTATTGCATTTGTCCAGTTGTCTCTTTTGTAGATTTCTCCTATTACTGTATTATTTTTTAATACAAAATAATACAGCCTTAAAAGGAATTTTTTAAAGGAAAAATTTATTCATAATCCTACTACTCTTTCAAAACTGCTTTTCTTTTTCTCATGATTTTTTAAAGTTTTGTCCAGAGCATGCACATTTTATATCATTGAAATTATAGTACATATATAATCTTGAGCTTTACATTTTTCATACTTTTAGTATGGTGAGCTTTCAGTTCATCATAAACAACCCCTCTCTTATTCTCACTGTATATTATATTCCCTCAAGATGATAAGTCAAAATTGTTATAACTAGGCTTCTTTGTGGGTCTAGAAGCACTATAATTTGAATTCCATAAATATTCATGGATTGTCTTTTGAGGATCCATGAATTGTTTGAATTTGTATGCAACATTTTTAGTGTATGTAAATTTTCTGTTTTTCTGGAGAATTCATTAGATTTTCAACTGGTATATAACCCAACATGGTTATGAGCATATTAAAACACTCGAAGTTGGTAAAATCCCAAGTCTCATTGTTTGAGAGATGTGAGAAAAAAAGTAGACTGTGGTACAACTTGCAGCATAGAATTTCATTCATTTGAAAGATTCAAGGGAGTCCTGCCAAGAAGTAAAAGTAAAGCCATCTGACAAATCTCTACGTAACAAGAAATTGTAGAGAAACTTCTGACAAATTACTAAGTATTGAGAAAGATAATTTAAACAGTGTGACATAAAATGTATTTCCTACACATACATTTCACATCTCTTAAAAACATCTTAAATAATGTTTTAACCTCTACTGTATATTTTATCATATAGCATAACCAAGAAGTTCAAAAAATGCTCTATCAATAGTACAAAAAAAGGTTATGTTGAAACAGTGTATGTCAGTCCCCTACTTCATAAAATGATGATATTTAAATAGAAAAACTCTTAACAACAACAAAGGTTTACATTTACTAGAAAAAAATTGTGATATGGATCAGGCACACTGTCTACTTTAAACATATGTTTAAAAGCACATGTATGTACTTTCTCAAACTTTTGCTTAGAATCTATGTTTTCAGAGACAAAGTTATTGAGTTGGCTAGCATCTATATTTTGTGAATATTTTAGGTACACTTCTGCTTATTTTAATATTGAGATAGACTCTTCCAAATATAAATAAATATTTTAGGCCTTAGGAAATTATCAATATTGTACTTTGTGTAGCTAACAAAATTATGCTACCCTATTAATCAATACCACTCTCATTCAAACAACCATCTTCTCCTACCTAAACTATATATTGTGATCAATGGTGATTAATTTAACAATAAAATGATAGATTTTTATTTACCAAATCAACTATATCTCATATAAATTAAAACTTGGTTTATTTAAAACTCATTAAAAACAATCTTGCATAAAACTTGTTTATCACTTTCTTATCTGAAACAAAATAAATATCCTAAGTTAACTAAACAAAATTATTCTTCAAAATCATAGTTAAATTATGTACTGAATGCTTACTTTATTTTCTAATGTATTTTAAACCTTACATTTATAAAATTAAATATTGTATATTGAATAATTACAGACAATAGGATTTCTAAAAAGCCAAAGAGACTCCCCTCTATTTGGAAAGGAAATGAAACAAAATACAGTACAACGAACTGCAAAATAAAATCAAAATATTTCTGGAAAATATTATCTATCAATTTAAAGATAAACTACAAAGAAATTGTGAAAACAATGTTTTAAATACCCGAGGCAAATAAAGCACAAGACTTTATTAGAGAATATAAAAATGTATTACAGATTGGCAGACTGGATTTTAGTCTGAAGTTCCTAGAATGAAAAAGATGTAGAAAGCTCACTTTACCAATCTATCCCATCTTTCTAGTTTTCTAATTTTCACCCTCTGTAGGCATAATTTCTGATATAATGAATATACAGCACTTGATGAATATACTTTGAATGTGTGTGCATACTGAGTAAATCTAGAGCCATTCCTATTATTTTCTATTTTATTTTCTGGACTACTTAGAATACAGAGTATATGTTCAGAAAAAAAAATAATTTAATTGACACAGAGTTATTAAAATTTAAACCTAACTGTCCCTTGAATTTTTTAATCTTATAGATATTACACGTTACAACTATGAATGGTCTACTACATTAATCTAAATGCTGCTCTGCAATTTTACATTTTCCTAGCCCATTCTAGACAGTATGATACTTTCCTTGAATTTTAAATACCTTGTTAGGGGCTAATGTATGTCCCTCTTAATATTAATATAAAATCCATATGTTGAAGTCCTAAAGCCCAGTACCTCAGAATGTGACTATATTTGGAGATAGAGACTTTAAAGAAGTGATTAAGCTAAAATGAGATCTGGAGGGACACAGACAGGGAAGACCACATGAAGAATGAAATCACAGGGAGAAGGCCATCCACAAGCAAAGGTGAGAAGCTTCAGAAGACACTAACCCTGCTGGTAACTAGATCTCAGGCCTACAGCCTCCAAAATTGTGAGAAAATCAACTTCAGTTGTTTCAATCAACCCCTCTGTGGTACTTGGTTACGGCAGACCTAGCAAACTGATAAACACCTTCTCTCTTCCTCCACTCCTTCAGTGGAGAAACTTGCTTTATATTTAAGAGAAATTCCAAGTTCCCCCGCCACCATCAAAT
This sequence comes from Pongo pygmaeus, assembly GCF_028885625.2. Classification (NCBI taxonomy): domain Eukaryota; kingdom Metazoa; phylum Chordata; class Mammalia; order Primates; family Hominidae; genus Pongo; species Pongo pygmaeus. The sequence goes on along the minus strand of NC_072379.2, from coordinate 94,483,421 downwards.
CTATTAGGTTGGGGCAAAAGTAATTGCGGATTTGCCATTACTTTCAATGGCAAATTTTAGGCAAATTCCTAACTACCTGTGTCGGCTACATCCACCCTGCTGTCCCTCTGCATCTCTGTGGCAGCCCAGCCTCTGCTCTGCTTTAAGAAATCCCGTCTCTTACCTACTCAAGGACATCAGCTCCTCTTTTGCATCATCAAATTTTTCCTTACCCCAGATCACTCCATATATATATATAAAATATATATATATAAAATATATATATATAATATATATATATAAAATATATATATATAATATATATATATAAAATATATATATATAATATATATATATAAAATATATATATATAATATATATATAATATATATATAATATATATATAATATATATAATATATATATATAAAATATATATATATAATATATATATAATATATATATAATATATATATATAAAATATATATATATATATATATATTTCACATCCAGATTGGTGATATATATTGTGCTATAGGTCACTCATCTTCAACAATTATTCCCCTTGAACTTAGGTCCTCATCTAGCTACCACTCATTTCTCTTCATATTCATACTTGCTCCTTTCCAGCAGCCTTCCCCATCAGGAAATGACAGCTTCAGTCTTCCAGTTGTTCTGGCCAAAACACTTGGAATCATCCTTGGTACCTGTCTACCTCCCATATCCTACAAGAATCTACTGGCAAAGTCCGTCAGTTCTACCTTTAATATCCATAATATCTTTTCTTTCTTCCTTCATCAATATCACTCATTCAAGCAACCATCATGTCCTACCTAAACTATTAAATCCCCTACAGATTTATTTCCCTGTTTCAAGCCTTGTCCGTAAAATCTATCATCTGCCAGCCAGGATTCCGGCCTTTTCAGTCTGAGAGTCAGACCAAGTCATTCCTCACTTCAAAACTCTTTAATGGCTTTTCATCATACAGCTTATATCTTACCTTCAGCATGGCAGCCAAGGCCCACGTGATCAGCTCCCCAATTGCCTTCCTGCTTTCATCTCCCACTGTCCTCCCTGCTCCCTCCACTGTTAGAATTCACAGAAGGTATTCTAATGTCAATGCCTTTGCACCAGTCAGTCTCTCTGTCCACAATGCTTTCCTTCCAGGTTTCCAAATTTCCTGTAGTTCTCTACTCACATAGCACCTTATCAGAGACTCCTTGATTATCCTATGTAAAAAAGAATCCCTGGAACACTCTAATCCCCTTAATCTGTTTTATTTATTATTTATTTATATTCAGAGTACTACTCAACCAATAGAATATATAATATCTTCCCCTACCAGACTATAAGCTTAATTAGGGCAGGAAATTTGTTTTATTCTCTGTTATATCTTTGGAATCTATAACGGTAATAATACAATTCCTTTCCTAAATGTATACTCTCATGCTCTCAGTAAATACAATTTTAAGGTCATACTATGGCAGGCACTGTGATAGAAACTTTAAATATGATACTTAAATAAATCCAAAGAACAATCCTATGGAAAAAATAGGTATATCCTACAAATGAAGAACTGAAACTTAGGTAGCAAAATACCCAAGGTCACAGAGCCAGAATTTGACTGTGTTTTCAATTGATTAGAAAAATAAGCAAATAAAAATACCTGCTGAGTCCTGACTGCCTTCTTAATGCTAGGAGGAGATTTTGGTAATTGTAGGTTCATCCAGTTAGAACACTCCTTGCTGAAGTTAGCCCTAGATTTTAAAGAACAGAGTGTTCTACTGTCACTAGGGGTGGGTAAAACATATACATGTCTATTTCTAGGACAAGCACACACTTGCCCTTGGGAAAAAGCCCTTTGGAAACTTTGCTTTGGAGTTTATATAGTAATTCCCCAATAAGATTTCTTCATCCTTAACACATATGTTTTATAACAGTTAATATTTCATTCAGAAAACTAACCTGTATACCATTGGAAAAGAGTTTGATATATAAAGTGGGAATAATCTTTCAAAACTCATATCCATGATTTAGCCAGTACAGACACTGAATTTGAATTCAGTTTTGTCATTTGCTAGCTACATGGCTTTAAATTTAAATACATTTAAATAATTGAAATTTTTTAGCTTGTATGTGAAATATGAACAAGGATATGAAGACATTTGGGAGATTGGAGATGATGCAACAAAAGCATTGAGATATAGTAGATATTTTATGAAAATAATTTCCATTCGTATTTGAAAAAGCATCCTATCACACCTACTCTATAGTCTGAAAACAATGGAGACCCTGCCTTTTTGTGTATTCTAATGAATCCATTTAACCCATCCTGCCTTTCTCCTCATCCTCCTGTCAGTAAGAAAATGACATACAGAAAACAAAATCTAAAAATATACAGAAGTAAAACATGGAAGGAATTATCAATTCTTCCTTGTGAATCAGACTGTATGACTGCCTAAAATAGGCCTAACAATGTCATGTGTTTTTAATGGAACACTGTAAACCACAATACAATATGAAATGACTACTGTTTTCAGAAAGTGCTCTTTCTTTACTCATTTCATCTAAAATTGAACTAACAAAGAGCCCTATTTACCATTTGCATAAAGAAATGGGCCTACTCTAATATAATCTAAAACCAGATTTCAGGCCTAAAAATAATTCATATTAGTATGATTAACAAAGCTTTTGAATTAAGATTATCAGTATTTTTGATCCACATTTCAATTGTTTGGATCATATCTTATTCCTAATATCAAGACAGTAAAATTAATGTAAAAAAATAAAACAGCACTTTGGGGATGATACAAACACATTTTGAGGCAGTTCTTTAAAATAAAATACTTTTCATGTATCTCTCTTATTTTCCACTGAAACTACGTATTTCATCTTAGTTTCCTACTCATCCCTATTAAAGAGTAAAAAATGTACATTTCCTTATATTTATTTACCAAAAAATTACAAAATAATGACTTCTAAAGATGTAGCATCTCTTGAAGCACTTAAAACAGAAAACAATATTCATACATAAAAGCAGGAAAATAAAATTTCAAAAATATCACTGAGTCTCTAATTGGAGTATCAAGTACGTGAGGTTGAAAAATGGAAGTGAGAATTATTTTCTCCACCCTTCAGTCTTTCTTGATGTTACTCAGAGAGAAGATTTTCTGTTTGTCTCTGAAAGTCTCAAGTAATTAACAATTGTACCTGTTGCAAGATAAGCCATTGCACTGCATACTTTTTAATGCCTAAGATGGGAGAAGAAGGAATTTTGGATACAATATCCTAGGTAAATTGAGCTTTTCACATTCTTCCTCAGTGCCAGAATTCAGGACGTAAACAGCCAGACAGATTTTATTCCCCATTCAGCACTATGGACAGGCAGCCAGAAGTAGTTTTCCTGTTCAAATATAACAGATGCTGTGTTTCTTCCTTGTAAGGAAAGGATTTCACCACATTTACTTTAGAGAAAGTTGGCATGGCACAATCAGTTATGTGGAGTGACACCTGAACATAATTTATTTGTGTGCAGAGAAAGTAGTTTGCTTAGTCATGTCTAGTAGCAAAAATATTTTCTTCACAAATAAGTGTGTTGCCAGTTATCAGTCAAGAGAGGGCAAGTTATGCCGCAATAAAAAAGAAACCCCCAAAATCTTAGTGGCTTAAAACAACAGACTTTTATTTCTAACCCAGTTTACATATCCAGAGTAGGTGTTCAAATGAGATCCTGCTTAGCAAGTGACCTTGGGACCCAGGGTGACAGAAGTTCCATCTTGGGAAGTACATTCATGACTACTGAGGCAGGAAAAGAAAATGTGACAAATTACACTCTCAGTCTCAAAGCTCACAGTTTCTGTGCACAAGTGTCATTTATCAATTCTGGCTTTATTTCATTGGCCAAAACAAGCCAAAAAGTCAAGCTAACTTCCAAAGGATGACAGGGATGTGCAATGATGAATGGCCAAGGAAGAATTAAAAGATTAATAAATAGTTTGAATGACTAGTTCACCAACAATCTAAAATTTAAATAACATCCTATCCATTGCTCTTAAATAAAATATTGTGTTATTAATACACACTCACTGATCATCCACTCTAAATAGAGCAGAGCACTATACTCCAGGAGAAAGATAGCAATAAGATACAACTCCTGCTCTAACATATTTAAACAATACCACCAACAACACAATCTTCATCATAACTAATAACAATAGCTAATAGAATAGGGCATTTTCTCTGTGTCCAGCACTGTTCAAAGGGTTTCTGGGGCACCTTTATACCTTATCTCTCAACAGATAACCTGAAATTACTACCATTGTTATCCTTAGTTTGAGATTTGATTCCTCCAAATAATTCTAAAATGTAAATATACAAATTGTACAGTTTACACTACAGGTAACGTTCAATTCATATGAGATTATTTTTTAAACCCCTTAGCAGACAGTGTGGGACTGAAGGCCCTCAAAACAGAATAATATAATGATGATGATGGGAATAATTTAGGGAAAATGTAAGAGCTTGGACTATGACCAAGAGAAAAAAATAGGCTCTACCAAAATGTGATCAACCATAGGTGAGTATGGGTCCCCTAGAAGCTGGCTGGGGAAGAAGGATGTTTTTATTTTTAAGGAAAGATTTATAGGTTAAAACTACATGAAACTTTTGGGGGTCAAAAAGAATAACAATAATGTCACTCTTTATACACACCCCATCATTTTTTACTACAGTTGGAAGGGATTTGCACCTATCACCCATACTTTCCCACCTAAATGCAGATTATAGCAACTATAAAGTAATACTTCTATTGCTGTAAGTGAAACACACAAGACTAGAGAGAATTGTCTTCAGTGGAAGAAGCATGGGGGAGTTACCTTAGCTATCCTGAAGAAATGTTTTCAGCAAGCATTGTTAAACACAAGCCAAAGCGAAATACCAAAGGCTGTTGTGGAATCTCTCTGTCTCTCTCCAGAGGGGTTTATTTACTAAACAGAATTTTTTCATCAGGAGAGGTTTTAAACAATCCTGCTTAAAGTAAGAAAAATGGACTAACTTGATTAAGAAATGGAAAAAAAAAAAACATTGGTAAATTGTGGTGGGTTAAATGTATACTCTTGAAGATTAGACCATGAGCTAGATAACCCGTTGGGGTCCCTTTCAAATCTGTGTTCTTGTGATTTCAATAATTATGTTCAGTTGGGGGTAAATAGCTCCTGATAATTATGTGTGAGTCTATTTTCTTAACCTTTTGGCAAAGAGAGTATATGTATTACAAAACCGTTTCAAACTATGGTAGTAATTATGGTACACAATATAGAAATATTTGGATTATTACAAAATTTGAGGTAGCTAGGGCAATTGTCATTTATGCTATGTCCTATTTTGCATAAGAAAAAATAAATGTTTTGCATTTCCTACTTTTGTATATGTGTGTTATAGACCAAACAGAAATGCCAAACATCTTAGAGATAACTAGCTTTGAGATGAAACATCTTACCAGAATAGGAAGGGGAACTATATTTGACTTTTTATAAAAATTGCTTTAATACATTTTAATAAGATTCTAATTAAAAAAAAAATAGCAGGCAAACTGGCTCCAGTCTACTTATTCAATGATATTCCCTGCTGTTTTTCAAAAGTGCAACTCTCCCCTGAAACTCCACTAAAACTTCTACTTTATTCTTGCCTTTTTACTTGAGCCTGCAATTTCCTCCTCCATGTCTTTTCTTCATTCAAGTTGTGAAGGCCCAGATGAGATCCCACCTCTGACAAGAATCACTCTTCATTCTTCTTCTTTCTTTCTTTTTTTTTTGAGACGGAGTTTTGCTCTTGTTGCCCAGGCTGCAGTGCAAAGGCGTGATCTCCTCTCACTACAACCTCCACCTCCCGGGTTCAAGTGATTCTCCTGCCTCAGCCTCCTGAGTAGCTGGGATTATAGGAGCCTGCCACCACGCCTGGCTAGTTTTTGTATTTTTGGTAGAGACGGGGTTTCACCACGTTGGCCGGGCTGGTCTCGAACTCCTGAACTCAGGTGATCCACCCACCTTGGCCTCCCAAAGTGCTGGGATTACAGGCGTAAGCCACCGTGCTTAAATATTCCAATTTATGCTCTTTATTTTCTTCATTTTTAATAATTAATTTGGTTACAATTCCAAACTATACATTAAGAATTATTGTTTTAAATAGAAAACACAAAGTGAAAAATGTATTTTGGAATAGTTTAAAATGTTTTGTAGCCCACAAATTTCTTTCTATCATTTTTGTCTTTTTAATGTTTTATGTTCCTATATAATCTTCATTTTGCAAGGTTTATATACAATCCTCCTCTGAGAATGACTAATTTCTATTTCATAGATAATAAATGCCCTAAGGTTAAGTATAAAGGGGTGAAACTAATCCCACCAAATATTTTTCCTTAATCATGTCACAGAGTATGAACGGCTTCCATTTCACTTACTGGAATTTATTGTTAGAATAAATTATTAATTTATATTAATAATTTTGTATAAATTTTATATACATAATATATAATTTTATATAAATTTTGTATAAATAATATCATTTATTAATAAATTATTATCAATAACTCATCTTATGAAGGAGGAAATTGTAAATCACTGTTTGATGGGCTTTTTCAAGGTCAACTCATGTGCCAGATGCTGACCTGGAATTCTGACAAAGTAAAGCGGTGTTTAAAAAGCATTCTTTCACAACAATTAAAAAAGTAATATCGACATAAAACATGATTAAAAATAAGGAGTCAAATGACTATGTCACCAACAATCTAAAATTTAAATAATGCCCTGTCCATTGCTCCTAAATAAAATATTGCCTTATCAATACTCATTCACTGATCATAGTCCATAAGGAAGATAACAAGTAAGACATAGCCCTTTGTGCATTTTGCTTTACTCATCACCTACCTTTTATGGTCAAAGTAGGATGGTAGATGACAGAAGAGATGGCACCAGCATTGGGAGTGGTGAGAAGTCAGAGTAAGAAAGTTAATGAGAAACTGGTAAAGTGAACATTGTCAGTACCTATTATAATTCAGAGTTTTAACAATGAAGTGCTACTGTTTTACTTGTAGTTGAAAAAATTGATGCTGATGAAGGTTAAGTAATTAACCCAAAATCACACGGTCTGAAAAATTAGAACAGCTGAGGTTTAAACTCAGGTTTCTCAGATACCGTGGAATCTTTATCTTCTGTCTGATCTCATTATACAGCTAGTTGCCTTTGTGTAAGTGACAAGTACGTTTTTTGATTTTAGTACTTCATTTTATAGCTCCTACTTCATTCTGGTAAAACTTATAAAAATTTGTATTTAATAGTATCAGCCACCATGTCCTCAGGATGCATATTATAACTAGAGTGGCTTTATCAATTAAACAGGAATATACAAAGTCTGTTGCCTCAAGGTTATTCTCATTTGGACAGTAATTGATTAAGTATTGGTAAAATTTAACTCAATGACTTTATTTTCTCTATTATTTGAGTAGCTAGTATTTTTGTTGCTGTTGTTAAAATAAAATAGCTTTACAGGCATTCTAATTATAAATGTCAGTATAAAAGACAGTTCAACTAGGTATTCAAGAGAAAGTGAACATGATTCATATGCTGCTGCCCAAAGATAAATACAATAAAATACAATAAAATTGGGGATATCTTTCATATACATGCATGCATATATATTTTCTCAAACATGAGATTGTTATACATAATGGTTTACCAAATATCTTATATTTTCATCATATATGATACTGCAGACATACATGCACACACATGTATATGTGTACTGTATACACACATAGAAAAACATACCCATCATACATTCTTATATAGTGGCTCAAAAATGATCCAAAACATTATATTCTGATAGATTTTAGAAAACTATAACTCCTGTTAAAATCATTCTTTTATTTTTATATTGTAATACCTTATTTAACAAGTCTTGCAGAACTTCGGGTCATTTAATCTCTTCTGGATGCTTATTTTTGTTCTTATTATGTATTAAATTTATGGAACAACTTTTAGTAGTTATTATAATTTTATATTTTTCCGGCCATTTTTCTAACATACAGAAAAAAAAAAAATTCTTTGATTTGCCAAACTTAGCCAAGAAATTGAAATAAAAAATTTTAGATAAATACAAATAATTTTAGGATAAGTATGTCCACTAACAATATTTGGAACACACTTGAACAAAGCAAAATAAAAAAACCCAGAAACAAAAAAACCATCGTGTTGCTTATCTGGAGTTTACTTAATTGACTTTTATATTTTATCAAGCAACCATAAATGTGATCCCTTGAGGTACAACAACCTACTATTAACACATTTTTGTTGTTTTAAATGGTCCATCAGTTCTATTTGTTTTCAGTAGAAAATGAGAAATGAAGAAAATATTGGTGGTGTTCACTGAAGCCCTGTACTAAGAGTCTTGATGCTATCTCTGGTCTTAAAAGGAAAAAAATGACACAACTTATTAATAATATCTGCTATGGATATACTAAGAAGGAGTTATCACACTTGCCTTGAATTTGTCACATTTGAGATAATACTATGTCCTTCCCTCACTACATATTTTAAAAGGAGAGACAAAATGAAAGTACATAAATTAGAAAAAAAAATGAGCGCTACTGTTGGAAAAGAAGATATAATATCATTAACTGTGGGTAATGTAAATATATACCTGTGTACCTGTGGACAGAGATAGATAGATAGATAGATAGATAGACAGATAGAAGCAAAACCATGTTTGCTCTTTTATTAAAACCTCTAAAAATAATATCCTGACATTTAGTAGGTAATCAATAATTAAGTAGGCTCACTGTAACTAGTTAAATAAATGGTCTATTCTTTATTTAATAAGTTCTGGGAGAAAAGAGGGAGTTTCTCATTTTATATGGCCACCATAGCTCAGAATGAATAAAGTGATAGGAATGAGGGATTTTAAAATATTCAATAAGGTCGTCTGTAGACTTCCATACTAAAAAAAATACAAATGATGAAAGGAACACATAATTTTGTGAGATAAATGTGTTCACTGACTTTGGTGTATTTCTGATTTGTATTTACTAATCAAAATTCAGAACTGACATATACCTAATATTGAGAATAAAAATCTGAATAAACCTAGCTTAAAGAAAGTAAGCATGTTTAACCTACCAACCAAAAACAGCCTAGGACCAGATGGATTTACAGCTGAATTCTACCAGAGGTACAAAGAGGAGATGGTACCATTTCTCCTGAAACTATTCCAAACAACTGAAAAGGAGAGACTCTTTCCTAATTCATTTTATGAAGCCAGCATCATCCTGATACCAAAATCTGGCAGAGATACAACAAAAAAAGAAAACTTCAGGCAAATATCCTTGATGAATATGGATACAAAAATCCTCAATAAAATACTGGCAAACTGAATCCAGCAGCCCATCAAAAAGCTTATCCACTATGATAAACTTGGCTTCATCAGTGGATTGCAAGGTTGGTTCAACATACACAAATCAAATGTAATTCATCACGTAAACAGAACTAAAAATAAAAACCACATGATTTTCTCAACAGACACAGAAAAGGCCTTTGATAAAATTCAACATCTCTTCATATTAAAAATTCTCTATAAACTAGATATTGAAGTAACATACCTCAAAATTATAAGAGCCACATATGATAAGCCCACAACCAATATCATATTGAATGGGCAAAAACTGGAAGCATTCCCCTTGAAAACCAGCACAAGGCAAGAATGCCTTCTCTCGCCACTCTTAGTCAACATAGCATTGGAAGTTCTGGCCAGGGAAATCAGGGAACATAAAGAAATAACAGGTTTTTAAATAGGAAGAGAGGAGTTCAAATTGTCTTTTTTGCAGATGACATGATTCTATATCTAGACAATCCTAACATCTCAGCTGTAAAGTTTCTTAAGCTGATAAGCAACTTCAGCAAAGTCTCAGTATACAAAATTAATATGCAAAATTTGCTAGCATTCCTGTACACAAACAACAGGCATGCAGAGAGCCAAATCATGAATGAACTCCCATTCACAATTGCTAAGAAGAGAATAATATACCTAAGAATACAGCTAACAAGGTATGTGAAGGATTTTTTCAAGGAGAACTACAAACCAGTGCTCAATGAAATCAGAGAGGACACAAACAGATGCAAAAACATTCCACGCTCGTGGATAGGAAGAATCAATATTGTGAAAATGGCCATACTGCCCAAAGTAATTTGTAGATTCAATGCCATTCCCATTAAACTGCCACTGACATTCTTCACAGAATTAGAAAAAAAACTATTTTAAAAATCATATGGAACTAAAAAAGAGTCCATATAACCAAGACAATCCTAAGTGAAAAGAACAAAGCTGGAGGCATCACACTACCCGACTTCAATGCTACAAGGCTACAGTATCCAAAACACCATGGTACTGGTACAAAAACAGACACATTGACCAATGGAACAGAATAGAGAACTCAGAAATAAGACTGCACACCTACAACCATCTGATCTTTGACAAACTGACAAAAACAAGCAATGGAGAAAGGATTCCCTGTTTAATAAATGGTGCTGGGAGAACTGGCTAGCCATATGCAGAAAACTGAAACTGGACCCCTTCCTTATACCTTATACAAAGATTAAATCAAGATGGATTAAAGATTTAAATGTAAAACCCATAACTATAAAAACCCTAGAAGAAAATCTAGACAATACCATTGAGGATATATGCATGGCAAAGAATTCATGATGAAAACACCAAAAGCAATTGCAGCAAATGCAAATCTTGATAAATGAGATCTAAATAAACTAAAGATCTTCTGCACAGCAAAAGAAGCTATCATCAGAGTGAACAGACAACCTACAGAATGGGAGAAAATTTTTACAATTTAGCCATCTGACAATGGTCTAATATCCAGTCTATGAGGAACTTAAACAAATTTACAAGAAAAAAAAAGACTCCACTTAAAAGTGGGCAAATGACATGAATAGACACTTCTCAAAAGAAGACATTCATGCAGCCAATAAACATATGAGAAGCTCAACATCACTGATCATTACAGAAATGCAAATAAAAACCATAATGAGATACCATTTCATGCCAGTCAGAATGGTGATTATTAAAAAGTCAAGAAACAACAGATGCTGGTGAGGTTGTGGAGAAAAACAAACGCTTATACGCTGTTGGTGGAAATGTAAATTAGTTTATTCATTGTGGAACACAGTGTGGCACTTCCTCAAAGATTTAGAACCAGAAATACCATTTGACCCAGCAATTCCACTACTGGATATATACCCAAAGGAATATAAATCCTTCTATTATAAAGATACATGCACACATATGTTCATTGCAGCAATATTCACAATAGCAAAGACATGGAATCAACCCAAATGCCCATCAATGATAGACTGGATAAAGAAAATGTGGTACATATACACCATGGAATACTATGCAGCTGTAAAAAGGAATGAGATCATGTCCTTTGCAGGGACATGGATGGAGCTGGAAGCCATTATCCTCTGCAAACTAACACAGGAACAGAAAACCAAGCACAGCAGGTTCTCACTTATAAGTGGGAACTGAAAGATGAGAACACACGGATACATAGAGGAAAACAACACACACAGGGGCCTGTCAGGGTGGGGAAGAGTTGGGGAGGGCATCAGGAAGAACAACTAATGGGTGCTGGGCTTAATACTTAGGTGATGTGTTGATCAGCGCAGCAAACCACTATGGCACACGTTTACCACATAACAAACCTGCACATCCCACACATGTACCCTGGAACTTAAAATAAAAGTTGATAAATAAATAAATAAAGTAAGCATTTTAAAGTGCCTTGATGTCAGGGTGATGCTTGGATAAGAAGATGGTGGAATAAAATGGAAAAATAATATTATTCTAAATCTATGTGAGGAGGTTACCAAAATACCTTCTCATTTGCCAGGCAATTTTATTTTAGGAATTCATACATGGGAAATAATCAAACAAGTGCATAAAGACATATGTATACCAATGATGACAACAATATAATTTATAAAAAGAAAATAAAACTAGAAACAACCAAAATTGCCTGCAATAATAAAATTGAGTACATGAATTATGGTACATTCAAATAAAGGAATATGATGAGATAAAATGGAGGAAGCATATCTGTAATCCGAGGCATAAAAAGCACTTCATAGCAGATGAATGAGCAACATGTACAACATGAACCCATTCTTATAAAAATAACCTGTGTGTTCAAATATATTGCTACATATCTGAAAGAAAATTTACACACCAACATATTAACTTGTAGTGAGATTCATAAGTATATATTATGATTTTAGGCACTTTTTGTACTTTGTTCTAATTTATATTTTTCTTAACTATCAATAAAAGCAATAACATTTCTGCTTTATAAATCTCTACCTGAAAAAAAATGCTACTTCACATTTAACATGAATTTAGGTTTAGAAATTATATTTGCTACCATATTTTTAGAATACAATTATTCCTTACTTACCTGAGATAGATTAAATTTAAAAATTGTTTCATTTCTTTTTTTTTTCCTTTTTTATTTTACATGCGCATAACGTGCAGTTTATTACATAAGTATATATGTGCCATAGTGGTTTGCTGCACCCATCAACCCATCATCTACGTTAGGTATTTTTCCTATGGCTATCCCTCCCCTTGCCCCGCACCCCCAACAGGCCCCAGTGTGTGATGATTCCCCTCCCTGTGCCCATATGTTCTCATCGTTCAACTCCCACTAATGAGTGAGAATATACAGTGTTTGGTTTTCTGTTCCTGTGTTAGTTTGCTGAGAATGATAGTTTCCAGCTTCATCCATGTCCCTGCAAAGGACATGAACTCATTCTTTTTTATGGCTTCATAGTATTCAGTGGTGTATATGTGCCACATTTTCTTTATCCAGTCTCTCCTTGATGGGCATTTGGGTTGGTTCCAAGTCTTTGCTATTGTGAACAGTGCTGCAATAAACATACGTGTGCATGTGTCTTTACAGTAGAATGATTTAAAATCATTTGGGTATATACTCAGTAATGGGATCGCTGGGTCAAATGGTATTTCTAGTTGTAGGTCCTTGAGGAATCGTCGCACTGTCTTCAACGATGGTTGAAGTAATTTACACTCCAACCAACAGTGTAAAAGCATTCCTATTTCTCCACATCCTCTCTAGCATCTGTTGTTTCCTGACTTTTTAATGATCATCATTTTAACGGCCTGAGATGGTATGTCATTGTGGTTTTTATTTGCATTTCTCTAATGATCAGTGATGATAAGCTTTTTTTCCTATGTTTGTTGGCCATTTAAGTGTCTTCTTTTGAGAAGTGTCTGTTCACGTCCTTTGCCCACTTTTTGATGGGGTTTTTTAAACATTTTCTTGCAAATTTAAGTTCCTTCTAGATTCTGGATATTAGCCCTTTGTCAGATGGAAAGTTTGCAGAAATTTTCTCCCATTCTGTAGGTTGCCTGTTCACGCTGATGATAGTTTATTTTGCTGTGCAGAAGCTCTTTAGTTTAATTAGTTCATATTTGTCAATTTCAGCTTTTGTTGCCATTGCTTTTGGTGATTTAGTCATGAAGTCTTTGCCTATGCCTTATGTCCTGAATGGTATTGCCTAGGTTTTTGCCTAGGGTTTTATGGTTTTAGGTCTTACATTTAAATCATTAATCTATCTTGAGTTAATTTTTGTATAAGGTGAAAGGAAAGGATCCAGTTTCAGTTCTCTGCACATAGCTAGCCGGTTTTCCCAACACCATTTATTAAATAGGGAATCCTTTCCCCATTGCTTGTTTTTGTCAGGTTTGTCAAATATCAGATGGTTGTAGATGTGTGATGCTATTTCTGAGGCCTCTGTTCTGTTCCATTGGCCTACATATCTGTTTTGGTACCAGTACCATGCCTTGTAGCATAGTTTGAAGTCAGGTAGCGTGATGCCTTCAGCTTTGTTCTTTTTGCTTAGGATTGTCTGGGCTGTATGGGCTCTTTTTCGTTCCATAACAAATTTAAAATAGCTTTTTCTAATTCTGTGAAGAAAGTCAATGGTACCTTGATGGGGATAGCATTGAGTCTATAAATTAATTTGGGCAGTATGGCCATTGTCATGATATTGATTCCTCCTATCCATGAGCATGGAATGTTTTTCCATTTGTTTGTGTCCTCTCTTATTTCCTTGAGCAGTGGTTTGTAGTTCTCCTTGAAGTGGTCCTTCACATTGCTTGTAAGCTGTATTCCTATGTATTCTATTCCCTATGTAGCAATCACTCATGATTTGGCTCTCTGTCTAGTACTGGTGTATAGGAATGTTTGTGATTTTTGCACATTATTTTGTATCCTGAGACTTTGCTGACGTTGCTTATCAGCTTAAGGAGTTTTTGAGCTGAGACGATGGGGTTTTCTAAATATACAATCATGTCATCTGCAAGCAGAAACAATCTGACTTCCTCTCTTCCTATTTGAATACCCTTTATTTCTTTCTCTGGCATGATTGCCCTGGCCAGAACTTCCGATACTATGTTAAATAGGAGTGGGGAGAGAGGTCATCCTTGTCTTGTGCCGATTTTCAAAGGGAATGCTTCCACCTTTTGCCCATCCATGATGATACTGGCTGTGGGTCTGTCATAAACAGCTCTTATTATTTTGAGATACATTCCATCAATACCTCGTTTATTGAATGTTTTTAGCATGAAGGGGTGTTGAATTTTATCAAAGGCCTTTTCTGCATCTATTGAGATAATCATGTGGTTGCTATAATTGGTTCTGTTTATGTGATAGATCACATTTATTGATTTGCATATGTTGAAACAGCCTTGCATCCCAGGGATGAAGCTGACTTGATCGTGGTGTATAAGCTTTTTAATGTGCTGCTGGATTTGGTTTGACGAATTTTGTTGAAGATTTTCACATCAATGTTCATCAGGGATATTGGACTGAAATTTTCTTTTTGTGTGTGTGTCTCTGCCAGGTTTTGCTATCAGAATGATGCTGGCCTCATAAAAAGAGTTAGGGAGGAGTTCCTCTTTTTCTATTGTTTTAGAAGGAATAGTACCAGCTCCTCTTTGTACCTCTGGTATAATTCGGCTGTGAATCCATCTGGTCCTGGGCTTTTTTTGGTTGGTAGGCTATTAATTACTGCCTTAATTTCAGAATTTGTTATTGATCTATTCAGGGATTCAACTTCCTCCTGGTTTAATCTTGGGAGGGTGCATGTGTCTAGGAACTTATCCATTTTTTTCCTAGATTTTCTGGTTTATTTGCATAGAGTTGTTTATAGTATTTTCTGATGATAGTTTGTATTTCTGTAAGATCAGCGGTGATATCCCCTTTATCATTTTTTATTGTGTCAATTTGATTCTTCTCTCTTTTCTTCTTTATTAGTCTGGCTAGCAGATTATATATTTTGTTAATATTTTCAAAAAAACAGCTCTTAGATTCATTGATTTTTTTGAAGGGTTTTTTTCATATCTCTATCTTCTTCAGTTCTGCTCCGAATTAGTTATTTCTTGTCTTCTGCTACCTTTTGAATTTGTTTGCTCTTTCTTCTCCAGGTCTTTTAATTGTGATGTTAGGGTGTCGATTTTAGATCTTTCCCACTTTCTCCTGTGGGGATTTAGTGCCATAAATTTCCCTCTAAACACTGCTTTAGCTGTGTCCCAGAGATTCTGGTAAGTTTTGTCTTTATTCTCATTGGTTTCAAAGAACTTATTTATTTCTGCCTTAATTTCGTTATTTACCCACTAGTCATCCAGGAGCAGATTGTTCAGTTTCCATGTAGTTGTGCAGTTTTGAGTGATTTTCTTAATCCTGAGTTCTAATTTGATTGCACTGTGGTCTGAGAGGCTGTTTGTTATGATTTGTGTTCTTTTGCATTTGCTGAGGAGTGTTTTACTTCCAACTATGTGGTCAATTTTAGAATAAGTGTGATGTGCTGAGAAGAATGTATATTCTGTTGATTTGGGGTGGAGAGTTCTGTAGATGTCTATCAGGTCCACTTGGTCCACAGCAAAGTTCAAGTCCTGAATATCCTTGTTAATTTTCTGTTTCATTGATCTGTCTAATATTGACAGTGGGGTGTTAAAGTCTCCCACTGTTATCGTATGGGAGTCTAAGTCTCTTTGTAAGTCTCCAAGAACTTGCTTTATGAATCTGGGAGCTCCTCTGTTAAGTGCATATATATTTAGGATAGTTAGTGAATCCAGGCGCTCCTCTATTAGGTGCATATATATTTAGGATAGTTAGTGAATCCAGGTGCTCCTCTATTAGGTGCATATATATTTAGGATAGTTAGCTCTTCTTGTTGCATTGATCCCTTTACCATTATGTAATGCCCTTCTTTGTCTTTTTTTATGTTTGTTGGTTTAAAGTCTGTTTTATCAGAGATGAAGATTGCAACCCCTGGTTTTTGTTTTTTGTTTTTTTATTTTTTTGCTTTCCATTTGCTTGGTAAATCTTCCTCCAACCCTTTATTTTGAGCCTATGTATCTCTTTGTATGTGAGATAAGTCTCCTGAATACAGCACACTGATGGGTCTTGACTCTTTATTCAATTTGCCAGTCTGTGTCTTTTAATTGGGGCATTTAGCCAAATTGCATTTAAGGTTAATATTGTTACGTGTGAATTTGATCCTGTCATTATGATGCTAGCTGGTTATTTTGCCAGTTAATTGACATGGTTACTTCATAGTGTTGATGGTCTTTACATTTTCATATATTTTTGCAGTTGCTGGTAGTGGTTTTTCCTTTCCATATTTAGTGCTTCCTTCAGGAGCTCTTGTAAGGCAGGCCTGGTAGTGACAAAATCCCTCAGCATTTGCTTGTCTGTAAAGGGTTTTATTTCTCCTTCACTTATGAAGCTTAGTTTGGCTGGATATGGAATTCTGGGTTGAAAGTTCTTTTCTTTAAGAATGTTGAATGTTGACCTCCACTCTCTTCTGTCTTGTAGGGCTTCTGCAGAGACATCTGCTGTTAGTCTGATGGGCTTCCCTTTGTAGGTAACCTGACCTTTCTCTCTGGCTGCCCTTAACATTTTTCCTTCATTTAAAACTTGGGGTTGCTCTTCTCAAGGGTATCTTCGTGGTGTTCTCTGTATTTCCTGAATTTGAATGTTGGCCTATCTTACTAGGTTGAGGAAGTTCTCCTGGGTAATATCCTGATGTGTGTTTTCCAACTTGGTTGCATTCTCTCCATCACTTTCAGGTACACCAATGAAACGTAGTTTGGTTTCCATACATAGTCCCATGTTTATTGGAGGCTTTGTTCATTCCTTTTCATTCTTTTTTCTCTAATCTTGTCTTCATGCTTTAATTAAGTTGATCTTCAATCTCTGATACCCTTTCTTCTGCTTGATTTGGCTATTGATACTTGTGTATGTTTCACAGAGTTCTCATGCTGTGTTTTTCAGTTCCATCAGATCATTTATGTTCTTCTCTAAACTAGTTATTCTAGTTAGTAGTTCCTGTAACCTTTTATCAAGGTTCTTATCTTCCTTGCATTGAATTGGAACATACTCCTTTAACTCAGAGGAGTTTGTTATTACCCACCTTCTGAAGCCTACTTCTGTCAATTAATCAAACTCATTCTCCGTCCAGTTTTCTTCCCTTGCTGGCGGGGAATTGTGATCCTTTGGAGGAGAAGAGGCATTCTAGTTTTTGGAATTTTCAGCTTTTTTGTGCTGGTTTTTCCTCATCCTCATGGATTTGTCTACCTTTTGTCTTTGAGGTTGGTGACCTTCAGATGGAGTTTTTGAGTGGTCATCTTTTCTGTTGATGTTGATGCTATTGCTTCCTGCTTGGGAGTTTTCTTTCTAACAGTCAGTCTCCTCTTCTCCAGGTCTGCTGGAGTTTGCTGGAGTTCCAGTCTAGACCCTGTTTGCCTGGGTATCACCAGTGGATGCTGCAAAACAGCAAAGATTGCTGCCTGCTCCTTCCTCTGGAAGCTTCGTCTGAGAGGGGCATGGGCCAGTTGCCAGCCGGAGCTCTCCTGTATGAGGTGTCTGTTGGCCCCTGTTGGGAGGTATCTTCCCATCAGGAGGCCTGGGGGTCAGGGACCCACTTGAGTAGGCAGTCTGTCCCTTAGCAGAGCTCAAGCACTGTGCTGGTAGAACCACTGCTCTCTTCAGAGCCAGCAGGCAGGAAAGTTTAAGTCAGCTGAAGCTGCACCCACAGCCACCCCTTCCCCCAGGTCCTCTGTCTCAGGGAGATGGGAGTTTTATCCATAAGCCCCTGCCTGGGGCTGCTGCCTTTCTTTCAGAAATGCCCTGCCCAGAGAGGAGGAATCTAGAGAGGCAGTCTGGCTACAGCGGCTTTGCCGAGCTACGATGGGCTCCACCCTACCTGAATTTCCCGGTGGCTGTGTTTATACTGTGAAGGGAAAACCGCCTACTCAAGTCTCAGTAATGGCAGATGCCCCTCCCCCCAAGCTTGAGTGTCCCAGGTCAACTTCAGACTGCTATGCTGGCAGCAAGAATTTCAAGCCAGTGGGTCTTAGCTTGTTGGGCTCTGTGGGGGTGGGATCCACTGAGCAAGACTACTTGGCTCCCTGGCTTCACTTTCCTTTCCAGGGGAGTGAATGGTTCTGCCTCACTGGCGTTCCAGGCACCACTGGGGTATGAAAAAAACTTCCTGCAGCTAGCTCATTGTCTGCCCACACAGCCACCCAGCTTTGTGCTTGAAACCCAGGGTTCTGGTAGTGCAGGCACCTGAGGGAATCTCCTGGTCTGTGGGTTGCAAAGACCGTGGGAAAAGCATAGTATCTGGGCCTGAGCTCCATCCCTCACAGCACAGTCTCTCATGGCTTCCCTTGGCTAGGGGAGGGAGTTCCCCAACCCCCTGCACTTACCTGTGAGGCAACATCCCACCCTGCTTCAGCTCACTCTCTGTGGGCTGTACCCACTGTCTAACCAGTCCCAATGAGATGAGCCAGGCACCTCAGTTGGAAATGAGAAATCACCTGCCTTCTGTGTTCGTCTTGCTGGGAGCTGCAGATGGAAGCTGTTCCTATTCGGCCATCTTGCTCAGGAATAAAAATTGTTTCATTTCTTAAAGAAAAATGGACTTTGACAATCTCTATAATAATGTAAAGGAATGTGTCTTTTATTTCTCCATTTCCTCATATTGATGATATTGTCATATTAAATAAAATAGGATAGCAAAATGTTGGCCCTATCACTTTAATTAATGTCTATAAGTTAGAGGATTAATATTATATTCAAATATACTAGAAAGCATCTGAAGACAATATACTGATAGCAAATGGAAAAACATCCCAAAGATATCTGACAGGGTACACAAATTCAAAATGATTTATGATAGAGCAGTGAGTCTGTCATGTGTTATCTTCTGAGATCAGACATCCTTGTTTATCACAGTGTGATATTTTGAAATATCATCAATTCATTATTGCTACAAGAACTGTAGTATGGATAGGTGCATATGATCATTAGTGATATTCCTTATACTGATGATGTTTTACTCTTCTTAAAATAGTTCTTCCTGTATACTCAAAATTCCAAGACAGTATAAGCAGCTCATAAACTGGTAATGTAGGAAAAGAGCATTTGGTGAAGTTAGTCTTATAACAAAAACAAAATAGAGGCTGCAAAGAGATTTGGCTAAAATATAGGGTTATTTTAAATTTTTGAGGAAATTATGAATTTTTTAACACATGAAGTCTTTTGTAAAATTATTTTTTACAGGTTACCATTTGACTTACAAGGAGTTAATTAAAAATTATTCTGAAAAATTATGTGCCTTTTTTTAAAAACATGGGACTTTCTACAAGAGAGACTGGCAAATCTACAAGATTTCAAGCAAATTCAAGTTATAAAATTAAGCAATCACAGCTATGATGGTATTTTAATTCTGCCATTCTGTTGTGACCATTCCAGATTCTTTTTAAATAAAAAAATTAAGACATTTAAAAAGGCTTCTGTTTATTTTAGCCATGAAGAAAGACGGTTTTGTTTCTTCATATTAAAAAATGGTTATGTTTAGCTCATTTATCCAGACCTTAAAATTGATCTTTCATTTACTATAAGTCTGTAAATAATTTTATAATATTTATAAAGAAAACTGGCAATGACAGTTATTGGTCTACATCATCCAGGGAAGCCAGAAAAGCATATATTTTATATACTTTAATTTAAATTTGTTTTAACTGTATGTTAAATTCCTTCCAAATACTGACATTTTAGATAAAGCTCATGAAATGTGTATTTTAAATTTAAAAAAAAAAAAAAACTTTATAAGAATTTGGACAATGAATGCAACTTTTACCATTTTAACTAGCCAGTTTCCTGAAGACATTAAATGTGGAAAATGATGCTAAGCAAATTAAGCAAAGATACAATAGCAGAACTATATAGTCTTTGAATACAGGAATGTCTCACTCCAAAGTGCATGTCTTTTTCAGGGCACCACACACTGTTACTACACATATGATCTACATTCTAGACTGGAGAGAGTAGAAGAGGATTTTCCTTAACTTCAGCAAACAAACCACCTGTATGAAATAAAGGAAAAAGCTGGCTCAACAGAGTCTATGAGAAAATCCTTAGAAGGGCTGACAGCAATCAAATAAAATGGCATATTTGCCAAATAAGCTGCTGCCAACTCAGGTGGATTTAATAAATAAAAGTCATTGGTTGGCTGGGCACAGTGGCTTATGCCTGTAATCCCAGCACTTTGGGAGGCCGAGGCAGGCAGATCACTTGAGGTCAGGAGTTTGAGACCAGCCTGAACAACATGGAGAAACCCCATCTCTACTAAAAATACAAAATTAGTGGGGCATGGTGGTGCATGCCTGTGATCCTGGCTACTCAGGAGGTTGAAGCAGGAGAATCGCGTGAACCTGGGAGGTGGAGGCTGCAGTGAGCCAAGAGCACACCATTGCACTCCAGCCTGGGCAACAAAGGTGGAACTCCATCTCAAAAAAAAAAAAAAAAAAAAAGTCATTGGTTAACAGCACCATCACTATTCTCTATTCTGTAAACAAAGCAAGCATCTCTGGAGTATAAATTCTGGTGCTCCATTTTAAGAGGGGCATTAGCAAACAGGAGAATAACCAAAATACTGACAGAACAGTCAAGATATTGAGGAATATTAACCTATGACAAAACAGCATGATAACTATCTGATATGGTTTGGTTGTGCCCCACCCAAATCTCAGCTTCAATTCCCACATGTTGTTGGAGGGAACCAGTGGGAGGTAATTGAATCATGGGGTCAGTCTTCCCCATGCTGCTCTTGTGATAGTGAATAAGTCTCATGAGATCTGATGCTTTTAAAAACAAGTGTCCCTGCACAAGCTCTCTCTTTGCCTGCTGTCATCCATGTAAGATGTGACTTGCTCCTCCTTGCCTTCTGCTGTGATAGTGAGGCTTCCCCAGCCATGTGGAACTGTAAGTACATTATAAACCTCTTTCGTAAATTGCCCAGTCTCAGGTATGAGTTTATCAGCAGGATGAAAATGAACTAATACACTATCTTTATATATTTGGAGGTCCATCATAACTTATGTCCTTCCTGCTGGCATTAAAGAAAAAAACTAAGACTAAAATATGGAAAATGATTTGAGATTAGGTAGGTAAGTACTTGCTCTTCACTAGACTATCACAAAATGAAATGGAATTCCTTGTCAGGCAGTAATCTCCCTCTCCATGAAAATGCACAAATTCAAAATGATAAACATGTGACCACCTATCTGGAAGCCATGGACATGATGACTTCACAGAGTGGGCAGTAATCACTAAAATTCCTACCCTCAATAAAATTATCCAATTTGGGTAAAATTATACAGTTTTCCTAAACTATAGTCTTTTTCTAATGAACGATTTTGTTGTTGTTGTCGTTGTTGAAATAAGACATAAAATGCTAAATCCATAAGGTTGATTTTAATTCCCTAATTCCAATTATTAGCTTTTCCACTTAGCAATTATTCCTTCTTCCTTTTCCTCCCTCCTCTCTACTTCTCCTCTTCCCTCTCCCATGCCCCCTTCTTTACCTCTTCTTCTTCTCTCTGACTTTCTAACAAACACCTTCTTAGCAATTACTATGTGCCAGGCACTACTCTAAATACATTTAAAAGCACTTTCATTTAATCCTTATTATAACCAATGAGAAGGTGATATTTATTATACACCTCCTTTAGTCAGAGAAAGGTTAGGTAACATGTCCAAGATCACACCAATAAATTTGCTTCTACCACATTTGATTTCTAAATAGTGCTTAACATTGGAAAAAAAAATAGCAATGTGCAAAAGGAACCAATTTGTTTATCTTGAGCAGCCAGGTATAAGAGAGTCGCAGCCAGATGAGGAAAACATTTTAGGAAAACATAATTTATATGGTTTTTTTAAACTTCAGCAGAAGGAAAGATTATAAAATTAAATGGAATAATAAAGTTAGGAAAGGACCCACCCAAAATTATTTAGATGCCAAAGTAAGCCAATCTCAGCTGTTCTTCTCTACTCTGCCTGCCATCCTCAGCAAGAGCAGTATGGGAGAGAGTGTGGGCAACCGGCTGCAGTAGCAGCTGGGCCTATTTGTTAAGAGGGAAAAAAAATAGTCGTTGAAGATAAAGGGAGATTTTGGGTGGCTAGCAGTGTGAGTGGAAACTTGGAGCTTGGCTGGGGAGTCCCAGAAGTGAAAAGCAGCAGTGCTGTCATCAACAAAATTGCAATATTACACACACCATTCACAGGGACAGCACTCCCTGCAGTAGTTCCTTAACTGGCAAGAATTCTTTTCCACCCATAGCAAAACAACCAATGGCAATTTTGTATTTGTTTTCTCACATTAACAGTATTCTAGACATTCAAAAATGAAGCACTACCAACTCTGCTAACTATCCAATAGATATAAATTAGCTGACTACAAGGACAAATGGCATTTCTAACTTAAAACAATATATTACTATTTGTTGACTAATGTAAAAACTTGTGTCTAATAAGCATAATATTATATTCTAAACATAACCACATACAATAAAATCCTTGAATTGTATTTTATGTCCCTTGAGACCAGTACTATAAAAGGCATCTAACGTCTTTCTGAGTGATAACTGCTTTATTACTGTGTAAGCTATCTCCTTGGTAATGGTTTTTTAGTTTTCTCATTTTTATTCTTGTTTAACTTTATTAATTTTTAAATCAGAGATAATTCAGTTTTTTTTTCTCCAGATAGGAAAAATCCTTCTGCAATCCTAAAATATATCAGACTTCAGTTTGGGCATACACATTTTGGAGCAAGTAAAAAACATTTGACAAAAAAATCTGTCAAAAATAGTGCCCAGTACATAACTTTTGTCTTACTTCTGAGCAGTATAATGACAAAACGCTATTTCATTCTTTTGATTGTTTTTTTAATTGTATAGTTGACTTGCCTATAATATTTTCCTTCTTATTATGGTCATTTAAATATTATTACAAGCGAATTTTGCTTTGGGGAATTACAAGGAAATTAAACCATACGAATGTGTTACAGGAGTTTAAACACATTAACTTCTTATGACTGTAACAATATAATAATAAAATCAATATTTTGGGTGGCTCATTAAAGCCATTCTAGTATTTTATAGTTCTATCTTCTCCATCTACTTTCTTCTTTCTGGACAAAATAAGAAAAAAATGGTTTTCTTTCTCATATTAATGGAAATATACAATGATTTGGATAATTGAATGTCCCAACAACTAAAATTATAACATTTGACTTTGGAAAAATTCTTTCTCTTTATAATTTACATTTTGATTATGGGTGATATGGTTATTCTAAGAACATATCATATGGTTAGCTCAAGTTTATCCAGACCTTAAACTGACAGCAAGCTCAATATTCTAGTACTCATTCTAACCAATTATAAAGTATTTGTAGTTACCATTCATCTGACCAGAAATATGTGTAACACTTATGCTTTGTGACAATGTCAAGCTTAAAATTGCTTTTTTCCTTTCTTTATTTTCTGTTTGCTTTTATTATATTATTTATTTTGCTTAGGATCAGGAAAAATAAGTTATGTCAGTTTCATCAGTAATACAGCTGTTTTCAAAAGAAATTATTTTTTCCTTACCATTATTTTTCCTAACACTTTCTTTAAACATATATCATTTTTGCTTTGCTCAGGATTATAGAAGTGATCCTAATTTCTATAGACTTCTTTTTATAGATTATCTTTAGTTTCTAAAAATAAAATAATGCAGTGCTTGCCATTTCTGTTTTTATTTACTCTTTATAATAATAAGGTATGGTGACAAATGTGTGCTTTCTTCTGAATATGACATTTCTGCTTATGCCCATTAGTTTACAGTTTGTGTTAAGCGCATTGTATTTAATTATAGTATAGTACCAAAAAAAAAAACCTTAAGGATATAGCATTTCAAAATATATTATCAATTGATTTTGATAAATTAAGTACATGAAAAAACATTTTTGCTTGGCTTATAGATATAATAAAATCTTAGTAAAATGAAATTTTCATAAGTTCTTTCTGAAATAACCTGGGTTGAGAAAGTAAAATACCTTTCATAAACTAAGTAGAATGATAAAACATAGCCATTGCTTTTCCTTCTCACTATGTTACTACCAATAGCTGTGCTTTTAAAACGATAAATGAAAGGCAAATGGCCAAATTATTCATAAAACTTTTGCACAGAGACTGACAAAAAAAAAAAAATCTTGCTTTTGCTCAATTGGGCATTTCTGAAAAAAACAAAGATGGGTAAGTTATCACTCTTTCCCAGTTCTGACTTTCTTTTCTTTCTGCTTTGTCACGGTATTCATGTATTCGTTCTATTTCTCTGTTTCTTCATAGTTTGTCACTGTAGAATTGAATGAGGTGTTACGTTGGAAATTGGGAGACCATGATTGGAGCAAGTGGGAAGAAAAGTTGAGTCAAATGTGTCAATAATCATTTGAATGGCCCAGATGAATTCATACTATCCTCTGCCACAGCCTCAAACTATATCTTTCAATAATTTACAGATGTTTTCTGAATAATTTTAAAGCAGTCCCGGATTTCTCTTCAGAACTTTTGTAATAGAAGAGTTGAAGCCAAACTAGTGCCTAATATGTTGCAAAAGGGGCAGAAGAGAAATAGTCTCATCATATCTCCTGTATTCTCAATGCTCTCCCAACCCTATCATTTCATTTTCTACCATCTCTGTTAGGAATTGTATGTGGTACTCAGCAAAAGAATTAAGATTGGTAACACTAGTGTGAATAGATATAGATATATATCTATATAGGTAGAATTAAATTCTGTATATTAAATGCAATACATAAAATATATTCAGTACCTAAAGTTTATTAGATTCTATGATTCAAGCAATAAAATGCAATATAACTGCCCTCAGTATTTTCAAACTCTAATTGTGAATTTGTAGTAATCATATATCACTCATACAAAAAATCTGAAAATTCCTCAAAGCCATTTAGAAACGGGGGGAAGGAAATTAAATTTAGCAAGGACAAAGAAGGTGTGAAACTAGTGTGTGTGGTAGAGTAATGAACACAGTGGAATTAAGTTAATTTCTGGGAGAATGCAGTGCATTATATGCAGTGGGATGACTGTGGGCACATGGCAGGATGGTACAAGGAAAGGTATGACATAGCTAATTTGTTCATAACATCTTGACCAAGCTCCTCCTATTCATGTTCAAGACTGAGCTTCTGTTCTCTTTTCAGCCCCAACTTCATGCTTTCATAGCATCCCTTGGGATATAAAAAAAGCGCCTACTTTATTACGACCTGTCTCCTTTTACAACTGGATCTTAAGCTTCTTGAGAACTGGGTTTGACTAAAAGCTATGTGTGAGAGTGTGTGTGTGTGTGTGTGAAACTTCTTATTTTAAAATAGTTTTAGATTTACAGAACAGTTATGGTGAGTACAGAGAGTTCCCCTATACCTACACCTAGCTTCCCTTGTTTACAATATACATTTGTATGGTACATTTATCACAGTTAAGAAACCAATATTGATACATTATTATTAATTAAAATTCATACTTTATTTAGATTTCCTTAGTTTTTATCTAATAATCCTTTACTATCCCAGGATTCAAAACAGTATACCACATTATGTTTATAAAACTGGATTTTTTATTCTTAAAATCCTAGCATGGTGCTCAGTACCTAAAGCATTGAAGAAGCTGAACAAATACATGATTGAACAATAAGCCAATTCTACTTAAAAATTGTAGGCTGTTTTAATTCTCTGAAGGCAATGATACGGTCTGGCTCTGTGTCCCCACCCAAATCTCACCTTGAATTGTAATAATCCCCATGTATCAAGGGTGGGACCAGGTGGAGGTAATTGAATCATGAAGGCAGTTTCCCCCATGCTCTTCTTCTGACAGTGTGTGAGTTCTCGGGAGATCTGATGGTTTTATAAGGGGCAAAAGCCTTTTGCTCTGTACTTCTTCTGCTGCCATATGAGGAAGGATGTATTTGCTTCCCCTTCTGCCATGATTGTAAGTTTCCTGAGGCCTCCTCAGCCCTGTGGAACTGTGAGTCAATTAAACCTCTTTCCTTTATAAATTATCCAGTCTCCTGCAGTTCCTTTTTTTTTTTTTCATTCAAAATATTCTGCTAATTTAACGTATATTTTAGAAAGTGGAGTTCCTTACAAGGCAGTAGGACAGTGGTTTCTGGGCTGGTGTCCAAGATATCAAGGAGGAAATTGTTGTTTTCTGTCCCTTGAAAAGATTATGGTAGTTAACAAATGTACATGGTCAATTTACTTATTATTAATGTGATTAAAATTAAAGTGTTTAAAGCAATAAACTTTGTTAATTACTCATTATATATAGCTATCCACTATTTCTCAAAGCTATATCCATTGATTTTACCCCAAAAGAATTTAAGGGAAAAAACTTTAGAAAGGCTTTCTCTATGATAACATAGCATCCTGTGCACTCTGAAATGAATTATGTGTTTTAATATGTGTATTGTGTGGAAACAACACAGCTTTATCATGCATGTTGAGCAATGAGGTCATTCATAACAATATTAATGGAATGTCTTAATTTTATCACACTGTTGGGCAGTTCTTTATAGCAACATCAGAGCAGATTAATATAGGCCATGATCAAGATGTATAACAAACGGGATGAAGTAGTAAGTGACGTCTAATTTCATTTGTCCAGGAAAACTTCTCTTTGAGACATGGAAGAATTTTTGAATTTTATAAAATGCTTCTCCATGATCGATCCATATTAGATGTTTTCTCATCAGAACTCAATCAGAGCTACATCATGCTACAATTTACACCATCAATAATCTTTAAAAATATTTAAATTATATGCTAAATTGTCATCAATGAATAGGCACACTTTAATACAAAAATATGCAGATAATGGTAATATAGTTAGATATCTATGAATCTATATTTATCAAGATCAACATTGTCATTTGGACATTCAACACCACCCTTAACCTAGGGGATGAAGCTAAAGGAGGAATAAATGAAAAAGGTAATATGAACTTGAGGCTCTTTTGTAGCATACTTCCACACACACAGCCCAGTGTTTCTCATAGTTCAGTCTTCACTGAGAATCACCCACAGGACTTGTTAAAACAGAGATTCCTGAGTCTCAGAATTATTGATTCAGTAGATCTGATTCAGCAGCTCCCAGGGAATGCTGATGTTGCAGTCCATGGACCACACTCTGTGTAGCATTCATTTAACTCCAGTTTCCATCTCCTTTCTGCCCCAGCTTGGAAGCAGAGCAGAAGAAAATTATAGTAACATCATCTCCTGTGCAATGTAATTCAATCAAGCCTTCCTGCAGGTGAATTATTTAGCAGTAGCTCTGAACCTTCTAAAAAATAAAGTTAGCCTTTATAGTTGTGTTATTTTGACCATCATATGGAAGCCAACTAAATATATATACATTTTAATTCAGCAGATACCAAAGCCCAGGCTGTAATTACAGCCTTTAGGAATGATTTGAAGTGAATTTATTCCATCCCCAAGGGTCTTACAAAAAATTACTCCTTGCCCTGAAGGACCTTTAAATATATTTAAAAACAATTACATAAATTAGAAAGTATTATAAGATACTATAACACCATATCATTCATCTTTGTGATACATTTAAATTTTTTTCTACCAAAATCATATGAGATAGGAAGTGTTCATTAGTCCCTTTATAATGATGAGGAAAGGAAGCCTCAGTTCGATGATTTAGCAAGAATAAGACAGCATCAAATAAAACATACTGTAGGTTCAAAAATTGTAAGTCCATACCCTTTCCACTACAGCATACTATCTCCTAATACAAGTTTCGAAAGTGTTTTGGAGAAACGCTTTTGAAGCCTGGTAAGGAGAAGAAAGGAGCCCTACATTTCTATAATTGGAAAGGACCTGAAGTTCATAATAAACTTTTTGACTCAGTGTTAGGAAAAAAGCAATCAGGAGGAGTAAACAGCTATACACAATGCTGAGAGCACATTTCCTATTTGACTTTTCTTCCACAGTGTATCTTAAAGCCCCTCTCCATTCCCATCATTTCCTGGGAAAGAACAAGTCAGGAGGGAAAGAGTCAGTGTCCTCAGCTGACCTCTGTTTTCACCCTCTTTTATTCTCATTTTCTTTGCTGCTGTTCTTTTCCAGTTCTGAAGTTGATCTGGCTACCTAAAATCACCCCTGAGACTTATTCTTAGGGATTCTGTTCCACCACTCTATCCTGTAAATAAAACCCCCTTTTTACTCTGGTTTCCCTAAATTAAAGCTCAAAACTCAGAGAAAACAAACCAAAAGTGCATAGAAATAGGTTTACATCAATAATATTTTAACTGACATTTAACTCAAGTTTAGCTACAGAATACTTAGCTGGCAGGCTCTGCTCTCTCCTGTGCAGTGCCCTAATTCCTCTCCTCTCCAATTGCCACAATCCTATGTTGCCTGAGAGCATCAGCTTCCCAGCGGAAAAACAGGTTGGAGAAAGAGGGCACGTTGTCCAGGTGGCTAGTAAGCTATTTATTTAGTATTTCATTATTTCCTACATCATGGCTTTCAACCAATTTTCAATACCTAGTAAGTTTAAAGTTTTTCTAAAACATTCAAAGGTTATGTTTTATATTTATTGTGTTAAACAAAAGTGAAACAAATATTGAAGGTACACAGAAGGCCAATGAATACATATCTTTCACTAAAAGTATGTTTTCTTTCCCCTTTTGGCTTAAGGTGAGGAAGAAATCAGAAGTATTTATCTGGAAGAGAAGTAGAAGAAGAGAAAAAGAGAGAAGGGGTGGTGCCAGCCGCACAAACGGCTAGTCACAGAATTAAGTAAAGAGAGAAAGGGAGGAGGGGGTATAGTGATAACCCAGAAACGACAAGAATAACACAAGACAGATAGAAGGAGGAGGAGGAGAGGAAGAAGAGAAAGAGAGAAGGAAGAAAAACAAGAGGAAGGAAGTAGAGAAAAAGGTGGAGGAGAGAATGTCGATGAAAGAATTCAACTGATGTGTCAGGAGGGTGCCTGGAGGTCCCAGCTGTTTCACTAAATGCAGCACTGATGAGAAAGAAGGTGAATAGACAGAAAGCCCCAGCCTTTTCTCTAACATATGTTATGCTAAAGGGGCCATAAATAGTTGTCCAGGATTCCTCAGTTTCATGGGTATTCCTGCTTATCCCACCCCATCACCTTTTCCTTTGAAAAACACAGTTCTAAATCATTTTGTTTTATTCAGATACTCACTTGATGAGCACTTGTTGAATGCCTACTAAGTGTCAGGAACTGTGCATGGCACCAGATATCATACCTGTTCATCTAAGGGAAGGCAAAGTGGGAGACTTTCTTTCACTTTCCAAGTAAACAACACATGCTGAGCTGATAGCTGCCTATAGGACACTGTTTAGTTTAACTTTAGGCAGTGTGGTCTGGCCTTAGTAATATTAGTTCTATTGTGCTTTACAAAGCTGGGCCTACAATTACCTTTGTTAGTACTGTTTATTTTGTGGATTTGGTCTGTTGTCTCCAAGGTGCCATCAGATAAAATTCCAACTTTCCTTAAAGTATAAACAAAATAATTCTTACAATAACTTACAAACATGAGAGACATCAATATTCTTTGCTCCTTCTAGTTATCTACTCTAATAGGAGCTGGTGTTCATTAAAGAAAATCTTTGCTTTTAAGTAAAAATCTGATGATTAAGGATCTCTCTTCATCTTAAGTTGTAATTTAACAATTAGCTCATGATTGCTTTTAGAATAAAAAAGAGAACAGCATAGATTAATTCTCTCTGAATCTCATCTGATTTATTGAGTAATTTATAAAAAGCTTCCTAAGGGTTAAGTATTCTGCACAGTAATCTGCATTATCTCATGTAATCCTTTCAAATTTTTGCAAATTATGTTTTACCACTTTGAAGATAAGAAAATGCATATTCAGAAAACCTAAGTAACTTGCTCATGCCATGCAGTCTGGAGCCAGATTCAAATTAGATATGCCTCATCCAAAGTCTAGGGGGTTTTAGGCCACTGGAATTCGAATGTAAGAGTGTTTTCTAATACCTGGGCCTAAACTAGCTACTATGTTTCCTATGCCAAGGCTACAAGCTAAATCCTTGAGCATAGCACAGTGATGGCTGAGAGTTTAGGTACCAAGGATGGAAGTGAAACACATTTCTAAGTCCCAGAAATCAGGCATGACAATAGATTTCTCTTTTATTTTTTCATACCAGTTGTGGAGGTAAGGTTTCATACCAGTTGTGGAGGTAAGGCAAAGGAGCTCTATGGTTAGAATATCCTGAAATAGGTGTTAGAACTAGGGCTGAAAACTTCTTGAGTGATCAGTTGTCTTGGCTACCATAGGGCCATATGAAGGAAAGTTATCAATTCTGCAGAGATGTCTTTTCTTGAAATCATCACTGTTTTTGACCAAAAATGTTCTCTTAATATCAGAGACTGCAACACTTGGTGTAAATGTGATGTGGACATGTCCTGTTCATTCCTAGTCCAGAATATCCAGACTATAAAATATCCAGTCTTGTCACTATCATTCCTATCATGAGTGCAAAGAATAATGCTCACTTAAGACTAAGGAATTAATAATAACACTGATGTTTTCTCTTATGCCTCCAATGTTATTTAAGGCTTTACTGTGAAAAAAAATTATCAAAATAACCATCATCCTTTGTATAATGTATAGAGTATTACAAAGTGTCATATGTTACACTAGAAACTACTAACTTATGGCCCTGTCTATTAAAACCAAGAAAATAATCTAAATCTTCATTCTGCACCCTTTGGAAAATGTTATAAATGATATAATTTTAGTTTAGTTTAGTTTTTAACTCTCAGAGACTGCAATTATAAGACTTTAACACTGGGATGGCTATGTATGAAGGGGCATGCATGCATGCAAAGTGATATTTCTGGATTCCTGCAGACGAAATTCCTCTATTAAACCACAGAAGAGTTTTATATACAAAGATAAAGAAATACATCTTTGCACACACCCCCACTAAGAAGTCTCAATGATGATTCCTTTAAATGTCTTTGATGAAATAAAACTGACTGAGCAGATTGTTAGCAATAATTTTCACCAGTAACAACCAATTTCATGGTTTGGTGCTTTATTATGTGGTCATAGAACTGAGGCCACCAAGTGATCTCATCCCAGAAAGAAACAGAGGCCCTCTCTGTGTAATACTCTCAGCTCTGACTAGATGACAAATCTGACCTGGATAGCAAAATAACAATATGACAACATAATTTTTTTAAAGAATATTTCATTATGACATCATAGCTGTTGAATATATTTATTAATAAAGAACAGGCATTGATTATATATTATGTATAGAATACTTTCCTTGTAAAGCTGAAAAAATGATTTGATACACATACATTTTCCACTCCAAAATTGGCCCAGTTCATATATAAATTCACTGTTGATATATGAACTGTTTTTTTCTAACCCTGAGCTTCCCTCACCCTATTTCCATACTAAAAGATAACTGTTTTCCCACTGTAAAATGCAACATCCAGATAAGAATTTAATAATTCATAGAAACGTTCGGGGACTTTCATATATCCAGATGCACTGATGTGATCCATGGACAATATTTGTCTGTAGCAAATATAAAAATGCAAATAATAGCACTCTAAAATTCTTAGGAAGGCTCTCTCCACAGAAAGCATATTTTGTATAAAGCAGACTCAACAAAACATATTGTAATTTCTCACAACTTATCCAGTGACATTTTTTATAATATAAACTATTTCTTAATAAATCCACCACTTAATTCTCACTGTCTCTTCCTGAAGCTCTGGGCACATAGGCTAGTGTTTCCTCCTGGGTCCTATTTAATCACTCTGCTTATGAATCATGTCTTATGACCAGTTTTTATTTATTAACACGCAGAGATGTGTGACTAATGTCACTATTGATAATACCAGGCTATTGGATGAGGAACCAAAGCTATGAGCTGGGTCAGGAAAAACTGGCTCAGTCACTACCTCATTTTTTATTTGCCTTGGGTATAAAATAAATACCATGGCCTCCAGAATGATCATGGAGAATGTTTATTTAACATTGTGCTCTTTTAGAATTCTCTGTCAATTATTTTCTTGTAAATGGGATGAATTCTAAAATGTGTGTTGTAGGGTGAATACATGTAACAAATGGATATGTGTACACTACAGCAAAAAAAAAAAAAAAATATATATATATATATATATAGGCCAAGAATCTTGGAAAATGCAGACAATATAATCATCTTCTGAGCTATTATAACTAGAGGTCAAAGATATGGAAGATGAGATTTGGAGTGAGTGCAATCTATCAAGATAAATCATATGTTTTATGCTACTTAAGAGCAACTTTATCCTGTCTTCTATATTAGCATTATCCTAGCACTTGTTGAAATATAAACTCATAACATTTTCAAGGTTTTTGTCTTTAGGACCTGTTTCATTCCAATATTCTCACTTTGTATCAGTCTGCAAAAACATTAATAATATAAATAGTTTTTAGGTGATAAGGTACATTCACAGATATTGTTGTTTCACTTGATTATCTCAAAAACCCAGTAAAATGTACAGGCAAAATACCATTACTACCCCTATTTTCAAATAGAGGAAACTGAGATGCAGACAATTAATTATCATTATTATAAGTGGAAAGTACAGAGCTGGAGTAGAGGCCTCTGATTTCAAATCCTGAGCTCTCTGAACTATGATAAATCTGTATTTAATTGGTTATAATACCCAATACAGATACACTAATTAACACTCTATCACAAGTTCTATCTGCATAAGTATATATTCCGTGTTTAAATCTACATGTATAATGTTAACATATTTTGGGAATGCTCTTCTGCCATATCCATGCTTTTATTTAACTGTCTCTTCACCAACTATTCTAGGAGAATATTTTATGCTTAAGCAGCAATTCTCCTTGATTTCTGCAACTGCATTCTTGCTTATTGAGACTTCAAACATCTACCCCTGTCTGCCAAGCTCCCATGATTGAATTTCTGGGCTTTCCATGTACATTGGTATTTCTTTCTCAACATAGATCTTGGCTTATTTGTTTTTTCTTCTCTGAGCTCCATTATCAAGAAGCTTATTTTTGCCTTCCCTGTAACCTCATTAGTGCAGGATGGTGAAAGATAAGGAGAGAACAGATATCAACAGAGGGAAGTAGATGAATCCACCAGGACTCTTCTCCCTTCATTCTCTCTTTCCTTGGTTTCTGTCCTGAGGACCACAGTATTTTTCAAGGAAACCATTGGGGAAGAATAATATTAAAATTTTGCATTAATCTCACCAATATTACCCTATTGAGCTGGGATAAAGTTAGCTATAATGCATAACTATTCATGAACTTTTAAATATTTGCCTGATACAGCCAAACTCAACTCAAATCTTGACTGAAAATTTTTACAAAGCAGGACAGCATCTTGCCATTTTAATCTTTGCTACATTTTTACTTATTAATGTAATTTACCTTGTAACTAGAAAATACATTAAAAGATTTATGTATTGCTTCAACAAGAGTAATTATCTCATCATTTTATCCACCAGGCTTGCCCTAAGCCAGTATATTTTCTTAATATTAGTGTGCAGTGAGATATTCAGTTAGAAGAGTGAGGGATTCAATGTTACCCCATTGGGGCACAAGGCAGTAGGAAATCAACTAGAAAATATTCCACACCTCTTACTACCCTTGTACCTTGTCTCCTTCTCTCTGTCTCTCTCTGCCTTTTCTCCTCTTTAATCCTAATGATCCCTTCCTTTCCAACTCTAGTTAAGAACATGTCATTCCCAGAAATAGTAATGGAGAATGAAGGGGAGAGGAAAAGGGCAAATCTCTGGACTTTTTTTTTCTGAACATATTTTTATATAATTTAACTCAAGCTCTGTATATGATAAACTTTCTCCTCCTCCTTGGGAAGAAACAATAGGCTTGTGTTTTCAAATGCCATCTTAAAAGTGAAGAATATGAGAAAAATGCCTGCCTTTTTCCCATACAGCTTAGATCATCAACTGTGAAAAGAATTTCTGAATTATTCTAGTAGGCTACCTCCAGGGAGCCTCCTGGATTTCCTTGCTAGTGGTCAGGCAGCGGTGCAGAGGTGCTATATTTCATATACCTAGTGCCTCTTATATTGAAAGATTATACACTCATTTAAATATTAATTACTTAATTCACTCACTACTGAACATTTGTAATTACTGACATTATTCAAGTCAGCAAAAGATTAATCTGTAATATCTTATTCCTAGTTTTTGAAGACTTCTAAAATATTCACTGAATTCCAGAGTGTAGAGAGATAAATAGGCTGTTCATATTGTATTGGTGGGACTGAATATCCCTCCTCTGACAGTATATATTCTCTTCTTTTCACTGAGGCCCCTGAGGTGCAGTAGGCATTTGCTGCTTCAGGTAGCATCTCCAGTGTGATCTCTTAACTGACTTTACTAACTAAATTGCACAAGTAGAAACATTCTATTTTCAGGTAACTCTCTCTACTCTGCCTTTGTATAAAAACATCATATTGTGCATTTTCAGCTGGTTCCATTAAATTCAAAGGTAAGGGAAATCCTGTGGGAGTTTCCAGTCTAGTATACATATAGATACTAGTGGTTTTACTCTCACACCATATGACACCACTCATAACATCAGTTACAATTATTTCTTTGAATAAAAGTGACATAATAAAGATGAACTCGATAACAGTATTATGCATAACATTTACTTGTATCAGAGAACTTTGGTGTTTGTTGATCAAATTATTAACTCTCTTATGAAATATTAAAATGTGACCTGTTGGAAAACACACTGATATTGAACCATGAAAACACGAGTACCCCAATAATAAGGTATAAAAGGTTAATACTAGATATAACAGAATTGTAGCTTGCAAAAACTGGCAGCTTATCTACTTGTCTACATAAGAAAAACAATCAATTATATTTTTTTGCATATTTATTTGTCCATATTCCATCACATCAAATTTGTACATCTTGACATCTTTGATGATAAACTTCTTAGAAATAGGCATTTTGATACATACCATGATACATCTTCCCAAGTTAAAAGATTAGTGTTAATTCTGGGCACTATATTTTAAACACTTTACCAATTTAGTATCAATGGATTTCTTAAATTTATATTATCTGCTGGATAGTATTACAGGAAATCTATTTAAACTAAGAAAATATCCACTATTCTAAAAATGAAAAATTTCTATAGTCAACATTTACTGAAGATTGTCCAATAAAAAGACCAAAAGGCCAAACATGTCACATAAGATTGAAGACTCCCCTTTTGTTTCTCCTGATAAATATTCTACCTGTACTTAGAAAATACAAGCTTCTGTTCTTTCTACAGTGGGGGACAATTTAAAAGCTTACACAGTTGAAAAATGATTCTTATGTAATCCTGAGTATTACATCTGCTATCTGTCTCAATGTCTCAATGGCTGGTGATAATAAATACTTCTTTGCTGACAATTTATTCCGAATTTATATTAAGTCAGCAAAGTCACTTTCTCTGAGCATGGTTTTGTTTATTGTTTGTTTGTTTACAGGAGGAATTACCAAACCTATTCATGACTGGCTTGTATTGGTCCTGATGCAAAATCTATCTTTTAATCATTTATTTATGAGTATGATGTTGCTTTACAAGACAATTGTAGAATGAAATATTTAAACATTTGCTGTTAGATCTTCATTAAGGCAATATAAATTTACACTACAAATGCTAGTGAATACTAATACTTTAATCCATATTAGCCATTTTACAAGCATTGTCATAAACTACTTTGCTTTGCCACACATGAAAAAATTCTAATAATCAATTCAACTGGAAAACTAATTTATATTAGTTGTTAATCATTTTAATTACATGATGATGACAGTTATTGTGGGTAGGGCATCATTTTTCTCCTCAAGAATTTTATTTTCTCTTCCTCTTACCTCCATTATGGAAACAAAACAAAACAAAAACAAAAAGAAC
Organism: Pongo pygmaeus; assembly: GCF_028885625.2. Lineage (NCBI taxonomy): Eukaryota > Metazoa > Chordata > Mammalia > Primates > Hominidae > Pongo > Pongo pygmaeus. The sequence goes on along the minus strand of NC_072379.2, from coordinate 94,446,970 downwards.
AAATTGCACCACTATTTCTATAGCCCTTTCCCAGCATCCTTGTTTCTCATATGCATAAACTGATATTTAAATACCGACTGTTAACTTGGTGGATTCAGCCTCTCAAGGCTATTTACAACCTGCTTCCTCCCTTCCTGTGTTCCGCCTGCTAGTGAGTGAACTCCTTATTAATAAAATCCAATGTTTACAGACAAAAATAACGTCTCTAAGTTGACATGTGATTTTGCACTGTTTTCAGATGAGGTGAGTATGGCATATTAATCAGAGGTACTTAGAATTTTAGGTTAGTTTTGCAATAAATTTTTCAGGTGCATTTTAAAGGTCTTTGAAGACCGTAAGCCTATGTTAATGTTAAACGACTTTTTTTTTTCTTTTTTCTTTTTCTTTTTCTTTTTTTTTTTTTTTTTTAACAAAAGGATCTGGAAAGGTAACCTACCTTTATGTGACAGGCGTAACCGGGGGTGGGTAGTATCAGCTGTATGACCTCCTGTCCAAAGCTCCAGTAAGTAACCCCACAGGAGCAAGGTGATAATGTGCCCCGCGGATGCCATGCTGCCGTGTTCACCGTCCAAGCCCTCGCTCCTCACTTTAAGGAGGGTCTGAGTTTTACTTAGGACTTCCCTCCAGGGGCAGCGTGCGAGAGGCTTTGTCAGAAATCGAACGCGTTGTCATCAGAAAGCACAGTTCCGAAGTGCCATTTGTCAGGCTGTATTTGGCTATGTAAAACCTTTCTTTCCTCAGGACAGTTGTTTATAAGCCGGGAGCAAGAGGACATTCCAAAGAGTGAGTCTTCAGAGCCATGTCCTGTCTAGAGCGCTCTTCAGCAACTACGCCGGTAGATTCAGGAAGAAGCTGTATTTTTCAGTCACTTAGGCAAAGCTGTTCATTCAGAAAAAAAAAAAAAAAAGAGAGAAAAAAAAAAAACCGAGCACACGCACGCCCTTCTCCCGTGGAGGTCCTCTCTTCGGGCTCCTGGAAGCCTCTCAGAAGTCAGCCTCTTGCACTGACTTGCCAAACTGCTAGTTTTAATTCACCTTTCACCTTGCTAATTAAAAACAAGAAGTGCCATTCCCTCTAGGAGTCGCAGGATCCACCCAGCAGGGATGCAGTCTGTCAGTGGCTGTTTACAGGAAAGTTCAGGCAGGGTTGAGCAGCGTACTTGCTGTTTCTAGGAAGTATTTCTGGTCCACGTGCCCCGCTCCCATCCTCCCTCCCAGTCATAACCAGCCCCACGTTACTCAGCAGCAGGAGAGAAGTCCACATTTTGATGGGGGAAACGGGGAGTTCAGGAGGGGTGATGACATATAACAGGCTGATTATTTAAGAATAGGTGACAGACAAGGATGTGGCATCAGAAAGCCCTTTTAAATTCTTACCAAGGTAAATTGACCTAAGTTGAATAAATCCAACTTCTTTTGAAAATAATCTATTTGTAACCATCCAGGATCCAAATTCTGTTTTTCACTGTTGCCATAAGGTTTTTTCAAAATTAAGTCTTTTTGTATTGCTTATATCTTAGGGATGTTATTTTTAAACTCTTTTAAGAAAAGTGTGTTTCAAGAGCCTGAAAAGAAAAAAGTTCGTCCGTGATTGTCTCATAAATTTGTTAGAAATAATAAATTATTTACTTAAGCAAATTGGTCAAATGAAATTAAAGGCAAATCCTTTGTCCTAAAGCAATTCCTAAATTTTACTTCAAATTTCAGAGTGTTGAAGTAATTTCCCCCAGGTAAGGCAACTGGTAAAGTTGAGATCCACCACCCAAGAGATTTCTGTAAAGCAGGTATTAGAAAACTTAGGATGTGAAATACCTTAGGATTCAACTGCTATGCACTTCCAGAGTTGATTTTCCAAGACACTGTGTTTGTGTAAATAAGCTTAACACAATAGGTCAACTTTACAATCTACCTTCAATCAATCTCAAAAACTAAGCCAAACACTCAGGAGCTGTTGGCATGGAAATGAATGGTATTATGTTAAGATACCAATAAACTTGAATAGATATTTGATTTGATAGTGGAGAGTTAAATGGTAAACACTGATCTCAACGATGATAACTTTTTCTTATTCTGTATTTTAAGTGCTAATAGTTAAAAACTTTTTGAGAATTATGTTTTAAAATCATGAAACTATAACAAAAAGACAACATAAGTCACCCTGATATTTTTGCATTATATAGAAACATATGTACAGCCAGGCATTCTCTACCCATTTTTCTAATCATGAGATGTTCTTGTACAAGCAGAGTATATTTAGCAAAATGTAAATGTCACTGGATATTATAAATAATTAGATTTCCAAGGTCTACAAAAGATAGCAAACTCTAAACATTATTTAACAGTAAAACAACATGAAATATTTAGAGACTTTTAGCCTGGAATGCTTGCATATTTTAAAAGCCAGTCTGATGGGCTACAGACCTAAAGGTTGCTCTAAATGTGATACATTGTACCTTCAAAGTTCTCTTTTGCTTTCTTCTAGGATGGAAACAAATGACAAAATAAATAGCAGCTCTTACATGTGTTATCTAATAGTGGGATTATAGGAAAAGTAAATGTGGTGCCTATACCTTTTATTGCAAATTCATGGCTACTCTCACATAACTGAAATTCTACTTAAGATTGCATAGTGCCTGTCCTAACTCTACTATAGAACTGAGACAATGTGAGACATTACAGTCATTTCATTAGTACACAAAATATGCACCTCTCAAATGTTGACAAGAGAATATATGTTATGAATGCCAAGATCTGTCTTTGGTTTTACATCTCATCCTTCAGATTAAGTTGGAGCAATTTAGAAGTAAATGCCAGAATAATAGGTTCTTTAGATTCCTCAAAATGTGCTTTGGCTTATCTGCCAGTTGTCAATGTCCTTACTTATTTTCTTTTAACTCCTCTTTATGTCCTTTTACCTTTATCTTTATCCTATAGAAAATATGTAGATGATGCCAAAAAATGACTATTAAGAAAACTATCTATAGCCTCAGTTTCTCCCATGTGGCATTAGCAATGAAATAAAGAGTCTTTGGGACCAAATTAGTCACTTACATCATAAAATAAAACAAGAAGAATCCTCAGAAGCAGAGTCATCAAATAGCTCATCATCTAAACAAGACATTTTTTGAGAATAAAAGAGGCTTCTATTCATAATTACACACACATCAATAATACTATAGACAAATCACAACATCAAAATCTGAATCCTTGGGAGCCATTTCTAGATACTCTTGAGAAACATGGAAATAGAACATTAAAAACAATAACAACAACTGACTTACCACCAACAGTGAGGGAGGAGCTTTAGTGGACTGAAAAACTTTGGAGTTACCAACAATATCGGGTGATGTTACTGTGTTTGATTTGAGAGGATCCAGGCTAGCAGTTTGAACAATATCAGACAACAAGGAAAACCAGGGGAGAAGATAAATGCCAATTAGAAAGGAATTGATTGCCAGGTCAAGGGTTTTATTCCAAAATCTCTCTTTCTTGCTAGTCTTACATCATTGTATGAAGAGCAATCTCAGTCTGGTAGAAAAAGGAGAAAAATAAAAAAAAGAAAATTGGGTACTCATCAGAAGCTGCAGTCTCCCCCATGATGGGTTCCATCACTGGTTCTCCAATTTCAACAGCAGAAAATCAACTAGCTTCTAGAACAAGCCCTCCCAGGAGGCAATCCCATACTATCTGCTGCTGAATCAACCTCAGGTACTTGTTAAAGAACAGCTTGCTGTGCCCCACCTCACGTTCCCAGTTTGCCTGAAATTTTACATTCTAAGATTTGTGTTTGACAGATGTTCCTTTAGGGCAGTGTTACCAAAACATTAGGCATCTCTTTACCACATTCACCATTTTAAATATAACACATAGTATCTACAATTAAACTTAAATTAATATAAAATTAAACCATTACCTCATAGGCTTGATGTCCTACTTGTATTTTTCAAATACATGCAAAAACCAAACAGTTGTAAAAGTGTGTTTCTACGTGACTTAAAATTATCTTGCATACTGTGGGAGACAGTACTCATCAATATTCCTTCAATATCGTATCATCAATATTCATTCCTGGGTATATGGGAGACTATACTTTCCAGCTCCTTGGCAGTTATGTGAATTCACTTGACTAATTCTAGCCAAGGAAATATGAGCAGAAGTGATATGTATCGCATCTGGGCTGAGGCAGTGAAATATTCCTAAGAAATCATTTGGTCTTTCTGAAGCCCTTTCTGTGGCAAAAGAGGAGAACTTACCTGGAAATGGTGGCATGATGAAATTGAATCATCTTACATTACTGAATCACCACTGGAGACAGCTACCCTAGAAAGTTACTCAGACCCACAGGAGACTTTGTATGAATGGGAGGAAACATGTTATGTTAAGCTACTTAGTTTATTTGTTACCACAGCAGAGCGTAGACTCTCCTGACTAAATGCACACACTGTACCTACTGTGCTTCAGGGAACATGCTTTTGGACAAACTTACAGCATTAACAAGTTGCTGATGGTGTATTACGGTGTATTCTATTCTATGTGCCACTAAGACTTACTTCAGCAGAAGTTATTAATACAGACAGGCAGAGATGTGGATACTTGAGGGCCAATTAAGAGGTAAAGTAATTCCCTGTGCCACTTATAGAATGGGGTGGAATATGCCTTTGGCTTTTCCAGTTGAACATTTACACAAAAATGATGACACATTATTTATAGGTGGACAACATTATATAGTACTACATCTGAAGAACATTATGATTAAAAACATTAAAAAAAACGAAAGTATCAAAATAGCAATGATAATTATCCTTTTTATAACGAAAGACAGAAATACATAAATTTTATAAATGTATAAGGGCTTAAAATACTTAGATAACGTAACTTCTCTGTGGTAGTTATGGCATTTCAGCTTCACTAATCCCTCTTCTATTCCTGCTAGCCCTGCTATCCCAATGACCTCCAGTCTGGAGCACATAAAATGTCCCACCAATAAGACCTGCTGTTGCTGCTGCTGCCACCATTGCTGCTTCTGGGTTTTACAGGTCAGGACTGCTAATGCTTTTATTGGTCATTCTATTCAGATGCCTTATATCACAGAATTTGTAAAAGAACAAGAGTCTGGATTGACTGTTTCCCACATTCAGTGATTCAGGCAGATAAGGACAGATAACTACGTTACTCCTGATTTGTGTGCTGCTAAGGGTAGTCCCGGAGAATGGCATTCCATCAATTAGTACCATATACGATCCAATCATTCACCAATCATTCACCTGCCTGAAAGAGGTTTGGCTAATGTTATTCTGATGTTATCATTTGGATAGCTGACAATCCAATAAGTTGGCCTAGTATTTTTCCATCTTTGACCAGCTATCCTAAAAAGCAAAAAAGACTCATAAAACTTTCATGAAATTGCCCTCATAAAATTTTAAAATTCTTTGTTTCCGACTTATACTAGGTTTATTCTCATTTTCTTTTAGGTCTTTAATAATAAAGAAAAGCAGAAGAAGCATTTGGAGCCAATATAAACTTTAATGAACTTTAATCAAAGAGCAGTCATGATTTGCATGCCTTTTCATGGCAAAATGAAATGATTAATTCTGAAAATTCTATAATATACAGGCCCTGGGAGGTTTTCCTATACTCTTCCTTATAGGTTATAGAGAATTCCTTAAAGAGACAGAACTCCAATCAGTTGCTTTAAAAAATCTAACATTCTATTAAAAAAAAAAATCTAACATTCTAAAAAAAAATCTTCTATAATATGTTATAATTGTTGGGTTTTTATGTCTTTTGTTATACATATTTGTGAGTTATTGGTGGCACCAGTGGTGAATTGGTTATAATATGTTACTATTACTCTCAACATCTAGCACTATACTCCAAACTGATTCCACTTTAAAATGAATAAAAATAATGATTACTGTTAACTTTTTGTTTTCTATATGCTAGGCAGCATGCAAGGCATATTCATATAAAATCCAATTAAACCTAGAAAATCACTCGATGCAATAGGTACCATTTTTATTGTCACTTACACAAAACAGAATGTAGGACACAGATGTCAGTAACTTAGTTAGTTGGTTAACTGCTTACTTAGTAACTTGTCTGAAGAGAAACACCAGTAAGCAGCATAATTGCCATTTTATTTTATTTTATTTTTTATTTTTTATTTTTTTTGGAAATTTTATTTTATTTTATTTTATTTTTTTCTTTATTATTATTATTATTATTATTATTATTATTATTATACTTTAGGTTTTATGGTACATGTGTGCAATGTGCAGCCAAAAAAACACATGAAAAAATGCTCACCATCACTGGCCATCAGAGAAATGCAAATCAAAACCACAATGAGATACCATCTCACACCAGTTAGAATGGCAATCATTAAAAAGTCAGGAAACAACAGGTGCTGGAGAGGATGTGGAGAAATAGGAACACTTTTACACTGTTGGTGGGACTGTAAACTAGTAAATAATTGCCATTTTAAACCCAGACAGCAGGGTCCATGTTCCAAACATTCTAATTTTTTTAAGAGGATATGATTTAGGAAAGACTTCATAATAGTTCTCCAAATACTATACCAGCAGGAACCTATCTTTAATAAATGTTAATAATGAACTATATATAGTTTTAAAATAAAAACCTTTCAAAGCAGTTGGTGCTTCAACAATTAATGTCTGTGATTGAACTCAGCAAATAAAGTCCTATATTCCAGGTTGTGTCAGATGGCAGAACATACTCTCTGTGATTTCCAACTGCACACATATTAGTGATTTGGTTAGTTAATTGAATACCGACCCTTGTAGGCTGTTGACTTTTGGCTAGTCTTTTAGGCTTGGCAAACATGAATAACAGGATGGCTAAATAACGTAGGCAAAATTATTGAAGAACAAATTCCATAGGGAACTAAGAAATGTTTTAAGAAAAATTCTCAGATAATAATGTTTATTCTTATTTCTGGAAATATATATACATAGATAAATATGTAAAGAAATACACAGAGAGAAAGACACATATTTCTGGTTATGGTCACAAAAGAAGAAAGAAGTTTCCAAGAAAGGGTTTAAGGGTAATAGATCATTTACACATAGTTACCGATGTTTAGATTATTTTGTCCAAAAGATTCCAACATTTTCAAACAATGTTACCACTAATGTACCTAAACTAAAGACAACATTTTATACTCTGTCCACTTAAGAAATTGACTCACTATGAAACCAATAGTAAATGCCATAAACTTCAGTAAAGAAGTTACCCACTGATTTCTTTAATCTTATTCTAGACTTTAATACTGCCCATATTTTTTTTTTCTTCCTGGCAATAAGTGATTAATTGTTTGACAAGCAGTTTCTGAGTTGTATACTTGAAAAAAAAAAATAACGGATGGAGGGAGGCAGAAAAAAAGAGGAGAAAGAAGGAAGGGAGGGAGGAACGTACATCATAATTCAGTATAATACATTTTTAATTTTTCTCTTTTCTTTCCAAGTCTTGAGTTCTCTTTCACATTCTCTATAATCTCCATTATTTTTCAACTGCCCCTGTTAATGCCATAACCAAACCAGTTGGTATTGAGTGATTTATTCAATAAGTATTTATTGAGTTTGTGTTATTTGCAAGGCAGTCTACAAGGGCTTAAGATACTCAGATACCAAACAGTTTCTTCTTGTTAATTATTTGGAGCACTTCTTTAGTTGTTCAGATTCTCCTGATAGAGGATGAAGGTTCAATTGTCAGCATAAAGTGAAGAAAACAATTATATTCCAACACAAAAGAAGAGGAAGGATTTAGATAAAACCAATGCAATTATCCATTAGTCAGTTGTCAAGAAACTAAGCAAAATGGCCAAATATTGTGTATTTTTAAAATATTTTCAACTGTCATACAATTGGCAGAGAGATGTAAAATTTTACACATCACATAAAACTGACATAAACTCAATGAATATACCTGTTTTACATTAAAATAAAGAGAAACATACATTAACTTTAAAGTTGTGAAGAATATGACTGAAAGTAGGAATATGCAAAATAAATTATATTTTGGCTTTGAAAGTGAATTTTATAGTTCAAAGGAATCACAATGACCAAGGAGAAAACCTGGCAGAAGGCCTTTGAAGCCTCTTCTCCCCACCCTCCACCACCCCATAAGTACTGCCTCTCCTTAACATCATTCCAAATAGCCATCCATGGAAGAGACAATACATGGAAAAAAGAATGTGATGTTGGTGAGATCCCAAGAAGGGAACAAGAAATCTAAAATTATCATTTTTGCCACCTTTTATTCAGCTTTACTATAATTTCTGCAAATGATTTGGCAAATCATTTTGTACACGAACCAGATAATTATTGTATATGAGCCAGATTTTACATAAGGAAGGATTTCAGATACAGTGCCTTTTTATTTGAATCTGTTGTTTTATTATTGGGTTTATTTTTGATGGGCGGTATAAGTGGTTATTTTGCATTACTAGGTAGTTCTGGCTTTTCATGTTCCAGTGCATAACACTAGCACCATGTGGAGGCCAGGACTGGTACTACATGTTTTCAGTTGTCAAGGAAATATAGTTACAAGCCTATTTGTGCTCACAATTTGTTTCTTAAAACAAAATTAAGAATTTGCTTTATTAAGTGATAATGTGACACTTTATGTTCTGAAAATAGCTAGTTTTCAAGAATGGGTCTTGCTAGTTAAGGGGGAAAATTTTCAAGTGTTAACAGTAAGAATTCTGTTCAGGAAATACTGCTTAATAAATGGCTCAGAATGTTTAAAAGATGACCATAAATATACCAGAAACAAAGGTGATAAATAGACAAATATGTTTTGTGAAAATGTGTTGATTAAAATTTAGCAAGCTCAGTTAAATTTTATAATTTAGAAAACTCTAAATTAATTCAGTCCTGATTTTTAACTGTCACGTCTCATACTTAAAGCATCTTTACTGTTACTGTTACAATAGGACAATGATATAATTCCTGCAGGTCCTCTTTGTATAATCACATGTTTATAGTAAGCAATAAATAATGCAAAAAATATGAACAAAAATATAAATTGCTCTAACCTCTAACTTCATTCCTCTTGATTGCCAAAAACTAAAAACAAAATAAAACAACATCTTTCCCTTGAGATCTAAATAGAAAAAACATTTTCAGCCAAGAATTTCACTTTGTATTATATAGGACTAAGAAATTATCATGTTTCCAAAGAGAAATTAGTGTATGTGTGTAGAGCTATGCCTAAAATTAATCGCAGGAGAATTTCAATGCATTGTTTAATGATCTCAAGGTAGATCACTGATCATTGTTGAGAAAAGTTATAAAAATGGAATTTCAATTGAAACTCTACTGTAGGAAATTTTAATAGCTAAGTAAGAAAAGCGAACTAGTATATCATGTTTGTACAATAAAATTAATAAGAGTTATGCAGGGCTAAAATGCAAGAAACAATAATATGTTTTACAAATAAGGGTGAAAATCAAGTTAAAGATTTCCTGAGTGACACAAGTTTTAAATAAGAGTCTACCTTGCCAGTTATTTTCAATGAAGTAAGCTTTACAGTATTAAAATCATGATGTGTTATTTATTTCCGATGACAGGATAAAAATTTATGGAAATTCATTTAAATTCCCAGAATGTGCTATTTCCTATAGTTTTTCAACTATAATGATATTAACATTGACATTTGATAAAAATCATTCAAGTATAAATTTCTTCATTCTGAATAAGCAATCAAGTTAGTTAAATATTCCTTCTAGAATTTTTCATTTTTTTCCATTATTCAGTATACAATTTCTTCATATCGTTCCTACATAATCAAATGATTCCTCTTTATTGAATAATTCCCAAACAGTATAGAAAAAATGTAGTTTCCCATCATAAAAATAAATCTCTCCCTAATCTCACTTATCCTCCAGTGAAAGATTCATTTCTGGTTCCAACTTATAGTTAATTTCTTCAAAATACTGTCTATACTCTGTCTTCATTTGTTCACCTCTCATTTTCTCCTGAATCTACTCTATCAGTTAGAATTTTGTTTGGTTGCAGGTGGTAGAAAACCCAAACAACAGTGATTTAAATATGACAAATTTGACTTCTTCTTGTAAACACAGTCCTGGGGTAAGTCCAAGGCTGGTGTGCCAGAGTAAGGATCATTACCGACATGAACACTTCCTATCTTGTAGTTTATCCATCTTCAAAAGGTAGTCGACATCGCATAGTCCAAACTCCAGCCATCACATCCTTTTTGTGGACAACAATAATTAAGAATTAATAAAGAAGGGTATAACTATGGCTTGAATGTCCCCTGCTAAACTCATGTTGAAATTTAATTGCCATTATGACCGTATTAAAAGGTGGGACCTTTAAGAGGTTATTAGGTCCTGAAGGCTCTGCCCTTATGATGGATTAATGCTATTGTCTTGAGAGTGGGCTCCTGATGAAAGGATGAGGTCAGCCAGCTTTCTTCTCTGTCTTGCTGTCAAACATGTGCACCTCCTCACCATGCGATGCCTCCCCCCATGGTATGAGGCAGCAAAAAAACCCTCACCAGATGTGGCCTCTCAAACTCAACTTTCCTGCCTCCAGAACCATGAGCCAAATAAGCTATTATTAATTAATTAGCCAGTCTGTGGTTTGCTATTATAGCAGCAAAAAAAGGACTAAGAGAGTTGTGCCTTCTGCTTTTAAAGACACTTCATAGAAGCCCCCGTGTTCCTGACCTCTAAATGTTTGAGTGCCACAGGATTTAGACCCATGACTTCATCTGTTCTCCATCCATACTCACCCAATATAGCAAATTTGCAATGTATCAACTTGGCTAAACTGAACTACCTTTCCTAGAGTTCCCTTTCGTGTTTATTTCCAATTTGGCTGAGTCAAAAAGGAGATTCTTGGGAGAATTGAAGGGTGGAAAAGAAACAAGTCATTTTTGTAAAACACACTGGTTGCTTACATGTTGGTTTCAGTGGCAGCTTTCAGGCCTGCCACTGCTGCAGCTTCCAAGGAACCTCCTTCGGCGTCTCTGTCTCCCGGGCCAGGCGTGTGTCTTTAACTCCATGACTAAGGGCTCCAGCTTCTGCAGGACACCCACATCACCAAAATCAGAGGTGACAAGAGCTGATACTGGTTTTCGTCTGTCTTCATTGGGTTCTTATTCATTGTTTGTGCATGGAGGTTTTAGCTTGTTCTTTCTCTCTTTCGTTTTGTAAGCTTCTTTTCTGACTACGCACCCTCTGTACAACAAGCTGTATTTTTAGGCAGGAACATAACTACCTTACAGTGACTTATTAATCAGCTTCCAGAAATGTATAATTTGAAATCCTTATAACAAATCCATATTTACCTTCTAGGGAAACTGCTTCTTCTATTGAACCCTGACTAGTACACCCTCTAGAAATCTTATCCAAGACCATGACTTTTCATAACATCAAAGTGCTGAGGATCCCAAATTTATACCAATAAACTCAACCATTCAACCCTTTCCACTAAATTACAGATTTTATGTCCACTTGCCTTCTAGATATCTCCACTTGCATGTTTAATAAGCATCTGTACCTTAATATGTTCTGGTTTCTAACTGGCCCTTTATTCCCTCCATCTATAAACCTACTTCCTCCCTCTAAATAAATGAACACATCTAGGTCCCTTCCCATAAATGCTCTTCTGCTCCATGTCAATTAGGATAAAAATAAAATCCTTATAGTTGTCTAAGAGGTCTTTCTTGATGCGGACTCCTACTATATCTTTGACCTTATCTATCATTTTCTTTCTCCTTCACCCCATTCAAGACACATTGAGTCCCTTGATAATTCTCAACCTAGGTAAGCGTTCTCCCACTTCAGGACCTTTGTGCATGCTGTTTTCTCTGGCTAGAAAGCTCAGCCCTCAGAAATACATGTTTTACTTGTAGTAACTCTAAATTTTTATTGGAAGTCAAAAAGTTAAGAAAGTATAATTACTAAGAAAATAAATACTGAATATAATTAATAATGTATAATTCTAAACACTAATTTCAACTATCTACAAGTATCTGTAATAATGATATTAGCTGGAAAGAATTTTTTAAACCAATATTTAGAATAAAAGAGCATGTGTTGAATCCTGGTTTAATACTATGTGGCTGAGTGGTGCCCATGATCAAAATATTTAACTTTTTCTGAGCATTATTTTCTGTCACCTGTATCATAGATGTAGTAATACTAACTTAAGTAGAATACATATTTTGAAACCCATATGATTATACTCAAACTTTTTATATACAAATATTTCTATATTTTTACATGTTCTTCATGTTAATATTAGCATATTCAAATATTCAAATAAGTTTTCCTGTTTCAATTTTTGGGTTATGAAAAGGTCTGCATGAAAGTTTATAAATATGTTAGTTGTTTTATTTGTACCATTTGAACAGTGGGTTATTTTTTTTTCCTTAAAAACTACTTCCTGGCTGGGCACAGTGGCTCACGCCTGTAATCCCAGGACTTTGGGAGGCTGAGGCGGGCAGATCACAAGGTCAACAGATCGAGATCATCCTGGCCAACATGGTGAAACCCCGTCTCTACTAAAAATACAAAAATTAGCTGGGTGTGGTGGCGTGTGCCCGTAGTCTCAGCTACTCAGGAGGCTGAGGTAGGAGAATCACTTGAACCTGAGAAGTGGAGGTTGCAGTGAATGGAGATCGCGTCACTGTACTCCAGCCTGGCAACAGAGTGAGACTCCGAAAAAAAAAAAAAAAACCTACCTCCTATAGGTACTTATGACAATAACATAAAAAGCATAATTGATTTTTCAGGATGGAAATAGCTTAGCTCTTGTATTATTCCTAATGTTTCATATTTTCAAAAGCATTACTGTAAATACAGAATGTCTCCTGTGTACTGTTGAAGAGATGTAAGTAGCAACCTAATACCTCTTTATTCTCATTAATGAAATGAATGACCTCGGCAGAAAGACAATATACTCTCTCAGAATAAAAGAAAGTTAATATCTCATCAGAACCTTTAGATTACTTACTTTTTGACTTTCTTTCAATCCATCAGCCTCTCTTATCTTTACTTTCTCCTTATCCTGCTTAGAGTCTAACATTTCCCTATTTCAATAATGCTATTGCCAATAGCCTAAACTACTTAGTCCCTCTCTCTTATTCTTCAACCATCAGGCAAAACACAAGCTCTGGATTAACATGATTATCTAATGATATGGTTTAGCTTTGTGTCCCCACCCAATTCTCAACTTAAATTTTAATCCCATAATTAATACCCAAGACTAGGTAATCTATAAAGAAAAGAGGTTTAATTGACTCACAATCCTGCGTGGCTGGGGAGACCACAGGAAACTTACAATCAGGATGGAAGGCACATCCCCACATGTAATGACGAGGACCCGGTGGGAGGTCATTGAATTATGGAGGTGATTCCCCCATACTGTTCTCATGATAGTGAGTGAGTTCTCACAAGATATGATGGTTTTATAAGCATCTGGCACTCCTTTTCTCTCCTGCCACCTTGTGAAGAGGTACCTTCCATCCTGATTGTAAGTTTCCTGTGGTCTCCCCAGCCATGCAGAACTGTGAGTCAATTAAACCTCTTTTCTTTACAGATCACCTAGTCTTGGGTATTTCTTCATAGCAGTGTGAGAACGGACTAATACACCTGCTTTCTCTATGTCTAGACACAAAGTAGCTAGGCATTGTCTCAAAAAGCCATGACAAGGAGGATGGATATTACACTAAAGGTATAAACAGTAACTCACTTGGGCTTTCTTCACTGTCTAGCAAATTTTGGATCTTTTGCTATTAAACTCATAGTCTCACTCTTCTCAGTACTTTTTCCCAAAACATTCCTTCTCAAATGTGTAGGCTACCCTTCCCCAAAATCTTTCCTCGTTTATAGCATATAACCTAGATATCTATTTCATAGAAAAAGCTAAAAACGTAACTGCATATATGCTTTCATTTCCTGCACACATTTCTGTTGATTAATTGTTGATTAAGGACGGATGTGGTATCCCTCCTTCATCTGCCATTGATATTTCTAGCTATAGGCTGAACTCTATTTCTTCCCCCTTCATAGGAACTGTACATTATAAATTGCTTGTCCCCTTTCTCTTTCAATTGCCCTTTTTAAAGTAGATGTATAAATATGCTCAAGTCTTCATATTGAAAGAAAAAGAAAAACAGCAATCTTCCTTCAAACTCCTTTTCTCTATACTATCTATCTCCTCTACAGCCTCTTCCCTGTTACAGCAAAGCACTTTAACGTCCCCTTTACTCTCTTTTTTCTATAATTCATCTTTCTTTTCAAATTGTTATTGTCAGGCCGCTGATCCCATCACATCACTAAATAGGTGAGTGATGCTTTCATGTCACAAATCACTGCTCATTATTCAGCTCTTATAAAAAATATGCAAATAAAAAAGAAAAAGTAAGAAACCAATGGCCTATAACTTCCATGTCAAGATTTTCCATGGTCTATAATAATTTCCGTCTGTCCAAGACCTACTCTCCTTAATCACCAACTTTACAAACATTTATTTCTAAATAGTTTACTTTGAAAAAAAAAATTTTGTTTTGAGTCAGGGTCTCACTCTGTCACCCAGGCTGGAGTGCAGTAGTGTAATCACAGCTCACCACAGCCTTGACCTCCTGGGCTCAAGCAACCCTCCCACCTCAGCCTGCTGAGTAACTGGGACTACAGGCATGTGCCAACATGCCTGGCTAATTTAATTTTTAATTTTTTTTTTTTTAGAGATGGGGTCTCACTCTGTTGCCATGCCTCATAAACATGCATTTAAACAAAATTATTATCAATAGTCTTACACCAAGCTTACAGATACTGAACTTATGAACTATGATTTTCTAGATATGTTAGTTATCTGTCACTGAGGAACAACATTACCACAAACTCAGTGACATAAAACAACACACTGATTATCTCATAGTTTCTGGGGAAGGAGGCTGGCACAGCTTAGCTAGGTCCTCTGCTCAGGGTCTAGCAAGGCTGCAATCAGTGTCCGCTAGAGCTGAAGTCTCATTGTAGGCTCTGCAAGGGAAGGATCTGCTTCCAAGCTTACTCAAGTCGCTGGTTAAATTCAGTGTCTTGTAACTGTAGGGCTGAGGGATTCAGTTTCTTATAGCCTGTCACTCCAAAGGCTGCCCTCAGTCCTACAGGTCTCCCAGAGATTCTTGTTATGTGGGGTTCCCCAACATAGCCTCTAGTTTCCTCAAAGTGAACAAGGGAGACAGTCCAACAAGATTAGCACTACAGTCTAATATCATGTAATCATGTAATCACACATACATAAATATATACATCTCATCACATTTGCCATTATCTATTGGCTAGAAGGAAGTCATGTGTCTCACCCACACTCAAGGGAAGAGGATCACACAAGGGCATGAACACTAGGAGGTGGAAATCACTGGGGTCACCTTAAAAATTTGTCCAACACTGAAGGGCAGGTCATGATGATGACAACCACCATCCTGCGGTGGGCTAGTGGATTCTGTTATGTCACAGAGTTCCTCGTGCCTCCTGCAGACTCAGTGCACTTGTTCACAAGGAAAGCCATAGTTGAGGAGGCATCAGCATGACCTTAGGTCTGGGCTCTTGGTGAGACCACCCACCTGGGTGAATATGACAAGCCCCCAGCCCCCACCACCTTCCTTCCCAGAGCACAAGGAGTGCAGGTGACCTCAAGTCCTGGCTGGGCCACAGACTCAGCCTGGCTGGCACCAGCGATGGCCCTGTAGTGGAGCTGTGAGGTGCACCACACAGGTCACCCTAAAACTTAGGCAGCCAACCTTCAAGATCAACATCGACTCTGAAGAGACAGTGAAAGTACTGAAAAAGAAGATTGAACCTGAAGAGAGGAAAGATGACTTTCTGGTAGCAGGTCAAAAATTATTTTATGCCGGCAAAATCCTCAATGATGATACTGCTCTCAAAAACTATAAACTTGTTGGGTTTATGGTGACAAAACCCAAAGCAGTGACAATACCAGCTCCAGCTACAACGCAGCAATCAAATCCTGCCACTGCTATGAAGTGAGTTCCTCCTCAGCAGCTGCTGTGGCTTAGGCTGCAACCCTCATCTCTGCCTTTGCTCCCACATCCACACCTATATCTATCACCCCAGCACCAACAACAGCATGTCCTGAACATGTACCTTCTAGTGCAATGAAACAAGATAAACCTGGAGAAAAGTCAGCAGAAACACCAGTGGCTACTAGCTCAACATCAACTGAGAGTAGAGCAGGGGATTCTTCTCTGCCAAACCTTTTTGAAGTTGCAAGTACACTTGTAAAAAAGGTCAGTCCTATGAGAATATGGTAACTGAGGTCATGTCAATGGGCTATAAACAAGAGCAAGCAATTGTGGCCCTGAGAGTCATTTTCAACAATCCTGACAGAGGAGTGCAGTATCTTTTAATAGGAATCCCTGGAGGTAGAAAAAGTCAGGCTGTGGTTGAGCACCCCCCTCCTCCCCACCCAATCAGGTACTACTAGGACTCCTCAGTCTTCAGCAGTGTCTTCAGCTGCTGCAACTATGACAGCAAAAACTACAAGTTCTGGGGAACATCCCCAAGAAATTTCACAGAATCAGCCTCAGTTTTGACAGATGAGACAAATGACTCAATAGAATCCTTCCCTGTTTTTCCAGCATTGCTTTAACAGATAGGTCAAGAGAATCCTTAATTGCTGCAGCAAATTAGCCAACACCAGGAGCATTTTATTCAGATGGTAAATGAACTAGTTCAAGAAGCTGGTGAACATGGAGGAAGAGGTGGAAGTGGCAGGAGAGGAATTGCAAAGTTGGAAGTGGTCATATGAACTACATTCTAGTAACGTTAGGATAAAGAAGCTATAGAAAGGTTAAAGGCATTAAGATTTCCTGAAAGACTTATGATATGAGCATATTTTGTTTGTGAGAAGAATCAGTTTTGCTGCCAATTTTCTTCTATAGCAGAACTTGAATGAAGATTGAAAGGGACTTTTTTGTATCTTACACTTCACACCAGTGCATTATACTAACTACATCCAGTGGGTTGTCTGGAAAGACTTGGGATCCTACCCACAATACTTTGTATATGGTAGATTGCTAGGGGTGGGGAGGGTGGGATCTAGGATATAGGGCAGGGATGAATACAGTGCACGTATGCTTCAATTAGCAGGTGCTGCACATCCAAACAGTATGATTGTACAGGCTGCTTTTGCAGGTCTTTATTTCTTCTATAAAGTAGGCGACTTTCCCTAGGTTTCACTCTTTTTAGTGTACTAGATTCAGAAATTTAGTGTAATGCCCTGATTTATATTTCTCTGACTTAACATTGGTTTCAGAAAGAATCATTGGTACATAGAATTTTCAGTCTTTGTTTCATGAAAACACTGGATAAGGGCTTTGTGGAATTAAAAGGAAACTCTATGGCAACTGTAAAGAGAAATGCCAAATTATTGATGGTTAATTGTTGCTGCTTTACAAAAGTTTAAAATTAATGTATAAGAAAGCCCATTCTTTCCTGTTAAATACCTGGGGTGGGGTAGGGGAGAAAGGGAAGCTTTTCTTACAATGAAAATGACTACTTTAACTATTTTAAAATTTCTTGATAACTTAATTACAGGCCTTTTTAAATTTTTTTTTTTTTTTTTTTTTTGAAACAATCTTGCTCTTTCACACAGGCTGGAGTGCAGTGGCCTGATCATGGCTTACTGTAGCCTTGACCTCCTGGGCTCAAGTGATTCTCCTGCCTCAGGCTCCCAAGTAGCTGGGACTTACAGACACACACCACCATGCCTGGCTAATTTTTAATTTTTTGTAAAGACAAGGTCTTACTATGTTGCCTAGGCTGGTCTCAAATGCCGGGGCTCAAGCGATCCTCCTGTCTTGGTCTCCCAAAGTGCTGGGATTACAGGTGTGAAGTACCATGCCCAGCTGGATGTGCCCTTCTAACATGATCTGAGAAGCTGTACAAGTATAGACAAAGTTATTTTCCTGTTTACATTTTTTGTTTGTTTGGGGGAAAAATTGCTATGTTTCTGATTACTGTTTACTTCATTGTTGTATTGCAGTAAAAGTTTTAAAACAATTGTTGATTATTTGCTTTTGAATCCCTTAGTGAAATTAGCACTTTTAGTTCCAATGAAGAAATGCAGAATTCTCTCTTCCTCTTTCCCTTTCTTCAGCAAAAGTGTGTTTATCAGCAAGTTGTGGGTCAAACTACTGCCTTTAGGGTCAAACTACTGCCTTTAAAAAAAAAAAAAAAACTCACAAAATTCTGATTCAGATCAAAATTAATGCAAACATTTCAAAACTAGATTTCTGATATTTGTAAATGATTTTCTTTATTAGTTAAGAATGTATTGCCACTGAAATAATTAGTGTTGTATTGCTTTCAAAAAGAGAAGGGGGACAGAACTGTGATCCAGCAACCCTTACTGCACTGGAAAGACTAATAAAATCTTTTGAAAGGATGAGGAGATATGTCTAGAAAAATACTTTTGAAAATATATAATCAAGATATCTCTTGGAATATTAAAGGAAAAATATTTTATAGCAAAAAAAAGTATCTGTCCACCACAGCAAAACTTGTTTTTTCCACACTTACTATTTTTTTCCTTTTAGAAGAAGAAAAGGCAAAGCTACAAAATATCAGCAACAGACTCTGGTACATTTCAGATGTTCATCTTTAACATCAGTGTGTTTGCTCCCTCAATCAGAAAACCCTAGAATTGGTTGAAAACTTGAGTGTGTTGGGGCTCAGAAAATGTAACCCTGGAATATGGTGCATTGACATGAAGCAGCCTCAAGATTTCTCTGATTCTCCCGACACCCCTGTGACACCCACCCCCTGTCTTTCAATCCTCTGTCTCTCCCAAAGCACTGAGTGAAGCTATTCTCTGAAGTTCCCTTATCTAGCTAGAAACCAGATCTGCAAAGAACACAATTGCCTTTCCTGAAATTTCATTAACCAGGGAAGATTAAAACTTGTATCGCAGAGAAAGAAACTGAAAATTAAACACCACACTTAAAGCCCAGATAAACTTCATCCCAACTATTGTCTGCTCTACAGCCCATTCAATTTCCAAAGAAAATTATTTAGCAACTATTGTTTGAGCATTAGGCCTAATCTCCTCCTAAACATAATTTACTGTCCCTCAAGTTGCCAAATTGTCCCCATCTCTCTGCTTCTCCTGTGAAGGAGTGTATATATACATGCATCTGTACCTAATTGGGTTATTGGGTGATCATTTCCCTGTGACTTCCCCATGCTATGCACATTAAATAAATTTGCATGCCTTTCTCTCCTATTAATCTTCTTTTGTCAGTTCATTTTTAACAAATCTTCAGGAAATGAACGGGGAACTTTCCTTCTTTGCCTCTACTAGTAGATTTCAAAGATCCACTCTTCAAAATAAGTGTCCTTTTTTTTTTTTTTTTGAGACAGAATCTTACTGTGTTGCCTAGGCTGGAATGCAATGGTGCGATCTTGGCTCACTGCAACCTCTGCCTCCCAGTTCAAGTGATTCTGCTGCCTCAGCCTGGGATCACAGATGCCCGCCACCATGCCCAGCTAATTTTTGTATTTCTAGTAGAGACAGGGTGTCACCAAGTTGGCCAGGCTGGTTTTGAACTCCTGACCTACTGATCTGCCCACCTCGGCCTCCCAAAGTGCTGTGATTACAGGTGTGAGTCACCATGCCCAGCCATAAGTGTACTTTTGTAGGCAATAATTATCTCACCTGTAAGATGAAAATGTACCCTAAGTCTAGTGAGACACATTTTACTTAAATAAAAATTTTAAATGTTTATGTCATGACATGTTTGTAGCATTTTATTTGTCATTCACCCTATTCTTTAAATAACGATTTTGAGTGAGACACATTTTACTTAAATAAAAATTTTAAATGTTTATGTCATGACATGTTTGTAGCATTTTATTTGTCATTCACCCTATTCTTTAAATAACGATTTTGAAGTCATGTATTCCTTGAGAAGCGTTTGCTATTTTAAAGGGATTCCAATCAGTTATTACTAATCTTTTGGGGAAAAAAAACATATAATTAAAAGGCAATTTAGGATCTATGTGAGCTAAAAAATAGATGGACCATATTCACTTCAGTTACCTTTATAACTGTGTTTCAATTGTCTCTCTTTTAATTATTGCCAATTTATTTAATGTACATAGTATGGGGGAGTCACAGTGAAATGATTATCCAATAACCCAATTAGGTGCAGGTGCAGGCATATATACATTTCTTCATAAGGAAAGGGGAGAGATGCGGAAAATTTGGCAACTTGAAGGATGGTAAATTATTTTTACGGGGAAATTAAGAAAACCAAGCTTGTAGACTATGCAGTTTGCTGTTGTTTTTATCAACCTAAATAACAAATGGACAGGGATATGCTAAAAGAAGTGATGTTTAGTCCAGAATAGGAACTGCAATGGGTATATGTGTGTCATAGTCCTCTCTGTGCATATTCAGAGATGTAAAAGAAAACAAATGTTTTTAAAGAAAAAAATGAAGAGGATTACATTTCTCTTTATTATCCTTAGTGTGATAATTATCCTTAGTGTGAGATAATTATCCTTAGTTGCAAAGATTAATAACAAGGGTGGAGTTAGTGCAAAGTTGGATAGGCAATTGCTGGGTAGATGTTCTGGCAGAAGTTTTTTGATTTATTTAGTTAGTTATGTAGTTAGCTAGTTAGTTATTTGCATAAGGTTGTGGTGGCTTTTGTGCAAGGTTATAGTTTTTTGCAGAGTCTTTTGTGATAGATTTTTTTTTTAATCAGACAATTGTGCATGAAAACCATTCCTTCATGTCCTTTCTCTGCTCCATTTTTCAGGGTTTTTTCCTTTTTTCTTTTTTTTTTTTTAACACAAGTGACTATTTTTATTCTGACAGTTTTTAACATTGTTTATAGGTAGATTTTAGCCAAGTTGTAACTAAAATTACATCTAACTTAACAATTTGCTGTTGTCTTCAATAAAAAGTCACTCTTCCATAAAACTATGCATAATTTGTATGTTGGACACAAGAAGGATGTTAGATTATCCGATTATCCAGTTATTGAAGGATCAATTATATGTCATCTGTAAGGCAATCCTCACAGCATAAATCCTAAGAGTAGCTTTATATTAAGGAACAAATAATACATACATATGCTGCATGCAAGCACACACTGCCTGTGAACAAATTTGGAGGATTTGAAGAAAGCTTTGAAGAAATGCTTATAACTTAGATTAAAATTAAGTTTAATTATATAAAGTATTAGATTTTTGGAATTTAGACAATTTAAAAATGAATTAAAATTTAACTAAAATTCCACTCTTTGGTTCTTTCCCTTCCTAACCTGGAAGACAATGAACTATTTTTTTAATGAAAAGAAATATATTGGCGTCATCATTTTTACTCATAACAGTAAGTGAAGGAAAGTCAGAATTGCAAATCATACACTTCTGGTAAAAAGCCAATACAATTACAAAATTTATTTCAGTGTTTTAATACTTGATGTAGAATTGAGCCTTGGACAACATGGGAGTTGGGGGTGCCATCCCCCAAATTGTCAAAAATTTGCATATACATAAACAGTCAACACATATTTTCTATGTTACATGTATTGTACACCATATTCTTATAATAAGCTAGGGAAAAGAAAATGTTATTGAGAAAACCACAAGGAAAAGAAAATGCATTTGCAATACTTTACTGTCTTTGTCCATACAATAAGTTTACATTGTCTATTTCCTAGGTGAATCATCTGTCTGAAATGGGGGGGCAACCCCAGTTGCAGGCCTCGATCTGGGCTACATGTCAAGCAATTCAGCTTTTTCTTATAATGTCATGACTTCTCTGCTTCCTGGGAGCACTTCCAGCATCACTAGTGACACTTTGTATGGGTCCCATGGTGTTATTCCAGGTTTAAGGTACTGCATTAAGCACAATGAAAAATGCAGAACTATGGAAGAGCACTTTTTACTGCTACACACAATTTAGTAGAGAAATGAACTGCTCACATGGAGATGATTGGTGTCATCTGGCATTTGAGCAGATATCCCCAACAGTTGAGCTCACTGCAATAGCAACAGGAGGTGGCTGGGAAATTATTGCAGTAATATAGTATGTACTACAGTTAATTTTATGCAGTTATGGCTTAATACTGCCTCTTTACATTTATTTACATTTTTCTCTATTGCAAATGTTGCCATGTAAGGTCATGTGTGCCTAAGTTTTGATGAATTTTATCTTTTTATAAATTTATGTGTATGTTATGGTAGTAAATGATCAAAAGACTAGTGTCTACATACATTTTATGCATTCATGACATACTTAGATTATTCTTAATTTTTCATATTTGTAGGCCATGTGTTTTGTCTTTTTCAAATTGTCATAATCTCAAGAAATGGTTAAAATATATTTACTGAATAAATCCACCTATACATGGATCTGCACAGTTCAAACTCATGTTGCTCAAGGGTCAAATGTATTATCTTTTGTCATCACACCTCTACAGAGATTTTTTAATATTTTCAAACAGGAGGGACCACATTGTTTTCACAATTTGTTTCTGTTTTTCTTCATGCAGGTAATATACAATGAACATCCTAGTAGCTATTCTGTATGATCTCAATAACTTTTTATTGTCTTAAATTATTATGATTGCACTAGGTTTGAAATCACTTTCCTTCTATTTTGCATTACAGGGACATACCAGAAGAATTAGGATTTTTCAAATACCTTACACTTTTAAAAAAAACTTTTTAAAATATGCATTAACTTTACAATGAAAAATGTACCTAGTTATCTCTCCTTTGTGTATATAAGTATCCACCCTTCCTGGAGGTGATTCTTCAATTACTGCTTTTCAATTGAGTAGCATCAAATGAGGTCCTTCTGTACTCTATAACTGGGCATGTCTGCAACCACTCCTTTTTTAAGGTTTAGTTTGTTATACTGAGTAATCATTATACATTCTCCTAACTTTCAGTCATCTTCACCGTGTTTTCTACAGGTCTTTTAAAATACCAAAGCCTAAGGAATTGCAACAGATCCTTATATTAGAATATTAGGCTGTCCTTTAAAATTATGTATTTCGGAAGCCCATTTATAGATATATAAAAAGTTTATGAAATAGAATTACCTGGGAAAATTAGAATATAAAATTATATATACAGTAATGGTTGTGTATACATACAAAAATACAGGAAATAGACTGAGAGTTTAACAGTGTCTCAGGAGGAAATAATTTACATAGCTTAAATATTTTCATTTTTTAATATATTCTATAATAAGCACATATTACATACATATATTTACATACATAAATATATACATATATATTTTATATACATACCCACATATATTACATATATATGTTACATATGCATAGATAATAATGAGAATTTATTTTCTTTTCATGATTGTCTTATTTTGTTGTCATTTTGTCTTTAACATGGTTTCCAGGAGTTTGAAACTAGATTCCTTTTATTTTCAATTCTACTTTTGGCTTCTCAGATATTCTATTAACTCTGCATAGAATATCACCTTATGGAAGGTTAAACTGCTTTGGATCAGAGGTCATTAAACTGCAGCAAACAAACTAAATCTGGTAGCCCACAGTGACCTAGGAGAATTCTTACATTTTAAGTAATGAAAAAATATTCAAGGAAAAATACTTTGAATACTTTTTGGTGACATGTGAAAATTAAATTTCAGTGTTCATAAGTAAAGTATTATTGAAACACAACCATACCCAGTTGTTTTCATATTATCTCCAACTGTTTTTGCACTACCCCTTCAGGGTTAAGTAGTTGAAGCAGAGACTGAATGGCTTATAAAGCTTAATATATTTACTATTGGGCCATTTTCAGAAAGTTTGCTGACCCTTTTCATGATCGTTGTTCCTTAAACTGTGTATATATACAAATCATAAGACGAAATTCATAAAAATGCAGATACTGATTCTGCAGCCTATAACTCTGCATTTCAAACAAGCTCCAGGTGATGTCAATTATTGCTCTTCCATGAACCACCCCCCAGGTAGTAAAGCTCTGGATAGCCATTTTGATGTAATATGCAAAATGTATGAGTTATTTGAAACCATCATTCCCAGGGTGTTTTCCAGTGCGTGTGTGTATGTGTGTGTGTGCACATGAGTGTGTGTGCACATGTATGTGTGACTTCACATCCCTCTTTTACTGAAAATCAATAATAATGGATCTGGGTAAGTGGTTTAAGTAAAGATAGGAAAAATATATGATAAAAGAAATGGTTACAGAGCATTGATCTCTAGGAAATGTCTAGTGGAAAATTTATAAATGTCATAGAATATATAAAATATTCAATATAATGACATATGCCAGGATATTGAGACTGAATTTTTTTCTTTTTTCTTTTCTTTTTTTCTAGAGGCAGGGTTTCACTCTGTCACCAGGCTGGAGTGTAAGTTCTCCTTTTTTATGTAATAATAATAAAAAAAAAAGTTATGTGCCTACAAAGATATTTAAATGTTCACTCCTTACATACTAATAATAAATGTGCATATAAAATCTGTAAAAATTATTAGGTTATAATTATTTAGTTCTTTTCCTTTTTTGAGAAAATTATCTCAAACTAGTTTACAAGAACAAACCAACCACCACCCGAAAATGAGTAGCTCTGGTAATTTATTATAAGTGTTGGCTATAAGCTGTAGCAATAGCTCTAGACCACTCTTTCTCACCATTAACAGAGGGACAAAGTAGGCTATTGTGTTAGAAGAGCTTTCCCAGGGAGGAACTCTGTTTGGATTCTTCTCCCTTTCTAAATTGCTTCCTTTTTCCTAAGGCTGGTAAGGTAAAAATGAGTTTGTGATTACTTCTCCATGGGAGGTCCCTTTGTCCCTCTAAGATTCAGGGAAACCAGGGAAAGGAGATCTGTAGTGGTTAGCTTATAGCAGCTCTTCTCTAGGCCTTAGGAGAACTATTATTTTACTTGGGTCAGGATTCTTTGTCTCTAGTCACAGAAGGTTGCACCAAGGAACAAGATTAGGAAAAAGACCAATAAGCTAATTTCAGTTTAGACCTTAAGCTAGAGAGCCAGTAGAATTCCTATAGTATTTGGAGACCATAAAAACAAATCAACATAAATAAATGTACATTTACATTTACAGTAGGGCGCATTCCTGAAAAATCTGGTAAATTTGAAAAACATACAAAAGTAATTTTTGGTTTATATGTAAAATAGAATGAAATTCTAGGTTCAAATAATCATGAGTGGTTTTTTTTGTTTTTGTTTGTTTGTTTTCCTGAGACAGAGTCTTGCTCTGTCACCCAGGCTGGAGTGCAGTGGCACGATCTCGGCTCACTGCAAGCTCCGCCTCCCGGGTTCACCCCATTCTCCTGCCTCAGCCTTCTGAGTAGCTGGGACTACAGGCGCCCGCCACCGCACCCGGCTAATTTTTTGTGTTTTTAGTAGAGGCGGGGTTTCACTGTATTAGCCAGGATGGTCTTGATCTCCTGACCTCGTGATCCATCCGCCTCAGCCTCCCAAAGTGCTGGGATTACAGGCGTGAGCCACCGCACCCGGCAATCCTTTTAACTACATGAATGTCAAGCTGTTAAGGGGTGTCCTAGCTCCCAGAGCTTCCAAGATGGTGGCAGGCCACTTCCAAGATGGCGGAGGGCCCCTTCCAAGATGGTGGCAACCCTTGTGTTCTCTGACCTGGGGTTCTTGGCCTCACAGATTCCGAGGAATGGAATCTTGGGCCATGCGGTGAGTGTTATAGCTCTATTAGAAGCTGTGGGTCATGGAAGAGAACCTAGAACCCAGTGACTGGTGTTCAGCCCGATTAGGATGAACCCAGGCACTTAGCCCTGCAGGAACAATGGCAAGCCTTTAGCCGGATCTGGAGTGGCAATGGGAGCCTTGCTGGATCAGGAGCACAGCGGACACCCTGCCAGATCCGGAGGTATGGAAGTCAGCAGGGGATCTGTGACAAGGGCAAACAGCAGTGGTGGACAGCCAGCGAAAGCTCAGCTCCAGCCGTAACAAACATGGACCACAAGAGAGTGAAGTTGCAAGATTTAATAGAGTGAAAACAGAACTCCCATACAAAGGGAGGGGACCCAAGGAGGGTAGCCATTGCCAGCTCAAATGCCTGGGTTTATATCCTGATCATTGTCCCTCCTGCTGTACTCTCAGGCAATAGATGATTGACTATTTCTTTACCTCCTGTTTTTGCCTAATTAGCATTTTAGTAACCTTTCTTTACTACCTGATTGGTCGGGTGAGAGCTAAGTTGCAAGCCCCGGGTTTAAAGGTGGATGCGGTCACCTTCCTAGCTAGGCTTAGGGATTCTTAGTTGGCCTACGAAATCCAGCTAGCCCTGCCTCTCAAAGTGAAATATTTCAAAACTATGTGAGAAAGTCTTCCTAGGCTGGGCACAGTGGCTCACGCCTGTAATCTCAGCACTTTGGGAGGCCGAGGCGGGCGGATCATGAGGTCGGGAGATTGAGACCATCCTGGCTAATACAGTGAAACCCCGTCTCTGCTACAAATACAAAAAATTAGCCAGGCGCAGTGGCAGGCGCTGTAGTCCCAGCTACTCAGGAGGCTGAGGCAGGAGAATGGGGTGAACCCGGGAGGCGGAGCTTGCAGTGAGCGGACATGGCACCACTGCTCCAGCCTGGGCCACAGAGTGAGACTCTGTCTCAAAAAAAAAAAAAAAAAAAAGTTTTCCTTATGCCTTATGCTTTCCTTAAGCCTTAATTGATTTGAATTGCAGGACAGCTAGCACCCCTGGCTACCAACCATAACCACTAACAGTGTCCCCAGTCATTGTGAAACCAAAAATTCCTTACAAACAGCAAAAGCTGATGATACAAAACCTATTAAGAATCTATGTTATAAAGCAAAATATCAGAATTAGTAATAATCATAATAATACTTAAGGTTTCATGATCTGTTACCTGAACCTTTCTGGCAACAATTTATCTCTGTGACTTAAAAATTATGTATCTTTGAAAAATAACTTCAAAAGCACAAGAAAAAAAAATCACTGTAAGTTCAAGTTGAATATTTGAATATTAATATGGGCCAACCTACCTATTCATTAATTTCAGGCATTTTTGTTAGCTTCTCATTCTTCTTTGCCCACTTAATTCTGAGCTTGGTTTACAGCTAAATTTTCTTTTACTTACTGGTTCAACATCTACAGAGGACATCTCTGTACCTAACACACTGTTAGCATTTCTTAATCTGCTTTAGCCTTTCAATTGCAACAGGATTATTTGATTATATTTGA
The DNA here is from genome assembly GCF_028885625.2 of Pongo pygmaeus. NCBI lineage: Eukaryota > Metazoa > Chordata > Mammalia > Primates > Hominidae > Pongo > Pongo pygmaeus. The sequence continues at coordinate 94,419,698 of NC_072379.2, read as the reverse complement.
TATGGAAGTAAAATTCGGCTTTTTTTTTTTTTACTTAATGAACATATTCTAACTCTGTCTATCAACATTCCTTTCTATTTATTTTTACTAAATTCTATAAAATTAGAAATTTTATGCATTCAAAATTTTTGTACACAAGAACACCATTTAGCTTCTATTGGTATCTGGTCTTATTCTTTTCCATGTTAAGTAGATTTCTCTTTGAAGATCTGTTTTAAATTTCCAGTAAACGTGAGACACCTGAATGGGTAGCATAAGAAACCGATCGTACTGCTTTTCTTTATACAATATTATATTTCCTGGGAAATGAGCCAGAGTCTGATCTAACTCATCTCTAGTACTTTGAATATTCTACCACATATTGCCTTGCAAAATCTTCCACAAACAGTAATAAAATATATTCTTCCGAAATAATTTGATTTCCATTCAAATATATTTGCAGATCCTAACAATCCTATAGAACTTTATGTTAGAGTGAGAAGAGTTTTAATTTCTTTTCTTTTCAACTCCTAAATTGTGACCAAAGGCTTTTCTTTTTGTTGCAAAGTTACCATTCTTAATGAGTTTAATTTTGTTTTTCCTCTTTTCTTTTTCTTCCACGTTAGAATGTGCTGTTAAATCAAGAGTCCAGGTGCAAAGGTGGTTTCTAAATGGAGAGTTAGGGTAAGTTTTTTCCACTTTTTGTGATTTAGGATTGGGCTCCCAGGTTGATTCATACCTCTAAAAACAGCAGAATTTATTTTTTGCTTTTCTAAGGCAGAGGTCACTTTGACAATTTTTAAAGCGCTTTAAATGACTACTTTAAACAACCTGCAGACCAAGGAAGTTCTCATAGCTCTGGAAATGGAAACAGCTGGACTAGTTCAGTGGAGATGATTCAGCCTGAGTCACAGACCCACACCCAAATGGAAAGTGTAAACCCTGAAGGCCTTAGGGGATCCCTAGAGCCAGGAATCCCCTCTGGGACCTACCACAGTCTCTGGACTGGCTCAGGTTTCAGAGATTATTTTTAGCTCCTCTTTATTTATCCTATGGTTCTCCATCCTTTTCATCATAAGTTATAGTATTCTTTATTTACATTTCCAGTAAGTACTGGTGAGTAAGAGTAATTGCAGAATAAATTAAGATATGTCCAGTGGACACTTGACATGACACAACCCTAAAGAAAACATCGACCTAACCCATATCTTCATTTAGTCTAAAAGTCTGGAGGAGTCTGAATATTCTTGGAGTCCCCAGAGGCAACAGCACTTCATGTTTAACTTATAGGCAAGCAGACTTAATGAAATACAGCATACAGGATACACAGCACATTTCCCCACCCACTCAAAAATACTTTCATAAAAACAGTAACCCGTGTTTACTCTGGCCAGGAACTCCAAAACATACCCTTCAGGCTTGTTCTTCATTAATATATCACAACTGCTTTGTGACATGGACATGGTTATTATCTCCATGCTCACGCAGCTCATAATTGGTAGAGCCAAAAAATGAACACAAGATCTTTGACTCCAAAGCCCAAGTTCTTACCAATTATGATGACTAAAACTAAAAACCAGTTGTATGTTTTTTCCTGAATATATTCAACAAACTTGCGTTGAGCAAAAACTGTGTTCAAGCACTGTGCTAGTTAGAGAGAATTCAACAATAAATAAAACTGACAAATGACATAATGGACTTACATCTCATGAGGAAAGTAAATAATACAAATGAGTCGAATAAATTGTATTGTGTAAATGTGATAAAGAAAAAACTCAAGAAAAGAAAGTGGGGTCATTGAGATGATAACATTTAAATCCTATGATTAGTAATGATCTTTCTGAGAAGGTGATAATTAAACCAAGACCTGTAGGAGGTGAAGAAACAAGCCCTTCTCCATCCTCAACCAACCTAGCCTCCAGGGAAAATAGCATTCCAGGCCAAAGGGACAAGTTTAAAGGCTGTGAAGCACCTGGGAGCATTGCTAGAATGACCCAAGAAGAGCAAGAAGACAGATGGGTTGTAGTGAAGTGACAAGTAGGAGAGGCTAGGAAAAGATGAGACCTGAGAGATAATAAGGCAAGGAAGTGGAGGCTTCTTCTCAGATGAGAATAAAAGCAATTGTCTTTCAAACAGAGTTGAGACATAATCTGATTTATGTTTTTAAAGGGATACTCTGGCTTTTGTATTGAAAATAGACTGGGAACATAAGGAGAGAAGAACTATCAATCTGGTATACCTGTTAGGAAACTGTTACAATTCAGAAAAAAAGATAATGTTTGCTTGGACCAAAGAGAGTATTGAAATTGATGGAAAATGATTGATGTACGTATTTTATAGGTGGAACTGATAGAATTTGCTAATCAATTGTATGTATAGTAAATAGCTGGGTCAGGCCTGAACATTTGGAAGAACGGAGATTTATTAGCTGAGATGCAGAAAGCAGTAGGTGTAGTAGGTTTAGGTATTTTGCTAAGCAAATATAGTGAAGAAAGAGAGACAAGAGAGTAGAGAGAGTATCCAGAAAAATGATCATAATGATTGACCATAGACTGTCACTGGGCTGCAGAAAAATGATCAAGGTGGACTGGGAGGGGAGTGTAGAGGTGGTAGGATCAAGGACTGTAGGTCTGTGTGAGGCTGCAGGGTTGCTGGAGTCAGTACTGGAGGAGTGAGGAATTTAATCAACGCCAACTCTAGATTCCTGAAGTCAAAAAACTTATTAGAATATGTCCTAGCAGAGCTCTTAAGAGAGGCTAGCTTCTGGGACTCTCCTGTAGTCTATTTCAATATTAGCTTTAGATAACTTTTAAAAACAATTATTAATTTAAGGACTGAATGATTTTCTAATTATCTAAAAATTAAAGTCGTCACCACTTAATATTTGAATACTTTATAAGATAGGATTTGCCTATTTGGGATATATTTGAGAATTCCCAGAATAAAATAGATTGTCCCATGTTAGCAGTCAAAGCATATCTTTGGGCCATGAGTTACTGTATTATAAAAAGATTTCAAAATGAAATAAAATGTATTAATATGGAGATTAAAGGTTAATTATTAATTTGTGTTATTTTTAAAAATGGAACACACATTCAGAATTTAAAATTTTAATATTAATCTAATGATTGGCAATCTTTTATGAAATCATTTTACCAACATCGGTTAATTCTTACAAAATAGATTATGATAAAATTATATTCTCCTAAAGTATATTTTTAAAATAAATGTGAATAGTTCATATTCAGACCATACAAATACTTTATATGTATAATTCAGACTGTACAAATACTGTATATGTATAACCAATCTCGTAGGAAGGGGGTTGGATTCTTATCTCCATATGTTTAATTCGAGATACCAGATAGCTCACCTTTCCAAAATATGACCACCCCGAGCACTGAAATATAAACCACTAAATCCTTTTCTATTGTGTGTCCAAAGATCCCTAGTTCAAAACCTATACATTACTTTTGAGGTTTAAGATACCCCCAATTTATTTTCTATTGTCATTATCTATTAATAAAGCAGAAAAGTCATGGAGAAATTAAGCATTGATCAAGTAAGCTTTGTTGGAGTATATGGGAAGAAAAAGATCCCAAGAAAAAGAAATGGGCTGGGTGCAGTGGCTCATGTTTGTAATCCTAGCACTTTGGGAGGCTGAGGCAGGTGGATTGCTGGATTGCTTGAGCCCAAGAGTTGAAGACCAGCCTAAGCAATGGGGCAAAACCCCATCTCTGTAAAAAATACAAAAATGAGCCAGGCGTGGTGGTGCACACCTGTAGTCTCAGCTATTTGGGAGGCTGAGGTGTGAGGATGACTCGAGCTTGAGAGGCAGAGGTTACAGTGAGCCAAGCCTGTGCCGTTGCACTCCAGCCTGGGACCCTGTCTCAAAAAAAGAAAAAAAAAAAAAAAGAAATGACCTAAGGGAGGCAGGTCCCAAGTGAGAGATAATACAAGGACAATATGGTGTTAATGAGTTGAGATACTCATTTGGAAGAAGAAAAAAAAGACAACATTTCTACCTTTTTTTTTTTTTTTCTTTTTTCCTTTTTGAGACAAGGATCTCACTCTGTTGCACAGGCTAGAAGGCTGGAGTACGGTGGCGTGATTATAGCTCAACCTCCAGGGCTCAAGCAATCCTCCCACCTCAGCCTCTTGAGTAGCTGGGACTATGGACACACGCTACCATACTTGGCTGTTTCACTTTTTGTGGAGACAGAGGTCTCGCTATATTGCCCAAGCTGGTCTTAAACTCCTGGGCTCAAGCAATCCTTCTGCCTCACCATCTTAAAGTTCTGGGATTACAGGCATGAGCCACTGAGCCCATCAGTGTTTCTACTTTAACAGTTAACCTCATCAACACTAGCAGCAATTCTTTTGATTCAAATACAGCAGATATATTTTTTATTAAATGATTATGATCTTGGTTTAAAAAAATTTTTTTAAAAAAGCAAACAAATTACATAATACCTTTAATAATAAAGGTATAAGGAGAGTTTCAGCCATATGTATTTCTGTAACAATGTAAGTGATTGTTTTTGTAATGGAAATAATGTATTTTTGGCGGGGAAAGGAACATACATGTTTAATTTTATGAATAATGAAGGTGGAGTAAAGGCCAAAAGAACTTATTATTATGTATAAAAATGTTATTTCAACATTATTATTATCTACAAAACCAAAATGGATTTAATTAAGGTGGGCAAGGAAGGACATATTTTAAATGAGAGAATTTTCTTATGCCTAAATTGGATACTAAAAACATTCAATACTGTTTATCTGTATTATTTTATTAACTTTGAAAATTATTATTATATTGTCATTCATTTACATCCTGATTTAAAGAAAAGTTTTATAACTAGTTTTGGAACAGAACCTATTAGATCCCTGCTAAGGTCCGTTCTTTAGGAAAAGACTTATTTTATTCCTTTTGAATAATCTTGTATACTTATGAGGTCGAATGGGTAGTCAAGGAAATAACCATGTTCTCAAGATGTGGCCACCGTGGTGACCATACAGTCAACACAGTAGGCTCCAGCGTTTGCACTGTAGTCCAGCTCGTTCAAGCAAAGCTAACTCCAGTAGGGAATTTCCCCTGTAGGGAGCATGTGCATTTTGGTTTTACCTGTCCTCCGACTGAACTGTGCTCATTGTAATAGTAGAAAACACACCCCTGGATGGAGATTTAAAGTGCTGATGAGACACGTGATGTATGAATAAGCATGTACAGCCACTGCACATGTGGACTACCCAGACCATGCTTACTAGTAACACCTCTTTCCACCTCCTTATGAATAATTACGTAAAACTCCCATAAAGGGAGTCTCCCTAGTGCCAGTCTCTCCTGTCTCATCCTTATGAGCAGCCTACCCTGAATACTCTCTCTCAGTGTGTACTGTATATTCTGCACCTAACTTTCAAAATATTATTTTCCTTTGCAGTAAATTGCTGTATGCTGCATCTTCTTTGCTATGTCTCTTGTTTAAATTATTTTAAACTGAGAAGACCAACCACCAAGGTTTCATAATAGCCATCAACATTCTACACTCATATCTACTACTTGTATCAACTCTTAATAATTATGATGGGGCAAGAACTGCTCTAAACAGTTTCTATGTATTAACACATTATACAAATTTTATGTAGATTATATTATTAACCCATTTTATAGATGAGGAATCCAAGACAGATATGTCAAATAACTTGCTGAAGATTGTGTAATGAACCAAAGGCTAAGCTGGTGTTTACATGTGATACAAGTATACTGTGAAGAAGCCAATATGGTCAAATGACTCAGATTGTCTACCTGTAAAAAGACTAAAGATTGTTCTGTTTCTACTAACTTCAATGGAGTGGGATAGTGAGTATCAGGTTTTAGTGGGTTAAGACGTGAATTCAAAGTCTTAAAGTGAAGACATTAAATTTATATAAAATGACAGGTAGTATTAGATTTTATTAATTGTCAAGGTTATCAGTTCCTGCTGGGAAAGGAAGTGTATGTATGTTGGGGTTTGTAGGTGGGAAGTGGGTCAGAAAAGGCTTACAAGAAGAAATAAGAGCTGTATTGAACATGAAAGACAAATAGAAAATTTCCAAAAGATGAAAGGCTGGAGGAAAGGGCAAAGGATCTGGACTGAGAGAATGGGATGAGGAAAGAAGGCAGGGAGGAGTTTAGAGTGGAAGAGGAAGAGAGCAAAGATGAAGCTAGAGATGTAGGAAAGGGTAAGATTATGGAGGCCTTGGATGATCTGCCAAAAGCTTTAACTTTATCCCTTATGTAATGAGACATCTTTTGATGATTTGAAGCACAGGCTTCAAATGTTTGAGCTTATGTTTTACATAAATCACTTTGGCAGCTTTGAGGAGGCTATGTTTGAAAAGGGAAAATTTGGTAATAGAAGGTTGCTGCAGAGATCCAAGAAAAAGAATGCATGATTTTAGGAGGAGTGGCTACAGTGTCTGGGAGAAGAGAACATATGTATAAACATGCAAGAGGTAAAATCAGCAAGTGTTAGTCTATTTAGTGGTAAGTAGTGAGCAAAAAGGAGGCCTCATCTCCCGGTTTTCTTGGATAGCAGAGTTCTTGTTGTTATCAAAATTAAGAGAAAACACAACTACAAGTGCAGGATGATGCACTAAATTCTAAACAAGGCTCCAGGAAGACATATAGTGGAGACGTAAGGTAAAAAATAGAATGTATAATACTTTAGGAAGATACAGACTGAAAGGTGTTTATGGGCAGTAACCAGCTCCAACATGTTCTCAGGAGAACAGTCACATTTAAGTTTCAGACAGAAGAGCCCAGGAGGAATAATCTATTAACCAATGATAGGGCATAAAAGATCCAAGGGAGTAGAGAGAGAATCTCAAAAAGGAAATAGAAACTAACTCTAAATATAAACTCTAATAACACAAGAACCTTTGGATATGGCAATGGGGGTTGGGAGTTGTTGGTTTGCTTAATGATGCAGTCACTCTCAGTAGACATAGAAGCCAGATTATAGTTGCTTGAAGAGGGAGTAAAAGGCTTAGGATTTCATGAATTCCTTATTTTTCCAAATGACCCTCACCTTGAACATGTTCTGTAGGTGGCTGTCTTTGGTCTCTGACTGTGTTGGAAGGGAGGTTCATAATTTCTATCACTATTTTCAGCAGTTTTACAACGAAAGCTTTAAAATTTAAGAGGCAAAATAACTTTATGTTGTAAATCTATGTGACAAATTTTTATCAGTTGGTACTAACCTATGATATTCTCAGAAATAGTTTCCATTTGAAATTATATGGAGAAACATGATCTGTAATTTGCATCACCAGGAGAGAAGAATGTTGGCATATATATATATATATATATATATATTTATATGCTAACAATCCAATGATTATATGTTAGCTAATGTACAATATATAAAGATATTTCAGAATTATTTCTACTATTTATTTTTATTTGTACATCTTGGGTTTTTTTCTCCTTATAAGTATATAAAGACAGTGATTGTGGTAGGTTCTATAATTTTTATTGTCTTAGAAATAGCCAGATCTGTGCAATTATCACTATGTCACTCAATAATTTAAAACTTTATTTGATAATCTGAGGATGTGATTATTTGCACACACTAACAAGCATTATGGACATCTAAAACCTAGAAATCAAAAATTTTCAAAGCTTATTTGTTTTTATGGCCCCCATGGGGACAACTTGCAGCTCAAAATTCAGCCTTCTGGTATCCTTAAACTGGCAGTGGAGACTGAGAGAGATCCAAAAGGTATTTAAGCATTTAGACTTGTTACTTAGCAAGAACTCTACATTATATGACATCAATTCCCTCTTTAAAGAATGGCCCTCAAGTACATGCAGCTCCTCTTCATCATTTTCATTACTAACAAACACAATGCAAACATATACACTTTTAAAGAAAAAGAAGAAACATATAAAACAAGGTGGTTGGCCTGATTTTCTGATTTTTTTTTTTAATATTTGGTGAAAATTTCTGGAGATTTAAAGACTAGATAATTATCTCACTGCTTTATACTTTTACAAACACTTTGGGGTCATCATTGAGAACAGTTAGTTATCTACTATTACCACACATATTTATGTAACCAAACCCTATTCTGTTCATATAAATTGTTTAATACTGCAATAATATGAGTCACTGAACTTAAGAATCATATTTTGTCAAAAAGTTTTATATTTTTGTCATAGCCATTAGAAGGTTATAATGTGCTCATCTGTGAATTTTAAATAAATTTGGTGGGAATAATTGCCTGATTGTATGTTTTCTTAAGAAACAAATTGATATTAGCTGCCAAGTTATTTAAAATTCTCTCTGGTTTCCACCACTGTGTAAGTTAGAGGTTATCTTTATAAAATCCCAAGGACTTCTTGAAGAGTTACAGGAAATCATACTTTTTGCTACGATTCTAATTCCATGGCTATTTCCTCAATTTCAAATTTCTGAATGTTTGACACAACTGAAATAATAAATGGGGTGGGGCAAACTCGTTAGCGTAGGCAGCTGTGAGAAATCTAACAAAGTGCCCTGGGCTTCTGTCTGTCTCCCAGAAGATGAAGTGAGCAGGTGCCTGAGGTGTGCTCCTGTGGAGGAACCCTCGGGCAGAGCTTCAGAACTCATAAAGGTCTAAGGCTGTGGGAATCTAATGTCTAGGGCTGTGGGAATCACCTTGGTGGTTTCAGCAGCTGTGATCTGTACTGAATGCCTGACGAACTCCCTTCCTCTCAGGGAGGAATGGATGGAATGTGGATTCTCCACTTTACCTAGGGCTTTGAAACAGCAGGGAGCTCTTTACCATCTCTAAGGCCTTAGCAAGATGAAGGTATTTAAGACTCATAGGTAGAGGGGCCAGGGCTTCCCTATAAGTCAAAGTGAGGGACGCTGCACAATTAGAACTTACCACAATTATCTTGGTTTTATTTCAACATATATTTAAAAATTAAAACCAAACAACAAATTGAAGAATAAGAGTGGAGGTAAACAAGTACATTATCTTAAAAGTCTATTTATAGATTCAGCATGGGCCAGATCTTGTACTCAGAAAATGGTGTTGCACAAAATTGTAATGTAATCTTTATGGCCATAAATAACGTAATCATGTGTAATGTCTACCTAATTATGTGGATTGAAGAAAGCTGACTTCAAGCATTTTAGAATCAGAGGGTTGGTATGTATTGGATACATAATAATAATGAGTTGCATAACCTCGGGAGATAATTTTACCTCTCTGGGCTCTCTGAAAAATAAAGAAGTTGGACCAGGTGTTCAGAATCCTATTATCTCAAGTCATGAAGTTTTAAATTATAACTATTGGTCTATTTTAAAATTATAAGCAGTATATGATTCACTAATTGTTTTTGTATTATTTTAGTTTTTTATTTTTCTAAGTATCAAATCATTCACGCTTGGAACAAAAAAGAATCAGAGATTTTTTTTAAAAAATTAAGAAAACCTATAAACCCAATATCCTAACAAATCTAAAGTGAACATTTTTGTGTCTGTAAGTGTAAACTTCTTGTAATACATACACATTTTATTAAATTGGGATTATACCATTCATGCTATTTCATTATTCACTTTTTGTCTTAAAATGTATTGGCCGTGCGTGGTGGCTCATGCCTGTAATCCCAGCACTTTGGGAGGCCAAGCACTTTGGGAGGCCAAGGCGGGCGGATCACGAGGTCAGGAGTCTGAGACCAGCCTGGCCAATATGGTGAAACTCCGTCTCTACTAAACACACACACACACACACACACATTAGCTGGGCATGGTGGTGAGCGCCTGTAATCCCAGCTACTCCGGAGGCTGGGGCAGGAGAATCATTTGAACCCAGGAGGCGGAGATTGCAGTGAGCCAAGATTGCGCCATTGCACTCCAGCCTGGGCGACAGGGCGAGACTCTGTCTCAAAAAAAAAAAAAAAAGTGTCACATGTATTTTCTATGATTATATTTATTTTGCTAATAAAGGTTGCGTGTTTTTCTGCATGTATATTTTATGTATAAGCCATCTTTTATTTAAAAAATCGTAGTAATGCTGATGAAGACTATCAATAAATATCAATAGATTATGTTCAGTAACATTATTAATGAACATTTAAGTTAGTTATTTCTGCTATTATTTATGCTTCAGTAAGTACACTTACATAGCCATGGTTATGAATTTCTCTAAGTATTTCCATAAGATAAATTCCAAGAAGTAGAATTGTGAAATCAGAATTGTGAGTGTGTGTTTTAATATGACAGCTATTTTTAAATTAAATAACATACACATTTTATGAAATACACAAAAATCACGTTCAGTCATAATTTTAGTGTAATACTTAGTTGAACTTCCATTAAGTGATTTTTCTGTAAATATATCTTTTAATATTGTTGAGATTAAATGCATTTGCAAGAATATATTTTGAAAGTAATGGTGTATTTGTCACTAACATTGGGGCAAGAGAGAAAAGAATAAGTGCTAAAATCAGGCCCCGAATTTCTCATACAGTTATTAGCAGAGACATACACGAAGCAGGTCTGTTACTCTGGGACCTGGCTGGAGTAGAAGTAAAGAGCCTTGGGCTGCTGTCCCTCTTGGCCCACATTAATTTTTTTCTCCTACTTTTGCACATGCTGTGGGTGAGCGATCCCAGAGAATTTTAAGTCTAAGGCCATAGACTCAATGTAATTATTTTCTAAAATCTGGATTGATACCAACTCAGAAATAACTATTTGGCTACAAATTAGTAAAAACTACCATTTAAAAACACCCTTTTATCAGGCACCATGCTTTATGCCTTAAATGCATTGTTTGTTAAATTTGCAAGAAGAAAAATAAGAAAGAAAGAAACAAGAAAACAGGAGTTCTGCACTTTAGGTTCTGTTGTGCCTGTGAAAAGAAGAGGTATTGTTGAGGACATTACGCTAAGTGAAATAATCCAGTAACAGAAAGACAAATGATGCATGATTCCAATTATATGAGGTATCTGAAGCAGACAAATTCTTATAATCAAACAACGGAATGGTGTCTGCCAGGAGCTGGGAGGAAAGTAAAAGAGGGAATTACTAGTAAACAGGCATAACATTTAGTCAAGCAAAATGAATAAGCTCTAGAGAAATGCAGTACAATGTTTTACCTATAGTCAACAATAATGTGTATTGTATTGTAGGGGTGGAAAGTTGTGATACCTTTCTTCACTCATCATAAGGGTCATGGCCGCACTCCTATAACAAAGATGGGTTAACAAGAAACAAATTTACTTAATCAAAGTTTAACATGACACAGGAGCCTTCAAAAATGAAGACCCAAAGACGCAGAAAAAAATTGTCCATTTTTATACTTAGATTTGATGAAGAATGGAGAGTTATGAGGAAATGTGATTGGACAAAAGGGCATGATCTAAAGGTGATTGAGGAGGGAAACCTAACAAGGACTGTCTGTTCAGATTCTTCTTGGCCTCCCTGTGTAGCATTTCTTGCTCCAGGGTAGGGGGCAGGACCCATCTGGAATTAGCATCTTCAAGGGAGAAGTGAGAAGGGGAACAGTGACCTTTCTAGGTTTTATGGCTTGCTTTGAAAAAGAGGGGTTCTCATTTCTAAGACCTGCTTTGGGGAAGTTATAGTCAGACTTTCAAGATTCGCTTCTGAAAGAAGGAGTGGGAGACAGGACGGCAGGAGAAAATGAGAGATAGATTGCTTCTGAGGCCTTCCAGTGTCCTTCAGTTCAAAGTACTCAACACACCAAGGCACCATACTTTGGGGTATCATATTCTGACCCTCAATATTACACTTAAAAATTTGTTAAGATGAAGCCAGGTGCGGTGGCTCATGCCTGTAATCTTAGCACTTTGGGAGGCCGAGGCGGGCAGATCACTTAAGGTCAGGAGTTCAAGACCAGCCTGGCCAACCTGGTGAAATCTTGTCTCTACAAAAATACAAAATTTAGCCAGGCATGATGACGGGTGCCTGTAATCCCAGCTATTCGGGAGTCTGAGGCAGGAGAACAGCTTGAACTGGGGAGGCGAAAGTTGCAGTGGGCTGAGATCGCACCATTGCACTCCAGCCTGGATGACAGAGTAAGACTCCATCACAAAAAAATAAAAATAAAAAATTGTTAAGATGGTGGATTTCATGTTCAGTATTCTTACCACCGTAAGATTTTTTAGAAATGTAAAAATTGATGCATAGAATTATTTAAAAACCTGCCCAAGATTAAAAAGCTAGTAAGTGGATGATTGAAATCAGATTTGAGGCTCTTCATCCATAATCCTGTTATTTGTCTTAACTCATCATGTTTTATTTACAGTATGTTTACAGAACATCACAAATTCATCTCAATACAAGGATCACCTGAAACTCACCACTTATACTATTTGAGTGAAAATAGTTATAACCTTGTTCTTCTTATGTCTGGTAATGTTTGTTTAGTCTCATACATTTCTGTCCTAAAAACATTAGGTGTGGGATGAATTCTGTTTCTTATCCTTTTTCCTGGAATGGGTGAGTTGCTCTAACTTGCTAATTTTCCCCCAACCGAGTTCTATGGTTTCTCTGCTAGTGTAATACTTATCCCAATCTTATTTATTCATTTATTTGGAGTCTTTCTTTTTTGTCACTATTTAGCAGATAAGCCCTTTGCACAGTGAGTCGAAGGCTAGCTTTTGTTAAGCATACTGATCAGTAAGAGATTTTTTTTCTTAAATTGGTGTGGGATTTGAGGAGATACTAAATAAGATTATACCTCTGTTTTATAAAAGGTGCATATGTATTAAATGCTTTCCATCATGTAAATCTTAATATTTTATAAAGCCTGTGTATCCTCTCCAAGTTGTATGGGTTATTTCTCCCTCTTTAAATAGCTGAAAGAAATGGAATCACAGAAGTGTTACGTGACTTCCCCAAGGTTATTTAGCAAATCAGCTGCAGAATTGCAGAGTTTAGTTCAAATCAGCTAAAACTAAGGGAGTGCTTTTTAAAAATAAAGCTGTAAAAGCTTTAAAATAATCACTAGAGTAGACTAGAACTACTTAATGAAAGCTAGACAATCAAAGAGGTTGTTTTACTTTTATCAAAGGCAAATATTCTAAAAGTATGTAGCTGATCTTAAAAGATACTGAGTTTTTCAATCATAAAGCATTCTCAGATAAATAAGATTCACACAAGGGATTACATCTGTTTAGTCCTGCTCAAGGTTATGAAGCAGGTATAATAGAGAAAGGCTTTTAGAAATCTACTTGAATAAGCCATTTTGATCTTTTTATCTTAATTGCTTTTTATCTCCTGATAGTTTGCTTCTCAGCTTTGGTGTTGGGTTAAAAAAATTTTTTTGGTCTGCCTTTACTTTGTGCTTGTTTGCCTGTTGTAATGAAAATTGTGTGTCTGTAATATTCATTCCAAACTATATTGTTTATACTCTTTGTTTAAATGGTTCGTTTCAGAATTATTTAAGAAGATTTCTCTACCTAAAATGAACATTTTGAAGAACCATTTAGGAGTAAGAGAGATGATGACTAGTGTGTTTTGTGTTAAGCACAACTGTGGCTCAAAGTGTGAAATCTTTGCTACATTGCAAAAATAGTTTCAATCCCTCTTCATTAAAGCAAATAATTTGGTTGCCTGAAAGTCTAAAATACCTGTGTCATCCAAACAGAAATCAAAAGGCTGAGATATGTGTGGCATTTGTTATTTGAATTCCTACACCTTTCTGTGCTAGTGTTAACCAGCAGGTAAATTGTGAAATGCAATGAAACGCAAAGCTTAAAATAAAATCAGGTCATAAGCCGATCTATTTACAATTTGATATAATATTAACAAATTCTTACTGCAAGTTTTATGACATTTATTTGGTGTAGGAGAGAAACCAATCTTACTTTGAATACCTAACACATGTAATTGGCTCTTCTATAAAAACGTGATCCTTTAATGTGACTCCTTAATATCTGAAAAGTCATTGGGTAGGGGAAAAAAAAAAACCCAGAAACATGCAATAACATTAACATATATGAAATCAAGAACAAAGCAAATCTAAATAGTGTTTTAAAAGGATCTATATTATATTTTACTATGAACAGCTGATACAAGAATTTTAAATAGGCACTAAATCATTCTGAAGCACTCTGAAAACGCAAACTTTTTTGAGAGAACAGTTTTTTATAGTGAACGCTGCTGTGTGGAATGAGCAGTGTTCACTATAGGATTGTGGAAACATAAGAAATAACTTATTAAAAGTGTTAAAAAATGGTTTGATGAAACTTATAGCTCCATGACTAGAGATATCTGCATATACTATAATATATATGTATATGTTGTTTTGGTTTTTCTAAGTTGGCTTTGAGGTCTCTCTTAGGAAATTGGCTATAAAATCTAGCCCTGCCCAGATGGGGCTCCAGGGAATTTGGTCATGGATGTTTACAGTGTGTCTTTCATGGGATACTTCTTCATCCTGGTGGACAGCCTAATGGCTAAAAGTCCAACTTGTAATCAGGTGTCATGTTCACAGGAAACTTCTTTATAGTGGCAGATGCTCTCATGACTTTTGTTTCACCTGTGTCTCATTTATTCCTACTAAGATTGCCACTCTCTTGGAGAGCCCTGACTGGGAAAGATGTTAGGTTCAAGTGTGTTGGTCAGGTGAGGCCCAGAGGAGGCAACACAACAAAACACTTAAAATAACTGAATCAGTTGATTATTTACAGATCTCGGAATTGAAGAAAGCAGCATCATAGGACCAAGGGGAAGAGGGGAGCTGTCAGAGACAGCACACTCAACCAGCAGGGTAGAGAGAAAGAGAGAAAAAGAGGGATAATGGGCTGAAGCCTTTGTTGGGGCCCAGGATATTACCCAAACAGGTTTCCCTTGGGTTTGGAGCAACCAGGCATGAATTCCACAGAGTCATGCTGTGACTGAGAGGGGGGTCACCGCAGCACATCTGCAAACTCCATGCAGGGTAAGGGGGTTGGTGGGGCAAGTCAAGTAGGTTGTATCTAGCTCCGTAGAGAGGTGATTACTAGGAGACAGTTGTATAAGGCAGATATCTGGGTCACTACATTGAGGAATTGGGAAGAGATGTAGAACTGGAAACTGTCAAGCCAGGCTTCTGGTATGAGAAAGTTAAACTTAAAATGGATGTGGAGGCAACATGAAATTCTAGGAATTTACTACATTGCATGTATGTGTGATAGGGAGAATTCAGATGTACATTCAGTTTATATATAAAGACTTTCAGAGCTTATGATGGGGTTTGGTAACTTTAGGGCTCATTTTAATCTTGAAAAATGAAAAAAAGAGTTGCTTAAAAAAGTTTTCCACAGTGTATAGGGTACATATAGTATTGAAATAAAAAAAAAAAATGTCATTTGAATCATAACATGTTGTGTTGAAAATTAGTGTTAAACTTTATACAAGTCTAATAAAAATGATTTTGTTTTAAATTATGGTTTACTAAACAACATTCAAAATATTATTTTCCAAGGGAAGCAAAGACAAATGTGATTATTATGAAAAATTAATAGTAGATAATAAAAAGAAATAGCTTTATTATTTTACAAAAATTTCCAAACTTGTTTACTATAAGCTAAAATTACATATGGCAAAAAAAAAAAAATCACATAGCTGGCATTAACATTTAACTACAGTGTAAAATTACTGATTTACATGTGGCTGTAAAACTTTACACCATTACATGTTCCATAAATATATATTTTTCAAATGAATATAATAAACTGAATATTTATAGTTGCGCATCTGACCCTATTAAGGTAGAAATGTATGAGAAATTCTTAAAACCCAGATTTTTCACTCAGCAATAAATATGAATAAAAATTATTTAATTATCTTAATGTTAATCTCAAAGTAATATAAATGGTACATTAGATCTAATTTTTTCTTAGAAGATTGTATCTTGAAAATTTATATTATCTTTTTTATTTAAAAATCAGTTTAATTCTATTATTTGTTTGACAATATACTCATCAAATATTTTTAGGCATCTATTATTTTAAATTCTCTGCAGAAATATTTACTACCAAGAGTCAGGAGATATAAAATTTGGTTTCAATTCTGTTACTAAGTTATTGTGCTGCCTTCTAATTAATCAACTATTTTTTCTCTGTTTCACTGTCCTCATTTGTGAGAAAGAATCTCAATCTATAATTGAGACATGGTTTCTGCTCTTAGGGTCTTCATAGTGTATTAGGAGAGAAGACGATAGTATAGAATGTTACAAGTGTTGTAATAAATCAAAAATGTTCAGGTGGCAGAAATTTCTTCTGGTTAATAGGAAACCCTCTTGGAGAAGGTAGCAGATGAAATTGAATAGGGAAATTAGTAGAATGTAGTTTTTCAAATAAAGATGGTGGAATAAATTATTGTAGGTGAAATGAAAGCAAGGAGAGAAGGTATGGAATTTGGAAAGCTATAGCGTTTCTAGAACTTTCTGGTTCATGACCCAATTGGTGTGTCAGTAACTATTTACATCAGTCTTAGGCCAAAGGAAATACTTGACAGATTAATTTATAAGTAGTTTAAGTCCAAACAAATTATAGTTCACGTGGTATGCAGCAAATATCAGCATACTTTCTTGGAATATTTAAAGATCCTGTAGTGCCACTGAGAGTTTACTCAAGTGCCCCATGGCACCTTGCTTCTGTAAACCAAAAAGTATCTAAGACAGGACTCAATTAATTTAGAAGTTTATTTTGCAAAGGTTAAGGACATGCCCGTGACACATCCTCAGGAAGCCCTAAAAACATGTGCTCAAGGTGGTCACGCTACAGCTTGGTTTTATACTTTTTAGGGAGACATAAGACATCAATCAATACGTATTAGACTATGTTGGTTTGGTCCAGAAAGGTAGGACAGCTCAAACTGGGGGCTTCTAGATTATAGGTGGATTCAAAGATTTTCTGGTTGGCGATTGGTTGAAAGAGTTTATCTAAAGACCTGGAATCAATAGAAGGGAGTGTCTGGGTTAAGATAAGGGGTTGTGGAGACCAAGACTTTTATTATGCAGATGAAACCCCCAAGTAGTGGGAGAGAATAGATTATTTTAAGGTCTCCATTCTAATGTTAATGCTGGTCAATTTTGCCTGAATTCCAAAGGAAGGAGGGTATAATGGGATATGTCCAACCATGCATTCCCATCATGGTCTGAACTTATGTTTCAGGTCCACTTTGAAATGCCCTTGGCTGAGAGAAAAGTTTCATTCAGTTGGTCGGGGGGTTGGGGAGCATAGAATTTAATTTTTGGTTTACAGTTCACAGTTTGGGAAGCATGGTTATAGTGTGTTTGGTTATAATGCATTCAGATTATGGCAAAGGAGTTTTTGTTATGTTTTGTTTACAGCATGAGCCACATGTAAGACTGCAAATGAAAAGCCCCAATGGAAGAAGGGCTTACACAATCTAGTCTATCTGTGAACTAGCATGTAAAAAGAATCCAAAGGCTGGGTGTGGTGGCTCACACCTGTAATCCCAGCACTTTGGGAGGCCGAGGCAGGCAGATCCCCTGAGGTCAGGAGTTCAAGACCAGCCTTGCCAACATGGTGAAACCCCGTCTCTACAAAAATACAAAAATTAGCTGAGTATGATGATGGGTGCCTGTAATCCCAGCTACCTGGGAGGCTGAGGTGGGAGAATCACTTGAACCCAGGGGGGTGGAGGCTTCAGTGAGCTGAGATTGTGCCATTGCACTCCAGCCTGGGCAAGAAAGTGAGACTCTGCCTCAAAATACACAGAAATTGGAGGGAATAAAAAAAAAAAAATCCAATATCAAATTCAATCTTCTTGAGAAAGATTAAGGGAAAGATCAGCTTTATACATACAGCAAGGCTTCTTCACCTTTTTCCCCCTCAATTTTATGCTAAATTCTTTCCCACTTGCTCTGACCTTTGGTCTATCCCTACTACTCTTCAATTTCTGAATTGCAAAACATCCTGGAAATGGTTTGCAGTGCTTTAGAGGAGAGAGAGAAGGCATAGTCGAATCATCATAAACAAATATTGCAATCTTATTTGTGCAGAAGTATGTAGAATATGGAGACTATATACAAACAAATAAATATTGTCCTGGTCACATATTCCCCCATTTCGTGAACCATCATGAAAGGGCTCAGTCTTTAATTGTGCCATCTAGTGACTCTTTCTAATTTGGTCTATCTCATCCCTTTCTTCCATATTTACTGGTACGCCTTTGAAGGTATTTACTTGGTCTCCAAAGTTTTCTTCTTAGAAATCTAAGAGCAAAGGAATGTGGGGCTTCCTGTGAGATAAATGCGTCAATGTTAGAGTTTTTCTTCAATGTCTGTGTCCCTAGCAGGATGAGAAATATAGTGTATAATCTGAGTTCTTCCCCTCATGAAGGCATACTGCCATTAGATATACCCCAATGTCACAAATAAAGAAATGCTAATCTCACTCAAATCTTTCAGCTGTCTAGCAATAAATGTTGGGTTTGGCCCACACTAACTATTGTTTTTAAAACGCCATCAGGTGACTGCATAATTCCTAAGAGGTGCCCACTTGCTGACCTGTCTGCCACACTGGAACCTGATGAATGGGCACAGCCTCCTACTAAGCTCTGGCCTTGTTTGATGTGGTGGTAGTGGGAGGCAGCAAGAGTCCCCTGACCACTAATGGAAAAATGTAATTCCAGCCACCAGCACCTTGATGGCTGGACTATAATTGAAAAGGATAAGCATATGTTGTTACTTTCAACTACCGAA
The DNA here is from genome assembly GCF_028885625.2 of Pongo pygmaeus. Lineage (NCBI taxonomy): Eukaryota > Metazoa > Chordata > Mammalia > Primates > Hominidae > Pongo > Pongo pygmaeus. Next base: position 94,401,002 of record NC_072379.2, on the reverse strand, counting down.
ACTACCAGCGTGGCAGGCCTTAGCTCCAGCATTCAGCACTTGATTATGGAGCAGCATCATGATAGTCATTCTCTCTTCCTTAACCCTTTTTAGCTTCAACAGTTCAGAAGGTTTACGGGGGTTTTATGGAGGACCAAGGCTGACACGAAGTCATGAAAAAATCTGGTTCACCTATTCTTATTAACCAAGCCATGCAGCTCTCCCTCCATGGCAGGGTACGGGGGTGTGGGGTAGGGGGTGGAAAATACTGCTTTACTACTCCTTTCAGTCTTACCATAGAGATGTTAATTACATGATTATCATCTAAACATATTAATTTCTTTCCTAACCAATTGTCGTATGGCTTTAGTAAGGCAGAGAAACAGTCCTCCAAAGAAAGGAGTGTGCTGTTGGATTCAAAGCGGTGGATTTTCTCTCATGCTGAGTCTTTGAATGCTTTCTTACAAAAACTTGCTCACCCTACAAAAGCAAACCCCTGGCTCACCCCTGTTAAGACCCCCCACTTCTTTTCTGTTTTAATTCTCCAAAATTTGAATCCCAAAAGATTAAAAACACAGCTGGCAAAGATAAAACCCTCAGAAGGCAATGGGAGGGTGAAAAGGGAGAGAACAAAGATCACACTTTTTTTTAAGTGGGAAGGTGAGGAAAGAGATGTTTAGAACTGAGAATGCTCTATAATGTAGAATGGGAATAAAAGCTTGGAGGGTATTAAGGCTAATGGCTAGAAGAAAGAATTTGAATACCCGGCCAAATAAGTTAGCTTTCTCCTGCAAATGATAACAAGGCATTAATTTTTATTATCCTTTCAAGTATGAGAAAAAAGTGAATCAGATAAAGATGTGCATTAGGACAAAATGCATAGGGTAGACATGACTGGAGTTAAAGCCAACAGCTATGATGATAACACACAGCCAGGTATGGAGTAGTGAAGACTCAAGCCTGGCTGGTGGCAGTGAGAATTAAAACAATGGGAGATAATTAAAAGAAATGAAAGATTGTGCAAAGATAAACTCAAGAGAACATGGTGGCATGCATACATCTGGTGGAAAACAGAGGAAGGAGTCAAGTTTGGCTTTAAAGTTTTATGTATCAGTGACTAACAATTAAAAAGTGCTATCAGTACAGTGAGGGAGATTTGGAGGCTTAAACCTGGCCCTCCCTTGATGGTGTCCCTTGAGGACAAGAAGACCAGGCTTAATCCTCCAAATCTTCCTCAATGTACCAATGGCACTTTTTGATTGTTAGTCACTGATACGTAAGTGCTCAGTGCTCACAAGTACTTCTCATGTTGCTGAGCTCTTACTGATTCATACTGGTCTTCATCGTCACTTCCAGACCAAGTTACCTACCTTCTTCCTACCATGCCCAGGTTTGAACCTCATGTCATCACTTTGAAGGATCTATTTCCCCTCCTTTTTGCAGCCCCTAGGTAATAGGCCCTTCATTTATGAAGATTTTACCTCATGCTTTGTTGAAGCTCTCCCCAACATTATTACTTCTACCCAAATTCTGTATGATTTCAATAGCTTTAGTGACAATTACCACTGGTACAATGTGTATCAATTTCTACCAGGCACTGTTTTAAGTACCCTACATATATTAACTCATTTAACTCCCATAACAAGCCCATTAATTAGATATTATAATCATCATTTGATACTATAATTCCCATTTTATAGATGGAGAATTGAGGCACAGAACAATTAAATAAATTGCCCACAGTCATTCCGCTAAGAAGACTACTGGATGTGAGTCAAGGCATTAAGGCTCCAAAGTCCATGCTCTTACTTGCTCTGAAATATTGGTGGGTAGATGGTGTTTCAGTTCCTGATCTCCTTTCCTCCAACAACTATACTCTTGACCCTACCAAAGCTGCTCATTCCTTTGATTATACCTTAGATCTTCTCTGTGATTGCAAACCTCTTTAATGTCATTTTCAAATATTCCATTTGCCAACTGTTACGTCCCAATTTTCTAGCTCTGAATTAGATGGAACCAGATAAAGCAATCCTTTGACATACAGTTCATTAATTCTACCATCCTTTTATTGTCTCTTACTCCATCAAGTCTTTACTTCCTCCTTATCCAGCTTAAATTTTAGAGTCAATCCTTACCACTGTTTGGCATGTACACTCAACTATCTTGACCTTCTCTTTTCTGTAGATTTGCTGAATCAAATATAATCCTCGTTTAATTGGTTTAGTTCAATCCTTTGTCTAATCCTAGACAATATCCATATGGTTGAAGAAATCTAGAGAAAAACACACAACCATCCTGTCAGTTTTCATTTTATGTTCATGATCAAGGACCTGAATGATCATGTTATATTTCCTCTGTCCATTACCTCTCCCAGTCTCCTGGACCTGTGATTCTCAAAATTGAATCCACAGTGCCTTGAGAATTCCCATGACCTTTGCAGGGGATCTTGAGATCACAACTATTTTCCTGCCAATATTTACATGTTGTTTGCTTGCTTTACTATGTTGACATTAGCTTCAAAGGCATAAAAGCACTAGAGGGTAAAATTGTTTGTGTCTTAACACAGTTAAGTCACTGGCACCAAACTGTAGTCGAAATCTCCAAAAAGCACATTCACTTAAATTTTATAAGCCAGTTTCATTTAAGAAAGTCCTATTAGAAGCAGTAAAACTATTAATATTAAATCTCAACCCTTGGATATATGTCTTTTTAATATTCTTTGAGAGACAAAGTATTTCTGCTGCATACTAAAATTCAAGAGTTGTCTCTAGAAAAAGCACGTGTGCCATTTCATGGAACACTATTTTTATTTGAAAGAACAACCAACAAATTATTGTTATTCGTAACTGGGTATTTGGCAGATATTTTCTCACAAATGAAGAAAGTGAGTCTTTCATTTCAAGAAAAGCAACTGACATGATTTATTGCCAGTGATAAATTTCTTGCTTTCAAATGAAAATTAGAATTGTGGACAACTTTTGTCTGCCACAGAGGGCTCCCTAATAGTTAAAGCCTTTTTTTTCCCCTGAAGAAATTAAGGGTGTTATAAATGAAAGTGATTTTTTAAAAATATTGTATATTTGCAGAACTCAGTGAGCAAATATTTTCCAAATGACTGAAACATGATGCTATAAAGTCACTCATGAGTAAAAAATCCAATGAATGAACAATATAGACCAACAGACTTCAGTGTAACAGAATACAAAATGTTTATTGATGTGACTTCAGATTTTTCATTGCAACTAGCCTTTAAAAGGCTACACTACAGGAGTGACAAAGAAGACTATCCACTATTATCTAAGAAAGTGATTACTCCCTTTAACAACCACATATCTGTGGGAGGCCAAACAAGCACTGCTCTGTGTGACCCCTTCCTCTCTGATATACTGAGAGCTCAGTAGATGGTTTGTGCTCTGCCAGGTTTTTGCAGGCAGCTCTCCTCCATCCCTCAAATCTATTTTATATTTGTTTCTTTGGTTTCTTGTGGTGCAGGTGTCTCTGTTCCCTTTACATAGCCCCGGTCTCTCTCCTTCAGTGCTTTTTCCTTTGAGTCTCAATGCAGGAACCAGAGTGATCGTGTAAAATACACAAATGAGATTATATCTTGCCTTTTCTTTAATCCTTCAATGTTTTCTCAACTTAGTTATTTTAAAAGCTAAAGTGTTTAGAATGGCCTAGATGTTACACACAGGATCTGGCTCCCTGTTAACTTCCTAACTTCATATCCTATTGTTTCCCACTTTGCTCACTGCATTGCAACCACGCTGGCGTCCTTGCTTTTGTTGAACATTAGGCAACCTTCTGCTTCAGGGTCTTTGCATATGCCCTCTGCCTGGAATGCTTGTCCCCCATATATCCACATGGCTGGCCATCTCTCTTCTTCAGGTCTTTACCCAATATAATCTCAGGGAGAACTAACATAACTACCCCTTTTAAAATTTGTAACTCTCTCTACTCTATCATTTACTATTCTCCTTCAGAGATCTATATTTTCCCCACAGCATTTACTAACATCTAGACTACTATATCATCTATTTTTAATTTTCTGTTATAGTTTTCACCGTTCTAGAATGTGAGCCTCATGGAGGTAGGAGTCTGTGATTTTTTTGGTACACTGCTATAATCCATTACCTTAAGCAGGATCTGACAATAGATGGGACTTAATAAGTAGTTGTTAATGGAATGAAGTGAATAAACACTCATGAGTGCCTATCTAGGCACTGTGCCAAACTCTGGAGACCAAATGATGAAGAAGACATAGAACCCAACTAAAGAGACAGAGTATAGTGAGGAAAGAGAAGATACAGGGTATATAGTAGGGAAAGAATTAAAGGAAATTGGTTTATGTGACATGTGACTTTACTTTTTATTGTGTTTTCCATTGATACTTAAAATTTACAATGTTTATGTAAATGACATTGAGCTTGATAATATTTTTATGTAAAGAGCTCCATAACCATCCTCCCAAGAACATTTATACATGTCCGATACAAAGAATCAAACTGATATACTGAATAAGTAATTTTTAAATATTGTTACTTATAGAAGAATAAACTGACATTAGCATTTTTATAAATTAGAGCTATAATGATTAAAAAAATCAGCTATTTGAAGCAAGAAAATTAAGAACAAACTATCAGAATCCACCAGCCTAGCTCAAATGTATGAAGTGTTCCTATTTGGAAACCTAACTTGGTTGACACATTGAATCCCTCTTCTAACACGTTACTCAAAATCATGTGTGAATTACATATGTAAAGCATAGGTGACTTGGCTTAAGAATTTAAATGCCATCTTCTTCTTTTTTTGCTGCAGTTTGCTAGCTGTGGAAATGACACTAGCTATTATGACATAGTACATGCTGACTTAAGGCTACTTTATAGCAAAGGTTTTGAGGATCTACATCCTACTGTAATACAGAAACAATCATGTCTTTTACTAAATTTTAAACAGTAATAGGAAGAGTTTGTTGGATAATGAAATACGTACGGATGAATCCAGGCAAAGAGGTGTTAGACAAAGTGTCAGATGAACAAAACAACCTGGAAGATTTTCATTCTTGGCTAAAAGTCTTCAGAAAATGACAAACAAATTGTAAGAAAGTTATTAGTGATATTTATATTTTTTCATTCAAATTACCTAATTGAGGGTCTGAAAATATGACCTCTCTATATTCCCATGTAAAAAAAAATTTGTTCTATTCAGTATTTTAATCAGACTGTTCATCAGTTCTCACTTGTGCATCCTTTTATATTTCTTACATATATATGAGTTGAATATGAAGTAATTTTACTTTTTGCTCTACACATTGAGAAAAAAAAATCCCAAATCTCAAATTTAAATGTTTTTTTAGGCTAGGTGCAAAGTCTTATGCTGTAATCCCAGCAATTTGGGAGACCAAGGCAGGAGGATCACTTGGGGCCAAGAGTTAGAGACCAGCCTAGGCAACATACCAAGACCTCATATCTACAAAAAAAGAAAATAAATAGCCAGGTTTGTTGGCACACACCTGTAGTCCTAGCTACCTGGGAGGCTGAGGCAGGAGGATCACTTGAGCTCAGGAGTTCAAGGTTACAGTGAATTATGATGGCTTCACTGCACTCCAGCCTGGGTGATAGGCTGAGGCCCTATCCCTAAAAAAATAAAAACTTTAAAGTTTTTCACTTACATTTTTAACCCAGAGGATTAAATTATTCTATTGATTATCTTCTTTCTAATTACAAGTATATAGACTGTGCTATAAATATTCCAGAAAAAACAGGACAGTATCTACTATTACTCCATAAAATAACTTGGACTTTCAGAGAAGAATTAGAATTAAGAATTACTGACCGGGTGTGATGGCTCAGGCCTGTAATCCCAGCACTTTGGGAGGCCAAGGCAGGCGGATCATGAGGTCAGGAGTTCGAGACCAGCCTGGCCAACTTGGTGAAACCCTTGTCTCTGTGAAAAATACAAAAATTAGCTTGGCATGGGTGCACATGCCTGTAATCCCAGCTACTCAGGAGGCTGAGGGAGGAGAATTGCTTGAACCCAGGAGGCAGAGGTTGCGGTGAGCCAAGATTGTGCCATTGCACTCCAGCCTGGAAGACAGAGCAAGACTCCATCTTGAAAAGAAAAAAAAAAAAAAAAAAAGAATTACCGGTGCCACTAAGTACCCATTGATTTCTTATATTCATTGATGTTTGGAAGTTTGCAGGATGGTAAATAATTTATTAGGGAACAAGTGATTTTATCAGATTTTCTCTAACAAAAATACATTGTTTGATAATGAGTGATTACATGTAGGACTTCAATACTGTAGCAAATTAATATAATATCAAAAAGCACAACATTGTATTCAAATAAATAGAGCAATGACCAAGTCTCACACTTCTGTGCTCTTTTCTGTGCCCCAACTCCTCTGACTGGACTTTATTCCTGCCTCCCTTTCATCCTTTCTGTCCCTTCTTTTTATGTTATGCTTTTTCCACTTAAGCAAAAGAATAATTTTATTAGAAGGATACTGGAATATCTTACAAAATTTAGAAGGCACTAGACCTAGAAGCCAAAATGAGAAAGCCATAAGTGACCCAGTATTAAGTACTTGCTTTTCATTTCTTGCCTCTTCATCTCTCTGGGTACCAGTTTCTTTCATCCTTCTTTCCAAGCCTGGCTTTTGAGGTCTCTGCAAATGATGGCAGACCCATAATTCTTGAATTTACATCCCCTAGTTCAAGTTACACCCACCTAGATTAAGTTCAAATTTCTAACTCCTAGAAGAGAACATCTGGAGCAGTTTGGGTCAGGGTTTTATTTATAGTCTAGTCAATTGTGGCCAGCAGAGAGAATCTGATAATAACAATATGCCTGTCAAGGATAAGTCCCTCGAGAAGGGTGTGGGGAAGGAAAGGCAATTCTCAGAAGTATGCTGTAAACTTCTACTTGGCTAGCTTTCTATAAAACCATCAAGGGCTAATTTGGGTGTGATCTTTTCTGGTTTAATCCTTCTACCCCCACCACTATCCACATCTGGAGATAAATTTATAGAATTTAGTGCCACTAACTAAGCACTCATCTTCTGTTTCTCTCTCTTTCTCTCTCACTGTACAGGAACTTCATCTTCCAGCTTTGTGTGTCTAGTTTTGCTTTGTATCATTGTTCTATGGTAAGGACCTAAGAAATGTTTGTAGAATAAAAAGATCAATCAATGTATGAAGGAACATTAAGATTCATACCTGACCCTGGTTCTTTGCTTGTTTGCCAAGTATCTATGGCAGTCTTTCATAACAAAAGAAACATAAATGCTTTTGAAATATATAGTGTCTGTAATTTTTAAAGACAATTAACTCTATCTTCTCTTTTTTAAACAACAGCTTTATTGAAATATAATTCCCATACCATCCATCCACTTACAGTGTACAATTCAATGACATTTAGTATATTCAGAGTTGCCCAACCATCATCCTACTTTTAGAACAATTTCATCACCCCTAAAAGGGACCTTGTACTCTTTAGTAGTCACTCCCCATTTCCCTCCAGTCTCCCAGTCCTAGACAATCACTTTCAGTCTCTATGGATTTGTGTACTCTGAACCTTTGATTTAAGTGGAATCCTACAATGCATAGACTTTTGTGACTGGCTTCTTTCATGTGGCATGTTTCCAAGGTTCATCCATATCAATTGCATGTGTCAGTAATTCATTCTGTTTTATAGCCAAATACTTTCAGTTGCATGGCTATAACATATTTTATTTATCCATTCATCAGTTGATGGACATTTGGGTTGCTTCTGCTTTTAGGCTATTAGGAATAATGCTGCAATGAACATTTTTTCATATCTGGAAGCCTAGGAGTGGAAATCCTAGATCATAAGACAACTTATTGTTTAACTTTTTGAAGAAATGCCAGATTGTTTTCCAAAAGGCTGCACCATTTTTTGAAAGGATCTGAATAAATATTTGTCCAAAGATGTATAAATTGCCAATAAGTACATGAAAAATACTCGACATCAATATTCATTAGGGAGATGCATATAAAAACCAGTATGAGTTGCATTTTACATCCGTGAGAAAGGCTGTAACTAAAAAGATAGATAATAATAATGATTGGTAAAGATGTGGAAAAATTAGAATCTTCTCTTTATTTTACAAACTCTCACTCTACCACAGAGTGACTGCCCAATGAGAATATTTATGAACTGACAAGTGCTCCAGTGCTATAATAACCATGGTATTATTTAAATATTATTGTAACATGACTTTTTAACTTTTGACATTATCTTTAAAAAAACTCATAAATATAGATAAATGAACAAATATAAACATAATAGTATCATAATTTAAATTTTTCTGAAATTGTTTTTGAAGAAATAATTTTGGTATGTGTTTTTTTTTAAAAAAAGAAAGGAAAATACTAATATCAGTTTAGTAATCAAATAAATCTCCTTCCATTCCTGACCACTAGCCCCTCAGTCCTCCTCCCTAGAAAAATTCTGTGCCAATTTCTTGCTTTCTAAAAACATTTCATTGCATAAGGTTCTCAGTATATATTGATAGTCTTTTAAAAGTTGTCATCAATGCTAGCATACTAGCGTAGCAGACTATACCGAACCATGCTTTTTTATTTTTGTGCAAACACACAAATATTTATTTTTAAGTACACAGATATAAAACTTGCCATAGTTAGAAATTTTAAAAATATATTGCAAATAAGATAGCAATTTGGTTACATTTTTAAGGAGATGGTGCCAAATTTTTAAAAAATCAGCAAAATATTTGTGGCAAATGTTTTTATTTTTATATTAACAACTTATCTTGAGAATTATTCTTTATCATTTCTGTGTCATTCTTTGTAATGGCTATCTGATATTCTCTTTAATCTGTGTACCATAAGATCACTGGAATTTCAGTACCATCTAATGACTCATACTTAAAAGTGGTTTTTATATATTCATCTTCCATTTATACCTATTGACATTGATTCCCTTTGCATTTTTATCTTCCATCTTTCTTTTATAAGTACTTATAATCTGATTTTCTGCTTTTGGCTCAATGAGAACAAAATGACATATCCCTTAAAATACTGGAAGAAAGAAAAAAGTTGTCTTCTTGAAAATATAGGCAATAACATACATATTTATTTATAAAGATTTATGTATAAATTGTATGCTTATAAAATTATATATAAAATGTAATTGTATGTGACTATATAAATTATAAAATATAAATTATAAGATTATGGCATACATTTTAAAATTATATGCATATAATTTATGAAATATTCTTAAAATATGTTTACATGCATGGTTTGAAGACTTGGACTTTTAAAAAGTTAAGGTATATCTACTTACATTTTGCATGTTTTTAATATCCTTTTTAAAAATCGACACGCAGATGCTTTTGCTCATCTATCAGGACAAAACACTATAGACATTGCCCAAAAATTACTTGAGAGAAGCAACAGAAGAAGATGGTGGGTAAAATCCTAAGGAACACAGACATTGAATGATTGTGCTTATAAGGAGAGGATTAAAAGAGTTAGTAGCCTAGTCTGATTTTATAATTTGAAGCCTGACTTTTCTCATGTACAGTGATTCAAACCCTGGGAGGAGAATTTTAAGCAATACCACGCCGGTCAATCGTCAGGTCACTGGAAATCATTGCCTTTTCACCTGGAATGCATGCCACATTGCCTCACACATGGCTAATCCTTCAGGTCGACATGTCTCTCCACATTCTTTGTGGTTCCTCATATTGTAAAATCAACCCATCTTGAGTTTCATTACCGCCAGTTTACCGCTGAGTGGTTGGATAATTAATGTTTTCCAGAAATTTGAACTGCTAGGTTAAGGATATGCCAGATAATACTTTTATTATAACAACTGCAGGGCTTCAAAGATGTCAAAAGTCAGGCCCCAAGCAGAGTGCCTTGGCAGAAGACATATCCTGACTTCTCTTAAATTAGACTGTAAAGTAGGAAGTTATATCACCATACTCTGTTTAAATTTCATACTCTCTCTCTAGTTCTTTGCCCATTGAAGATTTTTTTAAATAAATTTATGTTGAATCAAGTTCCCTATTAATAATACCAAGAAGTTGTTACAATTGAGTTTATAATTTGAAGCCTGATTTTCTTATGTTCAGTGATTCATAGTTGAAAATCTACTTTTTACATAGGAACTCAAGCAAATAAGAAGGCTATTTAAATTATACTTAGAAAGCTAATTATATTTTGGGCGGAAGAATTACTGCATTCTTCAGTTGAGAAAATGCTGCCTAGAAACTTATATTATTTTTTCATTACTTAATACAACAATGTGAGACTGTGTCTACCTGAGATATACTGTAATATCTAACAATATGAAATTATTTCTACCTAACTGCTTTGCTGGATTAATTTTATAGTTTAAGAAACTTTGAAAAATGTTTCATCATTAAGATAAGATTATCAAGTATAGTTCTTCATGACCAGCAGGCAGTTCTTCAGTCTTTTCTTAACCTAATTGGCTTTCTAAATTCTCTAATATTTCTCTAAGTTTCTGGTGTATGTTATCACTTTATATATATATTTTTCTTTTAAAAGGTTTCTTCTTTAAAATTGTATTTACTCTAAATCAGCCTTAATCCCAAATAAGTAGCATACAAATAAACTTTGAGTCCCATAGAATATATTCATTTAATAGGCAATAGTCAAACCTTCTCATGAATTAATAAAAATATTTTTCTATCTATCTTTAAAGCTACTTTTCAGTTGGGAGTGGTGGCTCACATCTGTCATCCCAGCACTTCGGGAGGCCAAGGCAGGCCGATCACTAGATCAGGAGATCCAGACCATCCTGGCCAACATGGTGAAACCCTGTCTCTACTAAAAATACAAAAATTAGCTGGACGTGGTGGCGCGCACTTGTAATCTCAGCTACTGGGGAGGCTGAGGCAGGGGAATTGCTTGAATCCAGGAGGCAGAGGTTGCAGTGAGCCGAGATCGGGCCACTGCACTCCAGCCTGGCAACAGAGGGAGACTCCATCTCAAAAAAAAGCTACTTTCCAGGCTGCTATTGTAGGCAGTCTACAAATTAGGCTGTTTTGAGCAGTTTTATTTTGAGTTTTTGCCAAATTTGATTTGATTGACTTTTTCACCTTAATACCACAGCTGTTAAAATTCATTAGTCAAAGTACAAATACATCAACAATTGTTTTGACATTAAAAATATACAATTTAGAATCTTATAAAGAGGCTAACATAAATCTCTAAGAGAACAGTTGAAGGTTATTATTTTTAAATTTGTGTTTGGAATGATTACAGTGATTATTTGTATGAGAGGAATGGAGTGCACATTATTTATCTTCTGGGCAATAATATTTATCACCTAAACACAGTTCTTTTATTACCTTTATTTTTTTAATTTTATAATAGTTTAAATTACAGGCATAGTAATGCATTTTGTGATATAACTGAAGTGACACCATATAAAAATATATGTATGCAGAATATATCTCCCATATCCTCTTCCACTTTCACACCCACATGTAACCAATGTGAAAAGCCTGTTGTGGTAGTCTTCAGCCCTGTTTGCTCACTCAATGTATACAAGCATCAATGTACATTAAGAGAGACATTTATGTTTATCTGATTTTTAAAATTAATACATCATACTATACATTTTATCCTGTACCTGATTAATTTTAATTAACCATATATTATGGATACTCCTGCAATTCCACATGCATATCGTCTGTATAATACTAAGTCTCAGACAACTCAAATAATAAAAGAATGAGCAAAGGATGTGAATAGGAAATACAAAGAAAAGCCAGTGTAAATACAGAAGACTAACAAACATGAAAAAACCCTCATTGTTAACAAGGAAAATGCAAATTTAAGTAACGAGACATCTCTTTATACCTATAAGATTGGCAAATATTTAAATGAGTTAGGATGCTGGTCACAAATGAAGATGTAGGGGAAAAGCTGCGTAAATTATAATATTTTTTAAAAAATTATCTTTTTAAAAATAGTATATTAAAAATGGAATCTATCAATTATCTATCTGCTTATCAATAACCTGTCATCTATTTAATTAAACTTTTAACCCAGAAATCCTAGGCATTGTTTTACTTTTAGATAGCTACTCCATATAAATAACAGCAATGACATTAAAAAATATAGGAACAAGATGTTCATGTTGGGTGTTACGATAGGTCCTGGGAGGGAGTTTATTTGAGAGGGATGAGGAAGGGAAAGGATAGATTCAAGCAAAATAAAAAATTAAAAGACTACCAAAAAAGAGAGTAATCTTATAATTCCATTTATGTAAGATTATATTACATGTATATGTATATCTGTATTAGTACATTAGAAAAACTTCTATATCAACCTAAAATTTTACATTATTCAGGAGAAGACTTGTATGTACTTTAACACATCTGATTCTGAGAACAGTTATAGTAAATATACTCCTATGACTGCAACTGGGAGTGACTTATTGCTCATAATACAATGTATAAAAGTTTTCCAAGGTTCATGCAGTCCTGCTACTTACTGTTTCATCTGTGGTGATTAGTTCTGTCTGTTAGTACTATTAAATAAGGAACTGGAACAAGTTTAATCTACTTTTTTTATTCAATAAACTGCAAGATCACTTTAAAGAACAAACAGCAGGTGTTGCCTCTTAAATATTTAAGAAAGATGAGAATAATTAATTTCATGGTTAAAAGTATATTCATATTTTCTTTTCATCAATGGTTTTTCCAAATAATATCAATATCAATGTACTTTTAAAAAGCATGTAAAGATTCTATGCTTCTGCAAGTGACAGTTGGTGTGATTTTATTTTAACTTTATGCTACTTACCCATATTAGTGTTATATAGAATCCTGGGATATGAAATTTATAGGTAAGAATTAAGTATACAAGTATCAAATTAGAACTGCTTAACTTTTATTCTAAGCACAATAATTATGCAGTTAAAGGACTACAGACAATAAAAATTAGCATTAATTGTGGGTCTTCAGGGTTACATATATTTCCCAAGCATCTGTTTTTCGAGTTTTTGTGTTTTGTGTATGTGTTTTTTATTATTGGTTGTTTGATTTTGTTATTTTTGGAGATCCTAAAATTTTCCACTGAACGTATTGTGGTAATTGTTTCATGTAATGTAATATTATTATTTTGTAGTTGTTCCATAGTTCTTGAATATTCTGCTCTGTTTTTTTGTTGTTGTTGTTGTTCTCTTTGCTTTTCAGTTTTGGAGGTTTCCATTGAGATATATATTAAAACTCAGAGATTCTTTCCTCAGCTCTATTCAGTCTACTAATAAGCCCATCAAAGGCATTTTTGCTTCTGTTACAGTGTTTTTGATCTCTAGCATCTTAGGGTTTCCATCTTTCTATTTACATTGCCCATCTGTTCTTACATGCTATCTACTTTATCCATTAGAGACCTTTGCATATTATCATAGTTTTTTAAATTTTCTGTCTGATAATCCCAATATCCCTGCCATGTTCAATTCTGATGCTTGTTCCTCTTCAGACTGTGTTATTTGCCTTTTAGTATGCCTTGTAATTTTTCCTTGATAGCCAAATACGTTGTACTAGGTAAAAGAAACTGCTATACATAGGCCTATAGTAATGTGGAGATAAAGTGTGGGGTGAAGGGAAGAGTTCTATAGTCCTATGATTAGGTCTTAGTCATTTAGTGAGTCTCTGTTCCTCTAGACTGTGAATTTCACACATTTTTTTTTAGTACCTGCATCCCCACTATTGGTACTCAGAAAACAATATCTCAGAATATGGGGCCTTGTGAGAGAGGAGGAAAGAAGAAATAGGTCAGGCAGGCAGTTAGGGTGGGTCCTCGGTCGAATTATTTCAAACAAAAGAACAGCCTGAAAACTCAAGCTTCAGGTACAGATAAGGGAACTTCCATATGGGGGGCTTGCCCAAGACAAGCCCACAGCCTCATAGATAAGAAAGGCTACACAGGTGACTTGCTCAAACATGCCCCTAATGGAAAATTTTATCCCCTAACACATGTGCAGTAAGTGGAACAAAGCAATATGGAGTAACTCAAGCTAAGGGCCTGCATGTGCACTAAGAGGACAGGGCAGAGCTGCCAGAAATTAGCACCTTATGCAAATGAGCTGCCCAGCCCTCATTGGTTTATTATAAAAGCCTTTGCATTCAACTGTAAAAACAGCAACCTTCTTCTAGGCCCACTCTCCACAGCAGAGAGCTTTCTTCTTTTGCTTATTAAACTTTCACCCTTTCACCCTCCAACCTCACCCTTTTTGTCCATGCTCCTTAATTCTCTTGGTCATGAGACAAAAACTCCAGGTGATACCTTACAAGTAGAGACTGCTACATTGTGGTGCACTGGTGAGACTGTAACACTTGGAGTGCTAACTGCTTCAAAAATTGAAAGTCCTTAGAAATAAGCCATACAACCAAGTTTTCTCTGTGACTTTCCCCACAATCTCTGTCTTTCAATCCTCTCTCTCTCCCAAAGCACAGGAGGAACCTGTTCTCTGAAGTTTCTTCATTTACTTAGATCCTCAAAAGATCTCCAAAGAGAACCACAATTGTCTTCTATTCCTTTGCTGAAAGGTGCAGTGAAGGGGGAAGATTTCTTCACTCCTACACCACCTTTTGGTGTGACAGGATGACCAGAGCTGGCTGGAATTGGGTATTTCTCCTTTTCCAAATCAATTAGGCTCTGATAAAACCCCAGCAGGTTAGGCTCTGGTTAAGTAGTTTTACCTGAGGGCAGATCTTCTTAAGAAGAACAGAATGTTTTAGTGCATAGTAAGTGTTCACTTAACTTTGTCAAAAGGTTCTTGGAAACAGTGACTTTAAAGGAGACAACATATAAGAAAACCAATTTTTTTTTCTTCTCATCATCAACCTTATAAAGAAAGACTTTGAACAAACCGACAGTATTCTAGGACCTGCTCTTCAGTTATTTCATTAAAGCTGCACTTCCCAAGGACCTATGATATTAAGTGAGTGTATTTCAAAATGGTTTCTTCCTCCCTCTGCTGCCAGAAACAGGAAATACTTTTTCCTAAATATTTATTGTGAGAATTTGGTCCTATTCCTAGAGGTAAAACTCACAGAAGTGTGGGGACTCCTGATAACTGAAGTTATTAAGTCTCTGACTCCTCTACACTTAGCCTCCAACAATTTCTCCATTACAGTTCAGGTTTTCTACCCAGGCACTTGTTCCCACATAGGTTTCTGCTCAGGTAGGCTGAACTGTGTAACCACCCTATGAATTCTTCCTGCCTGCTACACAAAGTCAACTCACAGAGACCACGGCATTGCAGTAAAGACAGTTTAACTGATGCAGGGCCAGCTAGGCCACATGGGAGACAGAGTTATTACTGAAATCAATCTCTCTGAAGGCTTGGAGGTTAGGGGTTTTTCAAAGATAGTTTTGTGAGCAGGGGCTAGGGAAGGGGGCATGCTGATTGGTTGGGGATGCAATCAAAGGGGTGTGGAAAATTGTCCTCATGTGCTGAGTTAGCTTCTCGGTGGGGGCCATAGGACTAGTTGGGTTCTGAAAAGACACCCAAAAGGCCAATCTTAAGTTCTTAAAGAGTAATTGGGAAAGTTGCAAATCTTATGACATCCAGAATAAATGCTAGTAATTATTTAGAATTCAAGCCCCTCTCATTCTCCTAATTGGTGGCCTTTCATTAGTTTTACAAGAACAATTTAGTCTTTGGGAAGAGCTATTATCATTTAAATTATAAACTAAATTTCTCCCAATGTTAGCTTGGCCCATGCCCAGGAATGAGCCAAGATAGCCAGCCTATGAGGTTAGAAGCAAGATGGAGTCAGTTATGTCATAATGGCTCTTACTGTCACACTTTTGCTAAGGCAATTTTAACTGCCTCCGTATCTGCTTGTTTTGTCTCTCCAGTTTTGAAGGCAGCAGTTTGCCCTGTGACCTCATTTCCCTTACTGACTCAGGAGGAGTTGCTGATTTTTCTGTTTGTTCAGCTTTTTCTTGTCACTAGAACAGACTGGTGACTTCTAAGCTGCTTACATGTGCAATTGAAAAGCAGAGCCTCCTGTATAATATTATACTAACATTTTAAAATTGTTGCAGGATATGACCAATATTTTTCACATTTTCTACTATTAAAAATAATACATGTCTATGAACATAGAACAATAACAACTAACCAAAACTATCAACCATAACATTTTTCCAAAAATTTTCATCTCATTATTAAACACAAAATATTAGTGTTTAGCAGTTCTTTCAGAAATGATTTACAAATAGTAAATTATTTTTGTCTTTATGTGGCTGAAAATAAATGTCAGTCTGCCTCTCTCTCAAAAGATACATTCATTTTGTTTTCTATTTTTTAATTTTATTATTATACTTTAAGTTCTATTGTACATATGCACGTCTAGGTTTGTTACATATGTATACATGTGCCATGATGGTGTGCTGCACCCACTAACTCCTCATTTACATTAGGTACATCTCCTAATGCTATCCCTCCCCCTTCCCCCTACCCCATGAAGGTGTGTGATGTTCACCTTCCTGTGTCCAGCTGTTCTCATTGTTCAGTTCCCTCCTATGAGTGAGAACATGCAGTGTTTGGTTTTCTATCCTTGAGATAGTTTGCTCAGAATGATGGTTTCTAGCTTCATCCAAGTCTCTACAAAGGACATGAACTCCTCCTTTTTTATGGCTGCATAGTATTCCATGCTGTATATGTGCCACATTTTCCTAATCCAGTCTATCACTGATGGTCATTTGGGTTGGTTTCAAGTCTTTGCTATTGTGAACAGTGCCGCAATAAACATATGTGTGCATGAGTCTTTATAGCAGCATGACTTATAATCCTTTGGGTATATACCCAGTAATGGGACTGCTGGGTCAAATGGTATTTCTAATTCTAGATCCTTGAGGAATCGCCACACTGTCTTCCACAATGGTTGAACTAGTTTACAGTCCCACCAACAGCGTAAAAGTGTTCCTGTTTCTCCACATCCTCTCCAGCACCTGTTGTTTCCTGACTTTTTAATGATTGCCATTCTAACTGGTGTGAGATGATATCTCATTGTGGTTTTGATTTGTGTTTTCTCTGATGGCCAGTGATGATGAGCATTTTTTCATGTGTCTTTTGGCTGCATAAATGTCTTCTTTTGAGAAGTGTCTGCTTATATCCTTTGCCCACTTTTTGATGAGGTTGTTTGATTTTTTTTTTGTAAATTTGTTTGAGTTCTTTGTAGATTCTGGATATTAGCCCTTTGTCAGATGTGTAGATTGCAAACATTTTCTCCCATTCTGTAGGTTGCCTGTTCACTCTGATGGTAGTTTCTTTTGCTGTGCAGAAGCTCTTTAGTTTAATTAGATCCCATTTGTCAATTTTGGATTTTGTTGCCATTGGTTTTGCTGTTTTAGACGTGAAGTCCTTGCTCATGCCTATGTCCTGAATGGTATTGCCTAGATTTTCTTCTAGGGTTTTTTATGGTTTTAGGTCCAACATTTAAGTCTTTAATCCATCTTGAATTAATTTTTGTATAAGGTGTTAAGGAAGGGATCCAGTTTCAGCTTTCTACATATGGCTAGCCAGTTTTCCCAGCACCATTTATTAAATAGGGAATCCCTTCCCCATTTCTTGTTTTTGTCAGGTTTGTCAAAGATCAGATGGTTGTAGATGTGTGGTGTTATTTCTGAGGGCTATGTTCTGTTCCATTGGTCTATATCTCTGTTTTGGTACCAGTACCATGCTGTTTTGGTTACTGTAGCCTTGTAGTACAGTTTGAAGTCAAGCAGCATGATGCCTCCAGCTTTGTTCTTTTGGCTTAGGATTATCTTAGCTATACGGGCTCTTTTTTGGTTCCATATGAACTTTAAAGTAGTTTTTTCCAATTCTGTGAAGAAAGTCATTGGTAACTTGATGGGGATGACATTGAATCTATAAATTACCTTGGGCAGTATGGCCATTTTCACGATATTGATTCTTCCTATCCATGAGCATGGAATGTTCTTCCATTTGTTTGTGTCCTCTTTTATTTTGTTGAGCAGTGGTTTGTAGTTCTTCTTGAAGAGGTCCTTCACATCCCTTGTAAGTTGGATTCCTAGGTATTTTATTCTCTTTGAAGCAATTGTGAATGGGAGTTCACTCATGATTTGACTCTCTGTCTGTTATTGGTATATAGGAATGCTTGTGATTTTTGCACATTGATTTTATATCCCGAGACTTTGCTGAAGTTGCTTATCAGCTTAAGGAGATTTTGAACTGAGACAATGGGGTTTTCTAAATATACAATCATGTCATCTGCAAACAGGGACAATTTGACTTCCTCTTTTCCTAATTGAATACCCTTTATTTCTTTCTCCTGCCTGATTGCCCTGGCCAGAACTTCCAACACTATGTTGAATAGGAGTGGTGAGAGAGGGCATCCCTGTCTTGTGCCCATTTTCAAAGGGAATGCTTCCAGTTTTGCCCTTCGGTATGATACTGGCTGTGGGTTTTTTATAAATAGCTCTTATTATTTTGAGATATATCCCATCAATACCTAATTTATTGAGAGTTTTTAGCATGAAGGGCTGTTGAATTTTATCGAAGGCCTTTTCTGCATCGAGATAATCATGTGGTTTTTGTCTTTGGTTCTGTTTATATGATGGATTATGTTTATTGATTTGCATATGTTGAACCAGCCTTGCATCCAGTGGATGAAGCCCACTTGATCATGGTGGATAAGCTTTTTGATGTGCTGCTTGATTCAGTTTGCCAGTATTTTGTTGAGGATTTTTGCATCGATGTTCATCAGGGATATTGGTCTAAAATTCTCTTTTTTTGTTGTGTCTCTGCCAGGCTTTGGTAACAGGATGATGCTGGCCTCATAAAATGAGTTAGGGAGGATTCCCTCTTTTTCTATTGATTGGAATAGTTTCAGAAAGAATGGTACCAGCTTCTCCTTGTACCTCTGGTAGAATTCAGCTGTGAGTCTGTCTGGTCCTGGAATTTTTTTGGTTGGTAGGATCTTAATTATTGCCTCAATTTCAGAGCCTGTTATTGGTCTATTCAGGGATTCAACTTCTTCCTGGTTTAGTCTTGGGAGGGTGTATGTGTTGAGGAATTTATCCATTTCTTCTAGATTTTCTAGTTTATTTGTGTAGAGGTGTTTAGAGCATTCTCTGATGGTAGTTTGTATTTCTGTGGGATCAGTGGTGATATCCCCTTTATCATTTTTCATTGTGTCTATTTGATTCTTCTCTCTTTTCTTCTTTATTAGTCTTGCTAGTGGTCTATCAATTTTGTTGATCTTTTCAAAAAACCAGCTTCTGGATTCATTTATTTTTTGAAGGGTTTTTTGTGTATCTATGTCCTTCAGTTCTGCTCTGATCTTTGTTATTTCTTGCCTTCTGCTAGCTTTTGAATGTGTTTGCTCTCGCTTCTCTAGTTCTTTTAATTGTGATGTTAGGGTGTCAATTTTAGATCTTTCCTGCTTTCTTCTGTGGGCATTTAGTGCTATAAATTTCCCTCTACACACTGCTTTAAATGTGTCCCAGAGATTCTGGTATGTTGTGTCTTTGTTCTCATTGGTTTCAAAGAACATCTTTATTTCTTGCTTCATTTCGTTATGTACCCAGTAGTCATTCAGGAGCAGGTTGTTCAGTTTCCATGTAGTTGAGCGGTTTTGAGTGAGTTTCTTAATCCTGAGTTCTAGTTTGATTGCACTGTGGTCTGAGAGACAGTTTGTTATAATTTCTGTTCCCTTACATTTGCTGAGGAGTGCTTTACTTCCAACTATGTGGTCAATTTTGGAATAAGTGCGATGTGGTGATGAGAAGAATGTATATTCTGTTCATTTGGGGTGGAGAGTTCTGTATGTCTATTAGGTCTGCTTGGTGCAGAGCTGAGTTCAATTCCTGGGTATCCTTGTTAACTTTCTGTCTCGTTGATCTGTCTAATGTTGACAGTGGGGTGTTAAAGTCTCCCATTATTATTGTGTGGGAGTCTAAGTCTCTTTGTAGGTCACTCAGGACTTGCTTTATGAATCTAGGTGCTCCTGTATTGGGTGCATATATATTTAGGATAGTTAGCTCTTCTTGTTGAATTGATCCCTTTACCATTATGTAATGGCCTTCTTTGTCTCTTTTGATCTTTGTTGGTTTAACGTCTGTTTTATCAGAGACTAGGATTGCAACCCCTGCTTTTTTTTGTTTTCCATTTGCTCGGTAGATCTTCCTCCATCCCTTTATTTTGAGCCTATGTGTGTCTCTGCAAGTGAGATGGGTCTCCTGAATACAGCACACTGATGGGTCTTGGCTCTATCCAATTTGCCAGTCTGTGTCTTTTAATTGGAGCATTTAGCCCATTTACATTTAAGGTTAATATTGTTATGTGTGAATTTGATCCTATCATTATGATGTTAGCTGGTTATTTTGCTCATTAGTTGATGCAGTTTCTTCCTAGCATCAATGGTCTTTACAATTTCGCATGTTTTTGAAGTGGCTGGTACTGGTTGTTCCTTTCCATGTTTAGTGCTTCCTTCAGCAGCTCTTGTAAGGCAGGCCTGGTGTTGACAAAATCTCTCAGCATTTGCTTGTTTGTAAAGGATTTTATTTCTCCTTCACTTTTGGAGCTTAGTTTTGCTGGATATGAAATTTTGGGTTGAAAACTCTTTTCTTTAAGAATGTTGAATATTGGCCCCCACTCTCTTCTGGCTTGTAGAGTTTCTGCTGAGAGATCCGCTGTTAGTCTGATAGGCTTCCCTTTCTGGGTAACCCATCCTTTCTCTCTGTCTTCCCTTAACATTTTTACCTTCATTTGAACTTTGGTGAATCTGACAATTATGCATCTTGGAGTTGCTCTTCTCGAGGAGTATCTTTGTGGCGTTCTCTGTATTTCCTGAATTTGAATGTTGGCCTGCCTTGCTAGGTTGGGGAAGTTCTCCCAGATAATATCCTGAAGAGTGTTTTCCAACTTGGTTCCAATCTCCCCGTCAGTTTCAGGTACACCAATCAGACATTGAGTTGGTCTTTTCCCATAGTCCCATATTTCTTGGAGGCTGTATTTGTTTCTTTTTACTCTTTTTTCTCTAAACTTCTCTTCTCACTTCATTTCATTCATTTGATCTTCAATCACTGGTACCCTTTCTTCCAGTTGATCGAATCTGCTACTGAAGCTTGTGCATGCGTCACGTAGTTCTCAAGCCATGGTTTTCAGCTCCATCAGGTCATTTAAGATCTTTTCTACACTGGTCATTCTACTTAGCAATTCGTCTAATCTTTTTTCAAGGTTTTTAGCTTCTTTGCAATGGGTTCGAACATCCTCTTTTAGCTCAGAGAAGTTTGATCATCTGAAGCCTTCTTCTCTCAACTCGTCAAAGTCATTCTCCGTCCAGCTTTGTTCTGCTGCTGGCGAGGAGCTGTGTTCCTTTGGAGGAGAAGACGAGCTCTGATTTTTAGAATTTTCAGCTTTTCTGCTCTGGTTTCTCACCATCTTTGTGGTTTTATCTACCTTTGGTCTTTGATGATTGTGACATACAGGTGGGGTTTTGGTGTGGATGTCCTTTCTGTTTGTTAGTTTTCATTCTAACAGTCAGGACCCTCAGCTGCAGGTCTGTTGGAGTTTGCTGGAGGTCCACTCCAGACCCTGTTTGCCTGGGTATCACCAGCAGGGGCTGCAGAACAGCAAATATTGCAGAACAGCAAATGTTGCTGCCTGATCGTTCCTCTGGAAACTTCGTCTCAGAGGGGCACACGGCCGTGTGAGGTGTCAGTCGGCCCCTACTGGGAGGTGCCTCCCAGTTAGGCTACTCGGGGGTCAGGGACCCATTTGAGGAGGCAGTCTGTCCATTCTCAGATCTCCAGTTGCATGCTGGGAGAACCACTACTCTCTTCAAAGCTGTCAGACAGGGACATTTAAGTCTGTAGAATTTTCTGCCGCCTTTTTTTCAGCTATGCCCTGCCCCTAGAGGTGGCAGGTACAGAGGCAGGGAGGCCTCCTTGAGCGGCAGTGGGCTCCACCCAGTTCCAGTTTCCTGGCCACTTTGTTTACCTACTCAAGCCTCAGCAATGGTGGGTGCCCCTTCCCCGGCTTCACTGCCGCCTTGCAGTTTGTTCTCAGACTGCTGTGTTAGCCATGAGCGAGGCTCCATGGGTGTGGGACCCTCTGAGACAGACGCAGGATATAATCTCCTGGTGTGCCGTTTGCTAAGACCATTGGAAAAGCACAGTAT
This sequence comes from Pongo pygmaeus, assembly GCF_028885625.2. Classification (NCBI taxonomy): domain Eukaryota; kingdom Metazoa; phylum Chordata; class Mammalia; order Primates; family Hominidae; genus Pongo; species Pongo pygmaeus. The sequence continues at coordinate 94,378,834 of NC_072379.2, read as the reverse complement.
TAGAGTGGGAGTGACCTGATTTTCCAGGTGCCATCTGTTCACAGCGTCCCTTGGCTAGGTAAGGGAATTCCCTGACTCCTTGCACTTCCTGGGTGAGGGGATGCCTTGCCCTGCTTCGGCTCACGCTCGGTGGGCTGCACCAACTGTCCTGCACCCACCATCTGACAAACCCCAGTGAGATGAACCCGGTACCTCAGTTGGAAATGCAGAAATCACCTGTCTTCTGCATCGCTCATGCTGAGAGCTGTAGACTGGAGCTGTTCCTATTCGGCCATCTTCTTGGCACTGATACATTCATGTTTTATGCAATTCTGGGATTAAGTTACTTTTTCTAACTATAGTACTTTGAATATTTTAACTACTATTATTTGTAACCTATTATTGCTCATGAGAATTCCAGTGTTAATATATTCCCTCTAGTAGATTTTAAAATATTCCTTCCATTTGAAATGCAAAGCTTTCTCACCATAATGTATCTATGTGCTTTTTAAACTTGAAGATTTATGGCTAATCTCAACTTTTAAAATTTGCAGAATTTATCTCTTTAAATATTGTCTCTTATTCATCCTCCTTATCAATCCAGCATCCCTGAAAGATGGATATTGGTACTTCTCAATTCATTTTCTTGCATTTTTATTTATCTTTCACATTTTCCTTCTCTAGCTGTTGTTTCCTTAGTAATTTCATCCCTTCTATCATCTAATTTCTTAATTTTCTATTGAAGTTTTTCCTCTACTAAGGTTATTTTTACAATCACTGAATTTTTCATATTTCTATGATTTATAATTATTCTTTATCAAATTTACCTAGCTATATCTATCATCTATCTATATAAATAAATATACATTGAAAACAACTGATAAACAGAGGACACATACATCAGCTGATCTTGTTTTATAACTGTTCACCCTCCTTTTTTGCTTTAAGAATTTTAACCTCATTTATTTTGAAGTCATTTTTTAAATGATCTACTTGAGAGGTTTTTAACTGTGTTTAATGGATTTATATTTCCTCTTTTGCTTTGGATTTCTTTTTCCTTAGCTAGTCTTATTTGAGAGTAGTCCTTTTCTTTTGCTTGACCCTTCCTTATGCATTGCATGGGTTCAAAAATCAGGGAAATGCATAACTCCATTCCAGTTCTTATTTTATAAGGTGGAGAATTATGATTCAAGAGAAAATTGTAGCTCCTGTCTTCCAACAAAATGCAGCAGCCAGGTATTCATTTGCTTTCTTCCTCCTAATTTCACCACAAGCAAGGAGAACATACAACTGTAAATAACCATCTAGATACAACCATGAACAAGCAGGGCGAGCTTTTACATAATCAAGGAACACAGCTGATCCTCTTGCTTCCTGTGAAGGGCCTGATTCTGGATCCTGATGATCTGTCAGGTTTCAGTGTCTTTTGGTAGGATTTGGGACCCCAGGCTCTGCTACTACTCCCAACATTCATACTTTAGTGAATACCAGCATCTGCTGGGCTCAGAGGTGTGCGTTTCCATCTTATGTCTATGTGGCAGATAGTCTTCTATTCATCTCTGTTTCTCTTACTGCATCTGTGATTGTTTGATGAAAAAAATTATAGCTATCATTTTAATATTTTTGTCGTGAAGTGAGAAGACTCCCTGTGTTCTTTTTCATCCATTTGCCATAAGTACTCTTCCCTGAACCATTACTAAAAATAACGATTTCAGTCATGTGGTATATAGATGGTTGCTTTTCTTTCCCTTTTTCTTCCTAAATCCTAAAAGCACAAAGGCAGGCCTTTCTCCATTCCAAATTGTTGTAGAATCGGAGTGCATTTGGACTGTTGACTAACACCAAAAGCATCAAATGTATTGGAATGATTATATTATCATCTTTTAGATGGTCTCCATTAGTCACACGCACAGATCTTTTTGCCATGATCTAATAAAGATCTATCCTGTGGATCTAGTTACACAAGGAAAGTTAACACAGTAAAATAATATAGTGAAACATCCATCACTCTTTCTTTTAATTCAAATTTTGTCACAGTATTTCAAAGACTGCAAACTGACTTTCAACAGTAAACTTACCACGTCATTTAATTTACTTTTATGCTTATTTTTCTTTCACAATTGAACTATTAAGCCATGTACAAGAGAGTATGTATTTTCTGAAGCACTTGAAAAAATCAGGTATCAATTTTGCGGTTTGAACATTCAGGGTTTTATTTTAGAATAATTTCTTCTAAAGAAAAAGGAAGTTAGAACATGGGTTCTGGAGCCAGGGTGCCTGAATTTGAATCTAGTCTCTGCTACTTACTCATCACATGGCCTTAGGTAAGTTACTTACCTTTGCGGTTGCTCAGTTTCCTAGCCAATACAATAGGATTATTATATTACCTGCTTCAGGAGATCATTGTGAGATTCAAATAATTAAAATATGTACAGTGCTTAGAAGAGTGTCCGATATAGAGTAAGCATGAAGTCTTAGCAGTTACAGAAATTTAGAGTCAGCAGTCTGTTTGACAAACGTAGTGGAAATAACAGTAAAGATATCCTGTATTTTTATTTATTTATGGCAGTTTTATTTTATTTTTTTTATTTTTAGAGACAGGGTCTTGATCTGTCATCCAGGTAAAAAGGCAGTGGTATAATCATAGCTCACTGCAGCTGCTCACTCCTGGGCTCAAGATGTCCTCCCACATCAGTCTCCCAAGTAGCTGGGACTACAGGTGTAAGACATCACGCCTGGCTAATTTTTGTTTTTTATTTTTTGTAGAAACGAGGCCTCACTCTATTGCAGGCTGGTCTCAAACTCCTGGACTCAAACAGTCCTCCCCAAACCTGGGACTCCTAAAATGCTAGGATCACAGGAATGAGCCTCCTCACCTGCTCACATGATAGTATTAATAACTGTGGTCTGTTTTCCAAGACTGTATAAGCTTTCAATTAAAATGCTGTGGTATATCATAAGTAATAAATAAATTTTCCCCAATATTTGCCCCTCTCTGCTTCTAAAGAACCTTTGATCCCTTCAGATTTCTTTCACTTTTTTTTTAAGTGTCCCCCTGGGGCATTTAAAATTACACGTTTAAAGTTGGCTTTCATCAGCTGTGCCACTGCTGTCCACTCACTCTGGATGAGGGGCTAATGCTTTTGCTTGCTGTTCTCACTGTAGAGCCAGCCTCCCATTGCTTTCTATGCAGTTGCCCTAAGTGCCAACGTTTTCTACTGCTTCAGAGTGGGTGCTAATGAAGATACCAAGGCTACTCACCACAGGCTCAGGAAATAAGCTGTAGTGTGTGCCCTAATAATGCTGTGCTGTGAGATCCTGATGTCAAAGTGCATTATTCATCATTCAGGAAGCTACAACTCCTGCTGCAGTTGTCTTAAGATTCTCAGTCTCTCACACTAATTTTTGTTTGAAAATGGTTCTTGAACCTTTTATTTATAGCTTCTGTATCCTTACAACACCTATGCAAATCTATGGGAAGTTTGGACTAGGATACAAACCTAGTGTGAATTTTACTGTGGCAGGTCAGGCGCGGCAGCTCACGCCTGTAATACCAGCACTTTGCGGGGCCGAGGTGGTCGGATCACCTGAGGCCAGGAGTTCGGGACCAACCTGGCCAACATGGTGAAACGCCATCTCTACTAAAAATACAAAAAGTAGCCTATCGTGGTGGCGAGTGCCTATAATCCCATCTACTCATGAGGCTGAGGCAGGAGAATCTCTTGAACCCGGGAGGCAGAGGTTGCAGTGAGCCGAGGTCGCAGCATTGCACTCCAGCCAGGGCAACAAGAGAGAAACTCCGTCTTAAAAAAAAAAAAAAAAAAAAAAGATTTTTTATTATGCCATATTTTGAATGTTCAATGTTTCCTGGGATATTATTTTTCACAAATGAAAGTTTCCCAGCACCAAAGTTCTCTGTATTTGGTTAAAAAAAAAAATTAATGAATTGGGTCAGCTTGCATAGGTAGACTCAAGCTGAGACCCAGCTAATAGGAAATGAGAGCAAGGTTTCCTTATTAGAGCCTGTTGCTTGTGAAATATCCCAAGCTACACAGGAGAGTTTATAGCTCTGGATAGAGACGTTCTTATTACCTTGGAGTAACTTTGAAATTTATTGCAGTAATGATTGCCTGACATTTTGCAAAAGGTAGATCTTGATTACATTGTTCTAAATTATATGTGCATTTTAATTAATGTTTTCACTATCATTAATTTTAATATAAATTTATCTTATTTCTAGGGCAAGAAAATAGTTAATTTCCTACAGGAATAAGTTTTAAAATTGGTAATTACTGATTGTTAAATGAAATACTAAACTTTTGCTAAATATCTTATAACTTACAAATTTTGATGTGGAAGTGGGAAATGGGTATTTAAGAAAGAAATAATATACAGATTAGATTACCCAGCATATTAATACTAGTCTTTAACTTTTCATACCAGGGTTTTAAACATTCTATTTTTCAGCCTCTTGGTTTATGACCTTACAGAAACTTTCAATGAAATTAGAGCCTTGTAATTCTACACAGGGTGCACTTTTTCACTGCATAATAAATATAAAATTTTACCTGTACCTTGGGTCCTATTGCAGTTCACTGGGAGTAGTAATTGAACAAAAACTTTAACTGCTTAAAATATTGAACTGTTTAAATTATTTTTCGTTTGTGTAATAAAACTAATCATGAAACTAAGCCAGTGAAACCACATACTCAGTGTTACAAATAATATTGTTTAATGCTTATATAAAGCTAAGCATTTGTTACCGTGAAAAGCCTATTTGTTGAACAGCCAATAAAGTTCAAAGAATTTTATTTTTGCAGCCCAACGCTTTCTATATGGAGAAAGGTGTTTACTGCAAATTATGTTCTCTTTTGCCAATTAGCACTTGCCACCGATTCGGTTAGAAGACCCCTGCCAAGCAAAGTGATGGCTGATAATTTCTTTCCTGCTGATAAAATGGAAAAAGTTATATAAGTTTTGTATTGTGTTTTTATTGAAAATGATCCAATGTGGCATTTTAAGTAATAACATAATATAGAATAAATATTAGGTTAAAAAATATGTTTTTATCATTTTTTAATTAACTTTAAAAAATATTGCTACACTAAAAGGTTAGTACACACGTTAAGGACACGTCTTTTTTTTCTGATTTTTTTTTTTTTTTTTTTAAGAACAAAAGTTCTTAGGAATAGATTTTCTATGCTGATATCATTACAAATGTCACATAAGCATGTTAAAGTGTACCTAATTTCCATATGAATGTAAAGCGATTGGTATTCCAATGAAAGTTTGTAATGTGGATTCTCTTTTACCTGGGTCTTTTTAAAATTTTATAATTGATCTCTGACAACATAATTTTGTTCATTTAGGTTGAGGCTTCTTAGTGGGTCTTGAGTTCTTCATCATGACCGTAACATAGTAGGCAGTATGTATATGTCTATAGTAGCAAGTAGTAATGTTTTATAATAATGAATCATAAATCATAGTGATGTAAAAGCAGGTTTTAATGTTTATAACCACATTTTATACACTATTTTAAAATGTGGTATAATTTAATGTTTATTAGTGGGTTATATAACTGGGTTCCACTGTTTTATAGACACTTTGCATTGAGTTTCAATTTTCATTTCATTTTTTTTTTTAAATAGAGACGAGGTCTGGCTATGTTGCCTAGGTTGATCCAAACTCCTGGGCACAAGTGATCTTCCCATCTCGGCCTCCCAAAGTGCTGTGATTACAGGCGTGAGCTACTGTGCCTGGCCTCGATTTCCATTTATTATTTAAGATATGGTTGAACTTCAACTGAAAGTCTAGCATCTAGGTGACTCTTTATTTCAAAAAAGAGATATACAAATCTAACCGATGGCAGCGACAATTTTCAAAATTTTTTGAAGTTGTATTAGTCCAAAGTAATGCTTTTTGTTTTTTTTTTGACAGGGCCTCACAGTTGTTGCCCAGGCTGAAGTGCAATGGCGTGTTCTCGGCTCACTGCAACCTCCCCTTACAGGTTCAAGTGATTCTCCTGCCTCAGCCTCCCAAGTAGCTGGGATTACAGGCATGTACCACCAAGCCCGGCTAATTTTTTTGTATTTAGTAGAGACAGGGTTTCACCATGTTAGTCAGGCTGGTCTCAAACTCCTGACCTCAGGAGATCCACCCACTTCAGCCTCCCAAATTGCTGGGATTACAGGCATGCACCACTGCGCCAGGCCCCAAAGTAATAACTTTTAAAAAATAGAAATTATTTTGAAATTAAATGCATATTATTTCAAAAGAATAAAAGTTTGCCAATTATACTGGTATGTTTCAGTGAAACACACTATGATAAACATAACTTCTCAACATGTCAAATATTGCATAGTCCATGTATTAAATATTTAATCTCACATTATAAAAAAAGAAACTTTTATTCAATGGTTACTCTATCAACAGAATATTAGCCCATTTGCCTTATTTTATAGCTTCATTAATTATTTTTCTCTGATTTGGACTTTCAGGTATATGTTACTGTCTGTTTTCTAAAAGTTTTAGTGATAATATAGGATTATTAATATAACCATAGAGGGTTTCTCATAAAAAAACTAAAAGCAAGTTGGTAGGGTTCCAAATGTAATTTCAGTTTTTTTCTTTTGTTTGTTTGCTTGTTTTCAGATTGTCATTGCAGCAACAGCAGGCATTATATAAAAAATTGATCTGTCATATTTTGGGATTAGCTTGGGGCAAGAAGTATATATTGAAACTTTTTCACACTGAAGTGTGGAATGTGTATGAGTATATCTATACAAATTAAAGCCTATCCATGTATTTAATATTTGGCTTCTGTTTTTTTAGTGATATGTATAATATATTTGTATTTCCATTTTCAGAACTATCATAGAAAAATGGATATTTTCTGGTTTCATCTTTCTAATATATGAGTCAATTAATTTGTTCAAAAAACATGGATTATTATGTACCAGTCACCATGCTAAGCACTAAGAACATAAAAATAAACCATAAGATACTTCATTAGGAATGACAGATATTAAAAAGATAATCACAAAAAGCCTGCGTGGTCATTTATAATAAAAATGTGCAAAAAGTAGATGTCTCTAAGTGGGAGAAAATAAGCACAAGTCAAGACATGATAAACAGCAAGATGACTAAAAGCAGTTTGTTATCATATATCAGATGTAAGAAAAATGTTAAACCACTTTATTGGGATGTAATTTACATACCGTATAATTCATTCATTTAAAATATACAATTCAATGGTTTAATGTTTTTTAGCAAATATGCAGAGCTGTACAAACATCACTTCAATATAATTTTAGAACATCATAAGATAGATTTTTAATAGACATTCCAACACATATTATAAATACTTAATATTTTAATTAATTGTCAGTTTAGAAGAAATATTTGAATCATATATGGTATTAACCTCCTTAAAGCACTATTATGAATTACTTGGAATATTTCACAATTACAAATGACACATAACTTGAAATTTACTCTTCTGAACTAATGCTAGCTAGATAGGTTGACATAAAATAAATATTTTTCCAGTATTAGTAACATTCAAGGTCACACCTGATGAAATTGGAATAAAATGAGGTAATAAGAAAAATTAAAAATGTATTTTTATAGGCCTACATTTTGTGTATTTATTTTTAGAAGAGATGAATGATTTACTATGGAATATGCAAAATTATATCAAATTCACTTCAAAATTAAGAGCATATATTAATGATCAAGAGTTGTTTATTGATTAATTAGAATATTTTATCACAACATATTCATTTAGAATTTTCTTTTGTAGGATATTCTGGTTTAATTTAGATGTTTACATGTTTCTTAAATAACTGTAACTTTAAATTTCACTGATTTGAAGCTCATGTAACACACACATGCGCACTCATACACACTTCAATTAATTTATTTTAGCTCACCAGTACCCGCTCGGTCTTATGTAAAAGATAAGTGACATAAGCCGTCTGTAGACAGGCTTTACTTCTACAGACCGATACAAATTTGGAAAATACATTTAAATTACATCAAGCCCAACACATTGACGGGTAAAGTGCAGGATACAAGTCTGGAGGAAGACAGAAACTGAACTGTGTTTCAGTTAAAATAGGCACATTGATATACTTCTAAAAAATGTGAATTTAAATATACATTTTTGAGATTTGAATTGTCTTTTAGTATATCATTTTCATATAATGATGTATCACACATCACAGATAAAATTTTGTTAAATAAGAAAATTAAAATATAGCTGTATCTTTTGTATTAATATCAAGTGATTCATCTAATGATTTATGAAATGCCTACTACTGGACTGTCAAGACCAGATTTTTTTAAGCCTTCTGTTGTCTAACAGCTGACTTGTCAGAAGAACATATTAACTTAAAAACATGTATAGTACAAATCAAATATGTGTGCAGTTTACTAAAAATTTACATATTAGACATATGAAAGAAAAATCTTTGTGTTTTCGTGAAACTACAATTTAGAAATGTATCATTATTAGTATTATCACTAAAATTTTAAGAGCTATAATAAATTTCTGAAATTTTATTTCCTATGAAATATATCAAGCAATTTATTTAAATAACCCTTCTATTAAAATTTCAGATGTTTTACAGTGGCCCAGAGCAATGGAAAATATTAGAATTTGAATCTTACAAAGAATCCTAGAACTTATATATTGATACTTGAATTCCATTCACACCTCTTTGACATTTATTCATTCCACCTCTGCTTGAGTACCTTTAGTTATGGGAAAGTGGTGATTCTTGATCTGGTGTAATGTTCTTATTTGAGTAGAAGCATGCTCTAGTTTATATGTGATGCTTTCAAATTATGATGCCCACAACTGAATAAATTACTTCACATCATCTCCTTTATTATGAATTGTCATTCATATTCACCAACATCGCCACAACTTTTTTTACTGAATGTATCACTGGAAAATAAAAACATCTTCTTTTACTCTTAATTCTGAAACAGTTGTGAATATTTCAATTTGTGTTTTCCAAGATGCAATATGCCTACTAAGGGTGTTATAAAATGTGATTTTAGATGATATATAGAATAACTATTTTCTGTTAATAATTATGTTTTAGTGGTCATGTATATTAGAAAGCAACAGCACATTCTATTTGTGATTTAATAAACATTATCATTTAGAGCAATATTAAAGTTAGATTTAATTTTAAGAAATTAGTGCAGTTGATTCTTATGTATGATGACATGAATAAGGGAAATTTGGTATAATGGGTCTTTGCTTCTAATTGTAGTCCACTTGTGAGAGAGAAATGACTATGTTTGCATGTTATCTTTCACTTCAAAGCAGTAAAAGATTGGAATAGAAGAATGTTAATTTTCTAAAGAAGTATATTGTTTTAGATTTATTGAACTTTGTACGCAGATCCCTTTCCAATGAGTTTTCTTGCCTCAGAAACTCAGGACATGGAATGAAAGCAAATGCTTTAGTGCAGAATAAATTCGGACTAATGAGGAACTCTCTCTTCATAGCCAAACCACAGTAGAATCTCCGTAAAACACAATATAGCAGTAAGTCTGACAGCACAAGGCATTTAGTGGAAAACTTTTAGAGGATGGTGGAAAGCATTGAAGAAAAGCAACGCACTCTTCAAAATTTGTTAATTTAATGATTCTTGAGAAAATAATGTACTTTTCTTGTTTTTGTATTATATTGCTTTTTACTGGCAGCAAAAAGAGGGCTTTGAACCTAGGGATGATTCTTCAATGAGTATTTCTCCTTCATTTGCAACCATGGTGTCTTTGAATGAATTATTCTGTTTCTCCAGAAAATTGTCTCAAGTCATCAACTCATATTAACTGTCAGGACTTCCTTGCCTTCTCCTTGCAAGTAAGTTGAAATTAAAAGCTGTCAAACTAGGAATTAGGTATTTGGTAAAATACAAGTTTTATATAAAACATGCAATTCTACTGGCATACATGTCTGAGAAACAAGGCCAAACCAAAAAAGCTGTCTAGCTCAGACAATACAAATTGCCAAGTTGCACAATCATGATCCAAATAAATGGTTAAGTCACTAATTTGTGGTGTTTGTTACACAGTAAAAGCTAACTGTTACAAGACTTAAACTAACCTGGTTGATTTCAGACCCTGAAAGTAAAATGAACATGATAGTGGGTCAATGAAGCAAGTAAAATCCTTACAATATCCTAAATTGTATAAATAACAAGAAAATGAAAGGAAAAGTATTAGAACAAAAAAATGTGTGACACAGCATCTGGATTTTTAGTCTGCATTTTACTGGAGTTAGAAATAGATTTACTATGTATGAAACTAAAGAAAGTTGACAGTAAAGCTGAACAAAGTCTTCTTTTTACATTGCACCTAATGTAGGAAAACAGAACTCTGACAAAAAAAAAAAAACACACAAAAAAAACAGAGGTCATTTTAGGAAGACTGAAACATCTTAAAGCAATAATCTAAGGGAGAAATAACATTGCAGAGTAAGTTAGTGGAAATTATAATGAGGGCACAGACACAATTTTCTCAGGGAAAAATTTTGACAGATTAATGAATAACTTGTTGTAGAAAGAAAAAATTAAACCATATTCTTGCTTTCTGATCTTAAGTAGTATTGTTATTCTAATACCATGTCACAAAAAATAGAGATATAGTAACCCTTAAACCATAGCAATCATTGATGGTCATAAAATTAGGAAAACAAACAGTAACTTTTACATTGTTAGAAAACAAGTTGTCAACATCTACCTCCAATATAGTTTTATGATTAGGGTGGCATCTAATTTATATGAGGTTATATGTCAATTCTACTAAGCGGTCCAAAAAAAAACCAGTCTTATTATTTTATGTTCATTTGCAATGTGCAAGCTAATTTTATTATATACTCTTCTTTCTATTGCTGTGTAACAAACTACCTCGAACACTGGCTTAAAAAATAACCATTTATTTTGCTTGTAAATTTGGGTTTTGGCTGGACTCAAGTAGGCAATTCTCGTTCAGCATCTCTCATTAGATTGCAGTCAAACAGTGGCTGGGGTCATCTCCAAAGTTATTTTTATGGATACATTGTAATTGTTCATATTTATTGTGTGTAAGTCAAAGTTTTGATGCATATATATGTTATATAATGGTCAAATCAGTGTATTTAGCATCACCTCATGCATTTATCACTTCTTTGTGGTGAGAACATTCAAAAACCTCTCTTCTAGCTACTTTGTAATATACAAGAACTTACTCTTAACCATCATCACTGTAACTGTGCAATAACATACCAGAACATCCTCTCCTCCCTTCTTTTCTCCCCAGTCTCTGGTATCCAGTGCTCTGTTTTCTGCTTCTGTGATATCATGTCTCTCTCTCTCTGTCTCTTTTAAACTTCACATATGTGTAAGATTACAAGGTATTTGTCTTTCTAAGTCTGGCTTGTTTCACTTACCATGATGTCCTCCAGGTCCATCCATGTTGTCACAAATGGCAAGATTGTATTCTTGTTTATGGCTGAATATTATTCCATTGTGATTCTTCATTCAGTATCTGGTGCCTGAGCTGGGAAGACTGAAAGAGCTGGAGCTCCGTGGGCATATCTCTCTCTGTCTTGATTTGGTCTGCAAGGTATCTCTACAAAGCTGCTTAAGACTCCCAAAGCAAGTGTCCCAAAAGAGGCAGCAGAGATTACGTGACCTTTTCTAGCCTATCATCACCATGTGACTTATGTTGCATTCTGCTTGTCAAGGCAATTACAAAGCCCCATGCAGTTTGAACGGGAGGAAACATAAGCTCCACTTCTTGATGGGACAGCTATCAAAGAATTTGAGGACATGTTTTAATACCACTATATATACATACATATAGTGTATGTATATATAGTGGTATTCTATATATATATATATAAAATATAGTGGTATATGTATATATAGTGGCATATATATATGTGTGTTATACTATACCATACATGTATATATAGTGAGATATATATACATATATGTAGTGGTATATATACACATATATAGTGATATATATACACACACGTATATATATATTTGTGTTTATGTATTGTATTTACATACCTTTTCTTTTGGCCTACACCTAGCTCCAATAAACACACCACAGACATATTCTAGGAACAGTCTACATATCTTTACAGATCAAGGGCCAATGGGTTCATTTAAACTTACTGCTTTAATTGTGGACAATATATTTTCATATTTTTCTTCTGGGACTATTTAAAAGAATTAGCATACCTTCATAGAATTTCTTCTTGGTTATGCATGTCTAACTTTTCAGTAAAATGTGTAAAAATAATTTATGTTTTACTTTCCAGATGTTATGTGAAATCTGAGGAAGAGTACTTTGAAAAATATTAAATTAGGTTATTCTCCCTTATAAATGAGGTAAGGACTAAAAGAGGTAAGAGAAAAATTAACATACTCTGTCCTATTATTTTCCTATATCTCTATAGGGATATAATATGTTTCATTCACAGAGCAAAATTTTTACCTTTATGTTGAATAAAGTGAATAAAAACCTTGTCATGTGTGAAAATGAAAATGCAGCTACTTCCTTAGGTAAATGATTATAATGATTAATTAGATCAGTGATTTCAAAGGTTTTTTGAAGTATTGCTTTGATGTATTGCATTTCTAACATCTTTTAATGGTTTTTCTTGCTTTACATAAAATTAAATAAACAATTTGTGATTCAACTAATAATGAATTGATAAATAGAATAAAAGTTTATCTAAATATGAAGTTCCTTTCAATTTCATTGTAAGCTTATATTTGGGTCAGACTCTAGGAGACTATTTTGGAGAAATAATGAATTTTTCTTCTGTTTTGTTGCACTCATGTAGTTGTTAACAAAACCAAAATTTTGAAAACTCTAAGCAAATTTTTTATAAAGTCAGCACTGTTTTTAGTTAACTGACAAAAAACAATTCTCCCAGCCTTCCTTAATACAAGAACTGCCTTTGCATTAAATAGCTAGAGGCAGAGGGAAAAAGAGAGAAAGGAGTGGGGGAAATTTTACAGTTTCCCCATCCAGCCTATAACTATGTAAGCAGTTAATTATCAATATGTGAGTAATAAATGTTTAATGAGAAGAAAAAACACTGCAAATCTAAATAATTTAGCTGAGAAAATAACTTTGTATAAATGAAGTATTTTAGGGCTCTTAGGAATAGATGGATGGATAGATATAAATAGTAGATAGAAGCCAATATTGTTTTGTGAACAAAAACAAAAAGAGAGTTTTGATTTTCCAAATCCTTAACCAAAGGTCTGATACATGTGTAGCACCACACATGAGGGAAGCAGGGACCCTCATACAGTGATCTCAGCCTTAGGTGGTTAGGTGCCCTCAGTCTAGGCCTATATTCACTCACCAATGCTCCCTTCTTTTTTCTGCATTAGAACCTTCATGCTGTGTTCTAGATCTGTCTGGAACATGCCTCTGAATCCTAAGACAGGTCAGTCCCACAAGTAGCACTCTGTATTTCCCACCTGGCACTTATATTTTGTACTTGTTCGTTTGTGTGATTGGTTGATTAATGTAAGATTATAAACTTCAGGAGTGGAAAAAAAGTTTGTTTTGCTTATTTTCTATAAGCTTATTTCCTAGCACTGTGTCTAGAATACAGTAGTAAGTCAATAAATATTGTTTGAATTAAAGGATGGCCATTTCTCAGACAGTCTTAACCTTAGAGGAAAGGAAGGGAGTGTCTTCATGATGCCATAAATAAACACGGTTATATCATTAGTAGAATGCAAAAATCGCATAAGTAAAAGGGAAATAGGAAGAAAAGAAGAAAAGGGAGGAAGGAAAGAAGGAAGGAAGAAAGGAAGGAAGAAAGGGAGATAAGAAAAGGAGAAAGGGAGGGAAGGAGAGAGGGAGAGGGGAGACTAAGCAAGTCCTCTCTTTTCCTCTTCGTCTCCCAGTCCAAAAATGCTTTTTTAATCTTCATAACTGGAGGTAATTTTGCATCTTGGAGCAAGGCATCCGTTAGGCTGCCACCTTCCCATAGAGACTGGGAGATAGGGGCCCTCTCTTCCTAAGACTACATTTCAAAGACATGGCTCATAGCTCCTTGAGAAAGACTATCCTGTGTTGTAAAACTGGGAAGAGGCTTTAAAAAGATTTACATGTCAAAGTGAAAGGGAAAGAATTTACAATGACAGGTTTTCTAAAGTAAAGGCTCTAAAAAAAGGAGGTTGGGGCCTAGTGCCAGAAAGAAGCCTGCCTAAAACTTAGTTAAGGGGAGAGGAATATTAAGTCTGTCTTGGTCACCTGCAAAGGGCCATCTCTTCACACTGGATGAGCTATTCTAGGCCTAAAAAGTATTTCCCTGCTTTAAGTCCCTACCCCACAGGATCTCTGCTCATGGATAAAGAAAAGAAGTTGGGGCCGGGCGCAGTGGCTCACGCCTGTAATCCCAGCAATTTGGGAGGCTAAGGTGGGCGGATCACAAGGTCAGGAGGTCGAGATCATCCTGGCTAACACGCTGAAACCCCGTCTCTACTAAAAATACAAAAAAATTAGCCGGGTGTGGTGGCGGGCGCCTGTAGTCCCAGCTACTCAGGAGGCTGAGGCAGGAGAATGGTGTGAACCTGGGAGGCGGAGCTTGCAGAGAGCCAAGATTGCGCCACTGCACTCCAGCCTGGGGCACAGAGCGAGACTCCGTCTCAAAAAAAAAAAAAAAAAGTTGAAGGAGATGAACTGATCTCTGGGAATAGAGTCTGCTGTCTGCCGCCATCCTTCCTGCATCAACCAGGGGTGCTCTTCTCAGGGGTAAAAGTTTCGTTTTCTCCCAGTGGTATATTCAGCCCTAATTAAATCAATTTTCCTAAATTGCCCCTGAACTCCTGGACACTTATACCCTAGGGTTATTTTTTTTCTGGTAGAAAAGTCCTCAGGACTCTTTGGATTCCTGCACATTCTCTGGAGCTGCTGGATCTCAGAACCATCCTGCTGAAAAGTGTTCCTTTCTATTGCTCATCTAGATATCTCATCGAACCAGAGACCCTAGACCTGACCTATGAGCCCTTCAACTGCCTCCCTCATATCTGGAAGTTCCCAAGCCAGGTTTCTCTGAGCGTGGATTTCAGCCAACCGTTTTCTGCCATCAGCCTCCGCAAGATGTGGCTGGACGTCAGCGTCCTCAGGCTAGGGGAAGACCTCTTGCCTTTGCAGCATTGTTAGGGCCTCCTTTATTCCTGAACCCTGCAGAGAACTGATCTTCCTACTGTTTGGGCAACCACTGTTTTGTGGTATTTGTGTGGTTTTGGCAGCCCAGGGCTCAAAACTCTGTGTGCAAACAGCAGCTGGCAGCAGCCAGAGGGCCTGTTTGTTTCTCTCAGCTCTACCTTTTCTGAAGAAGCCAAGAGAAGCAATTAGGCCATACTTGCAAGTGAAGCCCTACAAAGAGTCTGCTCTCATAACTTGTCTTTACTCTGCCTTGAACCTCCCAAGAGAATATTACTGCTCCAGCCTCTTTGCCAGGTGCTGCTGGTGGAAATAGAAAACTAAAACTCAACCATTCTGTGTCCAGCAATATTTTGCCCTTACTGTGTCTTTGCAGAGGGCTTCCCTTTTGTTACACCCTGATTCTTGTAAATAGCATATATGGCTAGGTGTCAAGAGAGTTTCATTTGTTTCTTTATCTTGCTCATAATCTACAGAAGGAGGTAGGTAGGTTTGCAGTACATTACTTCTTTCAGTTTTGAGCTAAATTCAGTATTTCTTACTCTACAGGTAATGCAAAGTAGTAATCTACATGCCAGCACTACCCCTTACCTAACCTTCCTCCAAACTCCATCCAGGTTAGTCAGCTTTTTTTTTTTTTTCCTTTTTTTAAACGAGGAAATTCTGGAGAAAGTCATCCTTGTTGGTACGGCAAAAAGATAATGTTTTTAATAGAAATAGGTGAAGCAAAGAATGTTTATTCATGCACAGATGTGACCTGATAAAATTTCTTTATAATATTCCTGCTGATGTCAAAGAGATCCAGTATCAAAAAAGGCAAAAGGACTACAATATTCAATTAATAAAATGCAGGCTGGGCAAAGACAAGAGGTGGGGACCTTTAAGGAAAAGCACTAACAAGCGGCATGTGGTGACTCACACCTGTAATCCTAGCAGTTTGGGAGGTTGAGGAGGAAGGATTGCTTGATGCTAGGAGTTTCAGACCAGTCTGGGCAACATAGCGAGATCCCTGTTTCTACAAAATATAAAAAAAATTAGCTGGGCCTTTTGGTGCCTGTAGAAAGAAAGAAAGAAACAAAGAGAGACAGAGAGAGACAGAAAGAAAGAAAGGAAGAAAGAGAAAGAAAGAAAGAAAGAAAGGCAAAGCACTAACAAAAACCCAACTATATGAAGAAACATAGGCCATACTCTTGAAGGGATAATTAGTGTAGTAAATATTAATTCTCCCCATACTGATCTATAAATATGTGATGGAATTCTAATCAAAATCCTAATGGTATTTTTCACAGAAATTGACAAGTGGTTCTTAAGTCCATATGCAGTATTAAAAGTCCAAAGTTAGCTAATGCATTAGCAAAAGGAACAATGGTGGGAGAATACCATTCCAGATAACAAGGTTTAATATAGTGTTATAATAATTAAAACACTACAGACAAATAAAAGACAATACACAACTCAGAAATACAAACATGAACATGAGGAAATTGAATATGGCAAAGGTGGCATTCCAAATTAGAAGAAAAGCATAGATTGGTGTTAAAACAATTGGCTATTCACATGGAAAATATTAGATAATTATCACACACATAAATTTCAGATAGATTGAAAAATGTGAAAGGTAAAATTATATATTAAAAGCAAAACTTTAGAACTTCCAGAAAAAGTATAGAAACATTCTTACTGTAAGATAGGGAAGAATTTCTTTTTTAAAAAATTATTATTTATTTAATTTTATTTTTTTAAATTTTACTTTAAGTTCTGGACTACATGTGCAGAATGTGAGGGTTTGATACATAGGTATACATGTGCCATGGTGGTTTGCTGCACCCATCAACCCGTCATGTAGGTTTTAAGTCCCCCGCTTGCATTAGGTATTTTTCCTAATGCTCTCAATATAGGGAAGAATTTCTTAACATTCAAAAACACAAAACATTAAAAAATATATTTAAAAAAGACCCTTCTGTTCTACTAGTAAACCTAATTTTTGACTTCTTGAACTGATGGTCATTACATGGGTACGTTCACCTTGATATAATTTATTTGCACTTCAGATTTGTTCATTTTTAAAATATATACTTTAGTTGAAAGTTACATTTAAAAATCCTCGTTGACAAAAAAATTAATTAAAAACTTCAAAGCAAAGTCACATTCCTCAAGAAGCTATATTCGACATATTCAATTAATAAAAGCTTCAAAATGACATCAAAGAACTGCAAAAAATAAAAAATATATATGAAATAAAAGTTGCTCCTGGAAATTATTGAATGGCCAATAAGCCTATAAAATGATATTTATTTTCAATAACAACTAGGATAATATAAAATATAAAGCAGTTTCACTTCACATTTAAAACATTTGGGTAAAAATTACAATTGTTTACCACCAATTGTTAGTGAGCATAAGAGAAAATAGACAGAAAACTGCTATTTCTAGTCAACAACCATTGTTGTGAACATTTAACAATGTGGAGTGAAGTCACTACAGCTGCTTAGGTGTGAGATCCAGCTGTCGGGGCAGTGTTCACACAGATTAAAATGTAAGTTGTGCCCCCCGGAGTTGTGTTTGTGGCAGTCCTGCATATATACCTCAAATCAAAAGATATCACAGTTATACTCTATATAATCATTTTAAAAAATCACATGAGCACAGACAAATTTCAAAAAAGTTAATAGAGCATTTTATTAGAAAAATTTAATGTATATCATTAGAGAACTGATAAAAAATTGACTAATACTTGTTCACAATGTGAGCTAGTATGTAACAATGAAAAAGAATGAACAGAAGAATCTCAGCGTATATCCATAGGGAGATCTCAAAAATGATTTTGAGTGAAAAAGCAAATTGTAAAATTTCTACAAAGTGTAAAATACAATATAATATATATTTATGAAAATATATATTTGCATAGACTATATAAACATAATAGAAAGATAAAGATACATTTAAGACAGTGATTTCTCTTTTAAAAAGGAAGGAAAGACATTGAGTGAGAAGAAGGCTTTCAACTGAATGTAAAGCATTTGTTATTGAACAAATATTTGAATCAAACATGGCAATACTTAGCATGTGTTACATTGGAGGGGTGAGGACATGGGTATTTCATATTGTTCTTTGTATTTTTTTACTTTGGAGTATTTCATAATTAAATTACAAATGTATAAAGTTGGAAGTGCTCAATTATAATGTTTTTTACTGAAGGCCAAGCAAGATGAAGATGTGACATTGACCAGTAGCTTTGGACAAGAGCTTGATTTTCAAGCTTTAGTGTCCATCAAAAACACCTGTAGGACATGCTAGAACACAGATTGCTGGGACCTGGAATTTTTATTAAATAAGCTTAAAAAGAGCTCTGGAATGTGCATTTGAACAAGGTCCTCGATGATATTGCTGCTGATCTGTGGACCACACTAAGAGAACTATGGGTATAGGTTACAGGTGAACATTGATTAGAGCCTTTTCAGATGAGTTAGTTGAAGAGAAAATATATGGGTAATAATGAACACATTTTTATGGTAAAACTATCAAAAAATAATGTAATGAAGGTAGAAGGTAATGAAGATAGAAAACCATGTGGTCATTTCCTTAAATAGAATATATTTGGAATGTTAGAATCAGAATTCACTTAAGATATTAAAGAGTACAGATACTTACAAATTATCCCAATTGCTTAATGTTTGATATGAAATATTACCAAACTGAATTGGATGAATTTTATTGGATCATAATTTGTCCAAAAGGTATTTTGAAATACAGCATAGCATATATATGTGTGTATATACATATATATGCATAAATGTGTACATGCATATATTTGGAAATTTATATTGGTTTTCAAAATTAAACTGGTATTTGCTATTTTGGAAACTAATACAAAATTGATATTTGATAAGCAATTTAAACAGTCTTTTAAACTGAGACTCAAATTTCAATATCATATTGGTTTCAAATGCTAAAAGAATTTAAGACTTACTTGCATTTAGCTAAATAACTCTCTGTATTATCTGTATCCTTTGGGGATTAAACATGAATTAGAATTACTCATGGATTTCCACCAAAATCCATTAAGGGAAATATAGCCCAGAGAGATTCTCTTACATCTGACATTGCTTAGTGTGCTCACAGTATTAAATGGATACTCTGCAACTAAGGATTAATTCATTATATAGAAGTCACATATGTGAATCTGTCTCTTTTTAATATTATTCTCATGCTTAAAATCTGTCATAATAAAATTAAATAGAATCTATATACCTGTGATTCCTTTTTAATTGGAATTACAAGGTAATTCTTTAAAGTGACTTTTTGTTAATGAACATTTTTTATCTCTAAAAATTTAGGCTAAGAAGATACGGTTACTTCTCTTTATCCTTCACATGTTAAGTCTTCTTACATTATCAAAGAGGCAGTAACTACACAGCATGAATCTGGTGCCATAGCTATAATTGGCAAAGTATCAAAATTATCTTGGAGAACTTGTTAAAAACACAGATTTTTAGGTCGTATCTCTTTTTCTTATCAGTTATAATTCACTGTATGTCGGGAAGGATCCAGAAGTGTGATTTTCACTCCCATGATCTGCCTACAGAGGAAGCTCAGGGCACCAAGGCACCTTAGGGAAAATGGCAGATGTTTCAAGGAGTCCCTAACCTACACCAAGGGCTCACACTATTTTTCTATTTTTTTCTAATTGCTGAGGTCATGAGAAATACTCACTTTTGCTGATTCTGGAACCTAACATCTTTCCGGCCATGGAAAAAGAAAAATACCTGAGAAGTAAGTGTGACTTGAAAATATTTAACATCAAGCATGACAACACCTGCCCTCATGAAAAATAGTTTTGCCTGTATGTTCCAGCTGTATCTTTCTTTGAGAAAAGTTAAGTACGCCTTCTTCCTTTGCCTAAGGCAATACACCTGCATGAACTTTTGTTACCAAAGTGTTGTATCTCTCATGCTTCTAATCTCTTGACAGTTTCACTACTATGCCCCTTCAGGTTTAGTTAGGACACGGCTGATATTCGGCTCTCCTTGTAAACTCTGCCAGCTTTACCAGTTTGGGTTTTTCAGGACAAACGGATGCAAGAAGAAAATGATTACATGGTTCAAAAATGGAATTTTCACTGACTTCTTATTTTAAACATAAGCCTGGAGTAAGCCAAAAGTATGAGTGCACCTGTGTGGGACTTTCACTGTATGCACATCACAATTTTTATTATATAATTGTTTTAAAATAATCTGGGTATGTGTTTGTATTCTGTGCTAGTCAAAGACTCCTCAAAATTACAGGATATCTTCAACATTAGAAAGACCAAAGGCAGATTCATCATAAGATTATTATATAACATTTATTGAATGCTTGCTAATATTTTATTTAGAAAACAATTATATAGCACATACTGTGGGCACTTTACAAATGGAATCTCACCTAAACCTTCAAAACAGTCCAATGAGGCAGGTACTATGCTGCTTTATGTGAGTTCAGTTATTTCTCTCAGCAATTACCTAAGAGGTAGATTAATATTGTTCCTATTTTATAACTGTAGAGAGGGAAGTTTATATTAATGGTATTAGAATCCATTCCTCTTCTGACCTGCTCTGATTATTTATTTATGTATGTGGTCTATATAAATGCTGGAAATTACAATGCAAAGGGTACTAGAACCATATTGGCCCTGAGCAATGAGCTAGGCATACAAAGTTAGGATATTTGTTGAGGGAATGCTTAATGTATCAGAAGAAGAATGACTTGTACTATTAAGCAAAAATTTTACAGATGTATGCCAGCACTGCCCTTTTCTCTGCCTTGGAAATAATGTAGTTTCCTTTTTAACCATGGCATTGTCCTTTGATCTAGCTAGGGAGCCTGGGAAAAAAAAAAAAGAAAGAAAAAACCACCAAGGAGGAATTCAGCACCTTCACTGGCTGTGTTTGTGTAAACACACAGGAGAAAAACACACCATCCATCAAGGAAAACGGCCCCAGATAAACATGTAACCTGAGGAATATTTTATCTCTTTTAAATTTATTAACATGAATATTTGTATGTTTGTGCTGCCTCCACAGGTTTGTGACAAAGCCCAGAGCATTCAACTAACTGGAGGGCATCTCCTCACCCCGATTAGGTTGCTATTGTTCTCTGATGCAGCTGACATTTCTAAAAGAGTTTTTGTTGGATTAATTATCTTCATACATTGAGACCTTATTGTTCAGTTCTGAGGGCTTTTGTTCAAAAGCTTAAACATAAATAAATAACTGTCTCCAATTACTGCACTAGAATTGAAGAAATATCCTGAGGGAATAGTAAAGTAAACTTTATTCTTGAATCCTCTCCCTCTCTACCCCCACCCCCTCTTTTTAAGTTAATCAAAACTTCCATGAATATTATTTCCTATTTTGGAATAAATTATTTTTCTAAAGCAAAATTTGAGAACCAACATTGTAGTCATCCTCATGTGGCATTTTCACTCTCTTTTCAAAATAAATAATGCCTGTACTTTATTGCAGTATTTTAGAGTTTAGTAAAGAGCATAAAGATTATTAGGTAAAATTCCTTTTAATGGCCATATTTTGAGATTTGTTTTCTAAGTGTAAGACCAGCTTTCATGGTGATTACTAATTCTCTCTAGTATCCATATCGCCAACAAGCAGAGCATTAGAACATATAAGAAACAAGACTGGCCAGGCGCTGTGGCTCACGCTGGTAATCCCAGCACTTTGGGAGGCTGAGGCGGGCGGATCACGAGGTCAGGAGATGGAGACCATCCTAGTTAACACGGTGAAACCCCGTCTCTACTAAAAAAAAACCAAAAAAACAAAAACAAAAAAGCAAAAAAAAAAAAAACACAGAAAATATTAGCCGGGCGTGGTGGCGGGCACCTGTAGTCCCAGCTACTCTGAAGGCTGAGGCAGGAGAATGGCGTGAACCTGGGAGGCGGAGCTTGCAGTGAGCCGAGATCGCGCCACTGTGCTCCAGCCTGGGCTACAGAGCAAGACTCCGTCTCAAAAAAAAGAAACAAGATTTACCACCCTTGACTGTCCACTTTGTATTATAACTTCTTAAATCACTCTATTCATCGTAGCCTCTACAGTTGAGGGAGTGTGAGGTAAAATAGAGGAAATGAGGTTATTCAGGTTGCCTAAGAACATCTAAGGGTAAATTTGGAAATGATTTTCAAGCACACAGAGACTGTGATCTTTATCTCCCCTGAGGTTAGAAAAGGAAAGAGAAGCCTTAAACCACAGCCTAAGAGGATTATGTTGGATATATAATCATAGCAGATCAGAAGCGAAAAAGTCTATAAAATCATCTAGTGTAAACCCTTCTCTTTTCAGAGAGGAGAAAACTGAAACCCACAGAGGGAGGGTCAGTGTGTAAGGTTACACTGTAGATGTTGGAACTAGAATCTGTAGATGGACTTTGCTTAAAGTCTCTGTCTCCTGTCAGAGAAGGTAGTTTGATCTGTGGATGGATTACTGAGAGATGATGAGTTTTCCTTTTGAGAGTGACAAGATATTACAAACAATCCAAGGAACAAGTTATCACCTTAATTTTTCCACGAATCAGCAAACAACATTTTAAATATTTTTACATGGTCACATTAAAGGTCACATTTCTCCATGGGTATGAAAATTTGTTTGGATTATTTAATCATTTAGGAAATAGCTTGATCACAGTGTCATATACTGTGCTAAGGAGAACAATATAGTGAATCTGCCCTAAGAAACATGTAGCTTAGTGCAATGACTCCCAAATAATGATACATGGATAGGTGCATGCTTACTTGTGAAAACATTTTATAAGCCTGGAAAGATAATGTGTTTCATAAAACTAAATTTTTGTCTTTTAAAAAATATGTCATTCTTACCCTTTAAGAATTAAAATATCATTCATTTCATTTATGAAATGATGTTAAGAGTAAATCTGATGTTAGGATTTAAAAAAAATTGCCCTTACTTATTAAAGAAAAAATACTGCTCCATGAAATTTTTAAATCTGGTCTAGTGTGAAAAGACAATTATAATACTGAAAAATAAGCAGTGATAGAGGTTCAGGCATTGTGGAAGAACACAGGATCACAGTATCAGATTCATCCACTTTTGACAGAAAACAAAACGATGTTATATAAAAGGGCGGTTGGACTCTATCTTATTTAAGTTCTAGGCAAGAGGATGTATGAAGAGAAGCAGCATATGACCCTTTTAATAAAGAGATTTTTGCGGAATAATTGCACAGTAAGTCCATGATTGTATTAGCCACAATACAAGCTGAAAAATGTACTCTTTGAGCTAGGCATCTAAACATTAGGATTAGTTCTTAAGAATCAGGACAAAATACATAATAGGAGCCAATCTTAGTCTGTACTTTAAAATTAAGCACTGAACCAATTGTGGGAATGAGAGAAAATGCCTATTAGGCTGCTGCATATGTAGGCTGAAAATATTATCTAAAATGAAGATGAGAAACGGGTGAAAAAATGTGTTCCAGGAAGTATTTAGCTAGGACCTGATACCCTCACGTAGAAATAGTAATTAAATCTAGTTGTAAGAAAATAAGATGAAAAAAGGTGAGAGATAAATAGAGTTTGGATTACAGATGGCTTTGTAAATTATATCAAGGGTTTTAGAACTTTTTTTTAATGGCTTTGGGTATTCATTAAAGGTTTTAGCCAAGTGTGTGCTGTGAGCTGTTTATGATTTAGAGATAATTTCAGCAGCTTTATAGAAAATGAATTGAAAGGAGTTTAAGACTGGACTCAGAGCAACATGTGTTAGACTTTTGCAATAATTCAAATGAGATTTGTCTTCTAAGAGAATAGTGGTAATGGAGCTAGATTGATGTGAGTGGAGCCAAGATATTTAGACAATTGATTTAGTATGTCATAATGAATGATTAGATATAATGGAAAAAAGGAGAGAGGATTGAAAGGTGGTAACACCCTAGTTTCTGTGTTAGATAACTAGGCGCATAGTAGAATAACTCCCTGAAAGAATATAAACAGATTCGTAGGGAAAATTCACTTCATTTTAGACCTACTAAATTTTAGACACCCGCTAGATAGGCAAGTGAGTATCTCTGGGAGACTATTGTATGTGTGCATCTGCGGTCCAGGATAAGTATTTGTGTTGGGATTGTAGTTTGTCTTTTATCACGTGTAGGTGCTAGTTGATACCTTGGAGTAGATGATAGTGTGTGCAAAGTAGAAATTGAATGGAGACTAGAACAGAATCCTGAGAAACAACCAATAAAAAAGATGTCTAAAATGATAATAAATAAGAATTACCTTGAGTTTACAAAGAAAACTAGCAGACTAAAATCTGACAGAAACAAGAAGAAAATTAGCATTTTAAGAACGAACTCGGTTCATTGCTTTTACTGCTATGCTGTGGAAATAAGATACAAAATTCAAACTATCGACTTCACCAAGCAACTTTTGGTGATTTGGCAAGCGTAGTTCTCGTAGAGCGTTGTGGTGGAATTCTGACTACAATGGTAATGGGTATGGAAGTGTGGGGAGTGTGGAGACAGGTCTTTCAAGAAGTGTTGTGAAAAGAAAAGCAGAAACATAATATATAATGACAATGGCAGAGGCATGGAGTTGAGAGAGGGATTTGGAAGAACTACTAGAAAAAGAGAGATTGAAATTACAGGAGAAGAATAATAAACAAAGCAACATTTCTAGAGAAGTGAGAGGAGATAAAATCCAAAGTAAAGGTAGAAGTCTGCTTCTTAGTGAGAAAAAGGGATATCTTTTCTAGTTTAATAAGAAGAAAGAGAAAAACCATTGGATTAAATACAGATAAACTAGTCATTTGGGGAAGAGTATTGAGAAATTTCTCCTGTCATGCTCCCACATTCCTCTCTAAGAAGAGGGTAAGTTTGTGAGATAAAAGGCTTATAACAGAAAAAGTATTTCAGGTACATTTTTTCTCACACTTTATATCATGCTATCAGTTGAGATTATATTCACTTGAAAGTTACAGATACCTGGTTGGATTAATGAAATAGAGATTTGTTTTTTTCATGTGAGAAGAGTAACAAGGGTAGAACTTCCAGTACTGGTATTGCTGCTCTTGGAAGTCATCAAGTCCTTCTCCACCATCCTTTGCAGGTGATTTTTCCTCCTTCTGGTCCAAGATAGCTATCCAGCATCTGAGGTTATAGGCAAAAAAAAAAAAAAAAAAAAGAAAAAGAAAAAAAAGGGAGAAAAGGGAAAAGAGATTTAGGGGAATCTATCTTTTTTTTTTTTTTTTTTTTTTTTGAGATGGAGTCTTGCTGTGTCACCCAGGCTGGAGTGCAATGGTGTGATCTTGGCTCACTGCAACCTCCTCCCGGGTTCAAGTGATTCTCCCACCTCAGCCTCCTGAGTAGCTGGGAATACAGGCATGCACCACCATGCCCAGCTAATTTTTGTATTATTAGTAGGAACGGGGTTTCATCAGGTTGGCCAGGCTTGTCTCAATGTCCTGACCTCAGGTGATCCATCCACCTCGGCCTCCCAAAGTGCTGGGATTACAGGCGTGAGCCACAGCACCCGGCCTGCAATCTATCATTTTTAGCCATGTTCACTTCTGCTACAAATAAGACTGGGGTTCTGTTACATTGTGGCAAAAGCAGTCAGACAGTCTTGTCAGTTATTTAATTTTAAAGTACAATATTTTGAGCGTGGATGAGAGAAAAGGAATGGGGAATGGCAGAGGCTAGCAAAGAAAGTTTACGTATTATTATTATCAGACACTATTAAATAACTTTATTTTATTGGAAGTAACTTTTTACTTTTCGTGCTTTTTTTTTTTTCTTTTCTTTTATTATTATACTTTAAGTTTTAGGGTACATGTGCACAATGTGCAGGTTTGTTACATATGTATGCATGTCCTATGTTGGTGTACTGCACCAATTAACTTGCCATTTAGCATTAGGTATATCTCCTAATGCTGTCCCTCCCCCCTCCCCCACCCCACAACAGTCCCCAGAGTGTGATGTTCCCCTTCCTGTGTCCATGTGTTCTCGTTGTTCAATTCCCACCTATGAGTGAGAACATGCAGTGTTTGGGTTTTTGTCCTTGTGATAGTTTGCTGCGAATGATGATTTCCAGTTTCATCCATGTCCCTACAAAGGACATGAACTCATCATTTTTTATGGCTGCATAGTATTCCATGGTGTATATGTGCCACATTTTCTTAATCCAGTCTATCGTTGTTGGACATTTGGGTTGGTTCCAAGTCTTTGCTATTGTGAATAGTGCCGCAATAAACATACGTGTGCATGTGTCTTTATAGCAGCATGATTTATAGTCCTTTGGGTATATACCCAGTAATGGGATGGCTGGGTCAAATGGTATTTCTAGTTCTAGATCCCTGAGGAATGGCCACACTGACTTCCATAATGGTTGAACTAGTTTACAGTCCCACCAACAGTGTAAAAGTGTTCCTATTTCTCCACATCCTCTCCAGCACCTGTTGTTTCCTGAATTTTAATGATCGCCATTCTAACTGGTATGAGATGGTATATCACTGTGGTTTTGATTTGCATTTCTCTGATGGCCAGTGATGATGAGCATTTTTTCATGTGTCTTTTGGCTGCATAAATGTCTTCTTTTGAGAAGTGTCTGTTCATATCCTTTGCCCACTTTTTGATGGGGTAGTTTGTTTTTTTCTGGTAAATTTGTTTGAGTTCATTGTAGATTCTGGATATTAGCCCTTTGTCAGATGAGTAGGTTGCGAAAATTTTCTCCCATTTTGTAGGTTGCCTGTTCACTCTGATGGTAGTTTCTTTTGCTGTACAGAAGCTCTTTAGTTTAATTAGATCCCATTTGTCAGTTTTGGCTTTTGTTGTCATTGCTTTTGGTGTTTTAGACATGAAGTCCTTGCCTATGCCTATGTCCTGAATGGTAATGCCTAGATTTTCTTCTAGGGTTTTTATGGTTTTAGGTCTAACATTTAAGTCTTTAATCCATCTTGAATTAATTTTTATATAAGGTGTGAGGAAGGGATCCAGTTTCAGCTTTCTACATATGGCTAGCCAGTTTTCCCAGCACCATTTATTAAATAGGGAATCCTTTCCCCATTTCCTGTTTTTCTCAGGTTTGTCAAAGATCAGATAGTTGTAGATATGCGGCATTATTTCTGAGGGCTCTCTTCTGTTCCACTGATCTATATCTCTATTTTGGTACCAGTACCATGTTGTTTTGGTTACTGTAGCCTTGCAGTATAGTTTGAAGTCAGGTAGCGTGATGCCTCCAGCTTTGTTCTTTTGGCTTAGGATTGACTTGGCGATGTGGGCTCTTTTTTGGTTCCATATGAACTTTAAAGTAGTTTTTTCCAATTCTGTGAAGAAAGTCATTGGTAGCTTGATGGGGATGGCATTGAATCT
Source organism: Pongo pygmaeus (assembly GCF_028885625.2). Taxonomy (NCBI): domain Eukaryota; kingdom Metazoa; phylum Chordata; class Mammalia; order Primates; family Hominidae; genus Pongo; species Pongo pygmaeus. The sequence goes on along the minus strand of NC_072379.2, from coordinate 94,351,279 downwards.
ATAAATTACCTTGGACAGTATGGCCATTTTCACGATATTGATTCTTCCAACCCATGAGCATGGAATGTTCTTCCATTTGTTTGTATCCCCTTTTATTTCCTTGAGCAGTGGTTTGTAGTTCTTCCTGAAGAGGTCCTTCACATCCCTTGTAAGTTGGATTCCTAGGTATTTTATTCTCTTTGAAGCAATTGTGAATGGGAGTTCACTCATGATTTGGCTCTCTGTTTGTCTGTTATTGGTGTATAAGAATCCTTGTGATTTTTGTACATTGATTTTGTATCCTGAGACTTTGCTGAAGTTGCTTATCAGCTTAAGGAGATTTTGGGCTGAAAGAATGGGGTTTTCTAGATATACGATCATGTCATCTGCAAACAGGGACAATTTGACTTCCTCTTTTGCTAATTGAATACCCTTGATTTCCTTCTCCTGCCTAATTGCCCTGGCCAGAACTTCCAACACTATGTTGAATAGGAGTGGTGAGAGAGGGCATCCCTGTCTTGTGCCCATTTTCAAAGGGAATGCTTCCAGTTTTTGCCTATTCAGTATGATATTGGCTGTGGGTTTGTCATAGATAGCTCTTATTATTTTGAGATACGTCCCATCAATACCTAATTTATTGAGAGTTTTTAGCATGAAGAGTTGTTGAATTTCGTCAAAGGCCTTTCTGCATCTATTGAGATAATCATGTGGTTTTTGTCTTTGGTTCTGTTTATATGCTTGATTACATTTATTGATTTGCGTATGTTGAACCAGCCTTGCATCCCAGGGATGAAGCCCACTTGATCATGCTGGATAAGTTTTTGATGTGCTGCTGGATTCGGTTTGCCAGTATTTTATTGAGGATTTTTGCATCAATGTTCATCAGGGATATTGGTCTAAAATTCTCTTTTTTTGTTGTGTCTCTGCCTGGCTTTGGTATCAGGATGATGCTGGCCTCATAAAATGAGTTAGGGAGGAGTCCCTCTTTTTCTATTGATTGGAATAGTTTCAGAAGGAATGGTACCAGCTCCTCCTTGTACCTATGGTAGAATTTGGCTATGAATCCATCTGGTCCTGGACTCTTTTTGGTTGGTAAGCTATTGATTATTGCCACAATTTCAGAGCCTGTTATTGGTCTATTCGGAGATTCAACTTCTTCCTGGTTTAGTCTTGGGAGGGTGTATGTGTCGAGGAATTTATCCATTTCTTCTAGATTTTCTAGTTTATTTGCATAGAGGTCTTTGTAGTATTCTCTGATGGTAGTTTGTATTTCTGTGGGATCGGTGGTGATATCCCCTTTATCATTTTTTACTGCATCTATTTGATTTTTCTCTCTTTTCTTCTTTATTAGTCTTGCCAGTGGTGTATCAATTTTGTTGATCTTTTCAAAAAACCAGCTCCTGGATTCATTGATTTTTTGAAGGGTTTTTTGTGTCTCTATTTCCTTCAGTTCTGCTCGATTTTAGTTATTTCTTGCCTTCTGCTAGCTTTTGAATGTGTTTGCTCTTGCTTTTCTAGTTCTTTTAATTGTGATGTTAGGGTGTCAATTTTGGATCTTTCCTGCTTTCTTTTGTGGGCATTTAGTGCTATAAATTTCCCTCTACACACTGCTTTGAATGCGTCCCAGAGATTCTGGTATATTGTGTCTTTGTTCTCGTTGGTTTCAAAGAACATCTTTATTTCTTGCTTTATTTCATTATGTACCCAGTAGTCATTCAGGAGCAGGTTGTTCTTGAGTGGTTTTGAGTGAGTTTCTTAATCCTGAGTTCTAGTTTGATTGCACTGTGGTCTGAGAGACACTTTGTTATAATTTCTGTTCCTTTATATTTGCTGAGGAGTGCTTTACTTCCAACTATGTGGTCAATTTTGGAATAGGTGTGGTGTGGTGCTGAAAAAAATGTATATTCTGTTGATTTGGGGTGGAGAGTTCAGTAGATGTCTATTAGGTCCGCTTGGTGCAGAGCTGAGTTCAATTCCTGGGTATCCTTGTTAACTTCCTGTTTCGTTGATCTGTCTAATGTTGACAGTGGGGTGTTAAAGTCTCCCATTATTATTGTGTGGGAGTCTAAGTCTCTTTGTAGGTCACTCAGGACTTGCTTTATGAATCTAGGTGCTCCTGTATTGGGTGCATATATATTTAGGATAGTTAGCTCTTCTTGTTGAATTGATCCCTTTACCATTATGTAATGGCCTTCTTTGTCTCTTTTGATCTTTGTTGTTTTACAGTCTGTTTTATCAGAGACTAGGATTGCAACCCCTGCTTTTTTTTGTTTTCCATTTGCTTGGTAGATCTTCCTCCATCCCTTTATTTTGAGCCTATGTGTGTCTCTGCACGTGATATGGGTTTCCTGAATACAGCACGCTGATGGGTCTTGACTCTTTATCCAATTTGCCAGTCTGTGTCTTTTAATTGGAGTATTTAGCCCATTTACATTCAAAGTTAATATTGTTATGTGTGAATTTGATCCTATCATTATGATGTTAGCTGGCTATTTTGCCCCTTAGTGGATGCATTTTCTTCCTAGCCTCGATGGTCTTTACAATTTGGCATGTTTTTGCAGTGGCTCATACCAGTTGTTCCTTTCCATGTTTAGTGCTTCCTTCAGGAGCTCTTTTAGGGCAGACCTGGTGGTGACAAAATCTCTCAGCATTTGCTTGTCTGTGAAGTATTTTATTTCCCCTTCACTTATGAAGCGTAGTTTGGCTGGACATGAAATTCTGGGTTGAAAACTCTTTTCTTTAAGAATGTTGAATATTGGCCCTCACTCTCTTTTGGCTTGTAGAGTTTCTCCTGAGAGATCAGCTGTTAGTCTGATGGGCTTCCCTTTGTGGGTAACCTGACCTTTCTCTCTTGCTGCCCTTAACATTTTTTCCTTCATTTCAACTTTGGTGAATCTGACAATTATGCGTGTTGGAGTTGCTCTTCTCGAGGAGTATCTTTGTGGCATTCTCTGTATTTCCTGAATCTGAATGTTGGCCTGCCTTGCTAGATTGGGGAAGTTCTCCTGGATAGTATCCTGCAGAGTGTTTTCCAACTTGGTACCATTCTCCCTGTCACTTTCAGGTACACCAATCAGATGTAGATTTGGTCTTTTCACATAGTCCCATATTTCTTGGAGACTTTGTTCATTTCTTTTTATTCTTTTTTCTCTAACCTTCCCTTCTCGCTTCATTTCATTCATTTCATCTTCCATCAGTGATACCCTTTCTTCCAGTTGATCGCATCGGCTCCTGAGGCTTCTGCATTCTTCACGTAGTTCTGGAGCCTTGGCTTTCAGCTCCATCAGCTCCTTTAAGCACTTCTTTGCATTGGTTATTCTAGTTATATATTTGTCTAATTTTTTTGAAAGTTTTTAACTTCTTTGCCATTGGTTTGAATTTCCTCCCATAGCTTGGAGTAGTTTGATCGTCTGAAGCCTTCTTCTCTCAATTTGTCAAAGTCATTCTCCATCCAGCTTTCTTCCATTGCTGGTGAGGAACTGCGTTCCTTTGGAGGAGGAGAGCTGCTCTGCTTTTTAGAGTTTCCAGTTTTTCTGCTCTGTTTTTTCCCCATCTTTGTGGTTTTATCTACTTTTGGTCTTTGATGATGGTGACGTACAGATGGGTTTTTGGTGTGGATGTCCTTTCTGTTTGTTAGTTTTCCTTCTAACAGACAGGACCCTCAGCTGCAGGTCTGTTGGAAGTTGCTAGAGGTCCACTCCAGGCCCTGTTTGCCTGGGTATCAGCAGCGGTGGCTATAGAACAGCGGATTTTCGTGAACCGCAAATGCTGCTGCCTGATCCTTCCTCTGGAAGTTTTGTCTCAGAGGAGTACCTGGCCGTGTGAGGTGTCAGTCTGCCCCTACTGGGGGATGCCTCCCAGTTAGGCTGCTCAGGGGTCAGGGACCCACTTGAGGAGGCGGTCTGCCCGTTCTCAGATCTCCAGCTGCGTGCTGGGAGAACCACTGCTCTCTTCAAAACTGTCAGACAGGGACTTTAAAGTCTGCAGAGGTTGCTGCTGTCTTTTTGTTTGTCTGTGCCCTGCCCCCAGATGTGGAGCCTACAGAGGCAGGCAGGCCTCCTTGAGCTGTGGTGGGCTCCACCCAGTTCGAGCTTCCTAAGCAAGCTCTGTTTACCTAAGCAAGCCTGGGCAATGGCGGGCGCCCCTCCCCCAGCCTCGCTGCCGCCTTGCAGTTTGATCTCAGACTGCTGTGCTAGCAATCAGCGAGACTCCGTGGGCGTAGGACCCTCTGAGCCAGGTGCAGGATATAATCTCCTGGTGTGCTGTTTTTTAAGCCGGTTGGAAAAGTGCAGTATTAGGGTGAGAGTGACCCGATTTTCCAGGTGCCGTCTGTCACCCCTTTCTTTGACTAGGAAAGGGAACTCCCTGACCCCTTGCGCTTCCCGAGTGAGGCAATGCCTCGCCCTGCTTTGGCTCGCGCCCAGTGAGCTGCACCCACTGTCCTGCAGCCACTGTCTGGCACTCCCTAGTGAGATGAACTCGGTACCTCAGATGGAAATGCAGAAATCACCTGTCTTCTGTGTCGCTCAGGCTGGGAGCTGTATACCGGAGCTGTTCCTATTCGGCCATCTTGGCTCCACCTTGTCCCCTCTTCTCGTGTTTTTTTTTTCCTAAAAAAAAATGGAAATACGATTTTTTCCAAGTAAGGGTAGACTATCAAATGCTTCATATTCCACGCATAAAAGAGTTTGAAAATTCAGTTTTGTGTGATTTGGGGTGAAATAAATGTTAGCTCTGGTAGAATTCATAAATTCTCCTTCCTGCTGATGTCTCTTAAAATAAACTGTTAACACAACATCAGTGTTAATGAGTAGAGGAGTTCCTATTTATTTTCTAGCCTGCACTGAAACGACTGTAGACAATTTCAGAAATCAATGAATTTCAGTTTAAAACATTACTTCCAAATAATAGAACATAAGTTGATGTAATAAACATAAGTCTGTGTGACATATATCTATACATCATAAATTAACAAAAGAAGTAAAGTTTATTTTGAAAGCTAAAATACCCAATTTACTTATAAACAATAAACGAGGAAAGATATTTTCTAAAACTTTACTCTTTAATAATAAAGGCAAAGATTGAACTATGCTTGCTCATAGGCAAAAATGGAATATTCTTTTTTTTTTTTTTTTTGAGACGGAGTCTCGCTCTGTCACCCAGGCTACAGTGCAGTGGCACCATCTCTGCTCACTGCAAGCTCTGCCTCCCGGGTTCACGCCATTCTCCTGCCTCAGCCTCCGGAATAGCTGGGACTACAGGCGCCCGCCACCACGCCTGGCTACTTTTTGTATTTGTAGTAGAGACGGGGTTTCACCGTGTTAGCCAGGATGGTCTCCATCTCCTGACCTCGTGATCCGCCCACCTCGGCCTCCCAAAGTGCTGGGATTACAGGCATGAGCCACTGTGCCCTGCCGGAGTATTCTTTAGACAAGTTAGTGTAACATTTTACACAAATGTGTGATTTGGGGTGAAATAAATGTTAGTTTTCGTAGCATTCATAATTTCTCCTTCCTGCTGATGTCTCTTAAAACAAATAAACTGTTAACACAACATCAGTGTTAATGAGTAGAGGAGTTCCTCTTTATTTTCACCCTTACAATTAATTTTATGTTCAGATTATGTAAATGGTGTCACTAGTAGATGTCCGAGAAATAAAATACTGATTTTACAGTAGAATGCTTTTTAACTTTGAAGAATTAGGGTTAGGTTTCATATCTAAGCAATGATGAGATCTCTGTTTTTCAGACTTGAAATATGCATATAAATCTTCAATATTTGAGAAACTGTTTAAGTTGCATAACCTTTTAAATTTTATAACTGGAATATGTAATCAAGCCAATCTTCAAATTTTCAACATGCTTATAATCCTATCTAGACTTATTTAAATTTAGATACTAACTATTGAGGCCATGCATGGTGGCTCACGCCTGTAATCTCAGTACTTTGAGAGACCAAGGTGGGTGGATCACCTGAAATCAGGAGTTCCAGACCAGCCTGGCCAACATGGTGAAACCCTGTCTCTACTAATAATACAAAAATTAGCCAGGCGTGGTGGCATGTGCCTGTAACTCCAGCTACTCTGGAGGCTGAGGCAGGGGAGGAATCGCTTGAACCTGGGAGGTGGAGGTTGCAGTGAGCCTAGATCATGCCATTGCACTGCAGCCTGGGCAACAACAGTGAAACTTCATCTCAAAAAATAAAAAAAAAACAACATAACTATTGATTGAATTTTCCATTTTATGATTGAACATCTAGATGTGTCTAAATTCCATTTTTATTTTGCTTTGTTTTATTTAATTTTTGTTTGTTTTTAAATTACAATCTGATGTAATTACAAGTAGGTAACCTAAATTTATTTTAGTGGGATCTCCATATTAAAGTAGCTTGATGTAGATATTCTCACTCCATTTTAGCATTAATTGTGTATATTTTATTTAGTCCCAGGAATACTTGTACATTATTTTTTCTTTCGATTTAAAGTAAGTGTATATAAACAAGTGTCATCGCTTATGGCATGTATGTGTGTGGGAGGTAAGGGGAGGGAGGGAGGGAGTTTCTCCACTTACGTTTTGCATTCCATAGTTTTACTATAATACATTGACAATACTGTGTGGCAAGTCTCCAAAATCCAAATTTGATCTCATTTTGTAGGTCATCCAAATTACTCAGAAGGACAAAAACAACAGTGAACAGTGAGTCATTTTATTTATAAAAAACTCTGCCTTTCTGTTTCCAGAACATAGTGGACCGTCTCTTTCCTGCTTAGAAGATAACTGCAGTTTGTAAGTTAGATCTGTGTTTTGTTTCTTCTGTACAATCTAAAAGTTTACAAGTTAATGTTACATGGAAAATCCAGTTTATAATAAAGTTACATGATGTTCATTAATTGTGAAGTGAATAAAATGAATTTCTTAGTAGCAAATTTTGGAGGACAAAAATATATCAAAATATAAGGTTTAACAGACAAATTTTCCCTACATAACTGCATATTTTCTTTAAGGATGATCTTTTTATAATTTCATTATCTGGTAAACAGTTTGCTTTTGAAAAGTGAAATTTTTGTATAACAGCATACAAAAAATGAAGAACAATATTTAATAGGTAATATATTTACAGAGTTCAAAAATAGTAAACTGTTAATGAGCTGTACATTGAAAATTCCCCAATTCGTCTGTTTTCTATCTATATGTTGTACACCTCACTCCTACCCGTAACTTCTATTGTTAATTCTTATACATAATTCTTGTTTTTGTCCTTCCTTTCTTTAAGCATACACAAATGAACATAAGTATGTATTTTTAATACTCACTTTTTTACATAAAATGTAACATGCATGTTTTGAACACTCATTTTTACCCCTTTACAATATGTCATGGAGGTCTTTCAGCATCAATCTCTTCATGGAACTTAATAAAAAGACACTTTTACTGGAGAGGAGTGAAGTTAGAATAACCTCTGAGGCATACATAGATATAGTACTTATATCATAAGCCCAGGGCAATAAATTTATGTATTATCCTTGAAATTAAAAAAAGGTAATATAACAGTAGATTTTCACTGATCTATAGTTTTATCATAAAATTTAACATCAGTATTAATTCTCCTTAACCAATAATAAATTTATATTTCAAGTGTTATTTTAATTGCATGATAAGTCGAATTAAAAAAACAGGTAACATTCTCTATTATTTTAAGGAAATTATTTCATATAAAGTAAGATAATGAGAAGGGTCTGTACAGTACATCATACAGACTGGGAATCTCTGAACAACTAAAACTAAAATGGGGGGTTACTAAAGTCTAAATATGTTCCCCCTAATTGATGTGTTGGAAGCTTAATCCCCAGTGCAACAGTGTGGCAAGGTAGGGCCTGATGGGGGAGGTGTTTAGGTCATGGAGGCTTCAACCTCATGAATAGATTAATACAACCATATAAAGCTCTGGCAGGAGTGGATTCTCTCTCTTCTGCTTTTTGGCCATGTAAGGATACAGCCATTCCTCTTCTCTGGTGAATGTAGTAACAAGACACCATCTTGGAGCAAGAGATCGAACCTTCTGGTGCCTTGACCTTGGACGTTACACCCTCTAGAACTGTGAGAAATAAATTTATTTTCCCTATAAGCTACTCAGTCTTTGGTATTCTGTTATAGCAGCACAAAAATTTCAGGATATTGAATGAAACTAAATATGGATTAGACCTTTTCAAATGTGGATTAGAAACTTTTCAAATTGGAAGAGATAAGCCATTTGAAAGGCCAAGTTAAATGGAGACTAAATTAGTATTTAAAAATAACATTTTTATTGTAATATGCCAAATTTTAAATTATAGAGGAAAATTATTTACTCTAAATGATTTTTAGTCTAAATGAATTATTCACTCTAAGAGATGTTATCTTTTGTTAAATATATGTATTTAATTTTGGTGGTCATGAGGAAAGACTGCTAAAAAATCTTTAGCTTCAAAAGGGAAAAGGGCTTACTAAAAATGTTAAAAATAGACTTAGCATGAGACCCAGCAGTTTCAATCATAGGTATATACTTAAAATATTTGAAAACAAATTCTCAAAAAAAAAAAATTGTACACTCATGTTCATAGCAGCTCTATGAACAATAGCCAAAAGGCGGGAAAAGCCCAAATATTCATCAATGGATAAATGCTTAAACAAATTATGGTACATACATACAATAAAATATTTTCAGCCATAAAAAGAAATGAAGTGTTTATGCAGATACAACAGTGGAAGAACTTCACAAACATTAACATAAATGAAAGAAGTCACACAAAAAAAGGTCACATTATGATTCCATTTATATGACAAGTCTGGATAAGGTAAATTCATAGAGACAGAATACAGATTGGTGATTGTCAGAGGCTAAGGGGAGGCGACAAGAGTTAGAAACTGCTTAATGGATACAGAGTTTTATTTTGAAGTGATGAAAATATTTTAAATCTAGATAGATGTGGTGGTTGTACAACATTGTAAATGTTCTAAATACCACCAAATTGTCCTTCCTGAAATGGTTAACTTTATGTTTTATAAATTTTATCTCAATACATTTAAAAAAATCAATTCTAGAGTCATGGCCAGAGGCAAAATAAAACTTATTGAAATTATTTTTTTTTTATTTTCTCTCTTTTATTGTAAGCAGAATAACAGGCAACTTAATAAGCAATCTATACAGCTTTATATATTGTCAGGATTTTTTTCTTGGGGAGCTATTCCTACCCTGTTTAAAATAACATACTTTACCAATAAGTTGCATAAATATGAATAATATGTTTGCAGCAAGATGCTTTTGATTTTTGTACAGTGTATTTTCTCATTTAATATTGGGAATATTAGCATTTGACAAATAATGTTAATTTGTAGAGGAAATGCCTTGACTACAGCACATATTCCTATGTGTTTACAAGATGGGTTTTAGAACAGATATGAGAATATTCTTTCATTAAATTTTATATATATATAATATTTTTAAGTGATATCTATATTAGTCTGTTTTCACACCACTAATAAAGACATACCTGAGACTGGGCAATTTACAAAAGAAAGAAGTCTAATGAACTTACAGTTCCACATGGCTGGGGAGGCCTCACAATCATGGTGGAAGGCAAGGTGGAGCAAGTTACATCTTACATGGATGGCAACAGGCAAAGAGAGAGAGCTTGTGCAAGGGAATTCCTCTTTATAAAACCATCAGATCTCGTGAGACTTATTCACTATCATGAAAACAGCATGAGAAAGACCCACTCCCATGATTCAGTTACCTCCCACTGGGTCCCTCCCATGACACATGGGAATTGTGCCAGTTACAATTCAAGATGAGATTTCAGTGGAGACACAGCCAAACCATATCAGTATCCTATTTGCATTCATGGAAGGGGAGGAGGAAATAATGGCTTCTAACCTTCTATACACCTGCCATAGTAGCTCCATTTTCACATCTCTGTCCACAAGAATTTTTATGTGAATATCGTCTTTTTCCAATTATTAATGTTTTCCTAAGCCATTTTTCTTTCATTTTAATAAATTCAGTAAATCTCTTAAAAAAAAAAAAAAAGGAGAAGAAGCCACACATGGTGACTCATGTCTATAATCCCAGTACTTTGGGATGACAAGGCAGGAGGATCACATGAGCCCAGGAGTTCAAAACCAGCATGGGCAACATAGTGAGACCCAATTTCTACAAAATATTTTTAAAAATTAGCCAGGTGTGGTGGTGCTCACCTGTGGTTCTCGTTACCTGGGATGATGAGACAGGAGGATGGCTTGAGCCCAGGAGTTGGAGGCTGCAGTGAGCCATGTTCTTGCCACTGCATTCCAGCCTGGGTGACAGAATGAGATCCCATCTCTAAAAAGAGTGAATAGTAAGCCACTTAATTACTAAAGTTACTAAAATCACTGAGTCTAACAATGGTAAGCCTCAAATTTTATTTTGTAATTTTTGATAAAAGTTTGCTACAGAGATTTACTTACTAAAATTATATACTAGAAATTAAAGTAGATAATTTGAAAAACAAATATGTTGGGAGAGCTGGAAAATAGCTGTCTTTTTCTGTATTCTGGGTGTAAAAGAAGGTTGATGATTTGGGCATTGTAGAGTTTACTTGGTTTCCAACTTAATGTGTGTTGACATTGATGCCCTCCCACAATGTAGAGGACTTTAAATATAAAGCTATAATTTGGATGTCATGTGGTTCAGAGATCTGAAGAAAAATCAGGTTTTACTTCACCAATCCTTAAACTGTAAGGGATTCTGAAAATTCTTATTTTTCATATCCAAGGAATATAATCAAGCTTAGTTTCTGAATTTTAAAATCTCATACACGAAGTAAATATTCTTCATAAGAATCAGTTAGGACACATAAGCTGCGAGAATTTTGTCTGACTTCAGCAACGTTGAATGTCAGGTTCAACGTTTAGCATTCAACTAGCTGAGCAGGAAAGTATACATATATATCTTTTGTTTTCCTGTAAAGTCTAATACAGGTAAGAAAGTGGTTTGTTGAATGAAGTATTTACTTTGCAAAGTAAATGGTAATTTTTGGCCAAATTTTTCCTTTTAAAAAAAAATTTATGGCCAGGTGCAGTGGCTCACACCTCTAATCTTAGCACTTTGGGAGGCTGAGGTGGGTGGATCACCTGAAGTCGGGAGTTCGAGACCAGCCTGCCCAACATGGTGAAACCCCATCTCTACTGAAAATACAAAAATTAGCTGGGCGTAATGGTGGGTGCCTATAATCCCAGCAACTCGGGAGGCTGAGGCAGGAGAATCGCTTGAACCTGGGAGGCGGAGGTTGCAGTGAGCCGAGATCACGTCAACGCGCTCCAGCCTGGGTTACAGAGTGAGACTCCGTCTCAAAAAAAAAAAAAAAAATTATTTACTCAGCTCATATGGCTTTCCGACTACAAAATTGCATGGTTTTTATGTTTATTAGAATAGTTCGTGTATTATTCTAATGTATATACCATGCTCAAATTTTATACTTAGCTTATATTCTTATGAAAATAGTGTGCACTGTGGAGATAATTTCATTAAGATAAGACTATTGTCGTCCCTTTGTGTCTAGAAAAATTTCATGCTATTATTAACCTGTGCTTAAATTTCTATATAGCTTATCTTGACCACAAAATCTCATTTTATAATTTGTTAATCAACATTGATTTTTAATTTTTGTTTTAAAATTTTACTTTAAGTTCTGGGATACATGTGCAGAACGTGCAGGTTTGTTACATAGGTGTACATGTACCATGGTGGTTTGCTGTGCCTATTAGCCCATCATCTTGGTTTTAAGCCCCGCAGGCATTAGGTATTTGTCCTAATGCTCTCCTTCCTCTTGCCCCTCTCCCCCAACAGGACCTGGTGTGTGATGTTACCCTCCCTGTTAAGAAGTTCAGTCTTATCTGAAGGTAAAATTCTAGGGATACTGTGTTTATTTATTTATTTTATAATTGTTATTTTTTTTTAGAGACAGAGTCTCACTCTCTACCCCAGGCTGGAGTGCAGTGGCATGATCATAGCTCACTGCAATCTCAAACTCCTGGGCTGAAGCGATCCTCTCACCTCAGCTTCTTGAGTAGCTGAAACTACAAGCATGTGCCACCATGTCCAGCTAACTTTACTTTTTATGTAGAAAGGAGGTCTCACTATGCTGCCCAGGCTAGTCTTGAACTCCCTGGCCTCAAGCATCCTTCTGCCTTGGCTTTCCAAAATGCTGGGATTACAAGTGTGAGCCACCACGCCAGGCCGTGATACTGTATTTAAACAGGGACTTCTACAGGCTTTTGTCACTTAAATGCAAATGAAAAGGGAAGGCAAAGGAGGGAGGGAGGTAGAGAGACAGAGAAATCATAAATATAAATAATTCAAGCACACAATTTCTCAACCTTAGTATGCTTCTTTTCTCTTATATTGCAGTCTCAGATTTTCCAGCAGACGGTTCTGATCAGAGCACTAAAACCAAATTCTCATGTGTATAATTAAGTTCTATCTATTTTAAATGCCTCTTATGTTGTGGGACCTGACCTGGTCAATGATGTTAGGCTTTCATTTCAGAGGCAAGTCTATTTTCTAAAATGACTCGGAAATCTGGCCAAGCCATGCAGGCCTTGTTGCTTTTTTGAGGACAACGAAATAAAGCAAAACCAAAAACCTGACAAATAAGAACAACTCAATATAGGCTGTTTTCATAGAATGATGAGTGTGCTGAATTACAGGACTCATTTTCAAGGGAGGAAATCCTGAACAGCATCATCCAATAATAAATGTAAAAGTGCAGTGAAGACTATTTGATGAAATGTCTATATGCTTGCATCAAGTTTTCACAAAGATGTAAACAAAATTTCATATGTCACATTTCATCTCAGTGTGTTGTGTGACTAGCTGGTATATGCAATTCACTACATCTATTTAAAATGTTTTACTCTTTGCTGTGAGTTAATTTTGCCTCCTATTATATACCACTATGTTGCTCATGTATTCTTTATGAATTTGTCTTCATTACCACCTTTGGTTGCTAAAAGTTGAGGCAAACCAGCATTTCAGCTCACCGATCATTGTCGTTATCAATTAGTGCAAGACTGCCCTTGGTTCACTTTACCTTACTTTATTTCATTCATAAGAGAGATCATTTCATTCATAAGAGAGACAGATCTCATTCATAAGACAGAGATCATTTACCTCAATGATCTCTATCTTATTCCACTTCCTACATAGGCATTTTCTTTTATATGTTTGCTCTATGTCCTTAAACATTTATTATTGGAAAATATGCAATAATTTCTCTCTCTCTCTCTCTCCTTTTATTTTTTTAGAGATGTGGTCTTGTTGTGTTGCCCAGGCTGGTCTTGAACTCCTAGTCTCAAGAAATACTCCGACTTCAGCCTCTGAAAGTGCTGGGATTACAAGCATTAGCCATTTTTACCTGGCCTGTCCCTTTAAAATTTTCGTATTTATTTTACTGCTTTATTCATTGAATGCTGTTTTTGAGGTATATTTATGTTTCTGTCATGTATTTAGTTCCTTATACAGCATTGTTTTCCTAGTGGGCAACTAACCATGTTTTACTTTTTCATTTTCCCAATGAATTCTTCTAGGTGCTTCCAACTCCCACAACAACAAACATTGCCTTGAAAAACTTATTGTACAGTTCCCATGTGAAATTATATGAGAATTTTGCTAGCTCTTAATGTGTTCATCATATATAGTTCAGAGTTGCAACAGAACAATGACTGCTGTGTATTTCTCTTTCTCCCATTTCTGTGAAGAGGAGCAATTATTGTGACTCTGCTGACCTTGCTCCACTAGGGTATACTGGCAGCATGGGAGGCAGATGGCTTGTAGTTTGTATTTCTCTGGATGGAGAGGAGATGCATCTGGACTTGGTATAGAGACTATCACACATTGTCCAGAGTTACTACACTTCTAGCTTGATGCTCTGACCAGATGAGACTTTGGGACTGAATGTAGTTTGGCTGAAGGAGGGAGAGTGAGCCAAATGACCAGAAGAGCAAACTGTGGTTACCATTAATTCTGCTCGTGAAATGTCTCTGAGTCTCTGCCTTTTGGTCAAATGATAGTGTGGTATCATGTGACAGAGGGGATATCCATCAATTCTAGCTCAACTATAGAATTGTTAGTGTGAGATCCTCCATAATGCTCTTTTTGTCTGTCACAATAACCAGCAATATTACAGATGTAGTTCTCTGTCAGTCTATGTGCAGATATGAGGACCATACCCAGAAAGCCCTCCACAAGACCCATCATGGGCGTGTAGTATAAGAATAAATCTGTGTTAGTTTGAGTCACTGAGATTTTGAAAATATTTGTTACCAGAGCATAACCCTGCTTGTAACTCATAGGATATGGATACTTAAAGAGTGGGATCACTGGGTCTTTAGGCATCTGCATATAATTTTGCTAAGTACTTCCAAGAGTACTCTAAATTCTTGATAACACTTGCTATTATCATTTCTCTAAAATTTGCCATTCTTTAATTTGTAAGGGGCAAACATTTTCTGTATTTTCTATTAGGTTGATTCTTAAATACTAAATAGTTTTTAAGTTTGTGAATGTATCTTTGCTTTTATTGTAATCTCACATTTGCTATCACTAGTGTAGAGGTGAGTTATTAGTTTTCATAAGTTACTCTAGTATTGGTGAATATTTCTCGACATTCTTACTAATTATTTGTGGGGGGGGGTTGTTTCTGTGTAGGTGACCATGCAACAATGACAGTATTATATCTCCCTTCCAATCTATAAACCTGCCATTTTCTGGTCTTGCAATATTAATGAAAAACTCTAATACCATGCTAAACAAATAGCATTGTTACTCAGATCCTGAATTTAATGACTCCCAATTTTTTTAAATTAAAGTAATAGTTGCTATTATTTAAGGTAGTTGCCTTGTATTTCTATATTCCATAATATATATAAAATATATATGTATATATGTTATATATGTGTATATATGTATATATACATATATGTATGTATATATGTATGTGTGTGTGTATATATATATATGTATTTTTTTTTGAGATGAAGTCTCACTCTTATTCCCCAGGCTGGAGTGTGATGGCACTATCTCAGCTCACTGCAACCTCTGCCTCCCGGGTTCAAGCAATTCTCCTGCCTCGGTCTCCCGAGTAGCTGGAATTACAGGCGCCTGCCACCACGCCTGGCTAATTTTTGTATTTTAAGTAGAGACGGGGTTTCACCATGTTGGCCAGGCTGGTCTAGAACTCCTGACCTTAGGTGATCCACCTGCCTCAACCTCCCAAAGTGGTGGGATTACAGAAGTGAGCCACCATGCCTTGCCATTCCTAGTATAGTTTTTAAGCATAAACAGGTGTGGAAGTTTATCAACTGCTTCCCCCTGCCATTTAATCTTTTAATGTACTCAATTATATCGAATGTTTTTAAAATATTTTTATTTATGGGATAAGCCCTACTTGAAGATAATGCATTGTTTTTAATATACTGTTTTACTTAGCTAGTATTTTATTAAGGATTTCTGTATTATGTTTATGAATGAAATTTACCCACTACCTTCTTATGTTTTTAAATAGTTGTGGAATCAGAATTAAATTGGGCCGGGTACAGTGGCTCATGCCTGTAATCCCAGCACTTTGGGACACCTGAGGATCACCTGAAGTCAAGAGTTCAAGACCAGCTTGACCAACATGGCAAAACCACGTCTCTACTAAAAATACAAAAATTAGCTGGGCGTAGTGGTTCAGGCCTGTAATCCCAGCCATTTGCAGGGCTGAGGCCAGAGAATTGCTTGAGCCCGGAGGTGGAGGCTGCAGTGAGCTGAGATCATGCTATTGCACCCCAGCCTGGGTTAGGGAGCGAGAATTAAATTAGACCAAAAGACTATGTTGAATAACTTTTTTATCCTTTCTGTTTTTCATATTATCATGAATATATTGAAGATCATTTATTCATTAAATGTTTGATAAATGTCTTTGGAAAACTGGGGCTTTGGAAAGCTTTTTATAGGTAGATGTTGATTTCTCTTTCCATGTTTTTTAAGACACTGGTCTACTCAAGTTTCATATTTCTTTTTGTGCCAATACTGAACTTATGTTTTCTAGGACCTTATCTACATTATCTAGATTATGGAATTTATTGGCAGATACAGTTGGCCTTCGAACAACACAGGTTTGAGCAGTGCAGGTCCACTTATATGTGAGTTTTCTCAATAAATGCAGTTGGCTCTTTGTATTGGTGCACTCCCAGTTTGCAACAAAATGCAGATCAACAGTAATCACAGAAAGCTAAACCCACCTATATGAAGGGCCAATTTTTCCTGTCCTAGTGTTCTGCAGAACAGACCGTGGGACTTGAGTATGTGTGGATTTCGGCATCTGTGTGGGTCCTGGAACCAATACTCCATGGATACCTATGAATGTTTATAATCACTTTTATGTCTTTGAGTATTTTAATTTTTATTATCTAGAGATATTCTCCTTTTTGTAATGTAGCTTGTATCTTTTGATCATCTGCCTTTTCATTTTGATCATTATTGCTGTATATTGTGTGTTTTATCTAGTTTTTAAAAGACCTTTGTCATCTCTGTGTGTTGTGCTCCTTTTCTGTGCTCCTTTTTTTAGCCATTTCCTTTTACATTGTTTCTATGACTCTATTTTTATTACTTTCCTTCATAACGTCTTAATTTGAATGCCTAAGAGGTTTTGTTTGTTTTGAGTTTTCTGTTTTCTGACATAAACTTTCATTTTTATTTTTTTTCCCAACTTTAGGTTCAGGGGGTAACGTGTGCAGGTTTGTTACAAGGCTAAATTGTGTGTCTTAGGGGTATGGTTTACAGATTATTTCTTCACCCAGGTAATAGCATAGTACCTGATGGGTAGTTTTTTGATCCTCACCCTCCTCTCACCCTCCACCCTCAAGTAGGCCTTGGTGTCTAATGCTCCTTTCTTTGTGTTCATGTGTACTCAGTGTTTAGCTCCTGCTTTTAAGTGATGCCGTATTTGGTTTTCTATTCCTGCATAAATTCTCTTAAGATAATGGCCTCCAGCTCCAGCACTATACATGTTACTGCAAAGGACATCATTTTGATCTTTTTTAACTTTTATGATTATAAATTTCATTCTGAGTATTCATATTCATTTAGTTATGTTCTACAATCTCAAGATACAATTTTTTCTTGACTTTTTTTTTTTTTTTTGATGGAGTCTTGCTCTGTTGCCTAGGCTCACTGCAACCTCCACCTCCCGGGTTCAAATGATTCTCCTGCCTCAGCCTCCGGAGTAGCTGGGATTACAGGTGTGCACCACCACGCCCAAATAATTTTTGTGTTTTTAGTAGAGACGGGGTTTTACCATCTTGGCCAGGCTGGTTTCCAACTCTTGACCTCAAATGATTCACCAACCTCAGCCTCCCAAGGTGGTGGGATTTCAGGCATGAGCCACCACAGCAGGCCACTTGGCCATTTTTAAATAAGTATTTTGAATATTATAATTTTCTTTCCTGTAGTTTCCTTTTTAACTAAAAACATATTAGCAGTACTTTAATTATTTTATAATATAATTTAAAAACTATATTAAAATTTATTTTACAAGTATTTATTGAGTGTTTAGTATGTCTAGAATTGGGGAACTTGGTGCACAAAGCAAGCTAATAAATACCAATTTCGTAATACCTATATTCAAATGAGGAAGACAGAAAATAATAAATATCATTATTAAGTTATATAGTATGTTATATGGTGATGAGTGCTACAGAACAATACAGAACTGAGAAAGGGTGATTATCAATTGAGGATAAGGCCAGGTGTAGTGGCTCACACCTGTAATTCCAGCACCTTGGGAGGCTGAGATGGGAGAATCACCTGAGGTCAGGAGTTTGAGACCAGAACTCCAGACTGGGTGACAAAACAAGACTCCATCAAAAAAAAAAAAAAAAAAAAAAAAAAAAAAAAGACAAAGAAAGCTTTCAATTTTAAAGGGAATAGACAAAGTTTAGCCTTATCGAGAAAATAATGTCTGAGCAGACTGAACTTCAAGGAGTGGAATAGAAAGGAGACCTGTGGGGGCATGAATAGAGTGAGGAATAGGGAGAGTTCCTTTTCTATTCTGTGACATGGTAGTTGAAATCACCTGACAAGAGGAAGTAAGTGAAGTACTGAGATTGCATGGTGTTTTTTGTTTGTTTGTTTGTTTGTTTGTTTTGATGGAGTCTTGCTCTGTCACCCAGGCTGGAGTGCAGTGGTGTGATCTCAGCTCATTGTAACCTCTGCCTCCCGGGTTCAAACGATTCTCCTGCCTCAGCCTCCCGAGTAGCTGGGACTACAGGTGCCCACCACCATGCCTGGCTAATTTTTGTATATACTTTTTATTATTATTGTTGTTATTATTATTATTATTTTTTTTTTTATTTTTATTTTTTAGTAGGTACGGGGTTTCGCCACGTTGGCCAGGCTGGTCTCGAACTCCTGACCGTAGGTGATCCTCCCACCTCGGCCTCCCAAAGTGCTGGGATTACAGGTGTGAGCCACTGTGCCCGGCTGAGAATGCATGTTTTTAGGAAAACTTTGAAGGTTTGAAATAGTTACTGTAGACAATGAAGAAGGAGGTGACTAGGAACCCCCACATGCATTTCTGTACAGGGTTGAGGGGGAAGCTTGGCTTGAAGTCCATGGGCATCTAGCAAAATCTTTTGACACGTGAAATTTTTCCAAAATGGTGAGTATCTCAAAAAGCATACAGTTGGACATCATTAATTGGAGTTTTCCCAGGTGGATGAGGGGAAAGAATAAAGAGGCAATCACTGGCAAGAGATTGAATGAGTTTTTCAATGCGGTTTTATAGAAATTAAGTAGTTTTTTGTAGGGAGGCAGAGAATTCTTAGATAATGGAGAAGTCCCCTGAAAAATTAAAATGTGATATAGACATGTATGCCCATCTGTGAGGTTTTTTTCTGCTAGAGTAAGAAACCTTTTTGCTTATATTTGTGATGGTGCAGGACTGCATAGTCAGCAAAGGTGACTTAGCAAATAAGTCACTAGGAAGAAATAGGAGTCTCTATTATACTCCTTTGAGGAAAAAGAGGTCTTCTTACTAGTGACCGATATTTTTGATCTTCAAGGAGTAGCAAGCCATTTTGTTGTTGTTGCTAAGAATAGGGTTCAATATGGCTTTTCCAATGGATCATAAAATCCCATCATTCTAGTATAGCACCAGAATGAACTTTTAGGTAGGTCTTTACAGCCTAACAAAGAGACAGAAAGAACACAAATAAAGAGATAGTGGGCTTGGGAAAGAAAAAGGAGAAAGAGCACTGGAGGTAGGGAATATGAACGACTACTGGGCCTCTTTTCTGAAAGTGGTCCCATAGGTGTGGCAGAGGGCTAGGGCCCAGGAACTGTACTAGATCAGATGATTGTCCCCAGGTCTGCAGACAAATCTGTAAGCCAGGTGCTCTATCATTTGAGTAGAAATATGGCCTACCTGCTATCTTCCTGCCTGCTAGTGCCCAGAAGGTTCAACGTTCTGTCTTAACTCTGAAAAGTCCCATGCTACATTGTAATCACATTAGATCACCTACCTGAAATCTTCTAAGATATAAATTATCTCTAAAGGACCATTGTATTAGTTTCTTCTCACGCTGCTAATAAAGACATACCTGAGACTGGGTAATTTATAAAGGAAAGAGGTTTAATGGACTCACAGTTCCATCTAGCTAGGGAGCCTTCACAATCATGGCAGAAGGCAAAAGAGAAGCAAAGGCACATCTTACATGGTGGCAGGCAAGAGAGCTTGTGTAGGGGAACTCCCCTTTATAAAACCATCAGATCTTACGAGACTTATTCACTATCATGAGAACAGCATGGGAGAAACCTGGCCATATGATTCAGTTAACTGCCACTGGGTCCCTTCCATGACATGTGGAAATTATGGAGCTACAGTTCAAGATGAGATTTGGATGGGAACACAGCCAAACCATATCAACCATTAAATACCATTAGTTTCCATGCTTGTATAGTGTATAGATTGAAAGTGTCACATCAATATCATATTGTTTGGGGGATTTTCTCTACTTTTTTGGAGCAATAGGTTGAAATATGCCAAAGTTTAAAATGATTAAGCAACTATTTTATTTGGGAAATATGAACTATTAGGTTGTTATGTGAAATACAAAGGAATGTATCTCTTATGCATATGCATAGTTTATTTTTCTTGCTATATTGTACTTATGTTAAATACTGCATTGGAGAAAATTCATGCACGTTTAAATAAAGTAATTCAATACAATAGTCTCAGAAATAGGTATTAATATAGACATTTAATCCTTTAAAATTTATCAATCTTCAACTGTGGATAAGTTAATCATTTGCAGCTGTCACAGGTTAACTTCCACTTCCACTTCAATAGCTACTGTAGTTAAGTTCAACATATGGACTCATAACTTAAAGAATGTTCTTACATAAGTGGCGTTTATGATAAAAAAAAAAATTAATGCCAAACAGATCAGGCATAAGCTCCAGCACTTGCAGAATTCATTACTCTAGTTTCACAATTTTTAAGTGTTATGATATCGTTCAGATTAGTGTTTTAAAGTTATCGTTTTTCACTCTTGCAAAGAATACCTGTATAATAGTTCCTTCATAAAGTTTGTACTTCTTTCACATAGTCTATTTTTCTGTGTGTGCCACCAGAATCACTCAAGAAAACTTAAACCTTTTCCTCTTACATATTCAATAGGACCTGTTGTTGGGTTGTGCTCCTTGGTAAAACACACGATTTCTAGTTTGTCTGTTTACTTTATATTTTATATATTAAGGTTTATTTATGGCACATTTTATTTTATTCAATTAGCAGAAGACTATTTCACACATAGTTCACTTCACTTTTAATCACCTATATTTAGGATTGATTTGTATAGAAACTAATTTTCTGAAACAGAGCAATTATGATTAAGAGTCTCATGCCAGTTACTGATGCTAGTTATTAGTGCTATGATTTAATGTATTTTATTTATATTGTCATTTAAAAATATTGCAGTCATGCAGGCAAATTGTTGATTATTTGTCAAATAAGCACCTAAATGTAATCTTGAGCAGATGTAACATATGCAAAGACATCAAATGATCTCTAAAATAAATCTAAATCCCTTCTATTAAGATGCAGCTGTCCTAATGATTTTTGAATTCCCTTTCCTAGAATGTTATAATTGAGATGAAAACTGACATAATTTTAACATATTCCAATTCTAAAATACAAATTTCCCATTAAATGCAATAATCACTCAGAAATCTAACTAATTAATTCCATCTACTTTGAAATAAAATTTCAGGTTTTTATTTTCCTTAGAAAGTCTTATGTAGTACTTTGAATACTATGGTGTTAAAGTATTAAATTGTCTTTAAATTCCTTCATCTTTACATTTGTGAAAAGATACAAAATATTGAAACAAATAGTAGGTTGCTTATTCAGCTTTGACTTTATTAATTTGTGATCCAGAATTTTATAGTTTAATTTGTAAATCTTTAATGAGGAAAATGGGAAACCCAGACTGTTCCTGGAATTGACTGAAGTGGAGATCTTTCTAGTCTCTAAAGAACATATAAAATTACCTTTGGTGTTTTGATTTCAAACACAAAATAGTATTGTACATAATAATTGTGTTGATTCATTTCTTATTTGGGGCTTATTACATGTGCTCTGAGAAAGAATGTTGTTGAAAATGTTTTACACTTATTTACTATAGTGTAAAAAAATTGGTGGGCTTTAGATTAGATTCATTCAAACCCTTCTAAATGGGAATATTCTCGGATTTCAGAGAGTGATGCTCCTAAATGGAATCTTACCCAATGCATTGAGCAGCAGGGTTTACAATGCCTCAGAAATGAGAATCTGACTATTCCAAGGGAGACGATCACTGCCATGAAGCTGATTTTTTTTTTTTTTTGAGACAGAGTTTCGCTCTTGTCACCCAGGCTGGAGTGCAATGGCGCAATCTTGGCTCACTGCAACCTCCACCTCCCAGGTTCAATCCATTCTCCTGCCTCAGCCTCCTGGGTAGCTGGGATTACAGGCACCCGCCACCATGCCCAGATAATTTTTGTATTTTTAGAAGAGATGGGGTTTCGCCATGTTGGGCAGGCTGGTCTCGAACTCCTGACCTCAAGTCATCCACCCGCCTTGGCCTCACAAATTGCTGGGATTACAGGAGTGAGCCATTGCGCCCGGCAAAGCTGATTCTTTTTTAGCACTGCTCTCTAATTTATACAGGCCTTGGTATAAAAAGGTAGAGCTGCCAAATCCTTGATCCTCTTATGCTTGCCTACATCAAACTCCATCATCACCAAATCAGTATGAAATCCCTCGTAATAACACTCATCTTACAGATTTTTTCTATATGGTAAAAGACATAGAGAATTATATTCATTTTCTAGTGCTAGCATAACAAATTTTTATAAACTGTGTGGTTTAGAACAACTGAAATGTATTCCCTCAAAGTTCAGGAGCCCAGAAGCCCCAAATTAAGATGTCAGCAAGGTTGATTCTTTCTGGAGACTCCAAGGGAGAAACTGTGTGGTACCACTCTCTTAGCTTCTGGTGGTCACCAGCACTTAGCGTAGCTTGGCTTGTGGACTCATCTCTGTCTCAATGTTCACATCACGTTCTTCTCTGTGTCCTTGTGTGCCCCTTTTTGTCTCTTGCAAAGACACTCCCATTGGAGTTAGGGCGTATCTTAATCTAGTATGCTCTCATTTGCATCCTTACCTTAATTATATCAGCAAAAATCCTATTTTCAAATAAGATCACATTCTGAGGTCCTGGGTTGATATACATTTATGCGAGGGACACTATTCATCCCACTATAGGTATGGAAAAATACGTTGTCCTTGGTAAATACTATTGGGAAATAAGACCCTCTATTTCTAGGTGTCAAGAATATCTAAAACTTTAACTTTTACTATGGATCAAGCATTACCCATTAATGTATTAACTCATTTGATACTCAGAAAACTCCATGAATTAAGTACTGTCTGTTGCCATCTCCAATTTACAGATGGAAAAACTGAAGCACAGAAGGGTTGAAAATGTTTTAACAGTTATTATAGCTGTTAAATGGCAGAGCTACATTTAAATCCAAATATTCTAACACAAAGCTCATGCTCGTAACCACTATCATATTCCCAATAAGGAAACAGGACGGGGAAGAAAGGAAAAGCAAACAAACCAATAGTTTGAAGGACTAATATGCCTAGGTGCATGTGTTATGTAATCTAACTTTAATGATAGACCACTTTAGTAGGTCTTATCAGTATTCCTTATTTTCCTGAAATAAAAAATGACGGTTAAGGAATAGGAATTTTCTCAAGGTTCCATAGCTAGTAACATCCAAGTCCTGTTGCGGCTGCTTTCAAAGCTCACTCTGATTCATCACATGTTATTTTCCTTGTTCCAGGAATAATTTATAATACAAAATTTATATGTATATTTCTAGATCAATTAATTTCCCAGTTCTCAATGGTGATTTGCTGTGGAATTATTAAAAGTATAAACGTTATTTCCCTTCAAATTTATAAATGATTTAAACATTTTTAAAAATGTATCTGGTCATTAAATATCCTACAGAAAATATTATAATGTAATACCACTACTCATAAGTGAGAAATAATTAATATTTTTATAGATTGTAGGAAAATATAAAATTAATAGAATTAAATGGATTTGGAAAAAATATGTTTCAAATTGGAATATGTTACTGTAGCTTTCAAGTATTTAAAATATATCTAAGTCAAAAAGATATGCATGCTTCAATTATAAGATTTAAAATTAATGATTTAATTTTGCAGCAGTGTAAAAATGAACATACATTTGGGCCAATTTCTAGTCTCATTCCCATGAAATTAAAATTGGAAATAAGTGCTCACAGATATTTCCAGATTGACTATTTTAGAAACCACATGGAAGTTCTGGAAGGTGAAAAATCTGACTTTTTATAATGAGGTTTCATCAGGGAACACTGACAAATAAAAAATATTCAGCAATATTTTTCTTGTAATCTCGTGTACCTCATAATTTATAAGAAAAAAAGCTCTATTTTTAAAGTTAGTCTGACAAGTTTTTTTTCTTACCATGTATTTTATATATAACTGGTATCATTACCACACAGCATATTATGCTATGTTTGCATTCTTGGCATTAAAAGACTTTTTATATACTTTGTAGAGAATGATGTATTAATAGAAGTGGTGCAATTAATTTGAAGAAATAGCCATTAATTTTGGCTGGAAAATTTTTAAAGACTCATGCCAATCACTATAAAATGAAATAAATAAAAATAACAATTTTATTGAAGTTGCAAGAAAGCAAAATAGAATGGTATATTTATAGTCTCTACTGTAGTTTGGACATTTGTAAAATAGTGCAAGTTTGTGTCATATTCTCTTGAATAAAAAAATACACTTTGTCATTTATTCAATTTGGGATTCAAATGAAATGCTAAAGGTACACACACTATTGTAGTCATTTATGGTAATATTAGAACCGCTGAAAGGCTTTAGGAGAAATTTCTATGTACATCATAATTTATTCACTGAAAAGACCCTGATACAATTACAATTCTTCTTCGTCTCATGTAATTTAAACTGTCATTTACCATTTCCGAGGGAGAACATTAACACTCTTCAGTAGGAACTAGCGACAAATAGGTAATGGGAAATATACATGGAAAATTTTTCTCAGTGTCACATCAAATAATCATTTATTAATTACTTCAGAATATTTACACCTACTCGTGACAGGTTTTTGCCAGGCAATGGAGGCTCATTGTTTAGTGGAAAAAAGGCACAGTTCCTGCCTGACAGCAGGCATATGGTCGTGCAAGGTTGAAAACAAGTGAGAGTAGTATTAAACATTTTTGTTGCCCAAGGATAGCACAAACAAGAAGAGCTAAATAAATAATTCATGGATATGCCAAAGAAAATCCTTTGGCATTTGACTTAGTATGTTACACATAGGCTGTGGGAATGACTTTTTTTTTCTTTGAGGGTTGAATGAGTGTGTGCATCATAGATCAAGACTATTGCCTTTTAAAAAATGTGCATGTTAAAATAAATCAATAATTTAGGGTAGCATATTTGCCTTGCATTATTTCTATCTCCACAGTCTTGCTCACTCTGGGCCTACTGACTGCAGACATACAATTCACACACTATTACACAACCATGTGCAGTGTACTGAATACTCCCCCCGACATCCTTCCTTATTAAAAATTGACATCAGTACTTTAAGAGGCAAGTCTAAGTTTTAATCCATCTTAGCATCTATCGCAATTCATCTCATGCCTGCATTTCCGTAGCAATCATTTCCTGTACCAATCTTTTGGTTCAAGAGAGGAACTTGCAATGATGCCTACTATTGGCTCTCTGGAGACAAATTGCTTGGAACAAAAGCTGAGTCTTGTTTTGCTAAGTTACCTTAAGCAAATGAGATAGATCTTGGTTTCTGGGAAGAGTAGGTAAGACAAATATTCAGCTCAATGCCTAGAACATTAAAAAGTGTTTAGTAAGCAGCATTTTCTCCTACATTTTATTGCCTATTTTTCTTTCCCTTTTAAATTACGTTGTTTCTATATTTACCCAAGAATTCCAAGAAAATTATTTTAAAAAGCCAACAGTGTTAAAAGATTTATGATAACAACCAGAATAAAACTAGTTCTTTTCTGTCCTCTTTCCAACTCACCTACCTCATTCCTCTCACCATTCAGATTACCATTGTGATCTTTGTGATCTATGGCACATATTTGAAAAATTTGGCCAATACAACAGTGAAATATTTGTCCATAAAATAATGCAGGAATCTCTCATTAATACAAACTGAAACACAAAATATAGTCAATCTGTAACAACATATAATATTTGTAATGAAATAAAACCAAAATATAATAAAATCAATAGGTGAAGCTAAACATTTTAAATAACCCTTACCATAGTATCAAAGATACTATGTAAAGTTCCTACTAATGAAAACAGTTTCTCACTTTCCTATAAAAATAAATAAATCATGTTATAGTTTAAAAATTTGATTGGAATTTCTGTTAAGGAGCTCCGGAGCTAACAAAGCCCATCAGAGTTCTTCCAAGTTGGGCTAAGTTTGTGAGTTTTTTCTGCCCCCATATATGGGATGATTGATATACCCCATATCAATCAGTTATTGGATATAGGCAGCTGTGAAAGGAACATAACCTTGGGTGAGGTGGTCTGCTGCCGCTGAGGCAATGCTGAAGTACCTGGCAGCTCCTGGCAGCTGCACTCAGTCCCCTGACTGCTGCACTCAGTCCCCTGACAGCACTCTGCAGCTCTGACATGTCCCTCTTTGAAAAGAGGTATAAGCAAAGCTTCTCTTTGTCTATTGGGGTAGCTTATTTAGTCTTTAAAAAACATTATATTGGTTCAAGAAACCCTTTCAGACAATGAGAATTACCTTGGGAAGATCAATTGAACATTTAAGAAGAAATTATTGACAGATAAGTTAATGGATTTTATTTTATGGAAATGTGCTTGTTATTTTTGAGGTCATTATTTGATTTGGGATGAAGATCTTAAAATGAATGACTGTGTTCTACATTATGGCTAGAAATAAATACACCATGGAAGCCTAGTGATTTAGATTTTTAAACGAATTTAAGAAATTTGTACGATAAAAAATGAGATTGAGTGTTTGTCTTGACTTCAAGGAATGAATTTTAATTCTAGTTTTTCTTAAATGGTCACTCAAGGTTTATAGTTCAACAATTCTTCCACAAGGCCACCAAAGGGTATTTTGGAGTTCTGTTTCTGCTATTTTCCAAAGGATATTGGAAGGCTTATAGCTACAATCAACTGTATTTTTTTTTTTTTTGGTTCAGTGAATTTGAGACCCATTAATCATATGATTTTAGAACCAGAATTGAGAATTAAAGAACCTGAAATGAAGCTTGCAAAATGGTGGTCCACAAGCAAAAGCTCTCTGCTGACAAGTTTTGTTTTTCCCACTTGTATTCACATACATTATAAATTACTTGCTGTTAAGTTGAATTAGTTGCTCTTCTCTTCTCCACTCTGGGGAAGAATTATGTTTTCCCAACCAAGACGTTAGTATTGGCCATATGACTGTTTTGTCATGTGAAGTGTTATTGACATATTTTGGCTTTAACAACCACTGGATTCTTTGCCACATTCTCTTTTCTCTGATGCAACTCAATCAGCCTGGAGTGACTATGACATGGAACACACAAGCAGCAGAGCTGCAGGTAACCTGTGATGGCCATGTAGGATGGACAAGAAATACATTTTGTTGCTGTAAGCCATTACAATTTTCAAATCGTTTGTTACTACAGCATTATCTCATCTATTCATATAGATTTGCCAACATTTAAAACATGAGAACTATAGCTTCTGGTCTAATTAGAATATCTGATTATTTCACTATTGGATAGTGGTTACTTCTTCAAGTAAGTAGTGTATTCTCCAGTTTGCCAAGGTGCCCACATAGCTTTTAGCTATATATCTGTACCCTATAGAAAAGCTATTTGCAGCTCTGACCTAAGACTTCCCTTGTCAATTGAACTATTCTATATAAATGTGAATTTAATCTGTATGTGTGCATACAAACACACATATACACATACACTTACAGTCATCACAATATTACTTGAAGCTAGAAAATTTCTATTAACATTAGAAATAAAAAAATCATGTCTATTACCATTACTATTTAACATTTTATTGGAAATATTAGCCAATTCACAAAAGAAATAGAAGGATTTTGAGTCAAAAGCTTTAAGGTTTACAGGAATGCAACTGTCTGCAAATAAGTTCTAAAAGATTTAGTTACATAACTATTAAAACTGGCATGAGATAACTAATGTCTTATAGAAAGAAATATACCAAAACCCATAGTTTTCTAATCTATTCACATGAATAGTAATACAATATAATAAAAAATAAATTTACAAGAGGAAATATTATGGAGTTCCTTGAATACAAATTAAAAGACAGTCTCATCAACTAGTTTACATATTTAGTACAACTTTAACCTAAATTCAAATATTATTTTAGAAAATATGATAAAATTATTATAAAATTCTGCTGGCACACTACTGAGACAATAAAAATGCAGTAACAGCCAGGAAAATTATGGAGAAATAAAAAATAATGCCATTATAACATATCAAAAAGTTAAAATAATCAAAATAAGTGTGGTAATATATTACAAGACAGAAAACAGTGAAACGAAAAAGGGAGACTCCTGAAAGTGACAGAATTTAGTATGTGTTGCAGATGGGAATTTTTAGAAAATGGGTGAAATAAGTAAGTGTAGTATGATTTTATAAATCTGTAGTTACCTGAGGAAGAAACCATAAAGGTTAGACTGAAATACATAAAGTAAGAAAAATATAAAATTATCAAAATTCTATGACAAAAACATCATAAACACAATTAAAAGAAAAATAGTAATCTGAAAAAAATTTACATAAAAAGTGTTCATATTTTCAAAGCAAAGAAACTTCTTATAAATCTATTTTAAAATGCACACTCCAAAAGAAAAAGAGACAACATGAATAATTGCAGTAGTTAAGAATCTTTCTGCATTGACATCAAAAAACCCAATACAAATTAGCTTGAATAGAAAGGGGGCATATTTGTTCATTTAACTGGAAAACCTATGTATAGCTGGATTCAACTGTTTAAGCTATGATATCTGAACTTTTTCTCCATCTCTTAACTCTGTTTTCCTATATGTTGGCTTCATCTTCAGACAAGGTCATTTGCCATGGTGGCAAAGAGACTTCTGGCAGTATATATCCCCCCACCTTTTTAAAAGCTATTCCAAAAGGAAAAGGGCTTTCCATCAGCAAAACACAAAATAAGCTCTAATTTGCTCTGATTGGGCCATGTGCCAATCATGGACTAATTACAGAAGTAAAAGATGAGTTCTCTGGACACAGGAAGGAGAGCAACACACACTGGGGCCTGTCGGGGGACAGAGGACAAGGGGAGGGAGGACATTAGGACAAATGCTAATGCATGCGGGGCTTAAAACTAGATGGCACGTTGATAGGTACAGCAAACCACCATGGCACATGTATACCTACGTAACAAACCTGCACATTCTGCACATGTATTCTGGAACTTGAAAAAAAGATAAGTTCTCTGATTGATCAAGCATTGGTAACATGAATCCTTGTATGTGGCATCAGTTCACCCAAGCCAAATGGCCTGAATGAGCCAGGAAGTCTGACTTCTCAAAGAAAATACCCAAAGGATTATAAATCATGCTTACTATAAAGACACATGCACATGTATGTTTATTGTGGCACTATTCACAATAGCAAAGACATGGAACCAACCCAAATGTTCATCAATGATAGACCTGATTAAGAAAATGTGGCACATATACACCATGGAATACTATACAGCCATAAAAAAGGATGAGTTCATGTCCCTTTGCAGGGACATGGATGAAGCTGGAAACCATCATTCTAAGCAAACTATCACAAGGACAGAAAACCAAACACCGCATGTTCTCACTCATAGGTGAGAATTGAACAATGAGAACACCTGGACACAGGGCGGGGAACATCACACACCTGGGCCTGTCAGGGGTTGGGGGGCTGGGGAAAGGATAGCATTAGGAGAAATACCTAATGGAAATGACGAGTTGATGGGTGCAGCAAACCATCATGGCGCATGTATACCTACGTAACAAACCTGCACATTGTGCACATTTTGCAAATGTACCCTAGAGCTTATAGTATTAAAACAAATGTTATCTAGTTCATTCTCCTAACCAATGGAGAACAATGGAATATTTCTAATTCAGTGCATCTATCTACAGTGCCTCTTTCTAATTATTAGAGAGTTCTACATTATTTTTAGTCAATTTATTTTCTTTAATGTTTTCTCTCTTGTCAAAGCTTTGCTGTCTGCAACAACATAGCTTAAGTATCCTTCATTCTCCAGAACCTTAAAATATTGAATAAAACAATTATTTCTCCAAAAAAAATACAAGTTCTGTTGCCAGAAAAGTGAAGGCTAGGCCAGATGACAAAGGACCAGTCCAAGTGTGAAAATGGACAAGCATGACAATTTAGTTGAATTTTTTTCATTTTGATCTATAGTAGAAATAGAAAGAAACTCGATTAAAAATCTGTATTAAAAATAATAAAAGAAGCTCCTTAATGCCCCCGTAGTTCCTTGCTGAAGCATACTTGAAGTTTTGTATACAGATGCTCCTAGGCTTATGATGAGATTATGTCACAACAAACCCACACTAAGTGAAAGATACAGTAACTAAAAAATGCATGTAATACACCTATCTACTGAACATCATAGCTAGCCTAACCTATCTTAAACACTCATACTATGCTACAGTTTGGTAAAATCATCTGGCAACACAGTATACTCTCCAGAGTACACAGTGTACTCTCCAAATCACTTGGCTGACTGGCCCAGCATCACCAGAAAGCATCCTACCGCTTTCTGCTGATAGCTATTGCCTTCACATCATGGGAGTTTGAAAATCATTAAGTAGTACCATTGTAAGTCAGCGACCGTTTGTATAATGCTTCATGTGTGGCGATCTGCCAGTCAGAAGGAGTGAATTTCAGGTCCGTTGCCAAATGTATACTATTCGCCTGGTGAAGGAAACACATGAGCATCTGGATTCTAACTGCTAGTGTATAAGGGAATTCTTGCTGCCTTACAATTGCATACTCTGTGTTCTATTTCTTATTGTGTCCCTAGACTATTTTAAAGATGGACTGGAGCTGGGCATTAAATGCATGTTATTTAATGTATAGCAAGAGAGAGAAGTAACGAAGAAAAAAACTATAAATAGATGAAAGATGGTCACATGAAACAGTAGTAAAATAATAGTGAATTAATGAAATGCTGAAGTATTTTTCACTTATCAGGTTGCAATGGTTTTAAAATTTATGTTGTTCTAATTGGGTGAGAGTATAGAGAAACAGTCTCCCATGTACTGTTCAAGATATTTGAAACTGGTGATATTTCTACAAGGCAATTAGGCATGAATTTATCAAAGTTTTAAAAATAGTTTTTCATCAAAATATTAATATTTATTTCACTAAAATATTACTGTTTACTCTTGGAAAATGTATACTTATAGAAGTGTATGTATATAAATGTGTAAATGTTTTAAATGTAAAATGTTTCAGTAATTATTAATTGATGGGAAAAATTAAAAATGTACATATATATACATATAACATTTGGTTAACCTACATTACACTTCCATGACAGAAATGCTACTATTTTCTTAAGTTTGAATCTGAGTATTGCAAATTTTGATTGTAGATATTTAGAGGTCATTTAGGAGAAAAAGTGCTTACCTCTTATTTTACTTAGACTTTTCCAAAAATATTTTCTAAAAGGGATTGGATTTTTTTACCCATAAAATGCATATGTCATTAGTCAATTACCCTCAACATACTTTGAGAAGGGCTACATTGTCAAAATTTTAAAGATGTACACTAAAAGGAGTGTATTGTTAGTAGACTTCACATTTTGAAAAAAAGAGCATCTGGGTAATATAGCATGGCCTCGTTTATAAATTTATGAGGTGATATTTGAAATATAATTCATGTTCTGAACCCTAAAATACTAAAATCACATAGATTTTAATGAAACACATGTATTATGTAATACAGTACATGTGTATTATTTGGTACCCACATAGTAAGCCTCATATCACTGCTTTTTTCTCCCCATATTGAAATAGGCAAATGTAAATTACATTAATAGCTATTATGGAAATACTAACTCACAAACCCATAACATTATATAAACACTATGCTAACAGTTTATTTTGCATAAAAAATTTGACAACTAAATGCAGATGACAGCTTAACTTCAGGATAATCAATGAACTGAGACAAATCAGAAACCAAAAAATTAACAGATGCACAAAAAATATTCTTTTAGCAGATATTTAAAACTAAAAAGTTGTAAATTTGAGGTGAACATCTTCTTTAAAATTAAAGTAAACTCTATATTGGTTTCTATCAAGTGAAGTTTTTCCATTATTTTTTTCCAAAACAGAGTGAGGCTTAGAATCTTATGAATCTACATCACATTTTTTTTAAATTTTCCTGAAACCTAAAAAGAAAAAAAAAATGTCTTTAGTTTCTAGAAGGCTGGGGCATCTTCATATCAATTTTAGTCTAAATTACTTAAGAAATAATCATTTTTTTTCCAGTCCAGGTTTTGGAGTCCAGATTATCGTTAACCTTGGATAAATGAAGTTTTGGGAATTTTCCTCACTGCACAATTACTGAAATTTTGATCTTCAGATTTAGTTATGATTGTAGGATATGCTGTTATTCCCTTAATGGTCAGGAGGAAATTGTTGGGCTGGGTTATTTTTCTAGATGCTGCATCTAAGTGTTAGTCTGCTTCACCTGGTTAAGGACCCCGACATTAACATAACATGTTTCCCAATACCACTGCCCATGCCGAGCAAACATGCTTCCCCACCTATTGCTCTGTTTGATCAAAAGCCTACATTTCATTCATTGTTCATTATTCTCTCACATAGTTATGTCTTATTTCAGAGGGTCAGTTGAAGTCCTTTCATTGTGGGCCAAATTGTTTCTTTAAAAATTTTTTTTGAAGCCATTGGAATTAGCATGTAATCCAGTTTTGAATGAAAAACTGAAATAACATCTAAGTTCCCATTTCTTTTTTTTTTCTTTTTATTATTATTATTATTATTATTATTATTATTATTATTATACTTTAGGCTCTATGGTACATGTGCGCAACGTGCAGGTAAGTTACATATGTATACATGTGCCATGCTGGTGCACTGCACCCACCAACTCGTCATCTAGCATTAGGTATATCTCCCAATGCTATCCCTCCCCCCTACCCCCACCCCACAACAATCCCCAAAGTGTGATGTTCCCCTTCCTGTGTCCATGTGTTCTCATTGTTCAATTCCCACCTATGAGTGAGAATATGCGGTGTTTGGTTTTTTGTTCTTGCGATAGTTTACTGAGAATGATGATTTCCAATTTCATCCATGTCCCTACAAAGGACGTGAACTCATCATTTTTTATGGCTGTATAGTATTCCATGGTGTATATGTGCCACATTTTCTTAATCCAGTCTATCATTGTTGGACATTTGGGTTGGTTCCAAGTCTTTGCTATTGTGAATAATGCCGCAATAAACATACGTGTGCATGTGTCTTTATAGCAGCATGATTTATAGTCCTTTGGGTATATACCCAATAATGGGATGGCTGGGTCAAATGGAATTTCTAGTTCTAGATCTCTGAGGAATCGCCACACTGACTTCCACAAGGGTTGAACTAGTTTACAGTCCCACCAACAGTGCAAAAGTGTTCCTATTTCTCCACATCCTCTCCAGCACCTGTTGTTTCCTGACTTTTTAATGATTGCCATTCTAACTGGTGTGAGATGGTATCTCATTGTGGTTTTGATTTGCATTTCTCTGATGGCCAGTGATGGTGAGCATTTTTTCATGTGTTTTTTGGCTGCATAAATGTCTTCTTTTGAGAAGTGTCTGTTCATGTCCTTCGCCCACTTTTTGATGGGGTTGTTTGTTTTTTTCTTGTAAATTTGTTGGAGTTCATTGTAGATTCTGGATATTAGCCCTTTGTCAGATGAGTAGGTTGCGAAAATTTTCTCCCATTTTGTAGGTTGCCTGTTCACTCTGATGGTAGTTTCCTTTGCTGTGCAGAAGCTCTTTAGTTTAATTAGATCTCATTTGTCAATTTTGGCTTTTGTTGCCATTGCTTTTGGTGTTTTAGACATGAAGTCCTTGCCCATGCCTATGTCCTGAATGGTATTGCCTAGGTTTTCTTCTAGGGTTTTTATGGTTTTAGGTCTAACATTTAAGTCTTTAATCCATCTTGAATTGATTTTTGTATAAGGTGTAAGGAAGGGATCCAGTTTCAGCTTTCTACATATGGCTAGCCAGTTTTCCCTGCACCATTTATTAAATAGGGAATCCTTTCCCCATTTCTTGTTTTTGTCAGGTTTGTCAAAGATCAGATAGTTGTAGATATGTGGCATTATTTCTGACGGCTCTGTTCTGTTCCATTGGTCTATATCACTGTTTTGGTACCAGTACCATGCTGTTTGGTTACTGTAGCCTTGTAGTATAGTTTGAAGTCAGGTAGCGTGATGCCTCCAGCTTTGTTCTTTTGGCTTAGGATTGACTTGGCGATGTGGGCTCTTTTTTGGTTCCATATGAACTTTAAAGTAGTTTTTTCCAATTCTGTGAAGAAAGTCATTGGTAACTTGATGGGGATGGCATTGAATCTGTAAATTACCTTGGGAAGGATGGCCATTTTCATGATATTGATTCTTCCTACCCATGAGCATGGAATGTTCTTCCATTTGTTTGTATCCTCTTTTATTTCCTTGAGCAGTGGTTTGTAGTTCTCCTTGAAGAGGTCCTTCACATCCCTTGTAAGTTGGATTCCTAGGTATTTTATTCTCTTTGAAGCAATTGTGAATGGGAGTTCACTCATGATTTGGCTCTCTGTTTGTCTGTTATTGATGTATAAGAATGCTTGTGATTTTTGTACATTGATTTTGTATCCTGAGACTTTGCTGAAGTTGCTTATCAGCTTAAGGAGATTTTGGGCTGAGACAATGGGGTTTTCTAGATATACTATCATGTCATCTGCAAACAGGGACAATTTGACTTCCTCTTTTCCTAATTGAATACCCTTGATTTCCTTCTCTTGCCTAACTGCCCTGGCCAGAACTTCCAACACTATGTTGAATAGAAGTGGTGAGAGAGGGCATCCCTGTCTTGTGCCAGTTTTCAAAGGGAATGCTTCCAGTTTTTGCCCATTCAGTATGATATTGGCTGTGGGTTTGTCGTAAATAGCTCTTATTATTTTGAGATACGACCCATCAATACCTAATTTATTGAGAGTTTTTAGCATGAAGGGTTGTTGAATTTTGTCAAAGGCCTTTTCTGCATCTATTGAGATAATCATGTGGTTTTTGACTTTGGTTCTGTTTATATGCTGGATTACATTTATTGATTTGCGTATATTGAACCAGGCTTGCATCCCAGGGATGAAGCCCACTTGATCATGGTAGATAAGCTTTTTGATGTGCTGCTTGATTCGGTTTGCCAGTATTTTATTGAGGATTTTTGCATCAATGTTCATCAAGGATATTGGTCTAAAATTCTCTTTTTTTGTTATGTCTCTGCCAGGCTTTGGTATCAGGATGATGCTGGCCTCATAAAATGAGTTAGGGAGGATTCCCTCTTTTTCTATTGATTGGAATAGTTTCAGAAGGCATGGTACCAGCTCCTCCTTGTACCGCTGGTAGAATTCGGCTGTGAACCCATCTGGTCCTGGACTTTTTTTGGTTGGTAAGCTATTGATTATTGCCACAATTTCAGCTCCTGTTATTGGTCTATTCAGAGATTCAACTTCTTCCTGGTTTAGTCTTGGGAGGGTGTATGTGTTGAGGAATTTATCCATTTCTTCTAGATTTTCTAGTTTATTTGCGTAGAGGTGTTTGTAATATTCTCTGATGGTAGTTTGTATTTCTGTGGGATCGGTGGTGATATCCCCTTTATCATTTTTTATTGCATCTATTTGATTCTTCTCTCTTTTTTTCTTCATTAATCTTGCTAGCGGTCTATCAATTTTGTTGATCCTTTCAAAAAACCAGCTCCTGGATTCATTGATTTTTTGAAGGGTTTTTTGTGTCTCTATTTCCTTCAGTTCTGCTCTGATTTTAGTTATTTCTTGCCTTCTGCTAGCTTTTGAATGTGTTTGCTCTTGCTTTTCTAGTTCTTTTAATTGTGATGTTAGGGTGTCAATTTTGGATCTTTCCTGCTTTCTCTTGTGGGCATTTAGTGCTATAAATTTCCCTCTACACACTGCTTTGAATGCATCCCAGAGATTCTGGTATGTTGTGTCTTGGTTCTCGTTGGTTTCAAAGAACATCTTTATTTCTGCCTTCATTTCGTTATGTACGCAGTAGTCATTCAGGAGCAGGTTGTTCAGTTTCCACGTAGTTGAGCAGTTTTGAGTGAGATTCTTAATCCTGAGTTCTAGCTTAATTGCACTGTGATCTGAGAGATAGTTTGTTATAATTTCTGTTCTTTTACATTTATTGAGGAGAGCTTTACTTCCAAGTATATGGTCAATTTTGGAATAGGTGTGGTGTGGTGCTGAAAAAAATGTATATTCTGTTGATTTGGGGTGGAGAGTTCTGTAGATGTCTATTAGGTCTGCTTGGTGCAGAGCTGAGTTCAATTCCTGGGTATCCTTGTTGATTTTCTGTTTCGTTGATCTGTCTAATGTTGACAGTGGGGTGTTAAAGTCTCCCATTATTAATGTGTGGGAGTCTAAGTCTCTTTGTAGGTCACTCAGGACTTGCTTTATGAATCTGGGTGCTCCTGTATTGGGTGCATATATATTTAGGATAGTTAGCTCTTCTTGTTGAATTAATCCCTTTACCATTATGTAATGGCCTTCTTTGTCTCTTTTGATCTTTGTTGGTTTAAAGTCTGTTTTATCAGAGACTAGGATTGCAACCCCTGCCTTTTTTTGTTTTCCATTTGCTTGGTAGATCTTCCTCCATCCTTTTATTTTGAGCCTATGTGTGTCTCTGCACATGAGATGGGTTTCCTGAATACAGCACGCTAATGGGTCTTGAGTCTTTATCCAATTTGCCAGTCTGTGTCTTTTAATTGGAGCATTTAGTCCATTTACATTTAAAGTTAATATTGTTATGTGTGAATCTGATCCTGTCATTATGATGTTAGCTGGTTATTTTGCTCGTTAGTTGATGCAGTCTCTTCCTAGTCTCGATGGTCTTTACATTTCGGTATGATTTTGCAGTGGCTGGTACCGGTTGTGCCTTTCCATGTTTAGCGCTTCCTTCAGGAGCTCTTTTAGGGCAGGCTTGGTGGTGACAAAATCTCTCAGCATTTGCTTGTCTGTAAAGTATTTTATTTCTCCTTCACTTATGAAGCTTAGTTTGGCTGGATATGAAATTCTGGGTTGAAAATTCTTTTCTTTAAGAATGTTGAATATTGGCCCCCACTCTCTTCTGGCTTGTAGGGTTTCTGCCGAGAGATCCGCTGTTAGTCTGATGGGCTTCCCTTTGATGGTAACCCGACCTTTCTCTCTGGCTGCCCTTAACATTTTTTCCTTCATTTCAACTTTGGTGAATCTGACAATTATGTGTCTTGGAGTTGCTCTTCTCGAGGAGTATCTTTGTGGCGTTCTCTGTATTTCCTGAATCTGAATGTTGGCCTGCCTTGCTAGATTGGGGAAGTTCTCCTGGATAATATCCTGCAGAGTGTTTTCCAACTTGTTTCCATTCTCCCCATCACTTTCAGGTACACCAATCAGACATAGATTTGGTCTTTTCACATAGTCCCACATTTCTTGGAGGCTTTGCTCGTTTCTTTTTATTCTTTTTTCTCTAAACTTCCCTTCTTGCTTCATTTCATTCATTTCATCTTCCAGGGCTGATACCCTTTCTTCCATTCGATCGCATCGGCTCCTGAGGCTTCTGCATTCTTCACGTAGTTCTCGAGCCTTGGTTTTCAGCTCCATCAGCTCCTTTAAGCACTTCTCTGTGTTGGTTATTCTAGTTATACATTCTTCTAAATTTTTTTCAAAGTTTTCAACTTCTTTGCCTTTGGTTTGAATATCCTCCCGTAGCTAGGAGTAATTTGATTGTCTGAAGGCTTCTTCTCTCAGCTCGTCAAAGTCATTCTCCGTCCAGCTTTGTTCCGTTGCTGGTGAGGAACTGCATTCCTTTGGAGGAGGAGACGTACTCTGCTTTTTAGAGTTTCCAGTTTTTCTGCTCTGTTTTTTCCCCATCTTTGTGGTTTTATCTACTTTTGGTCTTTGATGATAGTGATGTACAGATGGGTTTTTGGTGTGGATGTCCTTTCTGTTAGTTTTCCTTCTAACAGAGAGGACCCTCCGCTGCAGGTCTGTTGGAGTACCTGGCCAGCCGTGTGAGGTGTCAGTCTGCCCCTGCTGGGGGGGTGCCTCCCAGTTAGGCTGCTCGGGGGTCAGGGGTCAGGGACCCACTTGAGGAGGCAGTCAGCCCGTTCTCAGATCTCCAGTTGCGTGCTGGGAGAACCACTGCTCTCCTCAAAGCTGTCAGACAGGGACATTTAAGTCTGCAGAGGTTACTGCTGTCTTTTTGTTTGTCTGTGCCCTGCCCCCAGAGGTGGAGCCTACAGAGGCAGGCAGGCCTCCTTGAGCTGTGGTGGGCTCCACCCAGCTCAAGCTTCCAGGCTGCTTTGTTTACCTAAGCGAGCCTGGGCAATGGCGGGCGCCCCTCCCCCAGCCTCGCTGCCGACTTGCAGTTTGATCTCAGACTGCTGTGCTAGCAATCAGCGAGACTCCGTGGGCGTAGGACCCTCTGAGCCAGGTGCAGGCTATACTCTCCTGGGGCACCGTTTCCTAAGCCCGTCGGAAAAAGCACAGTATTCGGGTGGGAGTGGCCCGATTTTCCAGGTGCCATCTGTCACCCCGGAAAGGGAACTCCCTGACCCCTTGCACTTCCCGAGTGAGGCAATGCCTCACCCCTGCTTCGGCTGGCGCACGGTGCACTCACCCACTGACCTGCGCCCACTGTCTGGCACTCCCTAGTGAGATGAACACGGTACCTCAGATGGAAATGCAGAAATCACCCATCTTCTGCATCGCTCGCGCTGGGAGCTGTAGACCGGAGCTGTTCCTATTCGGCCATCTTGGCTCCTCCCCCTAAATTCCCATTTCTAATTCAGGTCCACATGAGACGCCTACTTAAAAAATTATACTCATTTTTAAAGGTATTATCCAAAGTAGGTACAGTGAAGTCCTTGACCGAGAAGCCTCCCACGTAGAACAGTGATTTTTAACCACTATTATTGCTTCTATGCTCTTTCTAAGTATAACAGATACTCCTCCTTCTCGATGTTTCCACATCCTCTAGGGAAGGGCATCTTGGAAATGCCAGAATTACTAGGAAACTGGCGTAGGGCATATCTGGTCATCTAATAATGGTGATATTTATGAAATACTTCTTATTCCCTGGCACTTTGTTAAGCACTTTATGTAAACATTGTGTCTTTTAATAAATACAATGCAGAAAACAATCTTTTAATGTGAGCACTAATATGAAATCAATTTTTCTAGGAAACTCAGTCTTATCAAAATTAATTCACCCATGTTGAAAATTAGTGCCTGGTTGGGTCATAATTCATGCTCACAACTGTCTGTCTCCAGAGCCACAGCTCTTATCCACTATATTTCTTCTCTTTGACAGTAAAATATTCTGTGTTCTTGTTGATGCATACAGTGCTATGGAAGAATAGAACAGGGAACAATTTTTTTCTAAAACAGTGTGGAATAAATTATATATTTAAAAAGGAAAATAATCTTATTTGTGTCATTCACCATGCATCAATTGTTTCCTAATAGCAATGGGATTTGAACAGAATCTTAGGATACTTAGAAATTTAACATATGGAAAAAAAGCCATGGTATTTCAAGATAAAGTTATGCCATGAGGAAAGATGCAGGTGTGATTGATGAAGCATAATAGCCACTGAAGGTAGAAAAATTTTGTTTGTAGTAGGTCGTTGTGGTTATTGATTTTTGCTTGCTCTGTGTTTATACACTTCACATAGTGTGTGGGAGGATGACATATTCACAAATAAAAATTACAATGCAGTTTAATAACTCTAGAATAAGTGTGCCTAAAATACCAACATGATTACCAAGGTAAGAGGCATTCACTTTTCTTGATAGAGCAATGTATTGGGTTTTTTTTTTTAATGTGAGGGTATTTGAATATTTTTATGTAGAATACAAGGAAAAGGTCTTTCCAAACAGTGGTAACATGAACAAAGACATAATAGTTTGAAGTAGGATTTTGGATGGAGAGAATGCCTGAAATTATCTTATATATTCAGACCATGTGTGGGAGTATGGCATGGTGAGAGATGAGGACTGTCAGATAGGTAGAGTTCTGTTCTGAGAAACCTGGTATTTGAGGAAATAGCATCAGATTTGTTTTAGGAAGTGTGGCAGTGTGGAGTTTGTGAAGTGAGAGAGATGTAGAGCAGAGAAACCAATTAGTGGAAGATTAATACAGTAGCACAGACTTGAGATAGTGAATCTACCATTAGGAATGGGATTGGAAATATGTGATGCAAAAGTGAGTAAGAGGTACACGGACATATGATGGGTCATAGGAAGAGAGGTTGGTAGATTATTGGACGACATAAAGGATGAGATGTATAGGAACAGGGTAAGCATCCAAGGTCCTCTTGAAGGGATGTACCCATGGACAGCTCCAGGGAATCTTGTGGGAGTGTGGTAACCAACTAGTGAGCACTGTGCCTCCGTTGTGCTGAGGCCCGTACTATTACTCTTCCCACTGGTGTTGAGAGTGCACCTCCCATCACCTGCAGTTAGCACGTTGCTTGCTGACTCTTCAGCATAAGTGAACCCTCTTGAGCGAAAGTACATTTTCCAAGACTTTGCTTCATCCTCACTAGAGTTACCCTCATGTAGCCAATCCTTATATTGTTTCAAGACAGTCACAATCCCCAAAAAAATCAGAAGATGAATCCTGGACCCCCCAAATGTATGAAAAGGAAAACCTGTCTTCAACATCCCACCCAAGTATTATTAAATAAAATCAGTTTGAGTATTTGTCCCTGAACCAAGACAGTGGAGAAGCACTCCTCTATTGAATTCAAATAGGAATGAATCTATTTTTTTTAAAAAAAGGAGAGGATAATAACCCTGTATACTTTTAATGAAGAACCATTGATACAATGTATATGAAAGCAAAGATACTTTGAAGAATTACACATAGATTTTTGTTATTATCACTCATTTGACAATTATAATCCATGTATTTCTTTTGCTACATTATCTCCAATTAAACTGAAAAGATTTCAGAATGATAGTTAATTTGTGAATTATGCTGAATTATACCTCTTTGTTTCCTATGAGCCTTTTTCATACTGCCTTATATTGTGGGGTTCTCAGTTTGTATTTGTTGACTCGTCATAGGAAACCTTTAAATGTGTTTGGTGGCAAAATATCTTGAAACTTAATATTAAGGAAAATGTGAAGGAAAACTTTGACTTTAACTGTCACTACTATAAATACTGAGCCATATTATAAAATGTTCAAAGAAAGTCTCTTTGACATTGCCAAGGAAATAAATACAGTGTTAGCATAAAATAATTTATGGTTTCTGAAGAATGACACCTAATTTTAAAATCAAGTTCTAAGTTAAAAGTTAACTTGTTTCAAATTTCTTTCTTGATATAGTCTAAGAGACACCACTTACTGGTAAAGCAAGAGTTCATAAATGGTTTGATCTCACCTCATTGCATTAATTAGAAGCAGGTAGAAGAT
The DNA here is from genome assembly GCF_028885625.2 of Pongo pygmaeus. NCBI lineage: Eukaryota > Metazoa > Chordata > Mammalia > Primates > Hominidae > Pongo > Pongo pygmaeus. The sequence continues at coordinate 94,309,857 of NC_072379.2, read as the reverse complement.
AATTTTTACAGTTTACTTCAAAACACTTAAAAAGCTCATCAGAAGTCAATTTTCAATTTTTATGAAGAATAAGACAGAAAGAGACATGGATTCATAATCCCAAGCCCAATGTCTTTTATATAACTAATGATGTGATTTGACTTTGAATGCAATTTAGACTACAAATTTAGCTCTCTACTAATCATTAGTCTTCATTTAAAATATTCTGATTGTGCCTGGGAGAGAAACATGATATAACTGCTTTTTTTCTCTTTCACATACACGCACATGTACACACACACACACACACACACAAATGCCTAAAAATTCCTATTCATAAAGGGGGAGAATGGAAGACACACAGTAGATCTCTGCTCATGGCAATTCTGAAATCTGACTGGGAAGACATTGTCAAGGTCTCCAGCCTTGAGCATGGGATGTGCATTAAACTGTTTTAAGTGCTATTTCATTTCCTGTATTAAGCCCTAATTCATTTTCCTGTATTAAGCTCTAATTCATTTCCCTAGAAGAAATTATTTCATTCATTTTTCTTCATGGCTCCTCGATCCACCACCCATTTGTAAACTTATTCTAGTCCTTTTTTCTCTTTGGCCACATCTTAAATAAGTGTTAGAGAGAATACCTTCCTCTGAGCTGTGGAATATTCAGGCTGTGCTTCATGCTGGTGGAAAATTGGATTCTCAAGTTTGTTACTATTTACTTATTTGTTTTAATTCTGAAGCAGTCAAATTTCTGACTTTTTGACAATAAAATTTTCTCAAATCAGGAGAGCTGCTGATTTGTTTTATTCTAATTTTACATGTACCAGTAATCACATACTCAGAGTTCTTTTCCAGATGTGGTTCTCAAATTTCTCTACTTCATTGCTTTTCACCAACTTGCTTACCTGTTACTTTAATGGTAAACACCTATTTAGGAAAATGAGTGGGAAACCATGCCTAAGCTTATTCGTTTCAGCTTTGATTTATTACATTTATTTGAGACATTTCACTGGATCTTGTTCAATCCTTTTAAAATTCTATCGCCAACTGCTAGGAGTCTATAAGCAGCTAGCTTTCCTAACTCTGGAAGGCACAGAATTTCAGAACTCTGTTCCCTTTTATTTCAGCTTGCAAAACGGCCAATTTGTTCTTAAACTGACTTCCTCCTTTTGATGGTAATATTTTGTTAAAGTTGTCCATAATGTTCAAAATATATTAATTCAGTACAAATATACTAATATACTAATTATAATACTATATTTTTCCAACTATATCCCCTAAAGTTTCCAGATGAATAGGAAATAGGAATAGGAGTTGTCTGCTTTCAAGTTACTATATGCAAAAGTTTTATCAAATGTTTGCTTTTGCAAAATATGGTTCATCATCTTTCTAAATTTCACTGTAAGGTTTCAAACTGTCCTTTTCCTGTTCACTAAACATATAATATATGTTTTATGTCTTTGTTACAGCTATAGCTCTCATAATATTGATTTATGAATTAGGATAAGTTATGCGATGGTTAAAAATAAAGCATGAAATCCTAGTGGCTTAGTAACAACAATGTTTATTTCTTGCTCTTGTCAAGATTGTATTGGTTTAGTGTGTATTGGAATTGACACTGTTTGGCAATTGTCGTGGGCTGCATGTTCGTGCCCCCTTGCCAAACCCGAATGTTGAAATCCTAACCTCCAGTGTGATGGCAAGGCCTTTGGGAAGTGATTGGGTCATGATAAAAGAGCCCTCATGAATGGGATTCGTGTCTTTATAAAAAGAGGCCAGAAAGCTAGCTCATTCCTTTTCTACCATGTGAGGATACAATGAGATGTTGGTAGTTTATAACCAGGTCCTTTCTATAATCCAATGATGTTGGTACCATGATCTCAGATTTCCAGCATCCAGAACTACGATAAATTAATTTTTGTTGATTTTAAGTAACTCAGTCTGTAGTATTTTGTTATAGTAGCCTAAACTGACTAAGACAGCAGTTTACCTTCAAGCAAGTACTCAGAAATTCAGTCTCTTTTCAGGTTACAGTCCTGGTAATTTAAACTCATGGCTTCTAGAAAGGATCAAAAAGGGACCCTGGAGACAGACCAGAAAGTACATATATTATTGTCATCCACTTCCATTGATCAGAAGCAAGAAATCTACTCAATCCAGCTGCAAGAATTTGGAGTCGTTCTGTGTTTTGTCCCAAAAGAAGAATTTGATGAACATCTAGGCAGCATGTGGAATATTATCTCCTGCTGTTATTTTTTTCAAAACTATGAAAAGGATCTCAATATATAGTGTGACAAATGCTTATTAAAGATTATCTAATTAATTAAAAAGACCATCCATCTTCACCTCTCACAAACTGTCCTTGAAATAATATCACTCTTCCAATTTCCTAAAACTAAAACAACTTTTCCATTATTCCTAGTGACATCAATTTTCATTTTGTGTACTGCTCTCTTTCAGCATATCATTATGAACACTTACTTGGCCTTATTGCTTAACAAATTCTCTTGCATTTGGGGAAAGAAGATTTCACCTTACTTTCTTCTGTAAAACTTCAGAGTTTGCAAGTGGGAAAATTCCTAGGAAAAATGCATGCCTGTTTAAGAATAGATTCCTTAACCCTTTGCTCCTTTTTCTTCATTACAGGGAATAAATAATTTTATAGTAACAGTAATCATTAATTGTTTTGATTTACCATGACCAAAGCAAGTGCTGAACAGCATTCAGTCCCCAAGGTTTTGAGTAATATGGGAGTATCCTTTGGAAATGAATGCTAGATTTAGTTTATCTTACTCCCACTAGAGTCTGAGGTCTGGGAAATGCCAGGGATTGAGCCACCAATCAGTCATCATTATAATTTTGAGATCTCCATCTTTGTTACTCCCATAAGACAGTAAAGGTCACCCGCAGAGTGTGAATCCTCATAACTGCAAGTCTGTAAATTACCTTTCGTGTAGGGCCTTAGAGATATAGACGGAAATGGGAGCATCAGTCTGGTTCTAAATCTGTTCAAACTTTCTGGTTTCTGTTGTGTATTCTAATTATGGTTCAAACTTCTGTATTTTGGCTTGTGGAATGGAATTCCCAAGAATTTCTCAGTTTTCTGGTAGCAATTACTCAATACCAGAAATCCCAAAGTAAGTAAATCTGCTTACTTGCAAGATCCCAGGTAGACACCTAGGGAATCAGGACTCTCTTGGTGGCACAGGGCAGATATACCCTAATCTTGGTTGCACTGAACTCTCCTCTTTCCGAAAGACTCTTATTTCATTGCTTACTCCTGAGACTGGTGTAAATACATAAATGTTTTGGTGTGTATATATATGTATGTGCATATGTATGTGCATGTGTGTGTGTACACCATTTTTTCAACAGATTGAAAATCATAGTAAAAGGGTACACTCAACTTTGGTCTCAAATGATTACTTAATCTTAGGCCCTAAATTCCAGAAGATTACTCCCAAACTGTAATAATTGTAAACCAAAGAGCTCTGTGTTTTTCTCGATATGATTTAAAAAACTCAAAAAAATAAATAATTACCAAAAAGTATAAATTTTACTGACATTTCTTTAAAAAATAATAAAGGGAAAGGCCATACCAATCTGGGCTGGGCCTAAGAGAAGAATTGCAGACACATTAAGTTTTTCGATGCACGATTAGATGTTTATCAAAAATGAGAAATGATAGGGTTTTTATGTATTTTTAAGTGGAATTTTTTATTATTAACATTTTTACTATTTTCACTTCTGGCTCTTTAACTTTTAACTCATGTTACATACTTTAATACATCATTTTACAGTGCAGGTATATGAGACCTGTATTCTGAGACTAGGAAAGCTTTTAAATCTAGCTTTACTAGAGATCATAATATACTTAGTGATCTAGAATGTTTCATAAAAATAAAACTCCATATACTTTTATGTTTGCAAAATGCATAGAATTTTTGCAAATTCAATTATATGCATCAATTTATCTTCTAAGAATTCCCTATCTTGTTAATATAGCAGTCCCTTAGCCTCTGTGGGGGATTGAGTCCAGTACCCTTGTGGATACCAAATTTGCAGATACTCAAGTCCCTTATGGAAAAAGGCTTAGTATTTGCATATAACCTGTGCACTTCTTCTGTGTACTTTTAGTCATCTCTAGATTACTTATAATATCTAATACAGACTGGGTGCGGTGGCTCACACCTGTAATCCCGGCACTTTGGGAGGCCGAGGTGGGCAGATCATGAGGTCAGGAGTTCGAGACCAGCCTGATCAACATGGTGAAGTCCCATCTTTACTAAAAATACAAAAATCAGCCAGGCGTGGTGGTGTGTGCCTGTAATCCCAGCTACTCAGGAGGCTGAGGCAGGAGAATTGGTTGAACCCGGGAGGCAGAGTTTGCAGTGAGCCAAAATCGCACCACTGCACTCCAGCCTGGGTGACAGAGCGAGACTCTGTTTCAAATAATAATAATAATTAATAATAATAATACCTAATACAATGCCTACACATCACATCATTCAAATGGATTCAGTGAAGTACTCAGTGACAACAAATTAAAGTATTGTTTTCTGGAACTTAGTATAATTTTTTTTTAATATTTTCTATCTGCAGTTGGGTTGAACGCATGAACATGAAACCCACAGATATGGAGGGCAAACTGTATCTGTCTACCTTGCCAGATTTAAAAAAAAAAAAATTGTGCTGGAGTATCACCGTACTTATGGACTGTGAAGGCTTTCTGCATCTATGAATGGAATAGTGAATATCAATAATATGCCATTAAATAAGACCTCCTTCCACACCAATGAACTTAACATTGGCTTCTCTTTAATGCTAGTAAATCAAAACAAAATGAAAGTGGTTTTCAACGTTTATATCTATTGCACATTTTTAAGAATACTGATGTCAAAAGCAACATATTTCCTAGAGAAATACCTTTTACTGGGCAAGTGTGGGCACGGCATAAGAGTCTATGTTAATATTATTCTTTCAAGTGTTTTTAACACATATAAACATGACCTTTTATTGACTCATTTAAGACTCCTAGTGGAAATCTTATAGAACATGTTACAATAACTGATCTTTAGGGATTCAAGTGGGTAATTCTCAACTAAATAAAGTGATCGCTTTTCTAATCTGCTCTTGTAATGTTTAGTTAATATGTTGAAAACAAAGCACATAGTGACACTATTTCTTGTTTCCTTTTTCTTATGAGACTCATGGGACTATCAATGAATTCCAACAGAGCATTTATAAACTGGATCTTATAAATGCATTATGTTTGAAGTTCTGTGCAAATGTCACAAATGTGAAGCAGAGAAAACATTTTAAAATATTATTCTAATATTTCAGTAGGCAGAGCAGTTTTTAAATATTCTGAGAGAGAGCATGTTTCCTCCATGATTTTAAATGTATAGTGGAAAGCTGTGCTTCCCCATCAGGCCAAGAAAACATAAAATACTCCGTTTGGAAACAAAACCATCACAGATACTCTTCTTGCCTATCTGATAGAGAGACACGTTCTGGAGACTCCAGGTATCAGTACAGAGTGCATATTTCTTTTAATGAATATTCTGGAAATATATCCTCCCTGTCACTGAAGATCCAATATCAAAGTAAAGGTACAAGTTGGGTGAAGCTGAAGAGTTTTGGCTCATGTAGCTAAAGTGGAAGAACCCCATAGGGAGGCTGTGAACGTATTCTGACACTTGTTCAGAGGTACAAAAAATAAAAAGTTTGCTTTGGTAAACTCCAGACATATGGTGACAGAAATAAAACATAATATTAGCTTGGTGCAAAATTGATTACTTTTTTTGCCATTACTTTTAATTAAAAAGTAATGAAAAGTAATGGCAAAAACCACATTTGCTTTTGCAGCAACCTAATAGCAAGCACAGGTAACTATCTATAATTTGACTCCCGAGACGGGAGCATTCGCTCAGGATTACTCTGGAAAATCTGGAAAGTTACTATTAGTATATTCTCTCTCAGTACTACTGGCTCAGGGAACCTAACTGTCACGTTTCCAGGGCTTCTCATATGTGTTTTCATAAGAAATCTCATTTACTCATGTGATTCTTATTACTACATATAAACTCATGGGTTGCAACCTTTCCCTCTCTCTGAACTCCAGACTAGGCCTTTTTATTGGTGTCTCACAGTACTTCAAAATGAATATGCCTAAAACTGAATTCCTTGTCTTCATGTCTTCATGTCTTCATCTCATTAAACACCCCACCACTTGTTCAGCATTCAGCTTTCAGCATCTTTTATATTACTTAACTCTGAGGGTAGCAGAGCCATGTATACAGTCACTTAAGTACAAAAAATAAATTAATGAAGAAAAAAGTTCAAGACTGTAGAATTTTTAAAAAGTGATTGTTTTGGTGTGTGATAAAGATGTATTTATATAAAAGGTGTTCAAAATTTATGGACAGTGCAGAGATTCTAAGATATATGAGACAATCTGTTGACAAATATTAAACTAATGCACTTTAATCCCTGCCAAAAACCTGTTCTTGAAAGTTCTTATCCTAATATAAATTCCAATGTTTGCCTCTCCAAAGTAAGGGCTGACGGGCAGTTGACCTCCTTGGCGAGACAAGACTTTAAGCCAGGCTTCTATCTTCAGATAAGATTTTCCAAAGCCTTTCTCTTTTCTTTTAGCATGTGAAGAATCAAGCCTGGAGGGTTCAACTCAAAACTTTCTCCCTTAGTATGGAAAATATACAATTGAGTTTAAGGCTTTCTGTTCTATATTGGCAAGTGGTTATAAAGTGCTTGAAGAAGTCCATTCTGATCACAGAGATTGTTGCAGAAAATAGGAGTGAGACAGAGATGAAGAGGAATATTTAGTATTCACATGCATGCAGCCAAAGTTTGTTCTCTGGGTGTTTATGGGAGTATAGCATAAGGTCTAAGATTAAGAGCTAGTATTATGTGTGCTTAACATTTGGGGAAAACTGAGAGGGACTTGAATGACCTAACGTCAAGTTGCCCTTCCCACTCTGCTCCTGTGGATAAGGTCCTGTAGCCAAACAACCCTCCTTATCACAAGGACCAGGCATAGTTCCTGCTTATTTCTGAGTATCTGGCTTCAGTCTTCCTGCCAGATCACCAAATTATTCAAATAAAGCAATCACGCTCTCCCATTGGAGTCTGGTGGCGCCTCATCCTCTTGACATTACAAAGCCTGCCTCCCATGACCTCTCACAACACCCCCAGTGGCCCTGTGTGGTGTGTAGGATCCTTTTCCCCCAGGCTATGAATCTATGGAACTAATAACCTGCTGTCAATCTCACCTAGTCAGTTTTGGATATTGTGTATTCAGCCATTCCCATAATCTTAGGAGGATCTCTCCTGTACCAAAAGGATGAAGAGGATGGTGGTGGCCAGGCATGGTGGCTCACACCTGGTGGATCACCAGGTCAGGAATTTGAGACCAGCCTGGCCAGTACGGTGAAACCCTGTTTCTTCTAAAAATACAAAAATTAGCTGGGCGTGGTGGTGTGCACCTGTGGTCCCAGCTGCTCGGGAGGCTGAGGCAGGAGAATTGCTTGAACTTGGGAGGCAGAGGTTGCAGTGTGCCAAGATTGGACCACTGCACTCCAGCCTGGGTGACGGAGCAAGACTCCATCTCAAAAAAAAAAAAAAAAAATACGGTGGTATATTATATATGTCTGGGAATTCCACAAGAATACAGAGTCCTGCCTGTTTTTATTTAGGGCTTTGGAAAGACATCCCTGCACCAAGGAGAAACAAAACATGTTAGAGTGAAGTTGGTGGTAAAGCGTGGTGAAACACGAAATCCCTAGGTGACATGCAAGGAAACGAAAGTTCCTCTGCTGCCCAATGCCTTGCCTATAGTACAGTTTCAGTATTTAGTACTTATTGATTTAATAATTGAAATACTGTATGACATGCTCTAAATAGAAAGGAAAGGAAATGACCAATGTTGCAGATTTAGGAGTTGAATTAGGAGAAAAGACCATAATGGAACAGCTAACGACAAAATCAAACAATCACATGGAGGTTGGTGTTGTGGGATTCACAGGCAAAACCACATTGGAATGCACTTCTCTACCCTTTTCAGTAAATCACAATACGGTTACTTCCTTCTTTTTCTTCAACCTAAAATTCTTTTCTCTTTCTGATATTATCATTGGGAACATAACAAACTTTGCAAGAGGAAAGGAGGCAAAATCCTTCTTTGAAATTGTCTCTCTGATTTTCTTTACCTTTAAGGTCTTTCCTTTCCCCTCTCCTCATCTCTTTACCAACAGCCATGGAAAGCCATTTAGCTGGATTGGTCTTTATCCTCATTTTGCCTGATGGCATTTGTTGGAAACTTTTTTGGTGGGGGTGGGGAGTGTTAATTTTATATTATTATGTGTAAGTTATTATTCACTATCCACTTTAAATATAATTAGATAACACTTTTTTAAAAGCCAGTTCTACCTTTGCTAACTCTTTTTTTTTTTTTTTTTTGAGACAGGGTCTCACTATGTTGTCCTGGCTGGCCTTGAACTGCTGAGCTCAAAGAATCTCCTCCACTCAGCCTCCTGAGTAACTGGGACTACAGGTTTGTGCCACCAGGCCTGGCCTGCTTTGCTAACTTTTTAATGTACTATCAATTATAGACAAGTATTACTATATAACAAAATTTAATAATAAATATAGCTTTAAATTTAATTCATCAGAATTTTGAGCATGGTAAGTGTATAGTTCTTTTCATACGAATTTAAATATTAGATCTTGGAGGAAGGGTAAGATCAGGAGAAATAACTAATGGGTACGAGGATTAATACCTGGGTGACAAAATAATCTGTACAGCAAACCCTCGTGACCTGAGTTTACTCATATAACAAACCTGTACATGTACCCCTGAACTTAAAATAAAAGTGAAAAAAGTTAAATCTTTATAAAAATTGGGTGGGGTCAAATTGACAAGAACTTCATAACTATTTTAATATTTTTATAATCTAGGCTATATAATTTCATAGACTATCCATGGGAGTAAAAGGAATGCCTACTTTTTTTTTTTTTTTAAGTTAGAGTTTTGCTATTGTTGCCCAGGCTGAAGTGATCACGCAGTGGCGTGATCTCAGCTCACTGCAACCTCCACAGCCAGGGTTGAAACGATTCTCCTGCCTCAGCCTCCCAAGTAGCTGGGATTACAGGCACACGCCACTACACCCAGGTAATTTTTTTTTTTTTTTGTATTTTTAGTAGAGACCGGGATTCACCATGTTGGCCAGGCTGGTCTCGAACTCCTGACCTCAAGTGATCTGCCCACGTCTGTCCCCCAAAGTACTGGGATTACAGGCGTGAGCTACAGTGCCTGGCCCTTACATTTCTTAACTTAGGTATAGAGAAAAAATTCCTTCAAGCATGACACAAACTCACACATACACAAATGCACACACTCCTGCTTACAAAGTATTTAATTCTCTATCATTTACCAAATTTTTAAATCAAAGTCAGCATTATTTATCCACATCTTATTAAAGAATTTAGTGTTTGATGGAAATTTGGGGCAATAATTATATTTATACATACATTATGAAATAAATTCAATGAATATCATTTGTTTTCTCATCAAAAAATGTCAAAATTAGCTTTTTTCTTTGAATAAATTAATAAACTGAAAACAAATGGTTACAGATCCTACCATAACCACACGAGACTGTTTTTTGTACATATAGTGTTCTCCTTTGAGATCCCTAAGTTTCTACAAACCATGTCATATGTACATCACTGTGTTCTGAAAGGAAACAAAATTAAAAAAAAAATCCATTGCGTATCTAACTACACTTCATGTTGAACAATCAGTTAGTACAGTATGTAATTTTTAAAACAGTTGAGTGCTTTTCTTAAAAATGTTAACTTTTGAAATTATTATATGTGGAGCCATTTTCAAGTAGAAGCTGACCTTGTCAATTCTCATATGGCCCTGCCCTTGTCTGATTTTTTTTAAATATAAGAGTTATTTTCTTTTTGTTTTTTTTTTTTTAATTTTTGAGACAGGGTCTCACTCTCTCACCCAGACTGGAGTGCAGTGACACAATCACAGCTCACTGCAGCCATAATCTCCTGTACAATCGATCCTCCCACCTCAGATTCCTGAGTAGCTGGGGCTACAGGTGTACGCCACAACATCTGGCTAATTTTTGTATTTTTTAGTAGAGACGAGGTTTCATCATGTTGCCCAGGCTGGTCTCAAGCTCCCGGGCTTAAGTGATCCTCCCACCTCGGCTTTCCAAACTGTTGGATTACAGGTGTAAGCCACCATGCCTGGCCTGTAATAGTTATTTTAGTACCTGTCTAATTCTTTGCAAGCAGAGAATTTTTTATTTGCAAGCAGGGGTTTGTATTCATATTTATTTTCCTGTGCTATGTAATACTCTTCCTGACACACAGTAGCTTCTCAATAAATATTTGTTTGTATTGAATTTGGTTTATCGACATTGCAAGTTTGAAGTTGTGGTATTTCCAGTTTTTTGTTTCTCATATTGTAGGAGAAACAGAATGAGACTCTCACATTTGTCACAATAATCAAGGGACTAATCAACTCTTGTTGCTAAGGGATAACACCTGCTGGACAGACTGGTTAGCTTAAAAATGGAACAAAATATTTTTACAGGTATTTTATCTTATGTTTAATAGGAGGATATATAGAGAGAACGCTACTCGCTTTTAGATAATATGTCTTAATAGCACATCACTGTCCTTTTTATGTGATTAATATTAAAATATAAACTGTCATTTTGTACATTATATTGACAGACTCATCAGACTTTTAAAGATTATATAGTTTATTTTGATATTTGTAGAAAAAATGGAGTCTGGTAGACTACATTTTCATATTTCAAGTTTTAATTAATTGCTAAGTGCTTTACTTATGAATTCTATAAATATTTTAACTGTTTTATAAATTTTTTAATATGTCATAAAAAATTGATTTTTTAAATCTTGACACGTGGTTATTAATTAGATTAAATCAATATTTTTGTTTTTTATATCTAGTGCATATTTTAAAAATATAATTATTCTTGCTACTCCTTTTTTATATTCTGATTTTACTAAATGCAATATATTTAAATTATGTTCAAATCAGGTAAAGAGGTACCTCAAAGTATGGATGGAAGAAACTGAAAACTTTTAGAATACTAAATTAATTGCATGTTTATTTGTGACAACTGTTTATAATATCATTGGTAGGCATAAAGAATGTCACTAGGGCCTCCCCCCAATGCAGGCCAGAATGACTAATGACTCCCATAAGAAAATGTTTCTGAAAATAGTAATTCACTTCTGCAAGGAGCAAAAGTAAAGAAAAACTAAGACTGTATATTCTTGTCTATTTAATTGTCTTTTTTTCCCCTTTTTAAGAAGTAGCTGTAAAATAGTGAGTGAGTTTAAGAGAACAAGCTAATTTAAGAAGGAAAAAAAAAGGCACTTGGATTGAAATACCTTGTATCCCCATCAAAAATTTTCTTATTTACATTCTTTTTCCTTATTTGGTGACCTTCAGATTTAATTATTATAGTAAAATCCTACAAAAATGGGAAAGTAGCAACAGGAAATGACTACTAAAATCCTTTAAAAGGTAATAGAACCTCTCTCACTATTTTTTACAACTTGCAGTATTGTTTGATTTTTCTCATAGCTTTTCTGTTGGTTCTGTGAGAAGTGTTTTTTTTTTTTTCTTCTTCCCCTTCTTTTTCTTTCATGCTCAAAAGCAGTGTAGCATATGCCAATTTCCACTCCACCTGCCTTCCTACCTGTGGTGATATCAGCCTCCAAGGCTATAGTTGCTCCCATGAACTGTGCTTAGACTGCAGAGACATCGTCTCAAAAGTGCTGATGCCATATTCCATCACTCCTGAAAATACCAGAAAGTTATACTACCACCTTGTGCCATGAGTTTCACCCAGCAAGTGAAGTGAAAGGAACTTTTTGAGATGTTTTTATTTTTTCTTTGACCTCATCTATGCTTAGCCACCAATCAAGAACATGCCATGAAGACTGGACAAGAGGAAATTCTGAGCAGCAGATAAAATTCTTCCACTCACACTAGCCCATGTCCATTGCTTTTTGTTGGGGGGTAGTCTTCCTTCCCGTAGGATAAGTAGACGTTTATAGGAAGCCCAACATTTCTTCTTGCAAACTGATCCTGGTGGACTCCATGATCATCCTTTTGCAGGTGCTGCGGTGTCTGACTCCTGTGATGGTTAATTTTGTCTGCCAAGTTGGTACAGCTGCTATAAGTAAAATTGTTTAACTTCTGCAGCTAGTAGAATAGAGTGTTTGAAAATGATGTAAATTATCATAAATTTAATGAGAGTCTTTCCTGATTTTGACTCAATTTGCCTACTGCTCTCTCAAATCAAGGTATTCTTTTCCTTTGTCTTGCTCATAACACTTCAGCAAATACACAAGGAGTACCAGACAGTGCCATACAGCTCCACAGAGAGATCAACTAATCCTAGAAAGTGGTAACTAGCACAGGCATTCTTTCATATTGTTTTAGAAGCAGAAAACCTCAGATCTGTGCAAGGAAATGCAAACATTACTGGACCAGTAGAAATCTAAGTGATAGAAACTCACAACTTTAACATCTGAAATGAGAAAAATCATGGGTTAAGTTGGAGGTGGAATGAGGAGTGACCATTTTCTACAGTCAGTTTTATGTTCTAATGAATATTAATACAAAAAATATTCATAGTGTATAGCCTACAGGGAACATTGAGAAAAGATAATCTATACTGTCTTTCATGAAGATAATTTTTTTACAGTCATTTAATTATTTCAAGTTGACACTATTTTCTGAATTGGGAAGCATTGAAAATTTAGGTGAAATGGACTGTATTTTTTCTAGTTCATATTATCTATCTGTCTGAAAAAAGTACCAAACACTATTGTCTGAAATGATTTATACAAATAGATGTATATACAGCCTTCTTTTAGTGTTTATAAAGTCCTGATTAAAGAATACCTTTTCTTGCCTGTAGGTACCTGGACATAGAACTTAACTAAAAATTATAATCATAAATTTTTATGTACTAAATAGCCTAAACAAGTTAAGAAGTTTATTTCCAGTGCCCCATGCTAAATTACTACAGTAAACTAACAGTTGTTAATCAATTCATATGTTCAATTTTTCTTTTAACGTTGTCAAGTTACTGGGGGTGATGGATATTTATGACTATAAATAATTTATCACATTAATGGTATTAAATATTGTTTATGTTACCAAAATGTAACTTATAATTTCTTTAAAAAATTTGTTCATAATTACCTACTCACTTTCTTAGAATACTGAATACTGGTTATAGAAGATCTTTTGTCTACTGAAAGGAAACAAATTCAGTATTTACGATAGCATACATTCATGTATATGAAGACAACACTAAGTGAAGGTGAGAGGATACAGGTTTGGAGAAGCTGAGACAAAGCTGAGTTGTTGTGTGTAAGAAATGGAGCAATGCATAGAGATGATTGGTGTGGGATGGTTACTGGGCAGAGAAGACTAGAGTCAGTGACCCTGGTGTGGACAGAGGAAAAAAGGGTGGTGGGGTGCTCAGACAAAGTCTGCAATAGAGGATCCCAGAAGGACGTAAAAGGAGACGTTTGGGGGAGGTAAAATGATGTCTACGTGTTGTGTTAAATACCCATTTTACAATTAATGCTTATATAGCACTTATTGTATGCCAGGCCCTATCCAAAGATTTCACATATATTTAGTCATTTTAGTCAGTAGTTATCAGTCACAAAAAACCTATGAGGTAGGTAAATTATTTCCATTTTATGGATGAGAAAACTGAGGAGGATGAGGCCAAGGTCACTCAGCAAATAAGCTGAAGAGGCAGGAGTCCAGCCTGAGTTCTAGAATTGGCAGGGCTGACCTCGATGCTGTTTTGGGTTTGCTTTTGGGAAGAGAAGAAAACTGTGATGTCCTGATACAGTGCTGGCACATGATGGAAATAGAGGCTGTTTTCTCACCCCAACCATATCTTGGTGTCAAGTACATAATAATACAAAGGAAAGATTTGTAGATGAGCTCTTTGTGTTGTATTTATTTAAGAAGTTTAATTCTGTGCCAAATGTCTTGCTGTAACCTAAAAAAAAAGCATTGTTTTTTCTAAATCAACTCTAAACTTGCTTTTGGTTTTATTATGCTATGCCTTGAAAAACTCATAGTGTCTCTTAAACATTCACAGATCTCAGCAGACACCACTTTTAGAGAGAGTCTACTTCAATGTAGAATTAAGATCCGATTCTTCCTGTTGTGTTCCTTTTTATTATTAAATAAGCTTATAGTGGGTCATAAATATATTGGAAACTAATTGGTTTTAGTATCAATTAATTGCTACAATATTTATTTATATAATCCGTTGCTTTATTAAGTTTGATCCTTATGATAGAAATCTGAGATTATTATTTTCTTTTATTAAATATTAAACCATAATTAGCCAAGTTTAGTCCACAAACATGTGCTTACCTATATTTCTTGCTTTCCCTGGAGGTAATAAAAACAAATTATAGTCAATTACCTACAATCATTTCTTTCACAAATAAATATCAGAATGTCGAGGCTATGCCCACAGATACTTATTCTGAAAAATTGCTCTCTTAAAAAAATAAAAGTGTACTATAGGATTTGACAGGTTCTAGGGGCTAAGATTCCTGCAATTATTTTTATGTTATTTTTCCTTTTATCATTCTTTCTTCGTCTTCTTTTAACTCCCTGGCTAAATATGATATGATTTGGAAAAGTTAATTTATTCTCCTAGGAGACAAACTCTTTCAATACCAATCTGAAGTTCAGTGTCACTCATTACTGACTAGCACGGGGAAGGAACTCACTGGGAACACCATTTTACAAGAATCTGACTGCTGAATGGAGCCTATGTAATCGGATGGCAGATGTTGTAAGTAAATCATTGGGACGTCTACCATCAGCCACCTGAGTATTTTTCAGTTGCCACTGAATAGCCATAAATTAATGGAGTGCTGAAAAGTCTGTCGACAATGTCACATGCCTGGAGGGACCAGGCTTTCATCTTTTCTTAGATAAACAAAATAAAGATCAATCATAATGTGATTAGCAGTTTAAAGGGACTGCTTTATTTTTATACATATGTAACTAACCTGCACATTTTGCACATGTACCCTAAAACTTAAAGTATAATAATAATAAAAAAAGAAAAATAAATGGAGTTTATCTATATTTAACTTTGTAATGAAAATATCCTATATCCCATAAAAATTTGTTAGCTGTCAGGCTCTTTGTTCAAAATAACAGTTATATAACAAAGATCTATAAAATGAATTATTTCTTAAAAAGTCAGATTAGTTGCTCAAACTAAATGCACGTGTTGTGTAAGAAAGCAATATATATCTGCAAAATTTAACCTCTGCTTATAAAAAATAAAGTGTAAAATACAAGCTCTGTTTATAAATTAAAATGACACAGTCCATTTTGTTGATGTTTTTACTTATTCAACACTCTAAGGGCTTTAGGTGTATTTCCATTATACAACAGAAAACACTCCAGGCCTTAGGTGTATTTCCATTATACAACAGAAAGAAATGACGTTCTTCCACCTTCTTATGACTATTAGGAGTTTGTTTTCAGTTTTTATAGCTCAAGACACACCTGTGCTGCTACTCATATAAGTTTAATATATTACAGTCATAAAATGCCTCTGATGGTTGGAATTTGGTTCCCAAGAGATTATCTAAATACTAAGTTTCAGAATTTAGCAGAGGTTGCTGCTGCTCCTTCAGCACCACTCTCCTTGTCCTCTGCTGTTAGTCCCTAGACTTGTTCTAGTGGGATTAGCCTCAAAGGCCCAATAATGACATTAAATTATAGGCCCAGGAGCAGAAAACTGTTTCAGCCATCAAATTTGCTTAATATTGGCCTTGCCTCTGTTTAGTGTTATGCTACTCTTGAAGGCTGCCCTACCAATGAGCAATTTCCCCAGAGCCGGGAAGAAATGTCTACTCTTTGGTTAAAAACATTCTTTCTGTGTTATTTTGTAGTTCTAGTTTCTGCACTGTTATTTGCCCTGGCACAGACCTTTCTTTCAACTCCCTGAAGCACTTCACTTATACATTTCTTACAGCATTTCTCTTACCTTGTCTTGCATTATAGTTACATTTTTACTTATGTTACTGAATTATTAAGTGTTAAGATCATAGAGAGAAAACAGTGTCTCTCACTCTTCTCTCTAACCTTTTGTATACTCATCCCAGAGCATGAATTAAATGTTTGTGACTTTCATTTGGCTCTTGCTTTGGTGGGTGAGTGTAATTTTGAGAATTTCAGTTTTTAGGTATTCATTCTTTTTGTTGTTCTAACTAGATAATTTTTTCCTTTCTTTCTTTATTTTCCCTTTTGCAAAATGATTACCTAATTTCAAGCCTAGTATTTTGTAAAACAGCCTGTTCTAAAAGGTTGTTCTAATGTCCTTCCCAACAGTTTTGTAATAACCGTGGCTATGTGTCATTGGACAAAGTAAGGAAAATAATGCAGGTTTAATTAAAAAGCAGAATCGTGATGCCTCACAAAAGATGAGGAATGAGGGACTTCTCAGTTATGAGGAGGCAAACAGGAGTAGAATTAGCTCCAGAAAGAAGGATCTTGCTGTAGTAGAAAGTTAAGAAGGTTCTGGACATTAATTTGGCTTCCACTTACTAAATAAAGCATAGCAAGTTTAAATATGCCCTCTTTCTCATTTATGAAATGTATGTAGTAACGTGTACCTTAAAAAGTTGCTATAAGGATTAAATCTGATAATATTCATGCAACCCATTTACTGGTGGCTTTGTCACATGGCAGGCTTTGGTCAATGGTTCATTGTCTGAACCGTCGTGATCAGTTATGGGCCAAAAGGGTTTCCACTGATATAAGGTCACAGGTGATAGTGCAGAAGGGTTACTATCATAGAGGACGCATAGATCAGAGAACTGAAAATGCTTATCTTGTTTAAAAAATTGCTTAAAGAGCAAGTGCTATCTCTGGTCAATATGTACTCATTCTGAGAAAGACCTTTATACTAATTGGGGATTTCCAAAATAGAGCTACAAGAATGGGACTTGATGTGGTATATGTGTATTGTGGATATTGCAGAAAAAGAATGTCAGAAAAATGAATGCAAAAATGCCCTTCCAACTTGATTTTCTATGATTATACATATACACACATATAATTTACTCTCCGTTTTTTTTCCAACAGCAGCAATCTTCCAACTCTTCATACACTAACTGGATGTCCAGCAATTCAATTCAGTTCTGACACTGACTATCCAGAACTAGCATAAACTTCACAGGTTAAGGACTCAGTCCCTCAAGACTACTCCCACTTCAGATGACAAAGGCAAGTCACAGTCTCCTGTACTTTTGACCAGCTGCTTATAAACCAGGGATTCCCATGATCCCATTCTCAGGTTCAACGATTTGTTAGAATAGCTCACAGAACTTAGGACGGCACTTTACTATTACTGATTTATTGTAAAGGATACAACTCAAGAGCAACCAAATAAAAGAGGTCCATAGGGCAAAACATGCCAGGAGATGTGTGAAGCTTCCATGTCTTCTTTGGGCACACTACCTCCCAGTACCTTGTGTTCATCAATCCAGAAGTTCTCCAAGCCCCATTGTTTAGGAGTTTTTATAGAAGTTTCATCATGTAGGCATGATTGACTGTTAGCTCAATTGCCAGCCCCTCTTTCCTCCTTGGAGGTTGCAGGGAATGGGGCTGAAAGTTCAAAGTCTCTAACGGAGGTTCAGTCTTTCTAGTGACCATTCAATCCATTTACTGGTGGTTCTATCACATGGCAGGCTTTGGTCAATGGTTCATTATCTGAACCATTGTGATCAGTTACAGGTCAAATACGGGTTCAACTGATACAGGGTTAGGCCATGCTGAAGTTATTGAGGGATTTGACAAGAGTTTGTTCATTAGAACAAAATACTCTTCTATCACCCAGGAAATTCCACAGGACTTAGGAGCACTATCTCAGGAACTTGACACATAAACAAAGTGTATATCTCTTGTTATGTCACATCTGCACACATGCACACACACACACACACACACACGTACATGCATATGTTGTTGTTAGAACAGGTCTAACAATACAAATGTGATTGGTTCTCATTTTGAATTACAAAGAATAGGAATGTCTAGTTGGATTAATCAATGTAGAGGTGGAAAACAAGAAAATTCTTGAGAATTCTACACAGGCGCATGTGAAGAACTGAGCTGAAGATACAATTTTGGAGTAATCAATATATAAATGTAATTTTAAACCATGAGACTTACTGAGATAATTAAGGGAATTAATACATGTAAAAAATTGAAGATACAGGAAGTGAGCCCTAGGACATTCCAGCTTTAAAGAGGATCAGGAAACAGCAAAGGTAAAGACTGGCCAATAGAAACCAGAAAATGTGAATGATTGTATTTTCCTAAATGACTGCAATATTTCTCATTGCACCTGCTCTTCTTACAATGTAATTTTGACACTCATTCCGTGAAGAGGTGAGTCTCTGTTTTCTCCTCTTATACCTGGCAGGGGCTTTGTGACTGCTCTAAGCAATAGTGTCAGTGGAGGTGATGTTGTGACTTCTGAGGTTAGGTTATAAAAAGGATACAGCTTCTACTAGGCCTGCTCATTTGGGTATTCTTACTCTGGTGAAGCCAGGAACGATATGGAGCTTGAGGAAGCTCAAATCAGCCCATGTGGAAAAACCACATGGAGAAACCCACACATAGAGGAACTGAGTTTCCCTGTCAACAGCCAGCATCAACCTTGCAAGTGATTTTTGCTCACAGCACTTTCATTTGCGGTTTCAGACATTTCAGAGTACAATAAAGCCAACTGTGCTGTGCTCGCTCTGAATTCCTGACCCATAGCATCCATAGATGTAATAAATGATTGTTTTACAGCTCTAAGCTTTGGAGTAATTTGTTACCTAGTCATAGTAACTGGTACCACAAGTTGGCCATAAGGAGATGCTACCCAGACATCTTAAATTAAAAAAAAAATTATATAGATTAAATACTTTACTTACACAGAAAACAGGTTGTATAGCAATTCCAAATAGTTATTAGTTAATCACTATTGCAATATTTCTTGAGATCCAAGGAAGGGAAGGAGGCTAACATTAATAGTTTTCTATTCATTCATTTATTCAATCAACATTCATTAATTCATTCAATATACAAACATACATACACATACACAGAGATATATATGTATATACAATAAATACATAAATACACACACACATCATTGCATGGCTCTCAGCACTTGGGATATTAACAGAGAACAAAACAGACAAAACTATCTGTTCTCATACATGGTGCCCTGTACTAGAAACAGGGAGTAGAAAACAAACAAGTAATATGCAATCTGTCAGATGGATAAAAGTCCTAAGGAGAAAAGTAAAACAAGAAAGAGAAATGAGGATTGCAATGAGAGGAGAAAGAGGTAGAGGGTTGTGACTTTAAATAAAGTAGTCAGCGGAAGCCTCTATGAGAGGGCAAACTTTGCAGGGAAAGAGGAGGGAAGCCTTATGTGTATCTGTAGGTGGAGGAGATGCGTTCTAGGCACAGAGAATTACAATTGAAAAGGTTGAGTGCTGTAACAGAGTGAGCAAAAGGCAGAATAGCAATATATGAAATCAGAGAGGCAAGGCAGGGCACAGGCAGAAGATGGATGGTTAGTAACGATCAGGCTTTTCTGGTTCTTCTGTGTATCCTTTGTTCTTTTCTTTCTCTCTCACTGTTTATCATTTTGTGCTTTGAGTAACCTGGGATGTCTTTGCAGGGTTTTGAGGAGAGTAGCATGGTCTGACTTACATTTTAACATGCCAATTTGGCTGCTGTGTTGAGAATAGTTTTGGGTGGAGGGGAGGCAGGAGGAATATGGAAGAAAGAAGGGTCAGTTTGGAGGCTGTTGTGATAATCCAAGGTGCAGATGATTTTAGCTCAGACCAGACAGGCAGCGGTGGAGGTAGTGAGAAATTGTTTATGTTTTTGGGTGTATTCCAAATTATCTGTACTGGATTAAGTGGGGAATGTGACTAAAAGAGAAGAATCGAATATGATTTCCAACTGTCCTGAACAACTGGTAATATAGAAGCCTACTTATAAGATGAGGAAGACTTTAGGAAAAATAGATTGTGGAGAAAAATAACAGGAATTCATTTCTGGACAAGTTTAACATGCCAATTAGACATTCAAATGGAAAATGGAACAGTCAAAAGTAAGAGTTTAGAAATTAATGGAAAGATCTGAGCTGAAGATAAAATTTGGGAGTAATAAATATACAGATGTAATTTTAAAACCATGAGACTTACTGAGATAATTAAGGGAATTAATACATGTAAAAAATTGAAGATCCAGGGAGTGAGGTCTAGGACATTCCAGCTTTAAAGAGGATCAGGAACCAGCAAAGGTAAAGACTGGCCAATAGAAACCAAAAAAGTGAAATCCACCAGGGAACTGAAGAAATTGTTGCAAACAAAAGGAGTAATCAACTGTGCCAAATGTTTCTGACAGGTGAAGTAAGTTGAAGACTGAGATGGACCATTGGATTTAGTAAGGTAGAATCATAACTGACTTTGACAGATGCACTTTTGGTGAGGTTGTGGGGTTTATAGACTAATGGACCTGGGTTAGAGAGAACCTAATAAGTGGTATTAGAAAGAGTAAATGTATTAATAGAAGAATTTATTCTAAAAGGGGGATATAAAAGTAGTCTAGCTGGCAGGGAAAATGGAGGTAGAAAGTTTTGATTGTTCTTAAACATGGGAGAAATAATAGTATATTTGTATACTGAAGATTTTATAATGATGACCTAGTAGATCCAGTAGAAAGGGAGATACAGAAAACATAGGCAGTAGAGAAAAGAATTGTAGACCCGTGTCCCTGAAGATGGAAAAGCAAAAGATCCCTCATAGATATAAATGGGATTTGTCCTTAGAGATACAGATGGTTGGTCTATGGAGATGGTAGAAAGACAGATGGATGCCAACAGAAAAGGGGTGGATTAGGGATTAAGAGCCTATAGACCCTCCCTTCCTCTGGTTCAGCTTTCTCAATGAGGGAAGCAAGATCTTCATCTGAGAATGGGAATGGGGAGGTGGCACAAGAATTTGTAACATAAGCGGATGATTTAATGAACTAAAAAAACGTAGTAGAATTACCAGGCAGGAAAAGGTCCCTCTCTAGTTTGGTAGTCACAAATTTAAAGTGAGATAATTCAATATTGTGTAAATTTATTTACTATAATTATTGATTCTTGATTGTATGTTTTTCTTTTTGAGACGGAGTCTGTCTCTGTCGCCCAGGCTGGAGTGCAGTGGCAGGATCTCGGCTCACTGCAAGCTCCGCCTCCCGAGTTCACGCCATTCTCCTGCTTCAGCCTCCCAAGTAGCTGGGACTACAGGCGCCCACCACCACGCCCGGCTAATTTTTTGTATTTTTTAGTAGAGACGGGGTTTCACCATGTTAGCCAGGATGATCTCGATCTCCTGACCTCGTGATCCATCCACCTTGGCATTCCAAAGTGCTGGGATTACAGGCGTGAGCCACCAAACCCGGCCGATTGTGTGTTTTTCTGAAGCCATGTTCAGCTGTGCAGGAATAGCCATGGAAAAAGAAAAGGGTTATATTTAACCAGGCATGCGACTTTTTCCAAACAAGGATGGTAGAATATAAGAAGTGAGAGAGTTACAGATTTTCACAAGGAAAGGATTACGGTGCCTGCCACAGGATTCAAATTGGATTAAATGGCCAGAGAAGCCAATGAAGGGGGCTAAGGAAAATTAAAATAGTAGTAGTATCAATGAGTTGAAGACATCAGTACTTTTGCACTCAGGAAATCAGAAGAGAACTGGAAAAAGGTAGTGATCAGCGCTGGGGAATGTTTATTATTAAAACTATGGAAAATGTACATCTACTGGCAATAAAAGGCCTAAGTCAGTATCATGGAAGTAAGTGGCTAAGGTAGAATGGAGGAAGAGGTCATTGGAGGAGAATCATTGAAGGAACTCCAAAGCCAAAGAACTAAAAGCTTAACCTGCATCGGTATTAAAATCATCCAGAAATGTAACAGGAGTCATTTTGGCCTGAGTGATGGTAAGCCAGGAATAAAAATCTTCAAGTAATGAATTATGGTATTGAAGAAATCAGTAGTTTCTAAGGTTCCAGAAAAGAGGTTTGAGTGTTTTTGTGTGAAAAGAGAAATTTTGTGTATGTCTGGGGACAGGGTTGGGGGTAGGATTCAACTAGTGTGAGAGATAAGAGGAGAGGAAAGGAAAGAGGCTACAGGTCAAGTGCTGTGTGATGGAAAGGCCAAGAGAACACTCCCACCTGCGGGTTGGCCAACAAGGGTTTCGAAGAACATAAGTGTCTGATTTGCCTGTGGCTTGCTATCCACTGAATTCTGTGACGCTGTCTCTTATGCTCACCTTTGGAGTAATGTCAACCAGACTCACAAATGTTTTGTGCATATTTTTAAAAAATGTTAATATTATTTTGTGGAATTTTATGAAGTTACTTTCTTCCACATTTTTATCATCAGAGGAATGAGTAGAGACTAACAGAAAGATGGAAGCGGTCAGGTGAGGTGGCTCACACCTGTAATCCCAGCACTTTGGAATGCCAAGGTGGATGGATCACGAGGTCAGGAGTTCGAGACTAGTCTGCCCAACATGGTGAAACCCCATCTCTATTAAAAAATAAAAAAATTAGCTGGATGTGGTGGCGGGTGCCTGTAGTCCCAGCTACTCGGGAGGCTGAGGCAGGAAAATTGCTTTAACCCGGGAGG
Organism: Pongo pygmaeus; assembly: GCF_028885625.2. Classification (NCBI taxonomy): domain Eukaryota; kingdom Metazoa; phylum Chordata; class Mammalia; order Primates; family Hominidae; genus Pongo; species Pongo pygmaeus. The sequence continues at coordinate 94,287,035 of NC_072379.2, read as the reverse complement.
CGGAGTTTGCAGTGAGCCGAGATTGCACCACTGCACTCCAGCCTGGGTGACAGAGCAAGACTCTGTCTTGGAAAAAATCAATAAATAAATGATAAGATGGAAGAAAGAGGCAGAGGAGGCCAAGAGAATGTAAACCTCCTATAAATTCAGATAAAGTTTGGGGAGTGCTTTGGAGATCCCTAGGTTGCAAATTTGGTGGGCTGTAAGAGGGGAGTTTTAGTCAAGTTTCCTTTACTGTATTAGGAAGCTAGGAGTAGATGTGCCCACCTATCTTTGCTCTGTATCTATATATGCGGTATCCATGTTATAATTTACCTACAGCAGTGTTTTTCAGCTTTCTAAAAAACATTGTCTCCCTGTGAAACCTTTGTGCACAATTTTTTCCTAATTACCCTCACTCCGTGAAATTCTAACACCACTGATATAAGGTACAACTGTTTCTGTACTGGGATCTTTTGGAAGGCCGCAGACCATTGTAGGACCTAAGATTTTTCACTCTACCCAAGAACCAATTTTGCCCCTTTGAAGGTGATATTGGTTCCAATGAGCAGTAGAATGTAGAGATATAAATATATGCTGAATTTTTCAGTCTAGTGTTCTTTTTACTATAATTATATTATCTTGCTCAAGGTAAACTTACTGCTTTCTAGAAATATTTCTTTCGGGAAAAATGATCTGTCACCTTTCTCAAATCCTGTGCTACAATGTCATTTTTTTTTTCTTCATACCTATGTCCAGTAAGGATTTCCCAGTAGATTTTTCCAAGCAATTTAATTCCTTATTAGTGTGGCTGATTCATGAACACTTAAGCAGGTTTCCACTTTCCTTGGGGGTCTGGGCACATGTTAAATGGTTTTGTATCATCATGGACTAATCCTTAGCAATAAAACATGATCCCAGAACAGCTGCTTAAATGACTTGGCCTCCTGGTACACATTTCAATTTTTTTAGAACCATAAATCTACAATCATTTGTAGCAAACATTCTCTCCACTCATACCAGATGTGGGTGGAGGAATAGGATGGGGATGAAGAAAGTAAAGGTAAATAAAATAATTGTGTATTTTTGGTCTTTTGTACAACTTGGATTTCCAACTTCTATGTTCAATGTATCTTACCATCCCCCCTTGGTGTCATGAGTTAAGGTAGAAATTTCTATCTGAATGTCATAGCTTACCTTTTATTTTACCAAGTACGGTGATATTGTGTTATGTAACCTTACACATTTCTCAGTGTGTGTTTGTATAACAGATACAAATATGTTGAGTATATATATATACATGTATATGTATGTATACATTACAGTTACAAATACACATTTGGAGCTACAATGTCCATTAAATACATAAATGTTTAAAATGTTTATACGCATGTGTGCCTATCTATCTATCTATCTATCTATCTATCATCTGTCTATCTATCTATAATGTATTAGTTGGCTTAGTCAGCTAGGGCTGCCATAACCAAATACCACACACTAAGTGGCTTAAACAACAGCAATTTATTTTCTCACAGTTTTGAAGACTGGAAGTCTGAGATTAAGGTGTTGTCAGGTTTGGTGTCTCTGGAGGCCTGTCTCCTTGACTCGGAGAGGCGCCTTCTCACTATGTCATCACGTGGTCTTTTCTCTGCATGTGTGCATCCCTGGTGTCTCTGTCTCTTTTTGCAAGGACACCAGTCATATTGGAATAGGGACCCACATTAATAACCTCATTTAACCTTAGTTTCCCTCTTAGAGGCTTTCTCGAAACACAGTCACACTGGGGTTTAGTGGTTTAGCATATCCATGTTGGGAGGGCACAATGCAGTCCAAAACATTTATTTATTTGTTAATTTGTTTGTTTATTTAAGACAATAGCACTTTTAGTTACTGTGAATTTGGTTACAGATGTATCCAATACAGTGACCCTAAAAATGGCAATACAGTAACTTCATACACAGGAACCATGATATCAGTTTGTATCTCGAATGTGCATCTAATTTATAATATGACTTATATTACTAGAGCCATTAGAAAGATGATGCAGTGATATGTACTTAGTAGTTGTCATGTAATTATTATAATTATTTCCAAGACTAGTGATCTCTAAGACCAGGGATAGTTTTTTCCTGATGTAGGCATAGGTCTTAGGAACAAAAGAGGAGGGTGAGAATTGACCAGCTATGCACCTTCTTCTTTAATCTATTGCTTAGCTTCTGATTAATGAATATTGATGACAACTATACATTTTTCTTGATATGAGCAGGACAATTGAAGTTTAGGAAGCACTATAACTATTGTAGCACTTGAATGTATTTTTCTTTTTAAAAATCAGTATATCCAAAGTAAATAATCTACCCTTCCTCCTGTCTAAAACATTAAATACTTAAAGAAAATATCTGCATGACAGCAATATAAAGTGTTAAGCCAATCCAGATGTTTAGATCTCTTTATATTGGATTTGACTTAAACTAAAACTTCAGTAGCATAAATTTGGCCTTAAACCATAGCTATACATACCATTATATATTGTCCCCCAATTTTGTTTTTTACAAAATGGCATCACATTACAGGACATTAAAGAGCAATTTGCCTGTTTTCCCCTATAAACAACATATTGTAACCATTTGCTTTTCAGGTCAATTTTTTATAGATCTAACTAGTTTTATAAATGTAATAGCTACATAACATGGATATTGTATAATTTATTCAATTTCCCTAATAGTGATCATTAATGTTTCTAGTTTTTGTCACTCCAAATAATGCTGCAAAAGTACTATTATAATATAGTCTAATTTACTGTTATATTTATTTCTGAAGGTCAGAGTCTTAGAAGTAGGACTGCTTTTTCAAAGCATATGTGTACTTGACAGCTTACTGGACCTGCCAAATATTTTTAGAAAAATCTTTCCACAAACTTTATATACATACACTTACCTCAGCATATTTTTAAGATCATCAGTTTCTTACACCTAATCAACACTTGTTATCATCAATTGTTTTAAATTTGTCCATCTAATTAATAAAAAGTCATATGAGGTCATGTTGGCATTTTTATTTCCCTGGATTGGATATTATTTCATAGATTTATTATTCATTTTTACTTTTCTGTTCAACCTGTTTATTATGAAACTTATTATCCCACTAAATTTAAATGCAGCTTTTATTACACAGTAAATGCATACATATATACATATTTGGAATTGTTTATACACTCTATTCTGTCCCACAAATTCATTTGTGGTGTTGTGGATATGTATGTACATGTGTCTGTCCAATTCTTTTGATCATAGTAACCCGACAGCATAATTTAATGCTTATGATTTAGTACCCTATAATAAAATAGGTTTCCACTGCCAAAATGTAAGAAAAAAGTAATTATCTCATCTGGAAGATTTATTAAAAGTATGGTCATATTATAGCCTTAATTCCTTAGGTACTTACTTTGATGCTTGAGGTCTTCAATGAGGGTGATATGCTCAGGATAAATGGAAAACTCCTTTTCTTCAGTATTTAATATGGTGGTATCGTGAAAACTGCTGCACTTAATTTTACAAATACAATGTTACAAAATGCAATACAAAATAGGTTCATTTAAGCTAAAACATCTTTCGATTATGACATAATACATTTCTGCTTAAAAATTTAAATACATTTGTTTAAAACAAATATGTGTATGGCAAAATAAACTTTGAAAATCAAAGATCCATTTCAGCCTAACAAAAAAGAAACATTCTTCCTTTCCTATAGAGAGCAGCTGTCATGTTACAGGCATCTCGTTCTGTTGAGGAATTTGATGATAGCTTTAAAAACCTTGAAGTTTCCAGAGCAATTTAAATATGATCTTTAATGACTTTGGAGTGGATTAGCCCTTGACCTTTCTGTTCCCATGGTATTTTTCTCATCTAGCTTTGACATATGTAAAAGAAAATTGTGCTCTTCAGATCACTTTGAAACTTCCAATTATGTCAAGAGGCTTAACTTGATTTTTGATTGACTTATAATGGCAAGAACTGATCTCTGGAGGGGGTAACAGATGCAAATCAGTGTTCTTTAGGACTCTATTTTGTCAGCTGTAATTTTCTTAATACTAAAAGGAAACATTTAAAACCAATAAATTTGTGATGTGATTTATGTTTATGTAATTTTGGAAAAAAATATAATTGATTTCCCAAAGAGTGCAAATTAGATTCTTTGGTATGATTGTTGTTCCTATATTATTTCTCATCATTTCCCATTTGCGTTTAAAATCCATATAGAAGGTATATTTTCATATGAACTTAATTTGGGATAATATAATAATAAGGTTAAAACCCACTTTCCGAATTGAGTAAATGACAAAAGGAAGCTCTTATAAGCAGAGCTTCAGATACAACTAGAAGAGGGAGTAAGCAGATACCAGTATAGAAAGCAAGATGAGATATAGAAGAAGACATGTAGAAAATCTCAAGGTGATTAAAAGAAACAACAAAATAACCACTAAAATAGTCTATGCTTTAAATACAATAATGTCTGTTTTATGTAAACATTGCTGTACAGGAAAAAGAGCATTTTACAGAACAGATATACTTTAAAAATTAACTTTATAACTTAATTATTTATGTACATCTATATAGAACGATAGTCCAGACTAGGAAAAAATAGATAATTCACATTAAGAATGTGGAATTTGAAGGTATTGATGAATAGAATATTTCTGTTCAAATTTATTACTGTTGAATATGATTCTAAATGAACTATTCTAAATGAAGTACAAATGAAAAGAGAGACACTGTCATTTCTGTGAATGAGAAAATAGATGAAAAAATAAAACTTTTTTTTTTAGCCAAGTAATAGTCTACCAGCCACGGTGTAGTTTTGGTTTTAGTTATTGTGTCCTAGTAATATAGACCTTTATCTCATTTACAAGATTTACAGTGAAGGTGTCAGGCAAGCGCATGGCAATTTGTTTTAGTTAAATTTGTGCATTCGTTTAATTTCTCTATTCTTGTTTTCAAAGATAATAAGTGTTATGGGTTGAATTGTGTCTGCAAAAATTCAGATGGTGAAGTGCGAACCACAAGTATTAATAGAATGTGACCTTATTTGGAAATGAGGTCATTGCAGATGTAATTAAGTTAAGATGAGGTCACACTAGAGTAGAGTGGGCCTCTAATTCAGTATGACTGGTGTCCTGATAAAAGAATGCCATGTGAGGAGAAAGACATACACAGGGAGAATTCTGTGTAAAGATGAAGGCGGAGATTGGGGTAATGTTTCTACAAACCAAGGAACACCAAAAATTGCTAGCAAGGCCCCAGAAACTAGGGGAGAGGTATGGTATTTGTTCTTCCTCACAGCTCTATGAAAAAAAACAAGGGTGATACCTTGATCTTGGACTTCTAGCCCAGAACTGCAAGACAACACATTTCTGGTGTTTAAGCAGCTCAGTTTGCAATACTTCGTAACAGCAGATCTAACAAACTAATATAATAAACATCCATTAATCCTTCTAATTTTTTGTGATGAAGTTAAAACCAATAGAATGGAAATAAATAATGACAAATAAACAATAAACATAGAACAGAGAAAGCATGAGTTATAATGCCAGCATGAGGGGCAAAGATTAGTAAAACCGAAAATTCAAGTGAAAATTTACCAATATATTTGCAAAAACAGAAAATTAACCAACTACATGTACTAAATAAGGAGCAATGTTATGATCACAATACCTTTGTTCCTGGACCAATAATTAAAATTGCATTGATTCTACAAATGGAAAGGTACCATTTCTTACTCTGCTGGTATAATATATAGCGCTTCAGTTCATCCATAATCTGTCTACCTATCTTCAGCTACTCTATTTATTTATTTACTGGTAACAATAAATTCTGCTAAAATTAGCTGTATTGAATATGTTGGATATTGAATATTGATATATTACTTCAGCCTAAGACTTTAGGCTCACAAATAATTAAAGTGTTATGAATAGAGATCTTTCACCCTGCCAATTTTTCTGTTGGAAGGAAAGAAGGAAGAAAGGAAGGAAGGAAGGAACTTAAGATCTTTTGAAAAATAACTAAAATTTGATTGAGACCTTTTGGGAAAGGAATAAAATTTAAAAATTATATCCCCAAAGGATCCCCAAAGCATTTTTAAATAAAGCTAAATTTTGAAATTTTTATTGGATTTAGCTAGCTGTGTTCAGATATCAAGGTATAGTGTTAAACAGTTGCTTCAATTTTCCCAGAGTTGGGGAGAAAAAAAACCCTGGAGAGCTAAAAGTTAATACAACTAAACAGTTTATTTAGATTACATCATTACCTCATTAATAATGCCCAAAAGATAGGACCTCCCTCTATATGTCACGCAATGCTTACAAAAGTCTCCCACAGACCAGCTTATACACTGAAATGTGAAGCATCTCTTTTTGCTACTCAAGTTTCTTAGATATATAGCAAGATATAGTATTATACAAGACACATACTTTCACTCAGAAAAGCATGTCTTATTGAACATTACTATATAATTTATAAATATATTTTCAGTTTTATAAAAATGAAGAACAAAAGTATGCAAAAACAGCAAAAATATTGAAGTAGATTTTACCTAAATTAAAATATACCACATTATATTTACCTTGAAACTCTTAAGACTTCACCAAAGAAAGTCAAATAAAATCATTCATGTGAATTGAAGTCAAAGCTCTATTTTTGTGTGATTTTGAGCAAATAAAATAATTCTTAGCTTTTTTGGAGAGAAATATTGGGTGGAATGAATAGTCTGCTGTGCTTTTCTTTTTGATTTTATGGAAGTTTTAAAATTACTGTTCTATTTGAACTGTTGTCTGAAAAAGTAATGCTGAATTTGTGAGAAGTTTGTTGATTTCAAGGAATATATTTTCTTTCTATAAAACAGGGGTAACCCTTCCCTAACTTAGTGGATGAGGTTGCTATGATGAACTCTTAAAATAATGCATAGGGTGTTTCTGTGTATGTGTCAAGCCCTATACCAAAACAAGATATTATTATTTTATATGAAGCCGTCTCCAGCTGACTCAGTACACTTGGTTTTTCTTTTTCTCTGAATTATGCTTGTACTCTCAGTTAGTGACACACATGTTTGTTCATGTTTGCATCCTTTCATTTATTTAATACAGTCAAATTTCAATCTTTAAAAGACTTTTATTTACATTTTTAGAAGATTTATTTGAGCAACATAGAAAAACATGACAGAACACTTCACAGGTTACTTTTCACAATAAAATAGGCAATAATAACATACTTATTTTGTAAGCATAAACATACACTCTAATAATGACAGACATGTGAGTATAACATTTATGAGCAGATGAACAGTACTCATAAAAAGATCCAAAAGCAAAATGTATAAACACATATCACTATGGTTGGTAATTGTGTGCAACCAACTTCATAATTGTAGTCATCTGAAGTATTGTGACAGACAACCTAAATCTTCTTTTTTTCAACTTTAATTTTAGATTCAGGGGGTACATGTATAGGTTTTTTGTTTTTTTTTTAACCTGGCTATATTGCGTGATGGTGAAGTTTGAGGTCCAAATGATCTCATCATCCAGGTACTGAGCATAGCACCCAATATTTAGTTTTTCAACACTTGCCCTCTTCTTTGCCTCCTCCCTCTAGCAATCCCCAGTGTATTTTTGCTATTTGTATGTGCTTGAGTACCCAATGTTTAGCTCCCACTTACAAGTGAGGACATGGTGTATTGGCTTTTTCTATTCCTGCCTTAATTCATTAATGGCCTCCAGTTGCATCCATGTTGCTACAGAGGACATCAATTCATTCTCTTCTGTGGGTGTGTAGTATTCCATGGTGCATATGTACCATTTTTTAAATCTAGTCCACCACTGATGGGCACCTAGGATGATTCCATGTTTTTGGTATTGTGAATAGTGCTGTGATGGACATATGAGTGCATGTGTCTTTTTGGTACTGTTTTTCAACTTGGTTTTTCCTTTTAAATGTTGTTGTGCCTATTACATGTTCTCTGCGTGTCCTTATAAGTACAGAAAATAAATTTCTATTTTATGTATGTACATGTAAAAATATTATTGTATATGTAATTTAACGTAAATATATGTAGAAGAATATTTATATTGTCCAATTTCTTGTTCTTTGCCTATTCTTTTGGTTCAGTATATACAATTTTTTCTTTCCTTACCCACTTAAAGCTTCTACTCATGTTTTTCACTTGCTTCAAATGTCATGTTTTAGAATTTGCCACATTTATTAAAATACTTCTCTTTCCTCCTAAACTAATTTCCTGAAAGGCAGGAAGTTATAGGATTTTTTTCTATCTCTTTTTGTATTCATAGCACCTACCTCTTTGCCTGCACATAACAGAAACTTAATAAATGTTGAATGAATTAGTTATTAATTTCAAGAAAGTTAAATTCAAAGTAAATACATGACTAAAATATGAAATATATGTACAATGTTAATGAGACATTTGACATTTAAATATTCAAATTGGTGTTAATTGATCTGATGGCATCTTTAGGTGGTCAAGATAAACACTTTTAAACAAATAATAGTGCTTACCAATAATGTAGATTTATTTTTCTATGAACTTACTTAGAAATATATAAAGCTGATAATGTTTAAGCTGAATAAATGTTAGATACTTTTTATTATTATGAAATACATCACACAGATATGTGGATATATATGTGTGTGTGTGTGTGTGTGTGTGAGTGTGTGTGTGTAAAGGCTGAAAATAAAGTTGTAAACACAAATCTATATAATGAAATGTTACTATTTTCTAATATATATTAGATGAAGTTCCCAGGAAAAGATAAGCTAATGGACTATCTGTGTAACAGACTGGCTTCAGTTTTCCTGAGATCGTCTAAGAGCCCCTCAGGGAAGTCAATGGACAAGGTCATGAGTGAGGCCTGGAATACACATGGGGCAGCACCGTGGTGTGGACCCAGTAGAATACATCCAACAGAACTACAGAAAGAAAGAGTGGGTGGCTCTAGTTATTCTGTCATTATGAGTATTCTTATTATGGCCCTTCTCTACATTGCAGGAATATGTCCAATTAAAACACATTTGCAGTGAAATGAATGACCCAACTGATCCAGACAGCAGACATGCATGGTACAGCAATAACTTTATCATGTAAGACAAACCAAGGATAGATAAAAACCTAGGCTAGGCTTATCCATAAATTCTGTCCTCAGGCAAAAGATCAGTTCAATGGGAGCAGGTATGTTGCTGATAACCACCATACTGCACCTTTCTCTTAAGTTATGTGGCTCTGGTTTATGTTCATTGCTGTCGAAATCTGGGGGCATAGCTGTCATATATGATTTTCTTTCATTTTCACTTCACTTCCTTCTTGTGTGGAATCTCCTGGTTCCTATATTCCATACCTTCTTTTTCATAGGTTAATTATTTTGTCTTGCTAAAATTCAACCTCCAGAAGCTTCCTGAGAGAGTGTTCACAGAGACTTGTGTTATTCTAACCTCATATTCGATTGACATTTTAAGTGGGTACAGAATTCTAGGTTGGAAATATTTTTTCCTCAGAAATTTTATTTTATTTTAAGTTCTGGGATACATGTGCAGGATGTGCAGGTTTATTACATAGGTAAACATGTGCCATGGTGATTTGCTGCACTTATTAACCCATCACCTTAGTATTAAGCCCAGCTTGCATTAGCTATTTATCCTGATGCTCTCACTCCTCTCAACCTCACTCCCTGACAGGTCCCAGTGTGTGTCATTCCTTCCCTGTGTCCATGTGTTCTCATTGTTCAGCTCCCATTTATGAGTGAGAACATGCAGTATTTGGCTTTCTGTTCCTGCATTAGCTTGCTGAGGATAATGGTTTCCAGCTTCATCCATGGCCCTGCAAAATACATGAACTTGTTCTTTTTTATGGCTGCATAGTATTCCATGGTGTATATGTACCACATTTTCTTTGTCCAGTCTAGCATTGATGGGCATTTGGGGCTGATTCCATGTCTTTGCTATTATAAATAGTGCTGCAATGAACACACACATGCATGTATTGTTATAATTGAAGGATTTATATTCCTTTGGGTATGTACCCAATAATGGGATTGCTGGGTTAAATGGCATTTCTGGTTCTAGACCTTTGAGAAATCACCACACTGTCTTCTACAAAGGTTGTAGAATGTATTCTTTTGAGAATTACCTGTTCATGTCCTTTGCCCACTTTTTGCTGACATTGCTTGGTTTTTTTTTTGTACATTTGTTTAAGTTCTCTGTAGATTCTGGATATTTGACATTTGTCAGATAGACAGATTGCAAAAATTTTCTCCCATTTTGTAGGTTGCCTGTTGATAGTTTCTTTTGCTTTGCAGAAGCTCTTTAGTTTAATTAGATACCATTTGTCAATTTTTTGTTGCAATTGCTTTTGACATCCTCCGAATTTTGAAACCACTGTTTCATTATCTTATTTTTAGAAGCGTATTTTATTATTAGAATTCTTTTTAGAAGCGTAAAGCATCCTAACCTCTTCTTTCTTGAAATTTATAGAATCCCTATGTTCTGAAATGTGTTGATATACTTTTGTGTGTTTTTATATTGCTATATTTTTTGAGAGCACTATGGACATTAAAATCTAATATCTCATATTCTCAGGGTAATTTCTTGAATTATTTCCTTGAAAATTTTCACTTTCTGTATTCCCTAATTTCTCTTGTTATAACTCATATAATTTGGATATGGACCCTACTGGAGTAATCCTCTAATTGTTTTTATTTGCCTTACCTTTTTTTTCTATTTTTACCCAGTCCTCTTTTTTTAATTTTTGTGAATTTTCCTCAAGTTTACCCACATGTGTTTTCATTAATATTTTTAAATCAGGTGCGTGCCACCACACTCAGCTAATTTTTGTATTTTTTGTAGAGACAGGGTTTTACCATGTTTTCTGGGCTGGTCATAAACTTCTGGGCTCAAGGGATCCACCCGCCTTAGCCTCCCAAATTGCTGGAATTACATAGCTTCTAATTCCTTTTTTTGGTATCTGTCATTATCTTCTTTTCCATTCTTTTTTTTCTTGTCAATTTTTAATTTTCTATAATTTTCTTTACATTCACAGAAAGAGATTAAAAAATTTTAAAGAGCATTTGTGTCAATGGATCTTTTTATTTGCTATTTTGGACTGCTGTAAGATTGTTTATATTTTAAATAATAGAATGTGAATTGTTCTTTTTTTTCAGTGTTTGTGATGTTTTAGATAGAGCATGGATAAATATTTTAATTTTAATATTTATGACCTTATTTTAATGGATACTAATTTTTTTTAATTTTATTATTATTATACTTTAAGTTTTAGGGTACTTGTGCACAACATGCAGGTTTGTTACATATGTATACATGTGCCATGTTGGTGTGCTGCACCCATTAACTCGTCATTTAGCATTAGGTATATCTCCTAATGCTATCCCTCCCCCCTCCCCCCACCCCACAACAGTCCCCGGTGTGCGATGTTCCCCTTCCTGTGTCCATGTGTTCTCATTGTTCAATTCCCACCTATGAGTGAGAACATGCGGTGTTTGGTTTTTTGTCCTTGCGATAGTTTGCTGAGAATAATGGTTTCCAGTTTCATCCATGTCCCTACAAAGGACATGAACTCATCATTTTTTATGGCTACATAGTATTAATGGATACTAATTTTTACCTATTACTCATTGCAAATGACTCTGGTTTATATTTACAGCTGTGATATACATTTTATTTTCTATATGGCTTATAGTTAAACAGTAAGTTGGCTTAAAATTTAAAAGCTAAATAATAGTACATGCAGTTTGCTGATATGGCAAAATTCATTAAGGTGATTTGCAAAATGATGATAACTTTAGAAATATATGAAAGCTTAGTTTTATAAAGAGATTCCTTTCCCTGAAAACAATTCCTCTTTCGTGAACATCTCTCTGTTCCTGGACACTAATAATTTGTGTACAAAGAACCAAAGAAATAAATATCTGCTTCTCATGCTGTATAGCATGGTCATCTCAGTGTTAGAACTTATGGTAGTTAATACTGATATTAGCTGTTAAGCAAGAAATAATTGCCAAATTGCTAACACTTTGATGTAAATAAAATTACCAACCCTTTTTCAGTCTGCTCAGCTGTGAACAAAGACATGTTAAAAACTGAACAGACTTGGGAGGCCTAGGCGGGTGGATCACTTGAGGCCAGGAGTTCGAGACCAGCCTGGCCAATATCACAAAACCCTGTCTTTACTAAAAAGTACAAAAATTAGCCAGGTGTGACAGCTCAAGCTTGTAATCCCTGCTATTCAGGAGGCTCAGACTTGAGAATCACGTGAACCCAGGAGGCGGAGGTTGCGATGAGCCAAGATTGCACTACAGCACTCTGGCCTGGGCAACAGAGCGAGACTCTGACTCAAAAAAAAGAAAAAAAAAATTAAAACTATAGGACATTTTACATAGAAAGAGGTACAACAGATCTAGGTGAATATTCAGAGCAGATGAGCTGAGAGGAGAACAGAAGCCAGCCAGAGGTGCTTTGAGGTAATGATAGGAGTAGGAAAAGAGTTCATGAATTGTCAGTGAAGATGATAAGACGAACAATTAAAGAAAACATGAATAACCTTGGTTTGTTTCAAAATTTTTGCCAACATAAGTACTGTAAATAAATATTAATATTAATTCATACATCTTTCAAAAATGTATATTATGTGTTATAGTCTTTAATTCTCTTGTATAGGTGAGTGAAGATGGCAATTATTGGAAATTATTACTGCTTGTTTATCAAATTTATATAGTTCTCGGAAGTGCTTTTTTAGATACACATTTCTTCCCTGAAAATCTTTCAATTTGAAATAAATATTTATAAGATTCTTTCCAATCTTTTATATGACTTTCTATAAACTCCCCTGTGATATTTCACCACTTACTTAGCAATAAATGAATTGCCCAACTTTATTTAAGACGAAGTTGGTAACATAATTTAACCAATACATGTTGTGACAATTTTAAGACATAAATTATTTAAGTGAAAGTAACAAAAGCAAAGAGCTAGAGAAAATTCTAATTAGGGAAAATGAGTGCTTGCAATTAAAGGTGAGCTCTCCATTCTCCATCATCTAAATTAATTACATCACCTGAAATGTATGGGATATATTTCTTTGGCTTTGAGAAACATCTTTTTTAGTTAGCATGTGTTCTTTGGACTATATATTATACCCAAATTTCTTTTACAGATTTTTGTATTTATAATAAATAACCCAGGCAATGAAAATATTGTTTTTTTCAATTCAAATCTATTCGCTTTGAAATATTATCATTGGAAATTTAATTAAATATTCATACTTAGTATTAAACATGGTACACAATTTGCAACAATATTATTCAAACAATGTGATACAATTTTTTAATTAAAGCATTTGATCAAACTGTGATGTTTAAACAAATTAAAATACTCAAAATCTGTGTCATAACATCAGTGTTTTGAAGTCACACATTTTTGCCCCTAAATGGCCTACTCATTACTGCTATTTTCTAACTCATTCCTACATGAAAAAAAAATGAACTTATTTAAAAACTGTAAATTCAATAGCAAAAGCTACATTTTAAAATTACAAAAATTAAAATTAAAACTTAAAATTGCAAAATTAATACAAATTAAGACAAAACATAAAATGTTTTAGTTGGACTAGGAAAAGGATGGTTCGTGCTTTTGCATTTTTACTTTCTAATGTCTGGTTTTAGCTAGATTCTACTAAGAATGTGAACAAATATGAAAACAAAGTATTTGCTTAACTTATGAAAAAAGTTGATATTCCATTATTACAAGACAGTTCCAACATTACTAAATCAATGATGTAGCTAAAAGGGAATGAAAGACGATAAATACTTAAAGAGGCTTTATTTGGGTTTTAAGATAAACGTTGATTACTCTAAAAGGCTTACTTTTTGGCATTAGAAATGTATTTGCAATGATTTAAGTTGCAATGATATTTTCAGATGTGCTCAGTCTTATCATCGGGTGAAGAGACAACCCATCTATTGTGTTTTGCTCTCATATTCTATTTTAAATCCATTCCAGTCGAGCTTTTGTCATCATTATGCCATTGAAACTTCTTTTACAAAGAAACCAATGATCTTCATGTTATGAAATCCAATTGTCAATTCTCAATCCTCATATTATTTGGCTGTCAGCCCCAACTCACATTTACTCACTCTACAATAGATTAAAAATAATCATAAATTCTTTTACACTCCTTTCAGTGAGAGTCAAGGTCTACAGACCCTCTCCTGTATGGTAGAGGACACACTACCAGTTTCTGGACCCAGATCTTAAGGCACAGACAGTGTTTATGTCTTGTCTTAAAGAACACATTCATTGTCAAAGCCCTAAGCCAGTATGTAATAAGACTGATTATGCTGAGACTGTCCCTTTGGAGACGTCATTTATAGGTGCTTTGGTAGACGGTCCTAGTTGAGCTCAGCCTTCTAGACATCTCTGCTAGAAACCAGAAATGTGAAGGAAACTGTATTGGACCCTCCAAATTAGCCACCCACTAGCTGAATACCACTAAGGACCCCAGTCAATGTAATGAGGAGCAAAAAAACATCCTCTTGGTGCTTCCTACCTGAATTTCTGACTCACAAAATAATGACATATTAATAAAATAATTGTTGTCTTAACTACTAAGTTTCAAGGTGGTTTTAGTCACACCAGTCTGTACCTAGAACACACAGCCTCCTTCTTATTCTAATTTTTTCACATTGTTTCCTGGACAGTGACATTTTCTTGGTTTTCTTCCCACCTCATTGCAACTTAATTTTTGTTTCTTTGATGGTCATTTCTTTGCTGATTCACTCACTCTTTAATGCTCATATCAATACACTCAGTCTTTCATCCTCTTTTCTTCTATCTGTCTTCCAATTTTTTGATGATCTGATGTAGTTTCACAGCTTTAAATGTCATCCATGTGCTAATGAGTACCAAATGAGATGGTATGAGATATGAGATATTAAGACTCTCATATCTGCCTAGTCAACCTTCCATTAGCATTTCCTGTAGTCAAATCAAGCTAATTATTTCTCAAACTTAACTGCAGATCTTCCCTCAAAATTCTGTTTCCTACCAGTATCCCTCATTTCAGTGACCATAGGACAACCATATAATTTGTCATTTAAACTAGTTGCTTTCAAAGTAAAAGGCATACTATATTAGATTACAGGCACAAATTGGGATGGAGGAAACTGGGATGTAGGGTTAACCTGGAAATCCATGGTTCAATGTTCAGATAAAAAACAAACAAACAACTTGGAGTCACTTCTGACTTTTTCTTTCTCTTACAAACACCACTTAATCCTTCCCCAACTATTATACTCACGCTTTTGTGCAAAAGCCTGTCTCCCAATTTTACTAACACTCAGAGCCAATGTCTTAATACAAGCTACAATACAATTCATGTTCTGGCTCCCTCACATCTCTTCTATATTTTTAACTTTTCTTCCCCTCACTCAGGCTGTTCTAGCTATACTAGCCTCTTTGCCTTAGGGCCTTTGCAGTGGCTGTTCCTTTTGCCTAAATTATCTTCTAGTTATTATCTAGACTTGCCCTCTCAACTTCTTTTTGTTGCTTCAGTGTCATCTCAAGGAGGGCTATCCTGAGCACGCTTTTAAAATTGCATTAGTCCCGCAGCACCCCACCTGACATTCCTGATCACCTTGTAACATTATCAAAAGACAAAATTACAACAAGTTTAGTTATAGATTTAATGTGTTTTTATTCATGAATCACAAATGGGAGCAGCCTCTATTCTACAGAATTGAATAAGATCAACCAAAGGGCAAGGCAGAACAGTGAGTTTTGTAGGGTGGAAACAAGAAAAACGAATAAGAAAGAGTGATCAGTTAACATCAGGTTAGTTCAAGTTAATTTTTTTAAAAGGTGAAAGTAGAGGGGTCTTCCTTATTACACTAATTCAGGTAGGCTGGAGTCTTGTTTTTAGGAAAAACTGGTCTGTTTTAGGATCTATCTGCTTCCTTAAAGTTTGATCATGTGGCATTTAGTAAGAATGACACCATTTTGGTTTCATCTGTTCTGTTGAGTCCTAGTGCAGGAACTCAGTCGAAAACAATGGACCTACAACATGCTACATAATTTATTTATTGGTTTTGTTTTATTTTATCAGTTATTATTAATAAATGTACGTTCTGAATTTTTCACCAGTACATTTCAAGTGCCTAATGTGGTGCCTCACAGAGTTGATGCTAAATTTATTTATATATAAATGAATAAATGAATGAGCATATTTTATAAATTTTGTATATGGCCATGGGAATTGCATTAATCCACTCTAAAGTATAGCAACAAAGAGAGTCATGCAATTATTATAGGATTCTTTAATTTTTGAGCCAACATTGTTAGTATATTTTTCTCATGTAATGTTTTGATATGTGTAAATGTTATGTACATATGAAGCAACATTTGCATTTTCTTTCAGATAGCTATTTTATGGTTTTTTATGATCTTATTCTCTATGCCTGAAATTATTATTAATGCTTAGAGAGAAGTAAGAGATAATATGCAATCTGTTACATTATGCTTCCAGCTTGACAGTTTTGTCAGCTCTGAGATTTGCAGTCCTGTACACATTTTGATTTCTTTAAATGATACATTCAACCATTTTTGTCTTTACTCTTTCATATAAAAACTTAAAAATAATTGTCTTAAATGTAAATCATTTTTAAAAATATAAAACTGGTATATCTTTGAAATAAAACCCTAGGTCTTATTTTGATGTGGGTGTGAATAAATATTGTACTGATCTCTTCCAGCCTGATGAATCTGTAATATGCTCTTATCCCAGCAACTGTTATCACTTTATAACAGATTGGCTATCATATAAATTGGGTAATTTCTTAGTCATTATTTTAAATATAATATTTTCTGAAAATCCTGGGTAATCTTGGGTATAAACTGGGTAATTTCTTAGTCATCATTTAAAATGTAATCTTTTCTTGGATCTGATTAAAACGTACTTCAGTCAGATATTTATTGTGTGAAAGGAAAACTAATTTAAAAAGGGACATTTACAGACAATTTATAAAAGGGGCATTTTATAAACCATTTATAAAAGGGGCAAGTAAGGAGGATGATTTTGTTTGGCTCTGTGTCCCCACTCAAATCCCATGTTGAATTGTAATCCCCATGTGTCAGGGGAGGGGCCTGGTGGGAAGTTATTGAGTCACGGGGCAGACTGCCCCCTTGCTGTTCTTGTGATAGAGTTCTCATGAGATCTGGTTGTTTGTTAAGTGTGTGGCACTTCCTCCTTTTCTCTTTCTCCTGCTGCCTTATGAAGACGTGCCTTGCTTCCCACCTGTATCTTCTGCCATGATTGTACATTTTCTGAGGTCTCCTCAGCCGTGTGGTACTGTGAGTCAATTAAACCTCTTTTCTTCTTGAATTACCCAGGCTCAGGTAGTTCTTTATAGCAATGTGAGAACAAACTAATAAAGAGGATTTCACAATTGCTTTCTGCTAATCCACTTTCTACTTATTTAAAATAAATAGAATTCATAAAATTTATTTTTTGGTGTAGTATGATTTTAGAAGACTCCTGAATAGTTGTTAAAATAATGAATAAATAATGTGTCTATTTTTTCTTATGATGTTGTCATTGGTTATTTCAGGTACATATATTAAGAAATAATTCATTATTTTTATTTTAGAACAGACAAGAAGACAACTCTGATCCCTTAAATTAGGTGAATTGTATATATTTTTCCTCTGATACTAATCCATGCTAACTTTTTCAAATGGAATTGATATAGCTGGCTTTCTGATGTCCCTCTAACCAAACTATAAACACTCAAATATATAGTCATTGAATACACTTAAAGAGTAAATACGTTGATTCATCTACTGTAGGTGCTCAAAATTATTATGTAAGTTAATATGTGGTGTTTTATAATTCATATGTGGTAAACCATAAAATAAAATACTTGACATAATGCCTAAAACCTAACAGAAAACACTGCACACATAAATAGATGTACAGTCCAAATTTTCCCAGGATATGCTGAATATGATATGAAAGACCAAAATAGATGCCCCTTTACCAACTAAGACAGGTCCTATGGTTAAGAAAACTTAAGTTACCTATAGGTTGAGGGTTCAGATCTTGGCTGGCATGATAACTTCCTAAATTCCTATAACTACTAGAAAAAAAAGCTTTCTTGCTCAACTCCCTAACAACAGAAGCTATCAGATACCCCCAACTCTGACTTAGAACCCAGACTACTAAAACTCTGATTGGACAGAGGACCTACCTTGCGCTCTTTTCTGACAAGCAACTGCAGACCTTAAGACTGTTCAATCAGCTTACAGAGACCATGCACTAACTGTCTTTGTGTCCTGTAGTTCACCTTTTGACGTAAAGAGCCAAATTCCACCCTACTGTAATGCTAAAACCCCATCCCTAGGTGAACAAGGGATGTTTATGTTACATATATGTTTGCACATTTGCAGGACCCCATCATAAATATGTATAGCTTTCCCCCAAGCATGCTGAATATGTATGACTTTATTGTCTGATACAGGCCCTGTGAGGCATAAAACCCAATCTGCCCTTTCCTTCTTCAAAGAGGAAACACCTTCAGCCTACGGTGGAGACTTTCTTTTCCCAGATTGCAAACTGTTATCACCAACAAAGCTCTCCTTTCTACTATTTAGCCATCCTGGTCATCTTTTGGACAACATGAGTGATGGAAGCCTTATACAAAAGAGCACAAACTGAATGATTCTAATTAGAGGTAGTTTTATAACAGGGAAAATTAATCTATGGTGGGGGAAAATCAGAATAGTGTTTGTTTGTGTACTACAAAGTGCAGGCAAAGATGGAGTGGGAAGGGGCATGAGGGAACTTATCCAATGAATGGCTATGCTTAAAAGCTATTTATATTACATAGTTGCATGCATTTGTCAAAACTTGTAGAAGGATATAATTAACATTTGTGCATTTAATTGTATATAAATTTTCTCTAAAAAATAACTATAAACAAACATTGAAAATTTTAGTTAACAATATGCATGCTAAAACGTTTATGCTGTGGTGATAGTTCATTTTATGTGTCAATTTGACTGGATTAAGTAATACGTAGAGAGCTGATAAAGCAGTATTTTTGGGTGTGTCTGTGAGGGTGTTTCCAGAGGAGATTAGCATGTTAGTCATGGGTGGGGAAGATCGCTCTCAATGTGGCCATTCAGTCAGCTGGGGGCCTGGATAGATCAAGAAGGCAAAGAAAAGGCAAAAATTCTTGTCTCTCTCTTCTGGAGCTGGACATACTTCTTTTGTCCATGAACATCAGAACTCCAGCCTCTCTGGCCTTTGGACTCCGGGACTTGGACCAGTGGCCCCCTGTGCTGTCATATCTTTAACCTCAGACTGAGAGTTATACCGTCGGCTTTCCAGGTTCTGAGGCTTGTGATTTGAACTGAGCCACAACTGGCATCTGGGTCTCCAGCTTGCAGATGGTCTAGAGTGGGAACTTCTCAGCCTCCATAATCACACGAGCTAATTCTCCTTATAAATTCCCTCTCTCTCTCTCTTTCTGTATCCCATTTTTTCGGTCCCTCTGGAGAATCTTGACTAATGCACGTGTTTACTGTGACCTTTTTTAAACTGACATAAATGTTTGTAAATTTTTATAATAAAAAAGAAAAATATTCCTGAGAAAGTGTGGATATTAATATTTCAAATTGTTTTCTCAAAGATTTTTTAGTGAAAGTATGCTTTCCTTATTTTAAATATTTGCAAAACCATATTATTAAAGATTGTAGAAAATTCTATACAAGAGTAGAATCTGATTATATAATTTCAGTTTAGTTATATTTTATATTGAGCTTCTTTAATCTCAATTTGTTAAGCAAATTGATTTGGGATCTTGACTAACATAAAAGGAAAATTTTTTGGGGGGGGCAATAAATTGCTACAGAGAAAAAATAATTATATTTCTAAAAAAAGTTATATTTGTGGCTTCTTTAGGCCAGAATACTACTGTTAACATATACATTCCTAAAATTTGGTATCTTGAACAAAATATTTTATAGAAGCCATGATTTTCATGTAAGTAGCTGGCTTACAAATAGAATTCTATTGAATCTCAGATAAATATTTGCATACCAATTATGTAAATAGAAAACACTAAACATGAATTTGTTCTGACAGGTCTGACTTGATGCCTTGGCCGCAGTCAAAAAGAATGCACTCGACTGGGCGTGGTGGCTCACGCCTGTAATCCCAACACTTTGGGAGGCTGAGGCAGGCGGATCATGAGGTCAGGAGATCAAGACCATCCTGGCTAACACGGTGAAATCCCATCTCTACTAAAAATACAAAAAATAGCCAGGCGTGGTGGTGGGCGCCTGTAGTCCCAGCTACTTGGGAGGCTGCGGCAAGAGAATGGTGTGAACCTGGGAGGTGGAGCTTGCAGTAAGCCAAGATCGCACCACTGCACTCCAGCCTGGGCAACAGAGCGAGACTCCATCTCAAAAAAAAAAACAAAAAACAATGCACTCTATTAAGTTATTGCTTTTTTGCTGGCTTGTTAAAAAGCCAAGGGAAGCATAACTGGACTTATAATTAACTAATCATTTTCCTTTAGAGCAGAAGCAACATGAACATCAGTAAACTAATGAGTGGGCCTAGGATGATGACATGGTCAATTTTATGTGTCAACTTGGTTAGGCTATGGTGTCCAGTTGTCTGGTCAAATATCAGTCTAGATGTTGTTATGAAAGTATTTTTTAAGACATGATTAGCATTTAAATCAGTAGACTTTCTGAGTAAAGCAGATTACACTCCATAATGTCTGTGGGCCTCATCCAATCAGTTGAAGGCTTTAAGAGAAAAGACTGAGGTCACTAGGAGGAAGGAATTCTACCTCTAGACTGTCTTTGTTTTCAAGACTGCAACATAAACTCTTGTTGCAATGTTGGACTTGAACAATTGGTTGGAATTTTTAAATTTTTTTTTATTTTTTGTAAAAAATAAAAACAAAAGCAAAAAAACAGGATACATGTGCAGAATGTGCAGGTTTGTTACATAGGTATACGTGTGCCATAGTGGTTTCTTGCACCTGTTGACCTGTCCTCCAAGTTCCCTCCCTTCACCCCCTACCCCTCCAACAGGCCCTGGTGTGTGTTGTTCCCCTGTCTGCGTCCATGTTTTCTCAATATTCAACTACCATTTATGAGTGAGAACATGCGGTATTTGGTTTTCTGTTCCTGTGTTAGTTTGCTGAGGATGATGGCTTCCAGCTTCATCCATGTCCCTGCAAAGGACGTGATCTCATTCCTTTTTATGGCTGCATAGTAGTATTCCATGATGTATATGTACCACAGTTTGTTTATCCAGTCTATCACTAATGGACACTTGGGTTGATTCTTTCCTATTGTAAATAGTGCTGCAATAAATATACGTGTGCATGTGTCTTTTTCTCTCATCCCTTTTTCTATTATCACAACTCTGCTTTTGACTTCCATCAGCTTTCACCTAGGTTATTTTAGTAGTCATTCTTCCTCTGCCTTTATTCTAGGCTTAAGTCTATCCTCAAAGGGCAATGTTGTTTCTCTTATTACTCAGACCTTGGTCACTTTTCTTTTACTACTTATCAGCCGTATTCTATTTCTGTATCCTATGAAGTAGAAATCTTTAGTATGTAATTTTCAACTGAACTAGAAGATAATTTTACCAATTTGTGTTCTAAGTGGCAGTCTAGCATAGAATTAAAGGATGTGGGCTTTGGAATAAGGAAAGAATTTCAATGCTGGCTTTCACTTTTTTGCCTCATCTAAATTAACTGGGTAGGATTCATAATTTCTCTGTTTCAATTTTCTCATCTCTAAAATACAGATAACAAAAGTCTCTGTACCTCATGCTGTTGAGAGATCTACATTAGGTAATGAGATAGTGAATATAAGGTGCGTATTTCCTGTAGTTCTTGAAACAAGTAAGCATTCAAGAAAAGGCCAGCAGTGATTAAGTTAAATGTATTATTTAATTGGAAATACAGAAAAGGGTTTAACCTTATAGAGTATTTCAACTTTGACCAATTTAAATGTGTGTTTTTAAAAGAAGCAACTTCCTTAAGTATGGACATTTACCTTTCTTTGTAACATCTTTAGATGAACAAATATCTGAAATGTTTTCCCTATAAACTGATTTTCAAATGATTTGTAACTCACTTCTAATATTCTTACTAGTAACAATAGACTTTAAAAGGTGAAAATGTGTAGTGAATAATTATACTTACTTCTGGTTGAGTCATCCAACAAAATACTAGGTAATTTTATTTATTGTGATGACTTAATAATCAGGAAATATGTCTTTGACTTCTGGTTATCATTATATTTATTGAGCATGGACTTTTAAGTAGTTATTTGAGGACAGTATTTGCATTTATAAAAGGTGATTTTGGTCCTTTTCATGTAAAGTTCATTTAGGTACACAATATGCATATAGTTATATGGCTATAAAAATGATCTAAAAAACTATTTTGAAAAAAAAAATGGCAATATTCCCTTCCTTCTGTTCCTGAATTTTATTCATTTAGAAACATCAGAATTAAATAACATTGGGTATTAATTTTAGTTAAGAATAATGTTCAAAGATAGGGATAAAATTTATGAAATTAAGTCTGGAACACTTATGTAACAGAAAATTGATTTACATTTTGAATTTTGTTACTTGATGTCAAAAAATCTTTTAATTTGACAATGCTATGAAAAACTGGGTGATTCCAAAAAGTAAAATACAGTTGTCCCTCTGTATTCGTGAGGTATCAGTTCCATAACTCAGCCTAGATACCAAAATCCATAGATGGTCAAATTCCTTACATAAAATGGTGCAGTATTTTCATAAAACCTATGCATATCCTCCCATATACTTTAAATCATCCTTAGATTATTTATGATACCTAATAAAATGTAAGTGTTGTGTAAATAGTTGTTATGCTGTATTGTTTAGGGAATAATGACAAGAAAAAAAAAAGTCCATGCATGTCCAGTACACATGCAACCATCCTTTGTTTTTGTTTTTTTTTTTTTCCCACATATTTTTGATCTGCCATTGGTTAAATACATGGATGTGGAACCCAGGGATACAGAAAGTCAACTGAATCCAGTATTCTATAATTAAATATTGGTTTGTTATGGATTCATATTTTAAGAAAATCACACTTGGTTTTCTAAAGTGTGTTAACAGCAGTAAGTCACCAATGTGTTATAGTTTTTTAATTGCTTGGTATTATTAAAATAAACCAAGTTTATTCATGAACAAACTTCATCTCAATATTTAATTATTTATAGTAAATGAAAATGCATTTTAAAATATGTTGATAGTATAGTTATAAATAAGAGTATACTAAGAATTGTTAATAAATGTTAATTTAAATCTTATCTCTGACATCTCAGAGTATTTCATCTAGTTAGCAATTCTGACCTTGTAAAAGCTTTCCAACTATAAAGTTATTGGCCACTTTATTCTATTACTTGCTGTCCTTAAGGTCTTTCATAAGTGATGGTTCTGTGTTCTACATCATATCTAAATTTCATGTTAATTATATACATCATAAGAAAGTAGATTATCTACAATTTGATGAAAGAATTATCTTTCACTTGGGAACAATATCCATAAGTTTTATGTACATTAAGTTAATTCAGAATCATATGGTGAGAAGAATTTTTACTACATTTCATACCTGTCTCCTTGTATCACAGAGTGATTTGTCAAAGATCACAGCAGCCAAGCTACTTAAAATGTTTATTATATTTATATTATACCAGACATTTTACTAGAAGGGAGATCATTTGTGGGTAATTTTTTATTCCCTTGAAAAATGAGAGTAGTATACCTTTTCATAAATAGTAGGTTGGTGCAAAAGTAATTGTGGGTTTTGCCATTACTTTCAATATTTTATTTATTTTTTAATATTTTTAGTGTGAAAAATCACCAAATTTATAAGTTAAGAACTTCTAAGCAGTGGAAAACATCAATAAGTTACATTCTATATTTTAATATGGGGATAAAATTATGATAAGTAACTATTGTTATCTTATTTACTTATTTATTTTTACTGAGACAGAGTTTCGCTCTGTCATCCAGGCTGAAGTGCAGTCCTGGAATCTTGGCTCACTGCAACCTCCGCCTCCCAGGTTCAAGAGATCCTCCCACCTCAGCTTCCCAAGTAGCTGGGACTAAAGACATGCGCCGCCATGCCTGGCTAATTTTTGTATTTTGTATTTTTTTTTTTTTTTTTAGAAGAGATGGGGGTTTGGCCATGTTGGCCAGGCTGGTCTTGAACTCCTGACCTCAAGGTGACCCGCCTGCTTTGGCCTCCCAAAGTGCTAGGATTTCTGGCATGAGCCACTGCATCTGGCACAATTATTGTTATTTTTAAGAAATCTAATTCTGTTGCAACATTTAAAGGAATATATTAAAAATGATAGGTTTTAAATTTTTTTTTAATGCTAAGTAATCACTGAGTTTGCTTCATACAAAATACATTCTGACAATCACCAACAAATCTTCAAATAACCAGGAAGGTAGAAGCCTAAATGTATTAAAATCATGGGGTTTATCAGTATCACTCAATGTTCCCATGTAGCAACTCTGCACATGTACCCCCTCTATCTAAAATAAAAGTTGAAATTTAAGAAATAAAAACGTGGGGTTTAGAGTCAGACTAACTGGCTTTCTTCAGTTATTGTGTGACCTCTGGCAAGTCTCTTAATATTCCAGAGCCTAATTTTCCTCATTTGTAATGTAGGCGTAGAAAAGCATACTTCTTCATGAGGTGTTCTCAATTAAATAAGGTATTGTGTTAAGTGTCCAAGAGAGTAATCACTCAGTAAACATGAGTTTCTTCTCCCTATTATTTGACTAAAAAGAAAAAGCAAAAAATAAAAATTTAAAAAGCAACAGGAAGACAAATCACTGAGTAGAAGCAATTTTGGATTATTTTATATTCAGTAATACTCAAAATGGAAACATTATTTCCTATACAACCAAATTTTAATGATGTTCTCTTCCTGGAACAAGCAAATTCAATTCACTTTGAACAATTCACTTGTTCACAAACAATTAAAATAAGTGCTTAAGCTAATTATTTTGCGTCCAGGCTAAGACTTCCAGAGTATGGCTGGCATATCTCATTATGTAGTTTGTTTCTACAGTTTTCCCTTTCTAGAAACCACACATCCCCAAAACCTATATGTGGTATTCTTATTCAGGCATGAATTATACTGGTTGATCTTTTCCGTGCAATTTCTATAACATTTATCATATAAAATGTGGAAGGAGAGCTCAGTTCTATCATTATCAATTAGCATTTATATCCTTGGTGTTTTGGAGGTATTAAGTATTGGGTTTTTATTATATACAAAATACATTTGTCTACACTGTTCTGATTTTTGTACTGTTGAAAAGTTTTAACAATGCGTTTTTAAGCCAAGAGATGCCTTGCTCAAAATCCAACTGTAGACTGTACTCCAACTTGAAGTTAAACTGCAAACAATATTAATGCTCACAAAACAGTAGGCAATGAGGACTCCCACCTCTGCAGTGAGTAGGGTCTCAAACCAGCCCAGGTGCTCTAAACAACTGATAGTATGTGGCTGCCGTAGTGGTCCCAGGTTACCATTTGCTGAATGAACTGAAGATTTCCCATTATGTCAGCAAGCATTATGTCTACCTAGGCAGTATGAATGAACTTTCTGTCTTGCTGTCTTGCTTTGCATTTTGGTTTCTTCTCTGAGACTGAGGTCCAGACCATTATCTAGTGTGTTCAGACTCTTGAAAACCTACCAAGTTCACCTAAAATCTGATATAGCTTGGATGTTTGTTTCTATCCAAATTTCATGTTGAATTGTAATCAGCAATGCTGGAGATGGGGCCTGGTGAGAAGTGTTTGGGTGATGGGGGTGGATCTGTTGTGTCCTGGTGCTGTCTTCAGGATAGTGAGTTCTTTTGAGATCTGGTCGTTTAAAAGTGTGTGGCACCTCCCTCATCCACTCTCTTGCTCCTGCTTTTGTCATGTGACGTGCCTTCTCCTCCTTCGTCTTCCACCATGATTGTAAGCTTCCTGATACCCTCATCTGAAGCCGAGCAGATGTTGGTGCCATACTTGTACAGCCTGCAGAACTGTGAGCCAGTTAAACCTCTTCTCTTTATTAGTTTCTCAGTCTCAGATATTTATAGCAATGTTAGCACGGCCTAATATCATACAGAGTCCTAATCCCCAAAGTTGGATTTCCCTTATTATTTACTTCTATCGCTGGCCGGTGTTCCTTTCAAAAATAGACTATTTGCTGTACTATTATCCTCCCTCTGAGCATCTTGCTACTTAGAAATGCCAGCCACTGAACCATATCAACAGAGAAATCATTTATCAGGGTCAAGTCTGTTTCTCTATGACTTAGAGCACTGGTTCTTGAATTTGGCTGTACCTTGGAATCACCCAGGAAGGTTTATAAACTCTTGATGTCTGGTCTCAGACTCAGACATTCTCATTAATTTGATATGCATTGTGGCATGCACAGTGGAATTTTTTTTATTATTCTTGAAGTTCTGGGGTACATGTGCAGAATGGGCAGGTTTGTTACATAGGTATACACGTGCCATGGTGGTTTGCTGCACCCATCAACCCATCACCTACATTAGGTGTTTCTCCTAATGCTATCCTTCCCCTAGCCCCCCATCCCCAGCAAGGCCAGGGTGTGTGATGTTCCCCTCCCTGTGTCCATGGGTTCTCCTTGTTCAACTCCCGCACAGTGGAATTTTTAAAAGCTCAGCAGGTGATTCTCATGGGCAGTCAAGACTGAGAACCACGTATTTAGAGTGCTAACTCCAGGCCTCCCCTGATGCCTGCCTTAACCGAGGTTATTTCACTATGCCTTAGCTACACCTTTTCCTCTTCTACCTACATATTCTTCTGCCTTTCTTGGAGATCCCAATTGTCTTTGTAGCTGAGTTTATGTGAGGAGTGACAATAGAATTCTGAGGTTTGTGTTGTTGTTGCTGTTATTTTTGTTTGTTTTTGGTAGATTAATTTGTTTTTGAAAGGTTAGATAAATGGCAGAAAGAATTGAATTATTTCAAAGAAGTTGTGACTGACATTTTACTGCTGCTCTTGAGCCAGAAATGAAAAAAAAAAATTCTACCAATTGACAAGTCAAGGACATATAGAGATAAATTTTGGGTTCATTACATTAGCAGTCACCAAAGTAATGTGGAGGGAAGTGTGCAAGATGGTCTGCTAGCATATCAAAAAATATTTGAAATTCTATGTGATTGTTTTGGTAGAAAAATAGAAAAAAAATGAAACTTTAACAATCCATACAGCACATGAATTAATATTGGTGCTCTCGCTTAGTCCTTCATTTACTTGATCACTTGCCTTGCAAGTTATGTGAGAGGAAAGCTCTGCAATGGATTATAGCTTTTGTGTGTACAGGTAAATGGGTGTCAATCTGATGCGTAACATTATGGAAAATACTCTCACAAGATGGAAATGGCTTAATACCAATCTCTTAGTTAACTGTAGGTTGAAAACTATACGTTAAAAATGTTAAAAGATAAAAGAATAAAATTATTTCTCATTTTGGCTTGTGTAAAAACTATTATGGAAATAACTCCATAATTCAATTTTTATCATTATTTTCATTTAATAATAGCAAAATAGTGAGCAAACTAGGAAATTTTTTAATAGCTGAATTTCTTACTTAATATGATGTCACTCAAAAATTATTATTGTGAATTATTTATCAAATACCAATAAATGAATAAATGTTACTTTTGTAAGCATTTTATACACTATCTCAGCATACACATTTGATCCCCAAATATAAAAAGAATCTTTTTTAGTTGAGCACTCTCAACATTTTTGTGAGGTATCCACCTTTCAAGATAAACTCAGAAATTCCTGCCTCCTGGAATTCATGTCCTTTTGTAGTCCCATTTCACTTCTACCAGAGTTGGTCAGGTAACCAGCAGCTCATTGTGGAAATGACGGTATATCATTTTCATGTTCAGGTTATAAAAGATTGTGGTAGCCAGGCATGGTGGCACATGCTTGTAGTCCCAGCTACTAGGGAGGCTGAGGCAAGAGGATTACTTTAGCCCAGCAGTTCCAGGCTACAGTGAGCCATGGTAGCACCACCACACTCCCAGCCTGAGCACTCTCTCTCTCTCCTATTTCTTGTTCTTTCTCAGATCACTTACATGGGAGGAAGCCAGTTTCTATGTTGTGAGTTGCCCTTATGGAAATGTCCATGTGGCCAGAAACTGAGGAAGGCCTTTAGCCAACAGTCGGAGAGGAACTGAGCCTCTTAGTTCAACAGATGGTAAGAAACTGAGGCCTGCCAACAACCAAAATAATGGGCTTGGAAGCTGATCCTTTAGCCCCAGGTAAGCCTTGAGATAACTGCAGCTCAAGAAGACAGGCAGCTGGATTGCAACCTCATGAGAGACCCTGAAGTCTTTCTTAACATAATTGCTGGCTTTTCTTTCTTTCTTTTTTTTTTAAGAAAAATAAAGTGAAAATATATATTAATAACTTTAAGGAAGTATTAATACTTTTATTTCTTGCTCTATACGTCCTTTTTTTTTTTGCTCAGTTGTATTGGATATCAGATGATTTGGGATCTACTTAATTTGGAAAAGTTCCCTAATGTAATGTTGCTTCTTCCTCTTTTATAAGATGGGACTTATCATGATTATTCTTTACTGAATACTATTTACTAAGCACCTGTCTTATCTTCACAAGAGCCTTTTTGGATCTTGATTATTATCCCCACTTTTTATGTTAAGAAACTGAGGTTTAGTGATTATTTATCAATATGTGGCTAGTAGGTTGAGATTAAACTCACCTGAGTCTAGCTCCAAATTTCTGTTACAACATACAACTTTCCTTGTTATGCATTTTCTTACTGAGATTTCAAGTGTTTTATTAAGAAAATTGGGATTTTGAATCAAATTTTGCGTTTTCCAAGAATAGAATGCATTCTCTCCAGAAGAGGAGAGTGGATGCCTCACTGAAAAAAAAAAAAAAAGAAAAAAAAAGGAAAAAAAGAAAATATCAGCCAGATACCTTAGTGACTAAATCCAAAGTTGACTAAGGTCAAGAAACATCTTGTACTTTTATCACAGTTACAATATTTTCTACAAACGTGGTGACTTTTTTCCTAATAATATATAAATGTGGGGAGAGGTGTGGAGATTTTCTTCTTTCAGCATGAAAAGGCACATTAATCTCTCACATCTACATTGTCCCTTAATGTTCATTTTTCACAGCAGCAGGTATTTGTAGAAGGATCACATGGTTGGAGTCAGTCAAATGTGGCTTTGAATCAACAAGTTGGTTATTCTGTCTGAAACTCAATTTCCTCATTTACAAAGTGGAGCTAGTAATGCCAGCATTCAAGATCGTTTTGTAGATTAAATGGGCATTAAACAAATAGTAGTGTGTAGAAATAGTAAATATTATGGGTTCACAATTCTGAAATCCAAGTACTTTGAAAATAATAGGTGTGAGTGATATGGGGTAAATAATATATTTTTCTCTGCAGGTGTTTTGATGAGTTTCATTATGAATTATAGTTCCAGAGTCCAGAGGAAATATGACATGAGATATGGCATATGCACCATTTAACTGTTTCAAATATTAAAAATCCTTAATTCCAAAAGAAATTTGGCCTAAAAGTTTCGGGAAAAGTATATGGACATATTATTTTTATTATTAATATTATTAATTAAAATATGGATTAAAACTTCTATGTAAAATAATAACTTTTATACTCAGTGATAGTATTCATTAAGTTTTACAGTGAATGCTCAAGATTTATATCGAAACACTGACTTGAAGTGACAAAATTATCTTCACAAGTAGCAATCGGTAAAATTAATATGACCTTTTGAAACTGAAGAAACTGAATTATGAAAGACATATGTAATTTAGGTAAAATTAAGTTAAAAATTAAGATCGCAGTTGAGATTTGAAATCTTTAATTTACTTTCTTTGTGTTTAGCTCTCTGATTAGGCATCTTTTATTTCCAGCTCAAGTACTTTTGGAAAGGATCAGCTTTGCAAAACAATCTTATTGGCAACAAAAAAAAATAGCAGCCTATATTTCTAAACATGTTTTTTCAGATTAAAACAAACTAAAATTTTGTGAGCAATTTTTGCATATAACCTTTATATTTGCCATTTGTTCATATGAATTTGCTCGAACAGAAATTTTGAAAAATACTTTATAAAAATATGTGTGGTTTGTAAGAAAACATGAACACACACATGCGAATCTATGTATCTATGCTTGTTAGCCATCTAGTGGCTTTGAAATAAAATTAACAACAAAGGTAGAAATCACTATGTTATCTTAATTACTACCATGGAATATGTATTGTTTAAATTATATAGTGTGTTCTTAGTTCTTAAACACAGTCATTTTGATAAATTTTGAAGTCAAATTTTATTTAGCAAATCTTGCTTTCAGTTTTTTAGAACTCTGCCTAGTCCACTCCTCACTTTCAATTGACATAAGCAAAGTTTGAAGCACTTGTCATTTTAATTTATTTTCACTCCTTATGGACACCTATGCCAGTGGTACACAAAAGTATTATCCTTTTGTTTGTTAGAAGATTAGCCTTTCTTGCCACAGGATTGCTATAGAATCAAAGAGCCTAAGGCCTTTGTTGTTTCAGTATAACGGGAATGTAAAACGTAGTCATCATTTGGAGTTTATGCAGTCTCCAGTCATCAGACTTCTTCATATAAGAAATCACTTCTCATTTTATAGAGTATCCTATGTACTATGCAACTTCATATATTTTATAACATCAAGCAGCTAAAGATAAATTAAAATATCAAATGTAAAGAATGTTTGGATTATTTTCCATTTTGGAACGCTTACTCTGTTGTTGAGTTATTATTAGCTTTTCCTACTTAAGGCCTGTGTAAACTTTTTTATTACTTATTTTGTGGTTTGCTAGATTTTGTGCGAGTGTGTATGTGTGTTTTTTATAACTTGGTAGGCTTCTTTACATAGAGATGGAAGGAGCTAGAGATACCATGTGATTTATTTAATTTCCTTCAAAGTTTGCCATTCTTTACAATTGCTGAGTAGCTGTATTAATGTCTATGAAAATGATGTATTAACACTATGCTGCATGTGTTGATATGATATAATCTCATTTATTGATGAAATTAATGTATCTTTATATTTAAATAAAGTAGAAAAATATTGTGGCAAAATCTTTATATTTACTACTGAAAGCCAATCTAACAAAAATTATTGTTTTATCATTTCTAACTAGCTTTATAAACTATAGCTGAAGAGGTGTTTATGTCTAAGTTTTTGTTTATTTTCAGCCATTATTTTTGCAAATTCCTAAGGACTAATTACATGTCCAGTCGGGGCATTGTGAACAATCTTCTCAATCCCTTGAGGAGGGTTCTGGGTCATATTCTTTTTGGGTAGCATTGGTGTGATCAGCTCTGTTTGAACCACATCTCTGCACTTCTACATCTTAACAAGGGAACACAAACTAGGTTCGATTGTAAAAATTTAGATTCTGGAAAAAAAAAAACACCAAAACATTTCTTATTTTGTTCTAACAATTACTATGTATGGGGGGACTCTCTATTTCATTGCTAATTTTAAACTTTATTATCTTCACCCACTGACTTTGGACTCTGCCTCAGAATTATAGTTTTATTAAGTAAGGCAACAGAACTCAACATTTGTTACAGCAAGTTAATGTTGAGTAATAAGTATTATATTCTTATACATTTTCTAAATGTGCATTAATCAATGTATAGGATTTGTTTACTTCTTCAAATTTTGAGTTATAATATATTCATTTTCTTGGGGTAACAGCCTAGTATAGAAAGATGTTCCTTGATGATTATTCCAGAATGGAAAGACAATATGTCTTGTATTTTGTTAATGTTTTCTTTTTTGTTATTTTCTGAGATGTTACTAGATTAATGATACTAGTTGAAAAACAGATGTTTCATTGTTAAAGTGAAATGAACAGGTGCCCTTCATGAGTAAAATAAAAGGGCTTTCTTTAACATCCTTGTGGATATGATCCTTATTATTTCTTTTTTTAAATTACATAATGGGAATGTTAATCTTTATATCTCAGTTTAAATTGGTTTTAAGTACCTAACACATTTAAAAGTTGGAAAACCTTAACTACTTCTATTAGGAATTTTGTGTTTAAATTACTTAATCCCTTTTACGCAGAACTTGCATGTCATTTCTTGAAAGAATACTGCCTGTGAGTTAATTACATGAATTAGATATTTGTGTTCATGGTTTCTTGGCATTCAATCACATATTTGGCTACAAGTATTTTGAGGTTTTAGAAAAAAATACATGGGAAATAAATTTAAAATATAATGCCTCCATTCAGATAGGGAAGTGCATGGCAAACCCTTACTTTTGCAGATGAACAATAGGATTTAGGACATCATAACCCTATCTAGAAAAAATAAATAAAAATGTAGAAAGTAATCCTCTTGGATGGTTTCCCCTGCTTCTGTCAAAACGTGAGGCTCTTTATCTAATTACAGGAGCAGAAAAGAATATAGAAGAGAAAAATTTGCAATAAATTCAGAATGTTGTGACAGAAGAGAAATAAAATTTCTATCCACTTGAAAAAAATTGCCACAATTTGAGACATAATTTACTCACTAATTATAGCCAGTTGAAATTACTGGTGACATACTGACTGGCAGAAGGCACATTTACAAGGTGTTCAATGCTATGCACTCCCTCTGAGCTAATTAAACCACCTTCAGACTTTAGCCATGGGCTCCATTTTCAGCAGAAGGATAGATCCAGGCCTCTGTATCTTTTCATTACTCAATGTTCAAACACCTGAGTGCAAAGCTGAGCGTTGAGATTGACTAGAGTTGGCAGCACCTGTTAAACATTTCTCACATCCTCTCTCGTTTCACAATAGTTTCAGAAATTCTAAGTGTTAGAGTGACATTTGGTGACAGACCGTCAGTACTGTCATCTGGGCATTAAAAAAAATCAACTGATTATTGACTTTAATTAGCTTGTTATTCCTACTCTAATATTAACTGTAATTTGGAATTTAGGAAAAGAGATGGCACCAAACCCTGTTGGTATCCGTCTGTTTTTCTCCTTGGTGAATTCAGTTGTTGATAGCAGTTTTATTATTATAAATATAACATAACTTAAAATGCATGGAAACTATGTATGTGTAATTTAATGTAATTATGATTATTTTGCTGATGCCTTGAAATAGAAACTTTTATGTTAGATGACATACTGTTTTTATTTAGGAATCTAAAGACAGTCCCTTAAAATGCATTCTTGTACAATATTTGGTATTTCTTTAAAAAGTGTAAAGTAGGAGTAGGTAGCATAGAGATATGTCCACTGAAACTATTTTAGATTTAGACATACCTTAGTTTGAATTCCATTTCTTTCACTTACAAGGCAAGCAAATTAATCTATTTCAATTTTCTTGTCTCTAAAATGGGAACAAAATGTTAGAGGTTTGTTTTGAGGACTGCATTAGTTGCTATATAGCACTTCCTTCAGTGGCTAGCACATAGTAAGTACTCAATAAGGTTTTTTTTTTTTTTTTTTTTTTTTTGAGACAGAGTCTGTGTTGCTCAGGCTGGAGTACAATGGTGCAGTCTCAGGTCACTGCAACCTCCGCCTCCTGGGTTCAAGTGATTCTCCTGCCTCAGCCTCCTGAGTAGCTGGGATTACAGGCACCCACCACCACGCCTGGCTAATATTTGTGTTTTTAGTAGAGACGGGGTTTCACCATGTTGGCCAGGCTGGTCTCAAACTCCTGATCTTGTGAGCCGCCTGCCTTGGCCTCCCAAAGTGTTAGTATTACAGGTGTGAGCCACCACGTCCGGCCTCAATAAGAGTTTTTAATGCAATAATGTGATGATATTAAATGTGGTGTAAACAAATTATGCATTCATGATTATAATTATACAATTACATAACAAAGTAATATACTGTGTAATATTAAAGATGTATATTATAATAAAATATGTCATGATTGCATTCATTTAAAATATAATTACAATGTATACTTTATAGTACAATATAATATACTATTAATATACCATAGTAGTAATACAATATAAAATCATATACAGTATATTTTATATATTAAAGTTGAGTCATTAAAATACAATAATATATACTTAATTGTTATTAGTAAGAATAAATAAATGAGGAAAAGCTGGGAAGTAATATAATTTATCTGGTTAGCTTTTTCAATAAATTATATATTTTAAGCTTGTTACATACTAAATACCACATTAATTCTGTGAGTAAAATTAAATTTAACTATTTATCTTTAACTCTTGGGCACCTACATAAGAAATAGGCTACTCAAAATACAGAGGAACAAAATAAAGTATGTTTTGGAACATTTTTCCTTTAAGCTGAAATTCACATAAGTCCCAAATGGCCTTCACATAAGTCCCAAATGGCCTCCAGTCTACAATGTCCTCCACAAACCTAGACTCGATGTAGAATGACAGTTTGTTCTGAGAGTGCTAACAGTAATTGTAAACTTAACATCTCAGAATTGGGGCAAGAAAGTGCAGTTACTGTAAGAACAGATGTTCTTTAAGGTGATTTCTATTCTGTGAAGTCAGGAATTTCCCTTTTCAATGTTATTCTCTCCATTTATTTCAGCCTTGTCCTTAAACTAGTTTCTAATACTGATTTCATCTTTTTGTCTTTTTTTTTTTTTATTTTCTCTAAACTCAGAAACAAAACTTTTAGTTGGGTACCAAACTAGTTTCTAATACTGATTTCATTTTTTTTTTTTTTTTTTTTTTTACTTTTCTCTAAACTCAAAAACAAATCTTTAAGTCGGGTACTAAATATTTCAGTATTAAGTAGAGCTGAAATGTGAAGCATTGACCATTAATAAAATAAGATTGTATTGACGTGAGTTGGCATTGTTCTACTGGTTTGTTGTATTTCTTGGGGGACACTATCACAAATCTTAGCTTTTGACATGATCATCTGATCTTTATTGGAAAAAGTTAGAAATAGAAGAAAATAGAATGTTTTACTCAGAATTTTTAAGTAAAATATTCAATTTCCTTTTAATTTCTAGTCTAAAAATAGCTTCTCAAAAACTAATTTCTTAAAAAATACAATAGTGATCAAATAAGTATCTGATATTATGGCCTATGATCTAGTTGGCAACTCTTTAACATGGCTTCTCAGTCTCTATGACATAGTTTATTGTAAAATGCAGCTTCTTACCTTCAGGAAAATAAGAAAATATTAAAAGGCTACTCCCATGACACTATCACATTCTTGACAGTTACAAGTACCCCCCAAATTTAGATTTAGTCAGAAAAGTGAAAATAGGTAGTTGAAATCATGTGATTAGATGAGATCACTGCATGAATTAAGGTTTAAAAAGATGAAATTATATTCAGGGAAGAATACTAAGAAATCGGTGAATATTAAGAATCTCTGTAGAAGGAGAGTGTCAGCAGGAGAAATTTCCACATAGTTACAAAGCTCTGATCTGGGAGTAGTCTTTAGCATTTTGGCCTGTGCTGTGTCCACGGTAATGGATCTATCATTCTCAGCCAAAGGAAAGACAATCAGCTTGAAGAATCAGCAAAATAGAGAAAGAAACCTCATATTTTCAACAAAGATCAAATGACAGTAATACCAAGCAATGTATATGCCGAAGATTATGCTAAAGAGTCTATGATGTTTGTCATTCAATAAGAAAAATATTTTTCTAAAGTATTGTTTTTAACATTTATATCCTGTAGAATCTATCTTGTAGCAGTTCCAGTCTCTCTCCATCTTCAAACATCTCTAACATGTTGCTCATTAAGGAACAACACTCTTCAAAGTAATAGCATCAGAACACAAATGCAGCATCATTAATATGAATTATCAGTATAAGGTTAAGGTCACTAAAAAGTTAAGTATCTCTTAAAAAGTATGTATGTTTTGAGTGTTTGTGAAGTATTAAAAACATAAGTTATATATATATCATATAAATAATGATACATAAAATGACAGAAAAGAACTGTATCAAGTAAGTAAGTTAAAACCTTCCAAACTGTGTAAAAATTTAGAGAATCAATGTGTATTCCAGTTGGGAAATTCCCAAATATATATAAAAACATAAGCCATCTTACTTTTGGGATTTTCCAGAGAAACAGATCAATAAGATATAAATAGATATATAAAAGGAGATATATTGTAGGAATTGGCTCTCATATTATTATGGAAGTGGAGAAGTCCCACAGTACAGTTCATGCAAGCTAGAAACTCAGGAAAGCGATTGCTTAATTCAGTCCTAGTCTGAAGGCCTGAGAACAAGGAGCTCAAAAAGAGAAAGAGAATTTGCCTTTATTCTGCCCTTTTTCTACTATCTGGGCCCTTAAAAGATTGGATGATGCCTACCCACATTGTTAAAGGTGGATCTTCTTTACTCAGTCTATTGATTCACATGCTAATCTCTTCTGGAAACACCCTCACAAACCTGAACAAAAATAATGTTTTACCAGCCATCTGGGCATCTCTTAACTTTACAGTCAAGTTGACACATAAAATTAACCCTCACAGTTACTACAGTTACTATTACAGAAAAATATTTTAATATAGAAATAACTTTTTTTCTTTTACTATTAGGAAATAAAGAGCTAAATAAACACTAAAGCAAAAAAGATACGAGAAGGTGGATGCACAAAAGAGTAGATTTATCTATTGTTTTCTCTTTCTGGAAATAACTGACTCCACTTGTAATTTTAAATGGATTACTAGTTGGTGACCCCCTTTTAATAATAGGAAGCAATTGTCACAAAATAAAACTAAGTTACAATATGTTGCAATTTTGAAAATTGTAATATGTTCATTAAAATAC
The DNA here is from genome assembly GCF_028885625.2 of Pongo pygmaeus. NCBI lineage: Eukaryota > Metazoa > Chordata > Mammalia > Primates > Hominidae > Pongo > Pongo pygmaeus. Next base: position 94,250,099 of record NC_072379.2, on the reverse strand, counting down.
AAAAAGATGAAGTTCTATATGGATCTAGATCATCAGGAAGTGTTGGTCAAGATCTAAGATCTTTTTCTTTTTTTTATTGTGATGAGGTTCTGGGATTTGCTAACACAAATATTCTAAGGAGTTAGAAGATGCATTCTTAAATGGAGAAGGAAGAATAGCAGCAGAACTGGAAATCATTGTGTCTAAGGCCCTTTTAATTAACCAGCTATCACAGGGTAATATTATCTTATCTTACTGTAGCATGTGAGCTTTTCTACGGAGGTCAGCTGCCACTGATCATACAACGTGAAGATTTCAGGCTGATTGTCAAAGTGAATTTTAAAATAAAAAATAATAAAATCCCCTCTTTAGGGTTTGATTACCATGAACTCCAATACCTCATATAATCAGTAAAGGCACACGCACACATGAACATACACACAAAATTAGGACACTTTCAAATATAAAGGCAAAACTTGGATGATACCAAGAAACCATTCTAGTTTTAGAGCAATACAATATAATTTTCATAAAGAAACTCTAAAACAGCAATTCACTAAGTAATTAATTCTATTTCAGAAAAGGGCCACAACAAAATGCAAAGAAAAAACCATAATTTTTTCTAAAATTACAGCAAATATAAAGGCAAAACTTGGATGATCCCAAGAAACCATTCTAGTTTTAGAGCAATACAATATCATTTTCACAAAGAAACTCTAAAACAATTCACTAAGTAATTATATTTCAGAAAAGGGCCACAACAAAATGCAAAGAAAAAAACCACAATTTTTTCTAAAAATTACAGCAAAGAAACCAGACAGTTCTCTGCTTGTGATAATAATGAAATACACTTTATTTTTGTACATTGTGATATTCATTAATTTTGTTGCATTATATTTACTCCACTATACAATATGATTATATTACAATCTTTTTATTTCATTTTTTTGCTTCTTTAATTAAATGTTTAGCTGCTGGGTCCCAGGAAACACTAGTATATTCCTTTGTATTTCACACGTCATTTTAGCTATACATGCCAGTACCAAATATATGTCCACTGAATACAGTAGCCATAATATGGCTTATTAAGCTCTATCTTATAGAAGAAATTAAACAAATACGTTTCCCTGATAAAGAAGAAAAAGTTTACATAATTTATTTTAGTAACCAGGGGAGTTTCGTATAAACTAATCAGACAACTTAGGTAACTACAGATGTTTACATAGCAACAGGTGAGAATGTTTATTTCTAAACAAATATAGCTGAAAATATCTATTTTAATAATAGATTATAATGCCCATTCTATATGTTAATATTTATATTAAGTACATTATAATAAATATCAACAAAGTTTGACAAACTTTTAGCAGCATCAAATCATGATGACAATAATTTTTTTTTCAAGGCTCTTTGAAGAGTAAGCATGGCTAATTACACCCCCAAAAATTTTTAACTGATATGAGTCATTATGATAATTTGACAGATAGAAAAATAAAAGGTACAAAAGAGGTACAATAACTCCTAATGTCACCATAGAGGCACTGAAAATACAGAGAATAACATTAGGCCTTTAAATACTGTTTACCATATAAGCAAATTCACATTACCTTTGACAAATGTCTCCTAAAAACTAATCTAATTATTTTTAAAAGTTATATGTTGAGATATGTGAATTTTTATTGACTTTGATGAGTACCCATCACTATTATATTTCAACTTTTATGGGAGCTTGAATATTTCAGCTTTAGTTTTCTAACCTTTAATTTTCTAACACTATTCCTTGCGACTGGAAAGCATGGACAATGATTGTGTTGATCACCTCCGGATCTCCATTAACTAGGATGGTGCCCAGGACACTACAAAACTCAGCATATATTCATAGATTTCATATACATTAGCTTCAGTTCCCTGACCTTAACTTTCAAGAAGACTTTTTAAATATTAGTACTATCATTTTCAGTAATGATTTCTATCTACATGATTTTTAAATTTAGTAGAGCCTAATTCCATAAGGATTGTCTATGTTTTTGCTGGTACTCTTCTTCCAATGCTGCTTCTCTGATTCAGCAACTAGTTTTAGATGTTAAGTGCTTAATACAAAATAGGAATAGAAGTTAAGTAAATAAATATTAACTTCAAAGTAATTCATATGTCTACTTTTCTCTTAAGGTAACAAAATCTTTAATAAAAAGCAGTTGAAGTTTTCTTTTAAATGTGATACCGTTCTTATTCTGTACCAGAGATGTTTAAAGATTGTATTTTATTATTAACTCAAATGTGCTTATAAGCAAAACATTTTTCTAAATCTACCATGATCAGTAGGGATAAGGATTTTTTAAAGCTGATGTGGCATTGTCTTATGTACTCACACAGTGATCTCACCTCTGCCGTGAAAATACATAAATGTATCCTGGAAAGAAAGTCCACTCAGTGTTTCCATGTTATCACAAATAATTTGTTCAGTGTTTATAGTTATCAACACCACTGAAATAGCTGGGGACTAATTAGCTCAGTTTGAAAATGTAAATTCGGTAAGCTTGACACCCGTTTGAGAAACTGAATTTTTGTCATCAATAAGGTACAAAAATGCATTGAACATTTTCCAGGGCACACCTCTAAGTTAGTTATATGATATATTTTCCATCGGTGGAGTTTTGCTTGACTTGCATCACAATCCCTTTTGATAGGATCCCTGTAGCATCAATTAGCATAGTGTGCACCTTGTGTCATTTCAGCTACCTGCAATATTTAAAGAATAACTTTAAAAGATTAGCAACCTCAAATAAGAAAGGCAGTATAATGTACTGTATGAAAGAGTGGATTCTGAAATCAGAATACTTGGGCTTAAATCTGCCTCAACCATGTGTTACCTTGCATAGTGTATTACCTAATGGCCATTTGCCTCTGTTTTCTTATCTGTAAAATGGAGCCAATAATAGTATTTGAGTCATTCTGAAGAGTAAATACAAAGTGCCATAAGCAATAAACTGTCTAAATCAAAAAAAAAAAAAAAGTGTTAGCCTGGTACATATTAGGCGCTTGATATGGTCTGGCTCTGTGTCACTACCAAAATCTCATCTTGAATTGTAGTCTCCACGTGTCAAGGGAGGAAGCTGATGGGAGGTGACTGGATTACGGGGATGGTTTCCCTGATGCTGTTCTCGTGACAGTGAGTGAGTCTCACAAGATCTGATGATTTTTTTTTTTTAGACGGATTCTCACTCTGTTGCCCAGGCTAGAGTACAACAGCAAAATCTCAGCTCACTGCAACCTACACCTCCAGTGTTCGAGCGAGTCTCCTGCCTCAGCCTCCCAAGTAGCTGGGATTACAGGCACTTGCCACCATGCCCGGCTACTTTTTGTATTTTTAGTAGAGACAGGGTTTCACCATTTTGACCAGGCTGGTCCCCAACTCCTGACCTCAGGTGATCTGCCTGTCTAGGCCCCCCAAAGTTCTGGGATTACAGTCATGAGCCACTGCGTCCAATCCGATGGTTTTGAAAGTGGCAGTTTTTTCTGTGCTCGCACTTCACTTCTCTTGCTTGCAGTCGTGTAAGACGTGCCTGCTTCCTCTTCTGCCATGATTTTAAGTTTCCTGAGGCCTCCCCAGCCATGCAGAACGGTGAGTCAGTTAAACTTCTTTTCTTCATAAATTACTTATACTTGGGTATTTATAACAGTGTGAAAATGGATTAATACAGGGCTCAATAAATATTAACTTGTTCTGATGATTAATATAATAATTATTGATGATTCCAATGTACAAAATATATTCATAGATGCTTTCAATAATCTGGCCTCTCAGTTTGCTGAATACTTCTTCTCTGGTAATCTTGTCCTCAACCCTCTTTCAGACACACTTATAGTGGTACTGAAGTGTTTAATACGGTAAACACATGTGACTATTTATTCTTAATGTAAATGCACAAAATTAAATAAAATCAGAATTTTGTTCCTCAGTTTCACTAGCCACATTTCAAATGCTCATTAGCCAGTTCGTGGCTAGTAACTATTATATTGGACAGCGTAGATATAGGGCATTTCTATTATAACAGAAAATTTTATAGAATAGCACTGCTGTAGACCTTGCATTCAGTAATGTTGACTGCTTTCCTATCTCTATTCTATGCATTATACTCTTATCATCACTTCCTATCTTTAAGTTCACTTTCTTTTACAATGACTTCAACAAAGTTTTGACTTTATCATTTCCTCTAATTCATCAGTTCTCAAACTTTTTAGTCTCATAAATTCTACACTCCTAAAATTACTGAGGATGCCTAAAAGCTTTTATTTATGTGAGTAACATCTTTGTTGTATTATAAATTTAAAGTAAAAAATTAAAAATAATTTATATGTTAATTAAAATAGCAAAAATAAATTAGTTATATCTTAATAGGGAAAACCCATTTTAACATAAAATTTTACATCTGGGAGATTGTTATATTTTCCAAAGCAAAAACAAATTTAGAGAAAACAGTATTAGCTTTGTTATACATTTTGCAAATCTCTTTAATGTCTGGTTTAAAAGATAGCAGCTGGATTCTAATATTTTCTTTTGCATTAAATCTATTGTGATATCACCCACTATGAACTGTAAAACTCCACTGCAAAGTCATCAGCAATAAGAGTGACAAAGGCAAATAATATCTTAGTAGTAGTATGAAAACTTTGATCTTCTGGATCTCCTGAAAGGATCTTTGAGAACTTCATGACCATACATTGAGGACTACTATTCTAGGTCTGACTCTCTTTTCAGTGTCCTTCACTCCCTCAGATTGTCTGTCTGCTTTCTACTCAGCTTAAATACTTTCTTGTACATAAAATTAATTTCCTTATATATAATTATTTGGCATGCCAGCTTGAGAAAGTCACAACCATGGTTAAATGCTACTTTGTCCTATTCCACAGCTGCATCTGTGCAGATGAAAGCAGGAAAAAGATCACACAAGAATGTGGTCTTATCTCACTTGATGTCCTCTCAGTATTGTGAGGCAGTGATGCTATGCATCACAGACTGTCTATCCCTCACTTTTGTCTTTTGCTCCTAACCCCCTAAATCTCTTCCCTATGGTCACTCTCAATGACCAATCTCACTGAGAAAAGCAAGCATTTAGGAGAGAACTTCCACAGACTCTTTCCATCTTCTATAGATGCTTCCAACACCTATTTGTTGGTGCATGATCTCTGATTCTATCCATTACTGTGAAAGAACACTCCGCAGGCCTGACTAATCCATCAATTCATGGGAGCATAGATCCTTTCTTCCTTCATCTAAGCAAGAACCTCTCTCTACGATTTATTTTCTTTCTTCTTTACACTACCAATGTTTTCTTTTTATCAGATCATTCCCATTATCATATAAACAAACTATTGTTTCCCAATTTAAAAACATATCTTCTTTTGACCCAACTTGTAGGAGCTACCATCCCATTTATAACAAAATATATTCCAAAAGTCACTTGGAATTACAGAAGTCATTTGGAAGCCCTATTTCAAATACCCCTCTCCAATTCATTCTTAAACACATTCTAATCAAGCTTTCATCCCTGCCTTCCTCAGAATTTGCTTCTGTCAATTTCACCCCCAGGTTGATAAAATCTAATGATTTATTTCTGGTTCTCACCTTAATTGTCTTATCAAAGTATTTAATATGGTTGATCACCTTTCCTCCTTTGATACACACCTGTTACTGGGTGTATTAGTCCGTATTCACACTGCTAATAAAGACATACCCAAGACTGGGCGATTTATAATGAAAAAGTGGTTTCATAAACTCACAGTTCCATGTGGCTGGGGAGGCCTCAACCATGGTGGAAGGTGAAAGGCATGTCTTACATGGTGGCAAGCAAGAGAAAATGAGAGCCAAGTGAAAGGGAAAACCCTTTATAAAACCATCAGATCTCATGGGACTTATTCACTACCACAAGAACAGTTTAGGGGAAACCACTACCATGATTCAATTATCTCCCACAAAATCCCTCCCACAACACATGGGATTATGTGACCCACAATTCAAGATGAGATTTGGGTGAGGACACAGCCTAATCATATCTCTAGGTTTCCAGGACATAACTCTCCTATATGCTTTCCTCAGCTTCTGCTGTCCTTCTTAGTTTTGGCATACCTAAAGTCTCTTTCTCTTCTCTATGTATACTTGTTGTTTTGTTGACCTCATCCAGGTTTTAATATCACCTCTATACTGCTAACTTCTAAATTAGAATCCTCAATCCAAAACTTTCCCCTGAATACCAGATTGTATAGCCAAATGCCCCCTTGACAGTTTCACTTAGTTGTCAAATCGGTATCTTTAATGTGTTCCAAATGAATTACTGATCTCCATTCACAGACATTCCCATCTCAGTTGATAGCAAATCCACTCTTGACAATGCTCAGACCATAGGCTTTAGAATTGATAGTACCCTTTCTTTTTATTCCTCACCCAGTCTATTATAAAATCCTAATGACTCTACTAAAATGTGGCTAGTGAGACTGAGGAACTGAATTTTAAATTCTATTTCATTTTAATTAATTTAAATTTAATATTCACCTATAGCTAGTTGTTAAACATTGGGTAGCACATGCCTAGACTGACCACTAAAATAATAAATATTAAATCACTATTAGGAAAAAAATAATTGATAATAGTTTTCAGTACATCCAAAAGAAAGTAGGGTAGAAAAGAAGAAATAATACAGACCAGTCGGGATGAAGAGAAAGCAAACAAGATTCTTGCATTCTACGTTTACTGGTACATTATTTTTGTCTAAAGTAGTGCCTGGCACATTGTAAGCGTTCAGTGGGTGTTGAATAGATATTACTATTAGCTTTTTAAGCCCCCTGTTATTAAACCAAAGATAAAGATTTTGTATGTTTTTGTGTGAATTCTGTTTTATTCTTAATATTTAATCCCTAAAATCAATATTTTATGTCACAACTTAAAAAAATACCATCACCTTTACACAACGATTATAAAAATGTAAGTTTTTGGTGGCTTAAAGCCCCATGGTAAGTGTCTTCCTAACATACAGTTCTTTGCACTACATTAAAATGTCACCTGCACGTAAAAGTGCTTTACTGCTGACTTTTGGAATGGTAGATGCATTCAATGAGACAGATAATGTCCTCTCAATAGTTGCACAGAGTCTAAGTTTCTTTATTTAGATGACTCTAGACTCTGGATAGATTATAGATAAACATATTTTCTCCAACAAAAATATCGTTAGTGAAATTTATGTTTTTCATTATTTTGCTAATAAACTTATTACTATTACTTAGAAGAAGTTGTTTCCTGATTTTTCATGGCTTGAGCATGATAAATTTTATTTTAAGGGATTCATACCAAGATAAATGTCGTATGTCAAAAAATACCTTCATTGCTTTCAAAACTTAAAGTCTGTTGACCACCTAAAAGAAAAAAATGACAATAACCTAAGGAAGATTCTGTCATTTCATTCATTAACATAATTAACTCATGGAAATGCTTTTCTTCCTTGTGTGCTAGCATTAAGAACTTATTTATATGGGCACATTTACAAATGTCAGAACTATTGAATGGCACAATGTGTATCTTTTACCAAAATAAAAAAATCCTTAATAACAGTTTATAAAGATTCATTGTACAGAGTACATACGGTAATATATATATGATTTATTAAAATGTATCTTTTTATTATGACTTTAAATCAAGTTTAGATTTCCCTTACTATTTCTCACTAAAATTGAACGCTTAAAATCCAGTATTCTGTTGGGAAAACACTTAAAATTAGTATGTTAAAATTCAGTATATTTTCCCAGCAAATTCTGGGAAAAAACATAGTAGAGATATTTTATGTATGTTTAAATCTTTTGTAAGGCCTACTCTATTGGGCATCTGGAAAAATGAGAATTCTTCTTGTTGTATTAATAATTTATTAGTCTCAATTACAAAATGCCAGTGTGTGTGTGTGTTTATGTATATTACACATATCTATCTCTGTATTTATCTCTCTTTTTCTAACTCTCCTGCAAAATCCACTTTGTAAAGTTAAAAATTCAATCCATGACCTACTTTTTTATTATATTCAACATCAGATTCACAATTCTGTGAAACAAAATGTAGAATATTCCTCACTGGAGAATAGAAAAATAGAAACCATTTCTCTTGACTTATATAAATGTAAAGCTCCTTGTAAGTCTCAATGTGGATCAGATCGTCTGAGCTGTAAATTATCCTAAGAAAATAAAGTTAATGTCTGTTGAAACCAAATCATGTTTTACTTTACCACTTGCTTAACTTATTCCTCACATGAGACAAATAGCAGTCTATTCTCACCTCTTGTTCCTTTATGACATTTTTAAGGATTATTTTTAAAATTCTAATATGTACAAGTTCATAGAGAATTTCACCTTTTCAACCTTATGACATTCAATTCCTGTTTAATTTTTAAAAATTCTTGATGCTTAGCCATAATCTGCTGTAATTAATTTCATTCCATTTCTAGAAGAAAATAGGAATAAAAATAACGGCTTCTTCAATCATGAACAGCAGGCATTTCTGGAATTTGTTGATGTGATGGTGTTGCCAGGCTGACCTAACAATTATAAAGTAGAGTCCTTGCTTATATCGGAGCCTAATCCAGGCAGGTGTAACTCCACTCCCATCCACACGTGTTCAACTACTCACTCTTAAGAAATGTGTCATTTTGGCCTTGTTTAGATTTATATGCATATGCTTCAAAAATAAATTTTAGAGCTCGAATATAACTTTGTTCTTTATAGAAACAAATGAATGTGATGTTAAAATAAGGTTTCACTGAATCACATATACTTATAAGCCTCAATAGGAATTTACCCAAAATATCAGTATAAATTTCATAAAATATTAGGCTCCTACAACACAGTAAATTAAGTAAACTTAGACTAAAATTTCATATTGTAACCAACATTGACCAAAGCAAATGAGAATAGTCAAGGTGCATTGGTTAAAGCACATCTGCAATTTCACATTCAGCTTTAGGTGTCACTTCTAAAGTTCTGTGTACAAATTAGAATTAATTAGAAAACAGTGACAGGGAAAACGAAGTGACTCCAAATGAAATCAATTTATATATTATTTATACACCTTTCTTCTGTTTTGTCCTCAAATTGTTTTGAGGTAGCTTATACAGATACATGTAAGAGGTAGAAATTCAGATAGAATGAAGAATCAAGAGCAAGAGAAAAACAAAAATGTGCAGTGCTTATGTAGTAATGTAAGTTTTAACAACTCCATAGAGTGTTGTGGATACATGGTCTTATTCTAGAGTTTCCTGGCATCCACTTAGAAAACATGATTATGAACCTGACTCATGTTGTCCTAAAAATAAAATGAAATGCACGCAAATTACTGAGGCTCTGTGTTCTGGCCCTAGGCCTGAAAGCAATTATTCACGTGGCTCTTTATATTGGGAACACTTAGTAATGTAGAAACAGCGTCCTCAATAACATCCTCTGATAAATAAAATAAGAAGTTCCATATGTTGAGTGTGGTGTCTCACAGAATAAGCTTGGGACAAAATACTCTGTGTAAAGAAGTCCTCCAAGGAGCTAAAACCATATTATATAAATGCAGTATTTTCTGCACTTTTAACTTAATTGAGATAAAACCTAACTATCAAAACATAGTAGACTTGAGACCAAGTCACCAGGGATGTTGAGGAAACTTTGGCGGTGGAGGTAGTGGAGGTAATGGCGTGAGCTTCACAGCACAGTGCTTTTACTGAACAAGCTTGGGGGAGGTGCACAGGATTTCAACTGTCTATGCAACTTCAGTGAATAATGGAACCCCTCTGTGCTTGTTTGCTTCTTTGTAAAACAGAGATGATGACCATATTTCTATTTCATGTAACTGTTGTAAGGACTGAATGAATAAATACAAGTCAAATCCCAGGAAAAGGGGTCTGGCACATATCAATTGTAAAATAAGCATTAGCTATTACTTTTATCTTTAAATTGAAAGGGGTTAATATAGTACACAAATGAGGGTAAGGATTGATTTGTTCCACTCTAAGCAGTGGAAATAGGATAAATTCAGTCGTTCCTCATTCACGGACTTGGTATTTTGACTTCCCTTATTCGTTAAAATTTATTTATAACCTCAAAATCAATAGTCGAGGAGCTTTTGTGGTCATTTGTGGACATGTGCAGAGCAGGAGATTTGAATTGTCCTGTAAGAGTTGCCCACTTCTCAGCTGAGAGTAACAAAGCGATGCTCCGCCTTCTTGTTTCGGCTCTCACACAACAGAGTCCTTTTCATATTCCAGTTACTGTGACACTTTCCACACTTTTGTGCTTTTTCTTGGTGATTTTACTGTTTAAAATGGCCCCTGAGAGTAGTCTGGAAGTGCTGGGTAGTGTCCCTAAGTGCAAGAAGGCTGTGATGTATCTTTGGAAAAAAGAGCACTGGGAGGAAGGCAAAAAGAATGAAAGTGAGGCTATCAGAGTCAGGAGGCTGAGCTGCTTCAAGAGTTAGTGTGTCTGTAGTTGTGATGTCGAAACACACAATGAATGACCATTTATGCCTGATTCTGTAAAGAGGAAGCAAGCAAGATTCATGTTCAAGGCATGAATCTAATAGCTGTGAAAAAAATTAAGACAGTTATAGAAAATGAGTGTCGTTTCTTCAGAGTAAAAATAATGGGGAATTATACAATATTTAAGATTAACTCTTGGTTTTTGTTTATTTTTAAAGTTTGGCCAGAACTATTGCTAGCTGTTGTTATTGTTTTCATGCTTATCTGACTTCTCAAGTGTGTGTATTTATGTCTGTCATGGCAAGTTGAATTCACCTAATTTTACATACAGTATCTACAATATGACAAACTTCTACTGTAACAAGGTCTTCATCAATGAGTTTTTATTTTGTTTAAGAGAACCTGTTATATTTGGCATAGTCATAAAGTCAGACTAAGTTTATTGAGCTTGCTGCGAAACACTTTATACCCAGGGCTGGTTCTGTTGAGAAGAAAGAATTACCAAATTATATAAATATTGTAGCTCGGCATCTGGTTATATATTCCTAATGTCTATTCTCAGCCTAAACAATGCATGCCCACAGATGAGGAGGAGTTTTGCTCAGCCTGTTGTACTTACTTTCTCTACACCTCTGATCAGGTGGCTTATGGAGAAATCACTGATGCATTTTTTATAACTCACAATTCCTATGTGGTTTCAAAATTGTTTTCCCAGACTGGCCTGCAGTGTCTTGCCATCAAATGGAATGTTAACAAAGAGTAATTGAGGGTCCAGGGTAGGAGAGGCACCTTTTCCCTCTGTGTAAGAAGTACACTTACTAGAGTTCCAAGGAAATGTGGACTCATTGTTTACAGCTATTTCTCAAAATTGATTTATTTATTTTTTTCTCTGCTGTCTTCGTGTAAAAAAAAAAAGCACATACTTTGGTGGAAACTAATTCTTCTCAACTTTGAATCAAGTCTAGTTACTTTTTAATACAAATGTAACAATCATTTAATACAAATGTAATATTCATAGGAGTTAGGAAGCAGAATAATAAAATGTACACGTTTTATTGTCACCACTGAACTTCAGACCTAGAATATTGCTAACCTTTTAAAACTGCCTGTGTAAACTTCCCTCTTCCATGCCATTTTCTCACCACTGATCATTTTCTTTCTTCTTTTTAAATTTTTATTAAATGATTCTATTGCTTTATTTATGTATACACACCGTGTATTTGCCATTACGTTATAGAAATGAGCATGTGCATTCTTCACAACCAAGTGATTCTGCTCTTGAATAGATGTGCCAAGATACAGGTATTTAGGTGTTGTAATAGCTAAGGCAGGAAACAACTCACATGTTCTCCAAGAAGACAATACATAAACAAATTGTGGTATAGAATATATATATGTGTGTGTGTGTGTGTGTGTGTGTGTGTGTGTGTGGAGAGAGACAGAGTTAGATTTTGTTTGGTTTTGAGTTCAATAAAAATGTTACCTTATTGCTTATAATTCATATCTTTCCACAAACATATTTCTAATATTATTCTGTGTTGTTACAAATAGCTATAGTTTATTTAATTCCACTCAATAATTTCAATAATGGCTGTATAATATTCCATCAATTCTATCCCAGAATTTGTTTATGTATTGTCTTCTTGGAGGACATGTGAGTTGTTTCCTGCTTTAGCTATTACAACACCTAAATACCTGTATCTTGGTACATCTATTCAAGAGTAGAATCACTTGGTTGTGAAGATTGCACACGCTCATTTCTACAAGGCAATGACAAATTATCCTTCAAGATGGCTGTATGAAAACATTCCTACAAGTTGTGTAAAGCAGTTCCATTCATCTACATGAACACCGGCAGCTGGGAACATCAGGTATCTTAATGTTTGACAATTTCCTGGGAATAAAAGGAACTAGTGACTCATTGCAGTCTCAATTTATACATGTCTGACTGTTATCATGGGTGAGTAATTTTCCTATGTTTAAGAGTTTTATTTTTTCTTCCTCATTGAAATGCGTATTCATGATTTGTTTAAATGTGAGCTTTATTTTTCAGAGCATTTATAGTTTCATAGTAAAATTGAGCACAAGGTAAGAGATTTCCCAGTTCCTACACACATGCACAACCTCCCCACTATCAACATTCTGGCTGTTCATCAGTTTTGTACTGTTCTCTAGTGATTGGCATAATTTTTTTTTTCTGAACAGTCATCTGTTTTCTAGTTTCTGGCTTGTCTTTTCACTGTTTTATGGTATTTTATGACAACCATAACAATTAAAATGTCCTAATTCAGGTGTGTAGCTTATCAATCCTTTCTTTTATGGCTCACATTTTTGTGTTTTATTTGTAAAAGTATATTCCACACAAAAGGCCATGAGGATATCTTCTTACACATTCTTACAAAAGTTTTTCTAGTTTTTCCTTTCACATATAACACTTTAATTCACCTAAAATGAATTTTTGTACAATAATATAAGGCTCTAATAGAAGGTTTTTTCTGTAGTGACGTATAGTCCAAGTTTAATCAGTATATTAAATTCTCCCACTCAAAATAGTAGGGCTTTAATAACTTTAATTCTGATCATCTCTTTCTTACATATATGCTATAATGTTGCCACGATTTTATTTCTGTCCTTATTTTCAAATCTACATATTAGACACTTTATATACAGATGTTTCATTTATTTAAGTGCATAATTTTCAACTTCCTTGCTTTCCATTCTAGCATCTCAAATCTTCATTTTTCCTTTAATGTATTTTTTTTCTAAAGATCATATGAGATGTTATAGGTCATTTCAAAGTGTTTGTTTTCATACTGAGTGAAATGGGGGAGACTTTGGCAGTTTTGGGTAAAGACGACATGGTCTTACATAAGATTTAAAAGGGTCATACTGGTTGCTCTGTTGTAATAGAGGTACAAATAGAGGTAAGTCGGCAATCAGGAAGGAGGCTATTGTATTATCCAGGAGAGAAATGATGGGAGCTTAAATAAGGTTGGTAAGAGCATAGGGAGGAGTGAATATATTTCAAAGTAGAAACTATAGGATTAAAATATTATTTTACTATGTTCTTAAAATATTTTTATATAATAAGATATAAAAATAATACCCAAAACCAGTTGGAGAAAAAAAAGTAATGTTCAACAAATATGTATAGGCTTTCTTTTGGCAGAAAAATATATAGTGGAAGCATTTTTTGCTTTTTTTTTTTAATTTAGCTGTCCAGCAACTGTAGTCATTCATCATTTCGTGCTCCCAGTATAACCTATTGTTTTTCTATTGATAATTCTGGTTTATTTTTAAACATATTGTGTTATATTGAATTATAAAATCTGCTTTGAATCATTTTATGTTATGGATTGTTTGTTAAATAGACTTTAGTACTCTGATATCTTGAAAATTTAATATGTTAGGATGTGACTATGGTTTTTATCATGCCATGGACTTAAGATTTCACGTGTAACTAGTTGCTGGGCAAAACTATCTGTCTTGAATAGGAACAATGATAACATGTGTTTCTGGAATAAATATGGGTATCTTCAGTTTTGGAAAATAGGGAGTTTCCATAGGGGGTGATTGGATTGGTAAAGGAAAGAAGATAGCAGCTTAAGAAGAGATCAGCAAGAAGGATAACATTATGACCCGAGTTAAAGTATTCAAACAAATACACTTCAGTTCCTGAGCTAAGAGAGATTTAAAAAGTTAACTCTTGCTGTAAACAAGAAGAACGTGATGGTAGTTATAACGCTGTGTTTGCAAGAGTAGGTTGAATTGCCAGGAGGTGAAATTGAGGTAAAGCATCAACTTTTTCATTCTTTTTAGATTTTTAAAAAGTTTTATTGTTTCTATTAATACTAAGATAGAACATTTTGAACTCTGTGGGCTTAGTTTTAAAATGTAGAGATCCCACATCTTCAAAATCAACCCAATACTAGATAATCATCCATAGTTTCAGCACTGGAAACAATAGGAAACCATTTACCAAGACTGTTCTGAAAATCTGGAGTGGGAAGTATAAAAATTAGCTGTTAATTCTTAACCAGAGGCTGACTGAAGAGCTGTAAGGGCAGAGAGAATGTCATAGGGGTAGAAACAGAATCTTAAGAGGAAATGAACACAGGTGTAAGGTGAATCTAGTGGCTAATACCAAGTAGCAAAATCAGGAGGGGCTGGAAGGGACAAGTGCCATATCATATATATGGGTCAATGATGGAAGTCAAATAATCAAAATGAGTCAGATATTATTACATAACTACAGGCACACAGATATTCAAAGTAAGGGTCCAGGATATTGAACCAAGTGGAAGCCATGGAAAGCTGAAGGTCTGTACAATCAAATGTTTTTTTGCAGGTGTTTCTATCTCTGGATTTCAAAGTTTCAAGACTTTCGTCTTACACGAGAGTGTGCCAAGTGTAGCTTAAAAATGCTAAATGCCTTGCACATTATAGGTGCTCAATACATGTTTATTTAATTAAATATTTATTTAATTTAGTTATAGTATAGCATGCCAATGAGTTGCATGCTCTCATATAACCAAATGAGAAACATGTGTTATTGATCAATAGATATTTTATGGGAGGGAAGAAAAAAAAAAGGAAGGCAAAAGGAAAGAAAGAGATGTAGAAGAAGAAGGAGAAAGAGGCAGGCAGGAAGGAAGGCAGGCAATAAGAGACTTACATTTTCTAAGTCCGATGTCACAATATTATTCAACAAAGTTTTTTATGTGGCTTCAAAGAGGATATAAAATATAACTCTGTGGCTGTGAATGTTATAATTTAAAAAGTAACAATTATAATTAATAAAAAAGTAATATTAATAAAAGTAATTATAATTAATAAACTAAAAATGGTATAATTTAAAAAATTTTCAGGATGGAATGCTTTTTGCAGATGAATAGATGGAAGGATAACATGACAACAATTATTTTCAATCCCCAGCTGGAATAATCTATAGAATAATGAGGAAGCATGTAGCAGGGTCAGGGAACTCTAAACACCAGTGAAATATACATATGTATAATAAGGCAATGTATGTGTGAATGACTCTTCATACTTCATTTAAAGCAGGTTCACTGTGCACTAGTTACCAATTTGTCTGAGTTTAGTGAGATAGAATACCTACATACATGACAAATTACATGAGCAGATTCATTGCTTACAGATAGTCAGGAAGGGGCAACAGAAGCTTAAGATTCATTGCCAACTGAATTCCCCCAAGACCCAGAAAAGTTGGCCAAGGGGGATGGAATCTTACCTTCACGGTCCCCACAAGAACTGCAGCTGAGAGACCCCAGAAGGCAGCCGATCCTGAGCTTTATGCAATGGGGTCACATGAACCATGGGGGAAAAACCTTGTAATAAATCCTTTTCTAGAGGGAGGCCGGAACAGAGCATGAGGTGTTCCATTGAGGTTCTATCTTAGTGTGTTGTATTTCCAGAACATTCTACAATTTTTCTTGAGAACAGGAGAGAAGAGGGAGAACTGGATTGGTTCAAGGCCACCTGGAGGAATTTCCAAAGTCTCACGATATAAATTCAAAATTAACTATGCTTAAAAATTGGAATCATCATAAGGCTAGAAGATGAGATGAAAAAATATATAATCATTAAAGTGGAAAGGCTTGTTTATGAACCAAAATCCAATTACCACAATAAAAAATATTAATCAAGTATAATTGCATATAAACCTAAACCATCAAGAAGAAGAACAGCTAAATGTAAACTAGTAGATCTAAAGAAGACCCAAGAGAACTGCATGGCCCAGTGACCAGAGACCAGAGAAATTTGGATGATTCAACATATCTAAACGCAGAGAGGTAGCAAAGACCAGGTGGAAAATTGTGCTTTTTTTTTTTTTTTTTTTAGAGACAAAGTCTTGGTCTGCCACTCAAGCTGGAGTGCAGTAGCACAGTCATAGCTCACTGCACCCTCTAACGCCTGGGCACAAGTGATCCTCCCATGTCAGCCTCCTGAGTAGCTGGGATTACAGGCATGTACCACTACACGTGGCTAATTATTTATTTATTTTGGGGAGATGGGGCCTTAATATGTTTCTCAAGCTGGTTTGACTTCTTGGCCTCAACCAATCCTCTTGCTTTGGCCTCCCAAAGTGTTGGGATCACAGGAGTGAGTCACTGCCTGTGTGCGCTTTCTACTAGATGCCATTCGAAGATATGCCCAAAAGATGGGCAGTGTGTTAACCTCCTAGAAGTTAGACTTAAAGCTAGAAATTTGAGGAAGAAAATACCTCAATTGATCAAGATATCCTAATTTAACTAAATTAGGCTAAAGGGATTAAGTTTTTGCTCTCAGATAGAATGGGGAATCAATAGTAAATTAAATCCAGCTTTTAATTTTTTTTACATAAGAAGCAACATGAATAGCAAAAAGCACCATAAAGAAGGCCAGAATGCAAAAATAGGTTATTTAATTTTACTATATAAAAATTATAATTGTTACAAATATACTATTATATTTGATATAAAGATACAAAACACTGAGAAAAAGCATTTGCAATGTGTAGCACAGGAAAGGACCAATCTCCTTAATATATTTCAGGAGCTCCTAAAAATCAATAAGAATTAGCATGAAAGCTCTTGAAAATCAATAAGAATAAAGACATTCAACCCCCACTTCTCAAAATACAGGCAGAGACTAATCATGGAAA
The DNA here is from genome assembly GCF_028885625.2 of Pongo pygmaeus. NCBI lineage: Eukaryota > Metazoa > Chordata > Mammalia > Primates > Hominidae > Pongo > Pongo pygmaeus. The sequence continues at coordinate 94,232,963 of NC_072379.2, read as the reverse complement.
AGAACTTATGAAAATTCACCCAGCCTTATTATATAAATTAAATTTGATGCCAATATTTAGCAACACATTTTGTTAATGAATCTGTGGGGAGATAGGTGTTCATGGATATTTCTGGTGGAAGTGTAACAGGACTTTACAAACACGTTGGACAATTAAAATTATGAATGTATAATAATTTGACCTAGAATTTCATTCTAGAAATTTATTTGCATGTGTGTGAAATGAATATGTTTACTGCTTTATAATGCAGCATTGCTTATAATAGCATATCACAGGGAGCAATTCCATATCCATTAATGAAGGACCAATGAAATAGAATATGGCATATCAATAAAATGTAACAGTATGAAGCTATGTGAAAAGTCTGAATGCATGTTTTAGGAACTAATATGGAAAAGTTTCTCATGTGAAAATTTTACTACATACCTACCTTTACATTTTACATATTTGAACATGTAGATGTATCACCTATTCAATCACATTTTTAAAAATTAGAGGTTATTATATAATAGCTCTCATATAAAACCAATGAAAATTACAGAAGTATTCTCTTATTTGAAGATCAGTGAAATAATACGTTTGTTCAACCTCTTCATTACAAAAAAAAATCCTGCAAATTAAAATCATATTGTGGCACCATTTTTCATCTATCAGAAATGTAAAAATTCAAAATTTGACAACCCACAATGCTGGTGAGGCTGTGAGGAAATGGGCACTCTTGTACATAGCCGGTCTGCCAACCCTACAGCTTTATTCCTACCAATTTTATTTTTTTCTATCAGAGACCATCTCACACTTTAATAGATGAAAATATCAGCTACTTTCTTTCCCAGAAAACACTGCAGCTAACATATGAGCATGGAAACTGGTACAAATAGAACCTAACACGATAGCTGAGACTCCCTTTTATGTTTTTTTTTTTTTTTTTTCCTAACAGAAAGGAACACACAGAAGAAGAATATTTCTCACTCCATAGGATGCTTTTGATGGTAGGACTGTAGCAACCACACTGGACCATACTGGGACAAGTTAAAAATGCCTTGCATTTCGATTTTGTGTTACATGAAATGGTATGTCTGTAACTTTCAGCCACTTTTAGCTGTCTAGTCTGTTATTCGCAGCTGTAAGCATTCTAACTGCTACATAAATTTATCAGAAAGTAGATCAAATGTAAGAAATAGAGCAACTTCAAGTAATTATTATAACTTTTTCACAGGTTAATAGTAGAAATATAGAGAAATATAAGGATAGAGAAATATTGCAGGGAGTAAACATCTCTATTTTCTGTAGATGTATTTTGCCTAGCTTTAGCAATGATATTCCTTACTTACTTGTGGTTTATGTACATATGGTTTTAATATTTAATCACATGGAATTTGTGGGCATAACAAAGTTGATATAGTTTTCTGAAAGAATGCAGAATTCAAGAAAATCACTTCTCAATGAACAATGATGATACTGAGGTGAGTCTCTTTTATATCTTTGTTGATTTTATTTCTTTCAGATGTCAGCACCTCTTTGGGATTTGGACTCTTAAAACTCATGATCACTCAGAATAGAATCATACGACTGGTATCTCCTAAGCTATTCAGTGATCAGCTATTGGCTTATGAAAATTGAATCCATCTATGAAACTCCTACAAAATTATTACTCCCTTACTACTACTACCTAGCAAACACAATTGGTTTTTAGGTTTTTAAGTCTATACTTTAAGGTAATACCAGAGTATTTTTTCTCCAAATGAAGTCATGTGAACAAGTGGTGGATTGCTAAGGAATTTGTACATAACAAATACATTAATAGAGTTTACAAAGAGAAATATAGGTAAAGATTTCTAGTAACAATGACAGAATCAATTCAAATCAAAGAGCTGATTGAGATTATTAACTTACTAGACTATAAATAACTCTAATTTCTTGCTTATATACGGAAGTATATGTTTATTCTCATTTTCAATGAAAACATTCAGATGCTACTGAAATTGAGAAATTATACCTAAGCCAATATCCAATAAACACTATAAAATTTTAAATTTAGGAGATCTAAAGCCTTACTGATTTCATTATTTTGCTAGTACATCTATGTAAATATCATTTTTCTTACATAAATTTATTTTTGTACTTACTATGTTATTATAAATTTCTCCCAAACCTTATAAAATCTAGATGAAATTGCAACTATTCTACTTGCAACAGAAGTGGCATCTAATAAATTATAAATCCTCTGCCAGGCGCGGTGGCTCACACCTGTAATCCCTGCACTTTGGGAGGCTGAGGTGGGTGGACGCCTGATGTTAGGAAATCGAGACCAGCCTGACCAACATGGTGAAACCCCATCTCTACAAAAAATACAAAAATTAGCCTGGCGTGGTGGTGGGTGCCTGTAATCCCAGCTACTCAGAAGGCTGAGGCAGGAGAATCACTTGAACTTGGGAGGCAGAAGTTGCGGAGAGCTGAGATGGCGTCACTGCACTCCAGCCTGGGCAGCAGAGTGAGACTCCATCTCAAAACAAAACAAAACAAAACAAAACTAAAAACCAATAATAATAATAATAACAAATCCTCAAAAGTATTTAGAATTTTATTTTGCAGAACTGCATGATTATGTAATATAGAATTTAGTGATTAATAAACACTTTGTTAAACATTAAATTCTAAGTTAGCTATTCAAAATGTTTTACTCTATTGTTTATAATGATTTATCTCCTTTTCTTAAGTATTTTAACTAGTGTGAGATGTATATTGCATCTTCAGCTGGAACAGGAATAAATATGTATAGCAAGCTTGGTTGATTTTCTATGACTTAAGGAAACTGAAATTACACGTTGTTTCCAGGAGTCATCTGAGGATGACAGACATGTTATGAAAGGAAGAAGAAAACAACTAGGGCACAGGAAGAGAGAGCTAAGATTACTTGAGCAATGCATGGTCATATCTGAGGGGGAAAAATAACATAGAAGAATAATGTAGATTCCTTTGAATAATTCTTGGTAATACTGGGGGTAGTGGCCCCCATATTTCATCACATGTCACAAAGCAAAACTTCTTGAAAAAACTCTTGAACATGTCTTACTCATTACAGCTTTTATTTTCTAAAGCAGGTGACTTTCATCTTGTTCTCATTCTATTACTGTCCCCAAGGATTTTTCCTTAGTCTTTGTCTACTGAACATCCCTTTCCTTCCACTCTCATCTTCTCCTTATTTTTGCTTTTCTATCCTAGGAAGGAAAAAATGGCTCAACCATGAGTCCAATTTAGACAATGCATTTCCTCTAGCGTGGCTCTTGAAAGAGTGTGTACACTTCTTGGGGGATAGGGGAAAATCTCAATGCTTCCTGCTATATATGTCTTATATATGTCTGAATTATTAGACATGTAAGATATATGTCTTATACATGTCTAATCTATATTGCATGCATACTATGTACCTAACGCTGATTTGACAAGGATAATTCACAGGTACCTACACATACACACGTAAATACATACATGTACATACACACACATACACATATATATATATATATATAATTTCCCCATTAGATTTCTGATTGGACAATCATTTTATCCGTTAACACTCATGCGCAAGCACAGATTACATGTTTCTCTGTTTGAGGCTGCTTTCCTCTCAAGGATGTTTTGATGAGATATTAAAGTAATTTTGCTGATATTCCACTTGACCGTAACCTTCCCACTCACCATATTCTTTTGCCTTCTGTGAGTTTCAACTTGTTTCTGCCTCTTGGACCTTATTATGGCTCATTTAGATAAGCCTCCAAAAAGAGTTGAATGCAAAGGTACAGAATTCCAGAAACGATTTGTTTGAATACCCTTCAAATAAGCTCCTTGCCTCATTCCCAGCTACTCTCATTTTGTTAAGCCCTGTCCATATTCCTGATTACCCTAGTGCCAAGTCCTTTCTGTGTGGCTGCATGCTTGCCCAGATAAACTTTCCACCCATGTAAACATATACTGGCTTTAAAATCCCAATAGAGGAAAAAGTCGAAGTTGGTTTTCCAAAACTCTTTCCATTCTTTTTTCAAATTTCACAATGTTTACATAAAAATTTTATATATTTACCATGTAAAACATGATGGGCTGAAGCATGTGTATACTTGTGGAATGACTAGATCTAGTTAATTAACATATTCATTAACTCATATATTTATTTTGTGGTGGAAGGAGATCCTGTCAGTTGTGACATTATGGATGAACCCAGGGGACATCACGTTAAAGGAAAGAAGCCAGGCACAGATAGACAAATATCACATGATCTCACTTCTAAGTGGAATATTGAAAAGTTGAACTCATAGAAACCGAGAGTAGAATGGTGGTTACTGAAGCCCAGGTGCAGGGTGTCTTGGGGAGATACTGGTCAAAGGATACAAAATTTTAATTAGGTGACAGGAGTAAGTTCAAGTGATCTATTATACAACATAGTGACTACAGTTAATCACGTTTATTTTTACTTATGTTCCTCTTTGTTTAAACATAAAAACATTCCCTTTTGTCCTATTCTTAGCAATAATAAGGAACAATACATCCTATTTCAATTATTTCTCTTTTATCTAAAGGTCATCAATGTTCATTTTCTGTGTTCTATTTGATTTTATCCCAAACCCTCTCTGTCATTTTAAGAGACAGACTAAGATGTAACTAGCTGTATTTCAGTGTATTATTGTAATGTGATTTATTGTCTTTTATTTCAAGTTTGCCTACATTTTAAAAGATAAATATCACAGACATTTTTACATCTAATTTTAAACCACTGCTGGTATTCACAAGAATTTAACCAAATCTTTTAACTCATTCTGAAACACTGGCTGTCTTCAGGTATCTTCAAGGAATGTGTGTTCCTAGGTTCTTTTTTTCACCTCCTTATACAAAGCAGTATTGTGTTCAGGACTAGCAGGGCACCTTAATAGAATAAAGCTTTGTTTCATTTAACCAACAGGAACAATAGGCTTCCTCAATGCCAACAGGTGTTTTGCTTCTTCTTCTTTTTTTTTTTTTAATCACTCATCTGCTCCAATTAGAAACATTAGGAAAATATGATATATACTACTTTTGGACTCTAAACTTCTTTATAAGTAAGTCTTCATGGTTCCAGTAGTTCATAGAACAACCATAAAGAAACCTCTTTTATTTACCTGACAAATAATTTTTAAGTAAATTTGTGCAGAGACGTGCATAATTACGGTATTTCTATCATAAGGACTGGTAATACTGCTAATAAGTATAACAATATTTAGCTCTTTCTAATCATTAGCACTAATGCACTTGAATGGTACATGCATCTCAGTATGGAAAGCTGCTCAAATGAGTATCATTTTCTGGCAAAATTGCTTAGAGTAAGTCAGCTTCCTTTCCCAAATAACTTTCTTTTAGTGCTAAGGAGGAAGGAACTCATTAGTAGTCATGGAGCATTCCCTGATAAGTCATTTCCATTTCCTCAAGGTAGAAAAAGGCCCTTGAAAAACCATTATGGGTAATGATAGACAAGCAACAACAGAACCATGTCTCATGACCCATGAGAGTATGGGAAAGAGAGTATCAAAAAAACCAGGAATCATTTAAAACAGCTTTATTTGTGCTATATATATATATGATTATATATATGATTATATATGTGATTATATATATGATTATATATATGATTATATATGTGATTATATATATGATTATATATATATATACACACACGTATAAATATATATGTATATGTATATATGTATTATGAAGAACATTTTGGATCTAAGTTTGTTCTTTTTACAGTTGGCTGCATGGTTTCCCAATATCAGTTATTCAAGATTCAATCGTAACTATAATCACCTTAGTCTGTTTCTGGAGTTTCCAGTGTCTTACATTGCTCTATTTATTCACATGTCTGTTGGCATAGGTTTGATTATTTAGGCATTCTAATATATTTTTTATCTGCTAAATAAGTCTAACCTTTTTGTCCTTCTTTTTCAGCTCACACTCCTCCCCATCCCCCACTAAGTTGTTTTTCTAATGTGAAATTTAGGTCATTAAATAAGGTGATATGAATATTATATATATGTATTAAAATGAATCATCAAATATTTTCTTAAAAATCAGTGGATTTCTCTATAATAGTTTCTTCTTCTTTTCTTATGATATGTACTGAATGTTTATGTCTTCTTAAAACTCATATGTTGAACCTAATTCCCGGTGTGATAGTATTTATACGTGGAATCTTGGAGAGGTAATTAGGACATGAAGGTAAAGCTTGCACAAATGGAATTAGTGTCCTTATGAAAAATGACATCTCTCTTAGTCATGTGAGGAGACAGCAAGAAGGAGGCCTTCTGCAAACCAGGAAGAGGACCCTCACTAGGAGTCAAATAAGCTGGAACCTTGATATTGGATTTCCCAACTTCCAAAAGTGTGAGAAATAATTGTCTGTTGATTAAGCCACCCATTCTATGCCTTTTAAGTAGCAGTCTGAGATGACTAAGACACTTACCATGTGTTATAGTTTATAGGAGGTTTGTACTTTATATAACCATTTTTTACTTTTAAAAAGAAAAAAATGCTGAATTTTAGTTGATACGTACTGAAGTCAGGGAAGCATGAAATTCATTCTGGCATCACAATTTAGAAAAAAACATGTTTTTGACATTTTTTATTCTTCTCTTTGATATTTTATGTATCTCATCTCAATTCAGAGAACCTAGAATAATGTAACTAAAAAAGATACAATTAATTTTTGGTTCATCTCCAAGGTTTAATGCTTCACAAGAAGCCTCTTGAAAATGGAGTTCTCAGTATTTACCATTATAGGGAATATTTGCTAGTTGTGCAGTGCAATAGCTGAGACTCAATAAATGTGCACTGAGTTGATTTGATCAGCATTACCAGGTATTTAGAATGTCTTGCCAAACTTTAGCTTGCCAAGCCATTATCTTCTCATCATTTGAAAATTGTCTCACATGAGTTTTGATTTCACTTCCAGATGTGATATAAAAGAGCTCTCAATTTCTTCAACTATGTCCCGCCCTCTCAGAGATTTTGAGATGGTTCTCCTTCAGCCATGTACATACTCTTGAAATGCATAATGATTCTGTGGTGAACTGTGCATCTCCGAAACATTTTATTATCTATTAATTTTATTTTTTAGGGTAATAAAGTCATCTAACAATGTCTGAAAATTATTATAAACCCTCAGAAAGCACAGACTTGATGTAACAGTAGAATTTTATACTTTATTGTCATATACAGTCAGAAAATTAATGAATAATGTTAGGTGACTTTGAAGATTAATATTATCGTAAAGTTAGTTTTCTTTTCTAATCTACTGCCTGTTAAGTGTTTTTTGCTTATGATATACTCAAATTTTAAGCTAAGTATAGACATGTTATGGTATTATTGACCACTAATATGGAGTTGTATAAAAAAACTTAAATTAATTTCCCATGTACATTTTCCTTAATTTTTAAATGTATGTGTAACTTAAAGGAAATATTACCAAACCCACATGGTTTCATTCATTTCTATTTTAATTGTGAAAATATTCACTCAAAGAACTCTTTGAAGTTCAAGTATATTTTTAATAGCCCATTACAGCCTTTTTGTCTTAAAACTAGGATTGCATTTTGCCAAGAATAAACAAAGACAAACACCTCAAGGTTACGGTACAGTTAGAAATTCCAAAGTATCATATTATCCTCCATGTGTTCCAAACTTAAAAATTCAAAATAAAGCCTCCTTTCCCTAGCACCAACTGTTAATGAACAGTTGGAATATGGTAAGTGTCCCCTTTTCTTGAATCTATTCATTGACTTTGAGTTATCAAATACGTGATTTGCCTATTTATCAACACTATTTTGTATCAGGGACATTATAATCAATTACTAGAAAACAGTCCAACATTTTATTTTGTATACTGACTTAACTGAGGAGAATATGACTTTTTTGCTTATTTTAATATACAGCTAATGATGCCTGTTCAAAACAGTCATTTTTATGCTATAAATTTTTTTAATTTAATTTCCATAATACTAAGCTCCAAAGATAAAGAGAGAAAAATCCACTCCAGTAGAAAGGACAGTAAATAAATAGAAAATGTTAAAGATCTAATAGAGTTGAAGAACCTTTTGTAACAAAGCATGACACTTTAAAAAATGATAGATATTTGAAAAATTAATTGCCAATACGTCATCAATATGTTCGATAAGATACGACATATATATTCATATTTCATTTTCCATTGCTTAGTCTATTACCCGTACTCTGATTCCTATACCTCATGAAGATATTCATTATTTTCCTCTAAATTAGTCCTAAAACGGCAATGTTAGCACCAGAGCTTGCATGGGTGTGGTTTTTCCTTAGGAGAAATACACTATATGGCTAGATGTATTGATAGTTAGATGTTATGCCCTCAGCATGTTGAAATGTCAATGTTATGATAACCATTCCAACTATTCAATTATGAAGACAGTATAGAAGAGGATAGTATGGAAATAAAATGATATGTTCAAGTTGTTATCCATGGTCATGACAAGCAAATATGCATAAAATATGCTCAATGTGAGTACATCTGACAAAAAATTGGAAGAAAATGTGAATAGAAAAATCTATTACTTTTTAGGTAATAATAGGTTTGCAACATTACATTATAGCCACAGAATTATGTAATAGATGGAGAACATCAATCATAAACCATCTATCCTATCTACAAATTTTTAGCAAGAAATTTTTATTCTTATTCATAGTATATACCCAAGGCTTATAATAAAATTTGGCAACTCTTACCTATGAATATTGGTGGAAAATTTAGTAAGTGAATGTGGCAGACCTCTTATGTAGCATTTTATCATCTACATTTTTCTTTAATGATTTTAAGATAGTCCATTTTATAAGCTATGCAAAATTGTAATTAGGAAGTGGTAATAATAATGGCAGCTTTTCTAATTATTTTCCTTTATAAGGATGACAAAAATGGTATGTTTTGAAAATAAGCCTAATTTTCTGAAATGTAAAGTAATTATTCTTTCACATATAAAATATATATCTTATTACATAATCCACATGTATTATCAGAGAAATGGTAAATTATACTATAATATATATTGAGTTTTGCTATTAAGTAAAACACAATTGAATATCTTTGAGCTGATCCACCTTTCTTCCCTTCCTGAGTGTAAAATATAACATCTTTATTTTTATTTACAATTTTGTTTTCTGTTTCCTCTCTAATATTTTTAGCCTTTCATAATTTATTTTGCAGGGTGTCTTTTTTCCAAGGTAACATAGCAGGGCCTGCCTACCCTACAGAAAGCATTTTGTACATAGGAAGTTCCATCTAGTATGGGTTTGACCATATGATGAAAATAGTTCTCCACTTGCATAAGCAGGGATTTTTTTTCCTGAATTTTCTTATCTGTATATTTCTAGTGTACTTGGGCAAAGAGGTGTGGGGTAGGGCAAGCATGTTGCACTCTCTGTGAAACTCTTCTATTAAGCAAAGAAAAAAAATGACTCTGCTGTGAACACTAGTACATATTGGAACTTTCTCAACTACTAACCACCTAGCAGTTTAATGACTGCAGAAGATAGTTCATATGACATTTTTAACAGACAGTCCCAGAGTAGGCTGATTGTCTGATATAAATGGAATGATGTAATCCATCTCAAGATTGAAAGAATGAGATGCAGGCTCATTGCATGCTATTGAATCAGCTGGAGGATGCTGTATGGAGGTCACTGATTACTTTGCCATAGTAGTTTCAGCCAAGCATAGGGACAAAATCCTGATAAAATTATGTTGAAGTGAGACAGATTGTTGAGAAAGTGTAGGTGAGTATAGATACATGTTGGGATAAGATTTTCTATAAAGGCTACAGGGAAATGGGCAGAGAAAATGATCCTGTGGGGAATTAATTTTTATTTTTTACAATGTAATCTCTTACAGTGTATGTATATTTTTATGAAAATGAGCCAGTAGGAAAAATAATCATTTAGGTAAGAGAGAGTGTGTGATTACAGAAACAAAGTCTGATATGCTAGAGGAGATGAGATACAGTGCAAAGGTAGAGGGAATAGCCATTCATAACAGAAGGAAATTGCATTCCTTAAAGGAGCAGGGAAGTTTGAGCTCCTAGGATCGAGTCCAAAATCCTGATCAACTAGAAGACTTCAAATTATCTTGCCATTATCTTCAGCCTTATGTGTCCTTTCTTTCTTTCACAGTCTCCTCTGCAAAAATGGTGGCCTTCTCTTCGTTCTTTCTATAGTCCCTCTTTGTTCTTCCAACTCAAATTCTACACACACATTATTCCCACTACCTGGACCAGTCTCTCATCCAAATCTACCTCTTTTCTACCCTCTCTGTTTGTTCAGTTAATGGCAACTTGTGTTTTAAGACTAGACTTAAATATTATTTTCCGAGTGATACCTTTCTGATCCCTAAAGTAGGCTGTGAGCTTTAGTTATGCACATAAACAGCATCCTGTGTTAGCCTACAATGTTCATCTCACCAACACTTATTTGCTCTTCTTTCTGCATTGTGAGTTCCATGCGGCTAGAGATTGTTTTCCCTTATGACATTTCTGTATCCTATAACAGTTGACATATAATAGATTCTTAAAAATTTTACAGATTGACTGACCACACTTCCTAATTAAATGAAATTCTATCTTTAGTTTTTTTTTAAGTCTTTAAATCCGTATGCTCTGTGAAATATGAATTTAGTATAGAGGAAGCTATTACACTGATGTCCGTTGACACTACAATTCAGGTGAGGAAGAAATCACTTAGTAGAGAGCAGAGCAAGGTGGGGATGAAACATGGGCTGTATAAGCTCCATGGTAATTGAAGGGATCAGTAAATATCTAAAGTATCAGCTAAGGATTCAGCATGAAATTGACTTTAATGGAGGGAATAAAGTCACCCTGTTCTCTGCAGAAAAAAATACAAATTTCCACACATTCTGTTTTCAATTCAGTAAAAATAACCCTGGCCTTTTCTTTTTTGTTAGCCTGATCATGCTTCAGACTTATGGCCAGTTTAGAGAAGTTGATTACTCTCAAACATGGTTTGGCAATAGCATTTTCCAGCTTGCTCCCATCAACTGAGTATCTGCTTTATATTATTTTTTTCCAAATTTGTTTTGAGCAGTTGAATGCCAACCAATTTTCCAATGTAAGTGTTGTTTTTGTTTTCATTCTGTATTTCTGACATAGCTACCTTTTTCAAATTGTCCTTGAGGAATCATTAAGTGTTCAATCTATATTTTGTGTATATGACAAATATTTATTGAGAATTTATTACATTATAGGCATTGTTCTTAGTGGACAGAGTATACACGGCATTTACTCCTGACTCAAATTGGTATACAACTAATTACAAAATATTATAGGAAGTGACTGGAACTATTGGAAGATTTTGAGTGGTGTGCTTTTAGGGTCCAAATGAAGACATAATAAACTGTCTTGAGAGAACTGAAGAGAACTTATAGAAAACTTTTGATTGGGGCCAATGCTAAAAGTAGTAACTCAACAACATATTCAAGTAGAAATGAAGGTATGATTACCAGCACAGAGGTATCAAGTGTGTTTGGATAAGTGACTTCTCTGGTGTGACAGGAACACTGTGTATCTGAATGAAGAAGAGTAAGGACATGAAGCAAGAAAAGAAAGATACAGCCAAATTTCACAGGATGTTGAATGGTTTCTAAAACTTAAAATTTTATTCTGTATGTGATATAGAGTAATTCAGACCTAAATTTTGAAATATAACTAATTTGCATAATTGCTTCAAAATTTGGGAAAGAAGGAGCCCAGTTAGACAGCAAGAGAGAAAGAGGGCCTGAAATTTGGAGAAAAGAAACTCCCATCCATTTATCAAACTCCTACTGGGTGCCTGGCAATGAGCTGAATGCTTCATAGAAAGTCTGAGCTAAAACTTTCAACACTTTTACGAAGTGGGCATTTGTACTGAGAAGAGCAAGTAATAATAATAGCAATATTTATGTACTTATTTCTAAGTGCTCTTCATGAATTTTAACTCACTGAATCCTCTCAACAACCCGAACGGAGTCCCAGAGAGAATAACTTACATAAAGTTACATGGTTTGTAAGTGGCAGAAGTAGGATACAGACTCAAGGAGCACAGCTCCAGGGCCCTTTCCTTTAACTCTATGTGTTACTGCAGATAAAGAGTCAACATACTGGGCATAAGGCTATTGTTCTTTATGGGTTAACAGCAGACATCACAGAATCATATGAGATAATGGCAGGAGAAGGTGTGGAAAGAGATATTATGAATCAGGTACTGAGTTCTTTTAAAGTGATTTTTACTTTTGTTATGCATTTGAAAAATAAAATTAGATAACAATATCCAGCATCGTGTGTTAGTAAAGAACGTGAAATCCAGAGAGAGAATTCCTGGATTGAGTTCCGGCTTTGCCAGTTGCTTTGTGACCTTCAGCAAGTTAATTAAGTATAACACTTCTTTTCCTATTTCCTGTATGTATTATTGGTGATATTGAGTATTGGTAAAGTACTTAGAACAATGTCTTGAGTGTACCCAAATTAACACTATATAAATGTTAAATACAGTGAAAATAAAATGTCAACTTAAATCTTAATTATAGCAACTTCAATTCTATTAGCTAAAAATCTTAATTTAGAGCAAAAGAATAAAAAGTCTGTATTTATGTACAGGCTCCACTAATTTATGACCTGAGGGGGAGTATATTACATCTAAGAAAATAAATGGGTCATCCAACAAGGGTAGTTTTGCTGCTTGTTTGGTTCTAAATGGACTTTTCCTCTACCTGGGAGAACTGGTGACCGAACTTCCTGCCTGTCTAAGAGGTTTGATGGAAGTAACTATTCTATAGAAGTGGCTTATTTTCTAGCACAGTAACAGGCATCTGGTGATTTTCTGCAACTATCTTTCATAAAATGAGCTAAATTTTTGCTGGATTAGATGTTGAGATTTTATTATACATATGTAAGTGTGTCTCTTTTTCTTTCTTTTTTTCTTACTTAAATGTGACTGCCTAGAGTAGTAGAAGGTTTTGTGAGAAGTGGAAAATTTATTAATTTTTATTTTATAAAATTCCTGGGTTTTTCCTTATTTCAGCATGTTTGGAGAAATATCTATGTGTATGAAATAGCCTCATAGGTTTTAGGTGGAATTTTTGTTCCAGAGATTTTCCCTTATGACTTTGATTCAATGAAATCAGCATCATAATGTCTAAGATCTTAATAACTAATATCAAAATAAGCATATTTCATGGTAAATGCTTGCATTATATTTGAGCAAAACATATATTTTTAGAATCTATTGCAAAAACTAGTATCAATGCAGTGGATCAAATATGAAATAATCCTTATTCTGTATAGAATGTGGTGAAATTTACTAGGGCAGAGCTTGCATATTTATTTTCACTTATTTGCAATTGTCTTCAATATTATAGATATTTTATTCTCCCCAATGCATTTACCTTCCAAAATAGAGCAGGCTTTGGATTGGTAAATAAATCAGAAAAGAAAACCTTGTGTGAATCCAGTGAAGTGCTAAAGCAGCTTATAATAGCCCTGAAAGGATGAGGGAAAGGGCGTTTAAAAATCCTCTGGGGATATTTGACAAGCAGCTTCCTTTCATGCTAGAGAAAACTGCTTATATACCTGGCTTTTTTCTCACATGAGTTTCTGGGTCATGACTCCATCTAACATAAGCTGCTTATGCTTAGCAATTTCCAATTTCCTCTTCAAGGATAAAAACATTATATTTGAACACACATATAGGTTAATAAAAATTCCCTATGCCTTTTATTTAGCAAACAAGATCATATATTAGGCAGAGATAGGATAATAGTTTTAAAATATCCAAAAAATAAAGTATTATTCTGATTTGCAATCACCCTTTACAACTAAATCTTAGTGTGAATTGTCACATTGTCTACCATTTAATTAAACCATATTATTTATAGTGAATGGTCAATTATTTTTCCATAAATGTTGATATCTTTTTAAAATATTTTTGATAGACTTTTTTTTAAACATTCAGTTGTAAGAAAAGCAACATCTGAGAGATAGCTTTTTATTTTTTATTTTATTTATTTTATTTATTTATTTTTTTTGAGATGGAGTCACTGTGTCGTCCAGGCTGGAGTGGAATGGCACGATCTCGGCTCACTGCAACCTCTGCCTCCCAGGTTCAAGCGATTCTCCTGCCTCCACCTCTTGAGTAGCTGGGAGTACACGAACGCACCACAACGCCAGGCTAATTTTTTGTATTTTTAGTAGAGACGGGGTTTCACCATTTTAGCCAAGATGATCTGGATCTTCTCACCTCCTGATCCGCCCGCCTCGGCCGCCCAATGTTCTGTGATTACAAGGAGTGAGCCACCGCACCTGGCCCAGTCTTTACCGTTCTAAGGTGGATGAATATCAAAGTAGTCCCCGGATTAGAAAAAAAAAAAAAAAAAGCGCTTGGTGGATGAGGCTGCAAACAACAAAAGCTGAGAGAGAGCAAAATTATCTAAGAGAGAACATAACTCAGGAGGACTCAGCCCAAGATGGTGTTGGAGAAACTCCAAGAAGGTTCAAGTCTACAGGCAAAATAAAGGTATTTAAGAGATGTAGCAACTGCTTTGAGGGGTGAAATGTTAGGCAAAACTGATGGTTTAAAAGGATTTTAAAGAAGCTTTGTTTTATATGTGTTCTTTCTCCTCTGTTTTATGAAATCTTCAGAAAAATCTTTATTCCCCCTTAATGTTATTTTAAAGTCTTTATTTACCAGTTATACGAGTATATTTTTTTCTCTCATTTGCTTACTAAGGTATTATTTAAAACAATACTATTTATTCATTTTAAGTGCACAGTTTGGTGAATGTAGTTAAGTTATGTAATTGTGAAACCATCACCACAAGTGAAAGAGTACTTCACTCTAAAAAGTTTTCTCCTGCCCCTTTCCACCCCACACCCTTCCCTAACCATGGCCTGAGGTCACCGCTGATTCACTTTGTCACTATAATTTGCCTTTTTGAGAATTTCATGTAAATGGGGCATATAGTACATAACCTTAGCACAGGGGTTCTCTATCTTTTAACTACTGACATTTTCTCTATGTTTTCCTCTCTTCTACATCATTGATTTTTACATTCGTATTTATTGTTTCCTTACTTTTGTTTGCATTGTGTTCTAGATTTCTCTTCTTTTTATTGTTTCCTAATGTTTAAACTTAGCAACTGAAATGTTTAAGTAATAATGGCAGTAAGAAGACTAATGAATTTACTTTCATCTATAATTCTGTGCATTTTCTTTGCATTGTTTTTTGTTGGTTTGACAAGAAAGTAAGATCTGTGCAATTTTAAATGGAGTATAAGTAACAGTTTTCTGTAGTTCTTTAACTGGGAGTTAGCTTTTTGTGATATTGTTAATCATGTGTGGTGGGAATAGGTTTTCATCAAACGTCAAAGAAAACAAGAAGACCTATGGTGGATGCTGTGTTTACCACTGGGTTTTTCCTTCCGGACCAAAGCTATCATTTCCCCAGCTGCCAGGACTGTTGGCATTCCACTCCTACGTGGAAATTACCTGTGGTCAGGTGCAGCTGCTTCACCTAAACCTAGATACCATTTTCTGGGACAACCCATAATCAATGATATGAGTCATGAGATAATTATACATATAGGGAGAGAAAAGGTTAATGATACTTCTTTACCTGAAATGGGGATGGCACTGAAGAACCATGCTAGCTCCAGAGTTCCCCATGGGCTCAGCTGAAGCACTGTAACTGCATTGTAATTCAACTTTTTTCCTTGCCCAGTCCTGCTTTCTTCAGAGCCTTATAGGTGTTGAATAGAGTGTGCTCCCTAATAAATACCCCATACACAAATACCCATCTCAAATTTTATTTCCAGAAAATCGGACCTAAAAGAGCTGGTGCCATGTGTGGCTCTAGGAAACAAACTCTAAAATGCCAACTGGGGATTGAATCACCTACCAGCCAGATGATAACAAAGACCCTATCTCTGATGATCAGTAGTGTATCGATAGCTCTTGATATTCTGTAGTGATGCAATTATGAAAACTCTCACCTGTGGTAAAGTGGGATGGGATACCTATGGAAGCAATGTATGGGCCAGTGAAATTTCTCAAGCCTTTGAGAGATATGGGGAAAGTACTAAGTACTACAAAATTAAATGGTTGTTGGAAGCTATGGATGTGTTAGAGAAACAAAGAAAGGCTGAATGTCAATGATTGCCAATTTAAGGTGAAATGTGAAGTCAGAATGTTTCTTTGGCTCTCTGTAAAGAGACTTATATTTTGGCTAACAAAGGGCTCTTCCATAATATGAGATTTAATAGCCTGGCAGGGACCCCATGAGACAATGCTCACATGCTACTATGATTGCATTTAGAAGTATAGAAAACTGATGGGCTAAGCTAAATATAGAAGAAGGGTTCAAAAAGCTCAATGAGGTGTGCATGCTGGAATGGCTATATTAAGTAAGGTTTAAAAAAATCTACCAGTCTATGTTCCACGGGAGGGCCAAAAGGACACTCCATTTTTCAAAGAAATATGTTAGCGAGAGGAAATCAGTATCACTGAGAAGCTCAGCAGTGGTTGCTCTCTGTAGGCCAGGTTCAAAACAGAAAATGCTGATTAGGAACAGGGCTCCCTGAAAGTAATAATGACCCTGATATAATAGAGGCCAGCTGGCAACATTTAACCATCAGAATTCAGATGGGAGCGATTACCATAATAGGTTGAAAGGTCTGAATGGCAGTCCATGATTCTGCCCTGTGGAGAACTATTGAAAAAAGAGAACAGTGTTCCCAGGCACAAGATAGTGGGAAAGCAAACTTGAATACTGGATAAACTATACAGTCAGAATATATCAAAGATGGAAGATGAGGAGGCTGAAGGCAGTCTTTCCAATAAAATGTCACATTCTTATGCCTAGTTCTGAGACTTGAGCCAGCTCTAAAACTGGAATTCACAAGTCCCATTGGAAGGATCCTGCAACACCAGTGCAAGTGTAAACAGCAATGATAGCCCCAGTGGTTTTCTAAATAAACTTAAGACTATTTACTTGGAAACTATGTATAGAGAAGAGGGAAATAAAAACTTTGGATGTAGGACACAAGGTCTGACTGTATACAGATAACCCAGGTCTCAATGTTATCATTGTGCCACTATTAATTAAGGTAGACATGTATAGGAACTTAGTAATAAACTAAATCCTGTCCAAGGTCTGGCTTACAGCGTTTTCGCTAGGTCCACAGATCCACCAAGTGTATTTTTTTTTCTTTCTGATTCCTGAATTTCCCAGACGTTCTGGAAAAATAGAGTGAAGGGTAATCTTTTGAAGGCAGAGATGTAAGACCAGCTTAGAGAAGATACCCTGCAAAGATGGGGCACCATTCTCCATGAGAACATGGTATATATTCTATATTAACGAACATTATTGTATACTATTTATTCAAATAGTAAAATGTATGGGCCCTGGAACCAAAGGACAGAAGTAGCATCACTCCCAGCGACCCAGTTGGGAATCTGTATTCCCCACTCCCTCAACTTTAGGTTCTGTGGGCTTAGAGCAACTGGAGATGATTTTGCATCCCCCAACCCCCTTCCCTCAAGGTACATTTGGCAATGTCTGCAGACACTTTTGGTTGTCACTACTCAAGAGTGATACTGGAAACTAGTGGCTAGAGGCCAGGGAGGCTGCTAAATGTCCTGTGATGTACTAGAGGGCCCACAGCAAAGAATTATCTGGATTAAAATGCCAGTAGTGCCAAAGCTGAGAAAACCTGATCTGGAGAACACGCTTTCCAGAGGGGAATATGCTCTCACCAGGGGGCAGAGTAAGAGTTTAATTGAACTTTAAGCTACAGTTGCCATCCAATCACTTCAGAATCCTGAGCCCAAAGTAATGCACGTAAGTGAAATAATCGACATCCCAGATGGTGTAATTGGTCCTCATCATTAGGAGGCAGTAGGGAAGCTGTCATATCACAGGACAGGGAGGCTCACCCCTAATACTCAGGTGACACAGTGCACCATTATTTTTTTTGTACTCTCTCGACCAATTTTGATAATAAGTGAAAAAGTGCAGTAGCCATGGCTTGATGAGGGCATAGTGACTGGGAGCTCAGGGGCATCTCACCAGGTATGCCACATAGAGAAACAGAAGTTCTGTCCATGGGCGTGAAGAATCAAAAGGAAGGATATGATGAGTTTTTAGATAAGCTGCATCAACAGAGATTATGATCTGTTCTACTCACCTTCAACTTTTAAGTTTCCTGAGGAAATGAGACAAAGCAGAATTTTGCAAAAGTAGTTCCCGGATGGGTTGAACTTACAGTAAGAAGCAAACGGATCTGAGTGGGTGGTAATAGATCTTCTGGTGCACTGTTCATTCAGGACAAAAGTACTTATTCTCCCAGCAGAGAGGCCTTCGGCTGCTGAGATCTCAGAGCTTTATCCCCTTCCAGGAATCCCCCTCACTCATTAATGCAGGAGTGAGAGTTGCCTCTATGTCAGATTACTCTCAAAGCAAACCATGGGGCAGGTGACCTCTCTTTTGCAATTGCATTACAATTGCATTTGGTCTCTAGTACCGAATCCTGCTTTCCTCATATCCTTAGAAGTGTTGTTCCCAAGTGCACACTTTACTATATGTCTGCATAAAAATTTTCATCAGAGTCTGCTTGCAGGACCCCAAACTTAATCAGAATCAATGAAACAATTCTAACAAGTTGAGATGATGAAAGCATTGTCCTGAAAATCCACATATAAGAGGTATATCTAAAAATTATTTGCTAAATGAAATAGAAACATTTTGAAATCCTTTTTATCAACAATGAATTTTCTTTAAAAATTTTAGTAAGCTGGACAGAGAATAAATGAAATAAGAACAGAATGGAAATCAACTAAAAAAGCAATAGCAAAATCAGTAATATTAATAATACTGAAAGCAAAATTCAACTGCTCTACACTTAATTGTTGATATCAGTAACTAATGTCAGAAGCTTTGAAAGAAAATAAAGGTAAAAGAGGAAGAGATAAGTTTTGTGAGAGAAGATTAAAGATACATGGACAGAATGTGGACACCAAACCACAAATTCTGAGTAATCACAAGAAGATGATCATAATTTTACTTTTTGCGTTTTTCTTTTTTTTTATTATTGTTATACTTTAAGTTTTAGGGTACATGTGCACAATGTGCAGGTTAGTTACATATGTATACATGTGCCATGCTGATGTGCTGCACCCATTAACTCATCATTTAGCATTAGGTATATCTCCTAATGCTATCCCTCTCCCCTCCCCCCACCCCACAACAGTCCCCGGAGTGTGATGTTCCCCTTCCTGTGTCCATGTGTTCTCATTGTTCAATTCCCATCTATGAGTGAGAACATGCAGTGTTTGGTTTTTTGTCCTTGCGATAGTTTACTGAGAATGATGATTTCCAATTTCATCCATGTCCCTACAAAGGACATGAAGTCATCATTTTTTATGGCTGCATAGTATTCCATGGTGTATATATGCCACATTTTCTTAATCTAGTCTATCATTGTTGGACATTTGGCTTGGTTCCAAGTCTTTGCTATTGTGAATAGTGCCACAATAAACATACGTGTGCATGTGTTTTTATAGCAGCATGATTTATAGTCCTTTGGGTATATACCCAGTAATGGGATGGCTGGGTCAAATGGTATTTCTAGTTCTAGAACCCTGAGGAATGGCCACACTGACTTCCACAATGGTTGAACTAGTTTACAGTCCCACCAACAGTGTAAAAGTGTTCCTATTTCTCCACATCCCCTCCAGCACCTGTTGTTTCCTGACTTTTTAATGATTGCCATTCTAACTGGTGTGAGATGGTATCTCATTGTGGTTTTGATTTGCATTTCTCTGATGGCCAGTGATGGTGAGCATCTTTTCATGTGTCTTTTGGCTGCATAAATGTCTTCTTTTGAGAAGTGTCTGTTCATATCCTTTGCCCACTTTTTGATGGGGTTGTTTGTTTTTTTCTTGTAAATTTGTTTGAGTTCATTGTAGATTCTGGATATTAGCCCTTTGTCAGATGAGTAGGTTGTGAAAATGTTCTCCCATTTTGTAGGTTTCCTGTTCACTCTGATGATAGTTTCTTTTGCTGTGCAGAAGCTCTTTAGTTTAATTAGATCCCATAATTTTACTTTTAAAATTTGTACAAAAAATGACTAGAAGATTATGGCTACAAATTATTGATGAGATGATAGGATTATACCTTTTGTTTTTTCATACTCTCACTTAATAAAATGATATGGAGTAATAGTGAAATGAAAATATTAGTTTATTTTTCAAATTCAAATAGTACTTTGTATATAAACTATTACACTAATATAATAGTATACAAATAATACTATTTGTATTCAAACAGTACTTGTATATATATTAATAGCATGAGGAATAACAGTCTTGCACCATAGATATTTTAAAATAAGCAAAACTGCAAGTACAAAGGAAAAAGAGAAAGGTCTAATTAACACTGCCTAGTGTTAAGATATAATAAAAAGGAACTGGCTGGTTTGTAGTGTAATTTTGACACCACTGGTACTCTATGTTGGCAAATATTGGAAGAAAATCAGAGAGTAGCAGTTTTCCGTGAGGGGCTAAACAGGGAGCCCAGAACACAACAAAGCCACTGCATCATATGCAGTGATCGGCGATTCAGTGGATGAGTACACTCTCCTAATATGGGCACATGAGGAGTCAACACTGTGAGTTTGCTCACCCAGGGAACAGATTCCCCCAGGGGAACAGAGAAAAATCTGTGGATAGGGTGTGAGTTGTCTTGGGCTATGAACCATCAGGTCAGGCTTAATAAGTTTAGACTTGCCTTTGCCTTGGCTATCATGCTAGGCAGTCACAGTCCTTAGGGAGAAGGAAGAGAAAGATGGATTTATATGAACTGTTATTTTAAACTGACAACAAAGTAAGCAAACAAAACAACAATTAAAAACAAAAGGGTAGAGGAAGTCACAAAGCATTTTCTACATGCAAATTGAAAAGTAATATTGGTCCAAAGAATAAAATGAAAAGGAAACAATAAACTAGGAACACCGTTTGCATTAAAGTTCAGACAGAGCATGGCTTGAGGGTCTGCTCTGGGTCAGTCAATCCCGTGTTAAACTCTCATTTCAGTTTAAACGAAGAGTGTGGCTTTGGGCAGGTATATCAACTTCTCCATGTCCCTGTGCCCTTGTCTGTAGAATAGAGATAATAATGGTGTTGATATCATGGTCTTATTGTGAGAATTAAATATAATGAAAACTGTAAAGGTCTTGGCACAATTCCTGGCCCATATGTATTATTATTACTGTTATTAAAATAAATGAATGCAGATAAACACGAATAAAGATATATATATATATATATATATATATATATATACACACACATTAGGGTATGAAAAATAATTTTAAACATAGAAATTCTCATGGTTAATATGTATTAAAATGTTGAATATCAGTAGTAAAAGATACGCAGTTTAATACTCCTAATTTTTGCTACCAAGTTAGTAAAGTTCAAAAACTGATGGCACAATTTAAATTGCTGCCTCACTGTTAGCAAGGATGAAGTAAAAGAGACATTTCTATATGGTCCTGTTAGAATTATAAATTGGTGCAACCTCTTTACAATTCTGTTTGACTGTATAATAATAGCTGTAAAATAATTTGATCAAGTATTTCATCTATTAGAATATATTTTAAAGAATTAAAAAATTAGACAAAGATTGATGCATAAAGGTATTTATTACAGTATTGTAGGATATTTGAAAAGTGTCAGAAACAAATTATCAGTATTACACATACTGGTTTTTTGTTCGTTTGCTTTGTTTTGCTGGTCTCAGTTTAATAAGCATAGAATCTAGACCTTGAAAAGGCAGCATGAGTATTACTGTTTGAAAATTAGAATTTCAGGTCACACCCTATCCCTTCTAAAACAGAATTTGCATTTTAGTAAGATCCCCAAGTATTTTGTACAGACGTTAAAATTGAGAAGCACGACTGCATTAAGTTTGATAGACAACCAGGTTTGTTAACTGATGTGGAAGTTCAGGGAAAGCGTGACAGTAAGACATCATTGTTTAATATGAGTTGGTTGCACTTACCTCAAACGTATTTGGTCTGCTAACTGTTTTATCGGAGTG
The DNA here is from genome assembly GCF_028885625.2 of Pongo pygmaeus. NCBI lineage: Eukaryota > Metazoa > Chordata > Mammalia > Primates > Hominidae > Pongo > Pongo pygmaeus. Next base: position 94,210,778 of record NC_072379.2, on the reverse strand, counting down.
ACTAACATATAATTAAATTTCAAGGACTGTTTACAAAAAAAAAAAAAATCTTAGCCATGGAATGAAACTGTTTCATAATAACAGAGCAGTAACTATTGTACATAATTATTTTCTATAGGGTATTTATGACCATGATTAATATGGAAAACATCAAGATATCCACAGAGCTATGAGAATGAACTGAATAGAGAAACTAAGTTACAACACCAACACAAACTACTAGGACATAACTCAAAGCAATGTGTCTTACTTTTGCTGTATTTGGCAGTAGTAGTAGCAACAAAATAAAGGTAGCTGGAGGCTCCTTGTACCACACAAATTTGAAAAGACCAAGAAGCCAAGAGTAACAGACTTTGAGTCTTCAACAATTAATCCTTCTATGGTCTATGCATGTTTCTGCACTGTTCAAAGGAGCATTTGTCATGCATCCCAAAATTGTACCAAAACAAACCCCATTTTCTACTACAAACAAACAATAAGCAAAAGAAACAGTATGATGGAATCAGTTTTTAAAATCATTTCAATAGGAACAAAATATTGTTATTGCATGATCAAAGCTTGGCATCTTTCAGGAGAATAATTAGTACAGTCAGTCCAGATCTGATAATAATGTCGTAAAATCTGACAAATCACAGCTGGAATCCTCCTAGAAGAATGAGGAGAGAGGCTAAGAATCAAATGCTTAAAGATTTTGTTTGCACCATGAAAGGGTTTAGAAATGCAGCTCAGCTGAATTTGGAGTCAATAATTCTTTATTTTATTTATATAAAGTGTTCTTGTATTCAAGTTTCTTAATCACTGCTGTCATATGATTGATTTACAGAGAGATAATATAATGTTGATTTGATTCTTTACCTCACACCAAAGAATATGCCTTTCTCTAAAGGCAAAGGCTATAAGTGAATTGTGTGTCCCATTCCTTTATTATTTTATGAGACCAAATTTATTTTAAGCTTCTGAAGAAGCTGCCTTCCTCTGCTTGGCTGGGTTCGTAGCCATCATTGCAAGTGTTGTGAGAGACTTAAGGAATCATATTGCCAGCACACTGGCAGAAGATGAGGAACAGAGAAACATGGAAAATATTTTTCAAGAAATTACTTCACCCTAGAAGAAGAGACAAATAGAGACATAGCATGGCTGATTAAGGGATGGTGTAAGTACCACTGTGTACACCATCTATTTTTATACATTTATTAATCACGAGCAAGAAAGAAACTTCCAAAACGTAAACAGTAGAACAAAGATGTTAGATATGAAATAGTGGCATTAATGTCAAACAGATAAATGAGAAATAGACAATTACAGTAACAATAACTTCATGTTACTTAAAGCCTAACTTTTGAGAGGTTATGCTGTTTTTAGAGGAAAGTTATGGCAGCACAGAAAATTGTGGATTTAATTCAGCATAATAATTTATGGTCAGAAACTACTGTGGAATTTTTTTGTTCTAAATTTCTGTAGGGTTTATATAGCTTTAGGTGGATTCCCCTCTGCAGTAACATCAAATATATTTTATTAGTTATACCAACTACCACAGCCTACAAAGGAGCTTGGATATACATACTAAAATAAAATACTCCCTAAAAATATTTGCATAATCTGAGATGCTTCCAAATTATAACTCTACCAGAGATTTTTGGGGTGCCCGCTTTGCTAATTTTTTTTTTTCCAAAAACCACTGAGTAAAGCTCTGAATTCAGAGAATTTGGTCTCCATTTCTTGGCTTATTGCTTGAGGATTAGACATCTGGTCCAATCAGAGCCGATTAAATTCCTCTAGTTTCTAGTTTACATTTATTCGGTATTAGAAGTTGCATCTGGCTGTAATGGCTCTTAAATGTGAAGAGTACTTGGTTTTTGGAGTGCTTCGGTTGCAAAAAAGAGACCAAAGAAGATTTCCAGTGAAAATGTAGCTGGAATATGCCATGCACGTGGCTCAATTAGAGCTCCCAAATTCCTGGTTGAGGAACACTCTCTCTTAAGGTCACTGCTAGTGCCACAGCCTTGGCCGCAAGGTCATAAACCCTTTTGAGGTTCCACAGTACTCAATTCCATCATTTAAAAGAAGGTAACAACAGCAAAACTAACAAACTATCTTTGTATTGTCGGATTAGTCCCTAAGATTCAAAATCCCTTTTATGATTTAATTACATATATCATGTTTTGAAAAGGAGCACATATATTTAATGTTTTAAATAACTGCTGAGTTGCTCACAGTCTAAACCATATTTTATCATTGCGGTATTTATGACAGTCTATTTTAATCATTACATTTATTGCATAATTGTTTATTTCATAATCTAGCATATTATCTTCACAGATATCTAACTTATGCAATAAATATAATGGTTAAAATAAACTGTCTTAAATACTTCAGTGATAAAACATGATTTAGACTGTGAGAGTCAACCCAGCAGTTATTTAAACTAAACTGTTCCAACTTTTCAAAGACTGATCATACTCAGAATATAATCTAAAATTCTTTATGCGTTCTGCAAGGCCCTATGATCAGACACCTGGATGTCTTTCCAACGGTATTTTCTGACGTATTTCCCCTTGCTCAGATGCGTCGGCAATACCAAGTCACCTGCTATTTTTTAATCATATTAATTAAGCAGGGTCTATACTTGGGTCCTTTCTATTGACTGTTCCTGGGACTTTGGTCCTTTGAATAGTCAAATGCTTCATTCAAGTTTCTCCTTAAATGAAATTTCATCATTAAATCCTTTCCTAACAATTCTGCTTATATTAGCATCCCATCTCCATCATTCTCTACCATCTCTCCATCATTCTTTACTTACCGTAATTAATTTTTTCTTTGACTTCTTACAACTTGACATCTTACATATTCAGTTTTTGATTCTTGCCCCAGCACCACACACACACACACATGCACTCACACATGCACACACACACACGCACACACACACACACTCCACACTGACAGGAATGTAATTGCATTAGTCCCTTCTCACGCTGCTATAAAAAACTGCCCAAGACTGGGTAATTTATAAAGGAAACAGGTTTAATTGACTAACAAATCTGCAGCTCTGGGGAGGCCTCAGGAAACTTACAATCATGGCAGAAGGGAAAGGAGAAGCAGGCACCTTCTTCACAGGGCGGCAGGATGGGGTGAGTGCAAGCAGGGGAAATGGCAGATGTTTATAACACCATCAAATCTCATGAGAACTCACTTACTATCACAACAGCATGAGAATAACTGCCCCCATGATTCAATTACCTCCCACCAGACCCCTCCCACGACACGTGGGGATTATGGGAACTACAATTCAAGATGAGATTTGGGTGGGGACACAGTCAAACCATGTCAGTAATGTAAACTCCGATTTAAGGATTCTTTTTTCATTGTAATATTCCATACAGTTTTAAGGATGACTAAATTATGGTATGCACTTAATAAATATGGGTTGAATGAACTAGCAATATGGCAATAGATTACTACAGATGATTTTTTTTTCAGGAGGTAATACTCAGGAACTTTCAGCATCCATGTTTCTTGACATTCCAAATCCTTAATTTTACAGTTGAAGAACCTAATGGTAAGAATAATGAATACTGTGCAGCTCGGAGACTGAATGACTTGATTCTATTTTATGTTTTCAGGTGGGTTTTCTTTTAGATGATAAATCGTTTTTAATCCACATATAATGCATATATTTAGAAAAACTAGTTATAAATATCTAAGTAATTGGCCCTCATCTCTAGGCCTTGTGGTATTTGACTTGTAAATTAGGGTGTAGGGTCATTAAAGATGAAGATAATTTTTTATTGTATTTAGTGTCTTTGTATTATCAGAATATAGCACCAGTAAAAATACAGAGCAAGATAGTTACATAGAAAAAAATCTTGTTGTATGTTGAGAAAATTTGTGTTGCAAAATTTTCTGAATTGTCAGTGAATGAAAGACTTGAAAAGTTGAGGAATATAAGGAGATTTTGGATAGATGACTTTCAGATATCTTAAAATCTATTTGTGGATATAATATATGTATAGGCAAAAGAATTACAGTGCAAGGTAAGAATAAGACAAACTAATGGTAGAAGAAGCAAGTTAAACTTTGATCGAAGAAGATAGCTTAGAGTCAGGAAAGTCTTTATAGAGGAGGGACAATAGCACCTATATTGGTGATAAAATATAAACATTTTCCTAGATTACCCAAATGAAAAACAATTTAATAAATTAATAGCATATTAATTTTTTAAATCTGAAATAGAAAAACAGGATACATAATATGATTAAAGCTTTGTAACCCAACCAGGGTCATATATAAAACTCTAGGTGACCAATTGACTACCACAAAAGATGTTATAATTCCTATTTACTCCAGACATAAAGAGTTACTGCTGGCACAGCTTCTTTTCCTTTGAAAAGGAACACATACCTTTAATGTTTTAAATGCCTGCTGAGCTGACTATAGCTCACAAGTATAGACAATGTTTATCTTCCTAAGGAACCCAGAAAAGTGATGACATATCAAAATAAAGTGAACAAACAGCCCTTTTTAATGCTTACAATAGTGAATGGGTCTGAGCAATTTGCATTCCAGATCAAACTGAAAAGGAAACTAATCAAAAGCTCCATGGATCAGTGACACAATATGATTTCAAATTTGATCCTTGTTATTCAAAGAATCTGAAAGTCTGTTTGTGTCAAGCTGATTACTTTATCTATTTTATTAAAATCCTTAATGATCATATGAATAGGGCAGTTGTTTGAGGGACCTGCTTTATTATATATCTACCCGAATCTATTTGCTGTATCATTTCTATGCACATTTTTGTTGTCATCATTTAGAAACGCTGTATTTCTTTTGTCTCTCTTTCCTCCTCTCTGCTCCAGACTTTCCTTTGCTCTAACCATACGCACATTGGAACACAAGCACACACACGTACACAGCACAGCAATAGATGCACAAATGACAGTTACTTCATTATCCTTATAATTGAAATTAGCCTAAGGTAATGCTCAGGCTAACCAGTGAGAATCTCTGTAGATACCGAACATAAAGCTTTTCATTGAAATATGAAGAGTTAAAAATGAAATCATCAAGTGAAGTGGTCTCTGCAAACTTCCCTTCACGTTACAAAAAGGGACTCAAAATGAGTAATTTTTACATGAAAGGAATTTTTTTCTTGTCCTTCTTTTACTGTCTCTAATATAATCCTTAATAAATCTGCCTAATAGCCCAAAGAACAGACAGTTCAAGAAAATAAACAAGTAGGGCCAGGAGAGAGTAAATCTCTAACAAAGAAATGATTAAAAAAACTTAAATAAAAAGGGAAATGTATAGTAGACTTTTGCCACTTGAAATAGTAAATATCAGTGATATGAAAAATTTGATATAACTGAATATCTGATTCCCTCACCTATGTGAAAGAAGTAAGTCATTATTGCATATATCTTTTTATTCCACTGATAAAATTTCCAATTCTTTCTGAAACTTATCCTTTGTTTACTTCTCAGTTATAACCTTATGACATGGTTGGAAGTCTTATAACAAATTTTACAATAAAAACTTAGGGAAAGATACAAAGTATTTCCTTGAAAGATAATATAAAAAATAAAGAGCTTGTGCCATTAAATTAATATTTAAAAATTATATTCTAATTATCTTATTACAATTAAATTTCATGTTCTAAAATAAAAAGTCTAGGTGATTACCATACTTAATTTAATTTAAATTAAAAATTGATACTTTGTGATAAAAATTTATTTCAGGATTTATACCCACGGAAAATCTATTGCCTGTATCCTTGAGACAGCAGTTTCCTGCTTTCTCAAAGAAAGACCTTAACATTAATGGATTTCATATGTTGGGTCCTTTCCTGTATGTACACAAGCAGTTAGATGTCCATTTTCCAAAACTATGAAATTACTTCAGTGAGTCTTAGACCATCCCAGAACTAATATTACTCTTTTTCTGACTTTTTTAGAAGACTTTGTTGAGAGGCCTAGGAAGAAGGAAGTCTATTTCTATAAACTCGGTTGAAATTTGAAGCTTTAAAGAAGCAAAATCAATTTCCATCAAATAGAAATAACTTTTAATGACTCTGAAGGGATTTTTTGTGTGTATGTGTGCAAGGAGCAGGATAATTCCAGGGAAAATTTCAGATTGCTGGCAGAGGGGATACTACAAAGACCTTATATGGACTTCACTGGATACATTTAGATGCTATAAAATCATAGCATTTAATGTATTAGGAATATCTTCTGGTATTATTCTAACTGTGTTCCCCACATCCAGAAACATTTCTCAAAGATGTTGCCACTGGAGGTAGCAGTGGGATGGGAGTGGAAGTGAGAAAGGAACCCTTGGACTATGAACCTTGCTTCAATGAGAAGAGATCCATTTTATGAACTTCCAGTTTTGAGCTTTCCTGTTGAGTTTCACTCAAAGAAAAATATGTGTCCATTTTGGAACTCTAGAAAGCAGATGCCGATATGGAATTTGGAGTGTAAGATATAGGTTGTGAGAAATATCTGTGAAGGACAGAGGTAAGAATGAGCAAGCATACATGGAATAGAATAATCTTAGTCCTTAGAGAAGTAGATGCCAAAGTGGGATTAAAAATATCCAGATTTCATGTAAGTAACTTGTATGAAAGGAAATAGGAGGCCAGAGAAGGCTTGTATGGCTATAAAACCATGGCACAAGTCTGATTCTAAAGAAAAGAAAAGGAGGGATGGATGGGAGCCTCTCAGGCAGCTGTCTAATCTTATAGAGGATCAGCAAGACCTTTCGAAGAATTCTCAAGTTAATGTTGGCCTTCCAAAGATACCCATGTCTACCAGGAATAGGGCTGCCTTAGCATCCTTGCTACACTCAGTCCTTTGCAGGGAGCATCACATAGATAGTGGAGTCTAATTACAAACTTGGGCAATGGATGTCTCATTACAAACTTGGCAATTGATGAGAGCTAAATGATGATAGCTCATGGACATAAAGAGGAGAATAACAGACACTGGGGCCTACTTGAGAATGGAGGGTGGGTGGAGGGAGACGATCAGAAAAAATTACTATTAAGTACTAAGATTAGTATCTGGGTGAAGAAATAATCTGTACAAAAAAACCCCTGTAACACGAATTTACCTGTATAACAAACCTGCACATGTACCCCTGAACCTAAAATAAAAGCTCAAAAAAAAAAAAAGAAAGATCTTTCTTGAAGAAAGAGCTGGGTGGTACACCTTCATGGCTGCCATAGGATTTCATAGAAAAAACAAGTTTGAAAATGACTTATCTAGTAAATCTCTCATTTTACAGCTTATAAAATTTAACAACTAAATGAAATGACTTTCCAAAATCACAGTTACTTGTTATACAGACAAGACTGAAACCCAAATATCTTTATCCTCTACTCAGAATTATTTCTACCATACTTCCAGGCTTTTCCAATATTTACTTATGCAATAAAACCAATTCTGTGGATCTTTTTTATTCTCACCATCAAAGCCTTTAAATAATTACAGGATGAAGAGATATCACAATTTGGACTTACATTCTAATTAAATTTTTATTTCCCTTCTTTACACATTTTGAAATTGTTAATGAAATTCTCAATCAGAGTTTACCTTATAGTCAAGGTAAGGATAAGTGTTAAGGATAACATTTTTCAATTAATTTTTAAAAATCAACTGCCATTGATTTGCAAATGAAGCAATAAAGCCATGGTCAGAGGTAAATTGCCTTACCTGTCTGAACAGCAAGAGACTATGCAGGATGGTGTAACTCATCTAACCAAGGCAGCATCAAAATAAAATACACATGATTTCTTTGCATGTGGTTATTTTCATGCATTTACAGATGGTTCTGTTGACAAGATTTCTTGCTTTTTGTTAACAAGGAAGTCATAAAAATCAAACTGTTGTGTGCAGTGGCTCATGCCTATAATTAGCAATTTGGGAGGCCAAAGATGGAGGATTGCTTGAGCCCAGGAGTTAGAGACCCATTCACTACAAAATATACAAATAATTAGCCAGGAGTGCTGGTGTGTGCCTGTAGTCCTAGCTACTGGGGAGGCTGAGGTAGGAGGATCACCTGAGCCTGGGGATGTCCAAGTTGCAGTGAGCCATGATCTCTCCACTGCATTCTAGACTGAATGACATCGTGAGACCTGTCTATTTAAAAAAGTAATAATAACTCATTTATCATTCATTAAATAGTACGTGCTCTTAAAACCCTGCTTCTGTAATTTTTAAATTATGACTTTATAGACATACTTTATGGTACTTTCTTTTGACACTCAAGACAAATAAATACAATGAATGTTAAACGTTTCATAAAACAAATTTAATAAATAAAGTTAAATGAAAAAGGTAGATTTTAGTGCTGTTATTTCTGTGATATTTGGTCTCTCTAAGAAGTTATAGATTAAGGTTTTTCATATTTTCACCTGTTCTCCTAACTTTTTGAATTGTTGAATAGTATACATGTTATTCATTTCTTAACTTTGCTCTTATGTGTATTCTAGAATAATGTTTAAAATTTATTGCCAATATAGAAATTATATGAGAGTTCTATGAGGGCTTCTGACTGCATGTTCAGTAATGTCTTTCTCCTCATTGTTTCAGAAGAAAATAGAATGAAACAGACAACAACATAAAATGACACTGACATTAACTGTATCAGAACTGATCTTAAAAATCACAATTATATTTTATATTTTAAATTATATTTGATACACAGCTGTGAAATTTGTGGTATTTTGTATTTATTTTATTTTTAATTGGCACATAATAATTGTATGGGGTACAATGTGATACATTGTATAATGATCAAATCAGGACATTTAACAAATTAGTCACCTAAAATATTTATCCTTCCTTTGTGATAAGAACATTCAGAATTCTCTCTTCTAGCTGTTTTAAATTATATAATAAATATTGTGAACTATATTCACCATACTGTATAATAGAACACCAGAATATATACTGTATCAGTTGTAACATTGTACCCATTGACCAACCTCTTCTTATCCACTGCCACCCACACACCCCAGATTCTGGTAAGGGCTATTCTATTCTTCTATGAGACCAACTTTTCTAGATTCCAAATATGTGTGTGACCATGCAGTATTTGTCTTTCTGTGTCTGGCTTATTTCACTTCACATAATGTTCTCCAGGTTCATCCACGTTGTCCCAAGTGATGGGATTTCATTTTTTATTACTGAATAGCAATAAAATGTGGTGTATATACCACAATGGCATATATATAATTCCATTGTGTATATATACCACATTTTCTTCATTCATTCATCTGTTGATAGGCATTTAGGTTGATTTCACTTCTTGGCTATGCTGCAATGAACACGGAAGTGTCGATACCGCTTGACATGCTGATTTCATTTCCTTTGAGTAAATACCTTGTAGTGGAATTGCTGGATCATATGGTAGTTCTATTTTTAATTTTTTTGAGGAAACTCCATGCTATTTTCCATAATGGTAAAAAAAAGAATTTTATAAGAGTTTATGTATAATGTTTTTTCTTTTGTGAGAGTTTTGACTTTACATTCTAAATAATCAAATAGTAACTTTTAATAAAATACTGTGAGCTGTGTTACATATTATAGCTTTACAAAAGAATTTAAGACTCTCTTTTGGTGCACTAAAGTCTTAGTCACCATGATCTCAGATCTAATGTGAATGTAGATATCATTCAACACAGTTTATTTCCTGTGCATTCCTTTAGAAAATATCCAACAAATTAGCAACCATTTGGGTCAGAAACAACCCTTATTGTTAAAGAACACCTTCATTATGTTGGCTACGCCTATCTGATCTATTGGTTTTATTTATTCTTTGTGAAGCAATTCAAAATTTTTTCATCCCTTTTTCCGCATCATAGAACTTGAATATTGAAGAGAATTCCCATTTCTCTACACTTTTGTCTAAATGTATGCTAATATACCTTTTCTTTTAAATTAAATATCTTGCTTCTGTGGCTTTAAATTCATCCTGAATTTAATTAAGAGCCTAAATAAAACACATTTGTAAGAATTGGTAGGAGTTTTTATTTCCTTGACTTCTTTATAAACCAAGAATCTTGATGAGAGTCAAAAGAGGTTGGGGGGGTGAGGAGGGGGTGGGAATTTAGCTTCTTCAAATCCTTTAGAATCCAGAGAGAAATCTCTGGAGAAATTGCAGTAGAGAAGGCATAGAAGGATAAGCTTTAAAAGTAACAGAATCTGATAATTAGATTTATTTGGGTCATCTCCTTACTATCATCATAATCTACTTTCTCATTTAGTGTTATTACACATCAGGTGAAATAATGAGAACACTTTTGTAGTGAACAAACTGAAAGTCTGTTAAAAAGTGAGAAATTTAGAAAAACAGAAAAAGTCATTGATTTGTAGCTATTTAAAAAATTTGTTAATATTTGTGCATGTATGCATCCTAGTTTCCATTACATAAATTTAGAATGCATTACGTAAAACTTATATAATGGTGAGTGGGATTTTACAATTCTAAATGAAAGGTAAAACTAAAACTAGAGTTTTTTATTTTTAATGTAAATGTTTTACTTATTTTAAATAATATGATAAGAAACATGTCTAAGTACTACAGAAATTAAATTTAAACTAGCAAATATGAAATCTTCTAAAACCCAGGATTTACTTTCAATCATGTTCTCATAACATCCCTTTACAAGAATGACTTTTTAAAGTTATCTTCTAGGAAGCAAATGCATTTGGTTTCGATTGCACAGAAACTTATGGTGAAGTTATACACATTTGCAAACATCTCCATGCACAAAGGCACAATATGGTATTTTACCAAAGTATATATTGTACATACTGCTCTAAATTTTGTTTTCTGTATGCGTGTGTCTTCTCTTGGTGGTATTATTTTAAATCAGTTCATGTGATGATACTGTTATTTGGCACTTCATTCTAGTTAACTGTTAACATTAATTTATATATTTTATTTCACAAAAGTGAAATATTTGCTACATTATTCTAGAGCCATTATGATTTATATATATTTTACAAATCTCACCAGAACAGCAAGAAAGAAAGAAATGCTTGATATGAAGCAAAATTATTTTCTATATTCTAGCTTTCTACTTTTGTATGCAAAATCACTTCATTCAAATTAACAACTTTGTGCCAAATAAAGTAAAGTACTGGCCGAGCATCATGGCTCATGCCTGTAATCCCACCACATTGGGAGGCCGAGGCAAGCAGATCACTTGAGGCCAGGAGTTCGAGACCAGCCTGGCCAACATTGTGAAACCCTCTCTCTACTAGAAATATAACAATTAGCCAGGTGTGATGGTGCACACCTGTAATCCCAGCTACTCAGGAGGCTGAGGAACAAGAATCGCTTGAGCCTGGGAGGCAGAGGTTGCAGAGAGTTGAGATCATGCCACTGTATTCCAGCCTAAGCAACAGAGTGAGGCTCTGTCAAAAAAAAAAAAAAAAAAAAAAGGTAAAATACTGAAGATTAAAAATGTATATAATGCATTTACTTCTATAGCTGAACCATGCCATCTATTGTTTTTGTTTTGCTAGATTCCTTCTTAATTTTTTTTCTGAAAATAGTACTCTAGTGAGGCCCCAATCACTAAACTCTATCCCCAATTTTAGAAGTATCCCCAATTTTAACTAAGGCTTGGCCAATAAAAAAGTTTCTTATCCTTCAGACCACAATGATTGACACAGGAATCTGATAAAACCTTGAGCTTTTATACAAAAACATTGAGAAAGAGAAAACATCTTGACTACCTGTGCTGATGTCAGCCTGGATCTGTCAGAGGTCATAGGCTTCCATGGTATGAAGTAAGTCACAAGCAGGGATGAGTCCAACTTATCAGGTGAGGTTTAGGAGAGAGACAGATGACTGAGAACCTAAAGACATGATTTAAGCTTGGAATTCCCAACTAAAAACACCAGTAAATCCCCTTTTATTGCTTAACCGAGGTTGACTTAATTTCTCTATTTCACAACTTGCAACGTCTTCACAAATATAGGGTGCGATAATGTAATAGCCTGCAAAGAAGAGTAATGAGCAGTAACTTATTCTACTGGAAATTAAAGTGTCTAGTAAAATTACAATAAATAAAACAGTGACATGTGACATTTTGGCAAAAAAAAATTGACAAGGCAAACCAATAAGAAAGAAGATACTGCATGGAAAAAGGCCTGTGTGTGTGTTAATTCCAGTTAATTCTCGTGTGAGTGTGTGTATATGTTTGTATGGGTATGTACTGACACCTGATTGGGGCAAGGGGAGTGGGATTGCTACATACCCATAGAGGATCTGTTGAATATCCACCAAACAGTGCTAATGTATTTGTCATTTGGGAAAAAAATTCAAGTCATACACTTAATATACTATGTGTATGTACATTTACATACTAGATGTCTGTCTACTTGCCAAATTTACATGCTAAAAAGTTATAACAGATAGTGAATAAATGTCTAAAATTAGATAAATTATTAATGACTTTAGAGATAGGAAGGACATGTTATTCTGAGAAACAATGAAAATAACAAAAATAAATGCATTTTAATATATAAATATTATATTCTATAAATCAGAAAACAAAAATAGTAAATTTACTAAGCAAGAGATAAGACAACTAAAGAAATACAAATAACTAATAACTGTATATAAATATACAGTGTTACCGATAATAAAAACAAGTCAAATTACAAAAAATTAAAATGAAAAATATATAGTGTGATTAGAAGATCACATGTTGGCACACACCTATAGTTCCAGCTACTCAGGAGGATGAGGAGGGAGAATTGGTTGAGACCAAGAGTTCAAGGCTTCAGTTCACTATACTCATGCCACTGCACTGCAGCCTGGGTGACAGAGTCATATCCAATCTCAAAATAAAATAAAATAAAATAGAAGATGGCAAAACAGGTAATCTAACAAACACAATTCTGATAAAAGCTTAATTTTGCATCCTTTCTGCAAGAAACTCTGCCCATCTGAATAAAACTTCTTATATTTTATGGGCTTTTAATGACCCTTCTATGAGTTCTCCTAAAACATGTACTTTCATAATTGTTTTTGCATGGTTATTTAAAATAAGAGAATATAATAATAATCTTAGTCCTAAAATAGTTAATTCAATGATGTTATCTTCACACAAAAATTTTGAAGCCAATTATTTTTTTAAACACAGATAAATGTAATGTGCAAAAGTAAAGAAAATAAAGAGAAAGTCCCAGCCAGAGCAATCAGGCAAGAGGGGAAAAAAAAGTCACCCAAATATGACAAGAAGACAAACTATCTCTCTTCATTGATCATATTATTTTATACCTAGAAAACCCTAAGGACTCTGCCAAACGGCAACTAGAACTGATAAATTATTTTAGTAAGTTTTCAGGATACTAAATCAATGTAAAAAATATCATTAATACTTCTATACACCAATAACATCTAGGTTGAGAGTCAAATCAAGAATGTAGCCTCATTTACAACAGCCACCAATAAAAACAGAAACCAGAAACAAAAACCTACGACAACTTCTAACCAAAAAGGTGAAATATCACTACAAAGAAAACTACATAACATTTCTGACAGAAATCAGTGATGAGACACACACACACACACACACACACACACACACAAATAAATGAAAAAAAAAATTCCATGCTCATGGATTCAAAGTATCAATGTCATTAAAATGGCCATAATGGCCAAAATAATTTACAGATTCAATACTACTACTATCAACCTACCAACATCATTCTTCAACAAATTAAAAAAAAAAACTATTCTAAATTTATAGAACCAAAAAAGAGCCTGAAGAGCCAAAACTATCCTAAGTAAAAAGAATAAAACTGGAGGCATCACACTACTTGACTTCAAACTACACTCTAAGGCGACAGTAACCAAAACAGCATGACACTGGAAAAAAAAAAAAGAAAGAAAAAAGCAAACACACTGACCAATGGAACAGAATAGAAATCTCAGAAGTAAAGCTACATAGCTACAACTGTTTTTCTTCAACAAGGCCAGCAAAAACTGTCATTGAGGATAACTGGTTCCAGGATAACTGGCTAGCCATGTGCTAAAGAATGAATCTGGACCCCTTCCTTATACCATAACTCAAGATGGATTAAAGACTTAAATGTAAAACCCAAAACTATAAAAACATCAACCTTGGCAAAGAATTTTTGGCTAAATCCCCAAAAGCAATGGCAACAAAACCAAAAATTGACAAGTGGGACTTAAACTAAAGATCTTCTGCACAGCAAAAGAACTCTAAATTAGAGTAAACAGACAATGTACAGAATGAGAGAAAACATTCACAAACTTTGCACCCAAGAAAGGTCTCATGTTGGAAATCTATAAGGAACTTACACAAATCAACAGGAATAAAGAAATATTCCCATTAAAATTGGGCAAGAGACATGAACAGATATATCTCAAAAGAAGACATGCAAACATCCAACAAACATGAGAAATGAGATCATTACCAATTATCAGAGAAATGCAAATCAAAATCACAATGAGACACCATCTCACACCAGTCAGTGTGGCCATAATCCTAAGCCAATTAGTGCAGGAACAGAAAACCAAATATTGCACGTTCTCCTTGTAAGTGGGAGCTAAACGCTGAGCATGGATGGATCCAAACATGGGAAAAATAGACACTGTAGACTCCTACAGGGAGGAAGCGGAGGTGTGAGTGGGGTGAAAAGCTACCTAATGGGTACTATAGTCACTACCGGGGTGCAATATACTTATATAAAAAACCTGCACATGTGTTGCCTGTATCTAAAATAAAAATTTAAATTGAAAAAAAGAAAATAAAGAGCATGGAACAAAGCCATATGCTGTTGTTATTATTTTGTCAAAGAAAGAAGGAAAAAGGGAGAAGAAGGAAGGAAGTTAGTCAGAAAGAGGGGAGTGAAGGTTTTTCAGAAAATAATTTTAAAAATACTAATTTTTGAAGTGGGGGATGATTACAAGGGATTCACCAGAAAATTAGAATATCTTGGGAAAATTCCTTTAGAAAACAATTAAGAATTTTATTACAACTACTTTTTATTACAGGGATAGAAATACAGTTTCTTGTGTGTATATGGAACTGTAACATTCTCAAATATTTGACGCATTATTAGGAAGACAGAGTATGAAATCTTTCTACTCATTATTTTTTTTTAATTTTTATTTATTTATTTTATTTTTCTTTATTATTATTATTATTATTATTATTATACTTTAGGTTTTATGGTACATGTGCGCAATGTGCAGGTAAGTTACATATGTATACATGTGCCATGCTGGTGCGCTGCACCCACCAACTCGTCATCTAGCATTAGGTATATCTCCCAATGCTATCCCTCCCCCCTCCCCCCACCCCACAACAGTCCCCGAAGTGTGATGTTCCCCTTCCTGTGTCCATGTGTTCTCATTGTTCAATTCCCACCTATGAGTGAGAATATGCGGTGTTTGGTTTTTTGTTCTTGCGATAGTTTACTGAGAATGATGATTTCCAATTTCATCCATGTCCCTACAAAGGACATGAACTCATCATTATTTTAACTTCAACTTTATTTGTCCTACACGGCAAGCCCAGCATGTCATTAAAAATGGAACTTTAAAATAGTGAGTAATAGTGGTTGAAAATTGACTGGTAATATTGCAAAGTATTTACAAAAGATAAAAGGATAAAAGGAACTCCTCAATCCCCAAACTACTAAAAAGGCAAATTTTCAAAGCTTTGAAGAAACAATAGTATAAAGGAACACATGTACAAACTATTTAAAAATATTCTTACATACTTTCACATAAATATATTTAATGTCTAATAATTTCTAGAGATTATGGTTTGACAAAAAAAATAAACAAGGAAGGGACTTTCCTGCCTTTCAATTTTCTTGGATTTGAGCAGAAGGAATGGCAGAGTTTCCTACTGCTGATTTCACATATTTCCTCCTCCTATATATAAGTATTTACTCTCAGTCTTTATACTGTGGAACAACTTAAAGCAATTTGAGAAGGCAGATGAAAGTTAAAATCACAAAATGATAAGTTATCTCCTAAAAGTGTTTAGAATTTTTGTGCTAAGCACAAAACAATGCCTGGCAATTTAAAGACAATCTCAACAAATTATACACAAATTATACTATGTTAGACAGCCTCTAAAATGGCCCCAGTAATCCATTCCTTGTAGTATTCACAGCCCTGTGCAATTCTCTTCCCTTGAGTTACTTGCTTCTAACCAACAGAATATGGCAATGATGATGGGATGTCACTTGTGTGATTATGTTTCTAAAGATTGTGACTTTCACCAGGCTAGCCATCTCTATTGTTTTCATGGCTTGCATATTGTGATGAAGTAACCTGTCCTGTTGAAGAGGCACACATGGCAGAAAACTGAGGGCAGCCTCCAGCATATAGCCAGGGAGGAATTGAGACCCTCAGTCCAGCACCCTTACAGGAACTGAATACTGCCTGAAACCACAAAGGCAAATGACATTGGAACCTTCAGATATGACTGCAGACACCAAGCCCATATATTTTTTAAACTTGATATATAATGGTTGTACATTACAGTTGGGTTTACATGTGATATTTTGATACCTGAATACAATGTGTATTATCAAATCAGGATAATTGAGACATTCATCACCCCAAATATTAGTTTTTCTGTTGGAAAGATCACAAATACTCTCTTATAGCTATTTTGAAACATACAATAAATACAACAATTTGTTAAGAGATAGGCAATGTAAAATATGTAAACTGTGACATCAAAAATTCAAGATGGGGTGAGGGGAGAAGGGAATTAATGGGCACAGGTGTTTTCTTGTTGGTTTGTTTGTTTCTTTTCTTTTTTTCTGTGACCTCACATTTTAATTTCTGTTTTATGGGAAATCGTAAAATATAAGATAAGTCATGCCTAGGTTATTGATCCACAGAAACTGAGATAATGAATGTGTATTGTTTTAAGCTGCTAAATTAGGGGATAACTTGTTATGGAACAGTCAGTAACTAATATACAAAAGTTACTTTCATCATGATGAATTCAAATGCAAAATTAGTGGGGCTAACGTATTTATAGTATTACCTAATGTTAACAAGTGTGTAGAAATTCTGAATTCCAATTGCTTCCATATACTTTAAACAAGTGGAATTTACTATTTCATAAATGTAACTTATCCAGTTTCATCTATTACTACTGAACTCAAAGAGGAAGAGGAACGAAATTAAAAGTGAGAGGAATTTTTCCAGAATAAAGAGCACTGTACTTATATAATGGGATTGTAGCATTTGGCTAATCATAAATAAGATAATATCAAAAATGTTCTATATCCATAAAGAGCATTCACATATTTATTGTATTTATTCTGTTTTTACCGTAAATATTTATTGACCACCCACTTTTTATCAGAAATTGTTATAGGCATGTGAACCACAGTGGTAAGCAGTATGTTTTATTTTTCTTACCTTCAGCTATAACGTTAGAGGTTGTAGATCAATGCAAAACTTGAACTCTTGTTCCCTAAATCCACATCCACCACCATCCCTCTGACCATGTGGCCTGTAAGATTTGATCCTTAATGGCCTGAGTTTTAAATTATTACTAAAACTATAGTTAGATATTCATATACGTTCTTTTAATACTGTTTATCTATAATATTTATTATTAATGAGAGACCATTTCTCACCTTGTACAGTGTGCCTGCATCAGATAGCTATTCCTCTGGTAAAATGTCTATAGCATCTTCACTTCACTGTCACTTATCAAAAATATTAACTTTTATGTGCATAAAAAGTATTTAATGAAATAAGTAATTTCAGTGCTCCATGTTTTATGGTGTTTATAAAACTAAGATATATTCAAGAATATAAATTTCAAATTGGCATACACATATACATATATAATGTATTAAATAAATGTGGGTGTAGGGCAAAATAAATGTTCAAATATGCGGTCATTTCCCATCTAAATAATGTGATCCAAACGTGATAAGGCAAGAAAGTGAAATTTCCTCCTCATAAAATATATTCCTGGTGATTCATACTTCTGTAGCTAGAGCAGACCATGCCATCTGGTATACAAAGTGAATGCTACCACGAACAGTGGGACAACAAACTCATAAGCTCAGAAACTCATGATTTCAGAATTCAATAGATTTCACTGAGATTTATTTGAAGACATTAAAAGTTACAAAAGAATACTGTTTATTTTTTTTAGATAAAGAATGGAAGGTTATATCTCTCTGTGATAACAAAGGCATAGTGATATTAGTTACTAATCCTTTTCCTTCTTCTCACTACTCCATCTCACCCCACACAAGGAAATTTATATTTCAAAACCTCGTGCTCTAATAAGGTATCTCAGTTATTTGTTCAAGTGATCATCCAGAAACATATCATCAAATAAAATGCTAGAAACAGTAGAAATAAATTGAACAAAAATAGCACTTGATCTTTTTAAGGAGAAAATCATAAAAGCAACTAAAGACCAAAGGAAGCAGACATCACTGAGAACATCTTGTAAGTGTGCGGAAAAAGCCCAGATATAAGTGCTTGGTGTCAATGTGATTAATATATGTAACAAAAGGCTAAGGGAGAATAAAAGCTTAATAACAGAATCACATTAACAGTCACAGCCTAAATTCAAATCTATGCTTCATTTTTATCCTCTTCAAAACCCAGTTTCACTTCATTGTGAAAACAGAGGTAATTTTCATATGCATCTCAAAGGATTATTGTGAATATTACATTAAACAATATACATAAAACAAAAAGGATAGTTCCTATCACATAGTAAGAACATTAACATTGGAGAATGTTTAATACCGAAAAAAATAACTACAAGAAAGTGCTACATTGAGCTGGAATGACAGCACTATTAAGTTCACTCTGATTCCATCTTCCACCATTTGTATAGTCTAATTCATTGCCTAGACCCTAGTCCCAGAGTCACACCAAATTTCAGGGAGACTGTGAAATGTAATCCAGGTTTAGTTACAAAAAGGAAGAGAAGAATGTATGTTGGAATATGCAACTGTCACTCTCTGACACAAACGTGTTGCCATTTAAGTATAAATTTGAACTGAACCCATTGCTCATTAATAATTATATACTAAATATTCAGCTACTTCTGGAATCCAGATAGCTGATGACTAACTGTAGCATCATGACATAGTCCCCTAAAGTATTCCCTTTGCACTCTTGATCGTAACTTAAATAAGGCTGAAATAAGGCAGACACCTGTCTGTTCCACTATCACCCAATTTTCTTTTTTTTTTAATTTTTTAAAATTTTTATTTTTATTTTAAGTTCTGGGGTACATGTGCAGAATGTGCAGGTTTGTTACATAGGTAAACAAGTGCCCTGGTGATTTGCTGCACCTATCAACCCATCACCTAGGTATTAAGCCCAGCATGCATCAGCTATTTTTCCTAATACTCTCCCTTCCCCCACCCTACCCCCCAACAGGCCTCAGGGTATATTGTTCCTCTCCCTATGTCCCTGTGTCATTGTTCAGCTCCCACTTATAGGTGAGAACATGTGGTGTTTGGTTTTCTGTTTCTTTGTTAAATTGCTGAGGATAGTGGCTTCCAGCTCCATCCATGTCCCTGCAAAGAACATCATCTTGTTCCTTTTCATGGCTGCACAGTATTCCATAGCATATATGTACCACATTTTTTTAATCCAGTCTATCATTGATGGGCATTTGGGTTGATTCCATGTCTTTGCTATTGTGAATAGTACTGCAGTGAACATGCGCGTGCATGTATCTTTGTAATAGAATGATTTATATTCCTTTGGGTATATATCCATTAATGAGATATATTAATGACCTTTGGGGAATTGCCACACCATTTTCACAATAGTTAAACTAATTTACATTCCCACCAACACTGTAAAAGTATTCCTATTTCTCCAAATTTATTGTTTCTTGACTTTTTAATAATCGACATTCTGACCAGTGTGAGATGGTATTTCATTGTAATTTTGATTTGCATTTCTCTAATGATCAGTGATTGATATAGTTTGGCTCTGCGTTCCCATCCAAATCTCATCGTGTAGTTCCCATAATTCCCATGTGTTGTGGGATGGACCCAGTGGGAGATGACTGAATTATGGGGGCGAGTCTTTCCTATGCTGTTGTTGTGATCATGAATGGGTCTCACGAGATCTAATGGTTTTAAAAACAGGAGTTGCTCTGCACAAACTTTTTTTGCCTGCTGCCATGCATGTAAGATGTGATTTGCTTCTCCTTGCTTTCTGCCATGATTGTGAGGCCCTCCTCAGCCATGTGGAACTGTAATAATAAGAAAGTAATAAACCTCTTTCTTTTGTAAATTGCCCAGGCTTGGGTATGTCTTTATCAGCAGCATGAAAACAGACTAATACAGTGATGTTGAACTTGTTTTCATATGTTTGTTGGCCACATGAATGTCCTCTTTTGAGAAGTGTCTGTTCATGTTCTTTGTCTACTTTTTAATGGAGTCATTTGTTTTTTCTTGTAAATTTGTTTTAGTTCTTTGTAGATTTTGGATACTAGATCTTTGTCAGATGGGTAGATGGCAAAAATTTTCTCCCATTCTGTAGGTTGTCCCTTTGCCCTGATGATAGTTTCTTTTGCTGTGCAGAAGCTCTTTAGTTTAATTGGATTCCATTTATCAACTTTTGCTTTTGTTGCAATTGCTTTTGGTGATTTAGTCATGAAATCTTTGCCTGTGCCTATGTCTTGAATGATTGCCTAGATTTTCTTCAAGCATTTTTAGACTGAAACAGGAAGAAGTTGAATCCCTGAATAGATGAATAACAAGTTCTGAAATTGAGGCAGTAATAAATAACCTACCAATAAAAAACAGCCCAGGACCAGATGGATTTACAGTTGAATTCTACCAGAAATACAAAGAGGAGCTAATACTCTTTCTTCTGAAACCATTCCAAATGATGGAAAAGGAGGGACTCCTCCCTAACTCATTCTATGAAGCCAGCATCATCCTGATGCCGAAACCTAACAGAGCTACAACAAAAAAAGAAAACTTCAGACCAATATTCCTGATGAAAATCGATGCAAAAATTCTCAATAAAATACTGGCAAACTGAATACAGCAGTATATCAAAAAGCTTGTCTGACAATCAAGTTGCCTTCATCCATGGGATGCAAGACTGGTTTAACACACACAGATCAATAAATGCAATTCATCACATAAATAGATCTAAAGACGAAAACCACATGATTATCTCAATAAATGCAGAAAAGGCCTTTGATAAAATTCAACCTCCCTTCATGTTAAAAACACTCAATAAACTGGGTATTGAAGGAACATACCTCAAAATAATAAGAGCCATTTATGACAAACCCAGAGCCGATATCAACCTGAATGGGCAAAAGCTGGAAGCATTCTCCTTGTAAACCAGCACAAGACAAGGATGTCCTCTATATTAGTCAGGGTTCTCTAGAGGGACAGAAATAATAGGATAGATGCATATATAAAGAGGAGTTTCTTAGGGAGTATTGACTCACAGGATCACAAGGTACGGTCCCATAATGGGCTGTCTGCAAGCTGAGGGGCAAGTAAGCCAGTCCGAGTCCCAAAGCTGAAGAACTTGGAGTCAGATGTTCGAGCTCAGGAAGCATCCGGCATGGGAGAAAGATGTAGGTTGCAGGCTAAGCCAGTCTAGTCTTTTCAGTTTCTTCTGCCTGATTTTATTCTGGCCGCACTGGCAGCTGATTAGATGGTGCCCACCCAGATTAAGGGTGGGTCTGCCTTTCACAGTTCACTGACTCAGATGTTAATCTCCTTTGCCAGCACCCTCACAGACACACCCAGGGACAATATCTTGCATACTTCAATCCAATCAAGTTGACACTCAATTAACCATCACATCTCACTACTCCTATTCAAAATAGTATTGGAAGTTCTGGCCAGGGAAATCAGGCAAGAGAAAGAAACAAAGGGTATTCAAATAGGAAGAGAAGAAGTCAAATTGTCATTGCTTGCAGATGACATGATCCCATATCTAGAAAACCCCATCATCTCAGCCCAAAAGCTTCTTAAGCTGATAAGTAACTTCAGCAAAGTCTCAGGATATCCCCCAATTTTCACCACAAAACACATATACAATCTGCCTTATAATCTGAAGGGAAATAAAGCAAGACTTAGTAGAGAGAGTCGAGAAGTTCACTTCTGAAGTAGAGAAAATCTCTAAATTTCTTTCAGCACTCTATAAACTTATTATACATTTTTCTGTAAGAATAGCCTTTTTCCTTTGATTGCGGGAAGCATGCCAATCTCCAAATGTCTGTCATATATGCTTCTGGTTAGGAAAAGTTTTCTAAAAAAGGTTTTTATTTGTTGTTTATTTTTTGTTGTTGTTGTTTGTTTTTGTTTTTGTTTGTTTTTAAAAAAGAGGACACAAAATAAGAGTTGGGATAAGGGACAGGGTGAGAATGTAGAGAAGGAAGAAATGAATGTGAAGATGAAGGAACACATTCCCACACTTCTCATGTCCACCTAGGGGTAGCGGACCCTGTGATACCCTCTTTTAAGGAAGCTGCCTCTTGCTGTGCCCTGTGTGATAAGGTTGAGTTGCACTTGGAATACTTGCTTTTAGGAGCTCCTTTGCTTTTTGAGCTTCTATCTAGGTCTGTGTTTGTTGTTTTCCCTGAAGAAATACCTTTCTCGGCGGGGCACGGTGGCTCACGCCTGTAATCCTAGCACTTTGGGAGGCCATGGCAGGTGGATCACGAGGTCAGGAGATAGAGACCATCCTGGCTAACACAGTGAAACCCCGTCTCTACCAAAAATACAAAAAAAAAAAAAAAAAAAAAAAAATTAGCCGGGCTTGGTGCCGGGTGCCTGTAGTCCCAGCTACTCCGGAGGCTGAGACAGGAGAATGGCATGAACCCGGGAGGCGGAGCTTGCATGAGCCGAGATCGCGCCAGTGCACTCCAGCCTGGCGGACAGAGCGAGACTCCAACTCAAAAAAAAAAAAAAAAAGAAAAAAGAAAGAAAGAAATACCTTTCTCCATGTTCTCTATGTGGTAAAATCTTACTAATCCTCTGAAATACATTTCGATTTTGGTAGTTATGCCACTCCCATTTATCTGTCCTAAAGTACATGCATATATCCTTGCTACTCATCACTTAGGAGCTTATTAGAAATGCAGATGTTCAGATATATTAATCAGCATCACAAGTGACAAAATCTTCAGATGATTCATCACCTAGGAGCTTATTAGAAATGCAGATGTTCAGATATATTAATCAGCATCACAAGTGACAAAATCTTCAGATGATTTGTATGTACATTAGACTTTAAGAAGTATTAGTTCCTATTGCCAATCATTTTAATCATTTTATATTTTAAAAGTTTATGTACATAGAATATCTGTAATTTTATCGTGAGCAACCATAGGTAAAATATTATAATTTATTTATATTTGAATCAACAGCTTTTAACATTGTATTTGTTCAGTAAGTATACTATGAGTAAGTGAAAATAATTTGAAAAGTACCTGTAGCAAAAACAAACTACTCAAGAAATGTAAATTTCAAATGTTGATCAATAATTATTACAAATACTGTTATTAACTATATTCACCATTCTGCTCTCTGCTTCTATGAGTTCAATTTTTTATATTCCACATATAAGGGAGAACATTTGTCTTTCTGAGTTTGGTTCATTTCACTTAGCATAATGTCTCCAATTCCATCTATGTTGTCATAAATAACAGAATTTCTTCTTCTTTTCAGGCTGAGTAGTATTCTACTGTGGAGATATACCACATTTTCTTTATCCGTTATTTCATTGATGGATAAAACTTAGGTTGTTTCTTTAACTGTACATTTCAATATTGCTAAGAGAGTATATCTCAAATGTTCTCATCACAAAAAAAATGTCAAATATTTCGGGTGATAGTAAAGTTGCTTAGCTTGATTTAATACATTACACCTTGTATTCAAATATCATAATATCACTTTTTACCCCATAAACATATATAATGATAATTTGTCAATATATAATTTTAAAAATTAAAAATATACTAAAAATAGATACTTAATGATTATATTTTATTACTTAAAATTTTCAAAGCAACTAGTAGTAATATCATTTTTCTTACATTGCTGGTGAACAGAACAAAATGTCACGTTATACCCCAATATACACAATTATTATTTGTCAATTTTAAAAACAAAAAAAATTTTATTCATCTTAATATATTTATGTAACTTGGAAAATGATATTTTTTGACTTCTCCAGGACAGAACTTGAGAAAAGGAAAACTCTTTGCTAAAAGAACAATTGAGTCATAATTAAGATGTTTACTTCAAAGCCTTCCTTTGTATATGCAGAAAGACATCACTAAGAGTATCATACTTCAGAAATTTATCTACTATCTTGTTATTTTAGGCCTGAAAAAGGACACTAAATGTAACTCTAAAAAATGAATTAATAACTTTTTGGGAGAAGAGGCAGCTTGTAAGTTATAAGAAATCTATTTGCTTCTTTTTCATTTTGTATTAAAATTACATTGTCTTTAAAAATTAGTATTTTTTCTCTTGGAAAGGGTGTATGTAAATGTGTGTTTGTGTGTGTGTGTTTGGTTGAACAACTACACTGTGGATGCCTGGAATAATAAATGGGTATGTCTGCATCTCCCATTGGGAGGAAAATCTTTAAATAAAACTGTTTTGAAGGGCTCAAGCCCTTGCTGTACTTTATGGGGTGACTAAGAGCAGCCAGATACCCTAGACTTTGACATTCTGTTTTTCAAACATTATTATGCATGTTTTGTGGAACTCCAGCTCTGGTATTAGTTTTAAAGGAATATCTCAGAATTAGGGAAATGCACTACCCATGAAATAATGGACTGATTGATGGGCATGGGGTAAGACCAATTCCTCTTGGAAGGAGACTTCTAATTGCTGAGTGAAGAGCAGAATGCTAGAGCTGAAGAGTATGAGGCATGCAGCAGGGAGTCAGCAGTGAGAATGCCCATTGAGAGAGTTTAACTTCACCTTAATCCAGGCACTGCCAACCCAGGTGCCTCCCAGGTGAGGCAGGCAACAGAAATGAATCTAGCTGCCAGGTGGAAGAGTGTCTGCATATTCAGTGTGAGAGGTAGAAAAATGAGAAAGCACATTTTTGGTTTAAGTGGGTGGCTTAGTTTGCTCGGCTGCTACAACGAATGCCATAGACAGGGAAGCTAAAATAATATAAATAGATTTCTCACAGTTCTGGAGACTGGGAAGTCCAAGATTAAGGTCCAAGCCGGTAGAAGATTCAGTTCCTGATGAGGGCCCATTTCCTGGCTTGTAGGCAGCGACCTTCTTGCTGTGTCCTCTCATGGCCTTTTCTCAGGGCAACCACATGAAGAGAGAGGAAGAAAGAGAGACAGATCTTTCTGTTATTCTGTTCTTAAAAGTGCATTATTCCATCCTGAGTGGTCTACACTCATGACCTCATCTTAACCTAATTACCTCCCAAAGGCTTCACATCCAAATACCATTTCAATGGGAGTTAGGGCTTCAAAGTATGAATTTCAGGGAGAACATTAAGCATTCAGTCCATAACAGGAGGAATCCATCATTCAGCTCCAGCCTAACGTTGCCACCCACACACATCTACCAGCCGTGTGCTCTCTGATAATTATTTTACAAAAATAGTGGAAATCTGGATTTTCCTGTAAATTATATCAGAATAACAGCACATTTTTCAGATCAGCTATATCTCATAATGGCTGGTTTGTAACCACCTTTTTGGAGTATGCAAAATGTCTTCTTTCATTAGATGTCAATTTTAAGTTTCTCCTCTTTTTGGTAATTCTCTTTGAAAAGCAAAGCAAAGATTGAAACAACTGAGTACAGGGGAAATATAGATGATTCGCTATCAACTGGTTTTCCACTATCTGCTGAGTAGCCAACATCTCATTAAATTGGTTGCCTCTAGGATTTTCAAGGTCTGGGATCACTGTGGAGTGGCAGTAAGTAAAAAGACCTATGGCTTGAAGAGTTGATGTGAAAGTAGCTTCTCAAAGGGGTTATGAGTGAAAGGTCCTCTTTCTCACTCTATGTTAACTAGGCAAAGATAGACCTTGGACAGGAGTGGAGGCTGGATGAAGTAGAGGACAGCATTATATTTATGACCTATAAAGGCCTGATTGTCCTCTTACAAATATGAATCCAAACTTCAAAAAGATAATTCAGTGCTCCAAGCAGATTTTATTTGCTTCCTCTTGTAAAAAAAAGTTACTTTTATTTTACAGAAAAAAATGTATGAGGTTTTAATGTCAGGCTGGAAGAAAATTTCAAATTAGTGGTTACGAAAATCAGCAAACAGGGATAATTAAGATACATGTATGAATCATGACCCTTATAGTTTTGAACTGTATATGATAATTCCATTTCCAAAAAAATACTTTCACATCCTGTGGACATTTTCCAAAGGGAAATTTTCTTGTAGATATTTAAAAATATCATATTACTTATAAATTTTTAGATGGAATATTTAATTTTGGTGAGTAATCCCTGCTGCTAATGATTTTTAGGGTTATTATCATATTGAAAGTTAGAATTACCTGAGTAACAATACAAATCCCCAAAACAGAAAATATAGTTATTAGTATCTAATATGCCTTTTTGCTATTTATAATTTTAGAAAGCTAAATTATTTATTTAGAAAGGTAAATTTTAGAAAGGTAAATTTAGAAAGATTAATTTATCTGAGAATTTATTATAACCAAAAGTTTCAATTAAGATAACGGAAACAAAAAACCCTAATTAAATAAAAGTTTTTCATATATTCAAAATAAGCCAAGGTGCAGAAGCAGGAAATCATACGTTTTCAGGTGTACCTTTAAAAGGTTGAGTATTACCAGGTAAAAGGTAGATTGTCTCATAAAATCAACAGTTACTTTACATTCTATAATTGGCTATTTTAAGAAGTGTATGTGTATGTATGTGCATATATATATATATATATATGATGGCCTAAATCACATATCAAAATATAAATCTGATATGAAAACAATAGTCAATTTTTCATTCTGCTCATTTTTATTATAAATCACTACCACTTAAACATAGAATTAAATGTAGATTTTGAAAGATCAACTAACATTTAAATTTGTAAACTCAATAGCACAGTAGTACTGTGACTTGATTTAAATTATCTTGAAAAATAACTATTGTGAAATTCTGAAATGTGTTCAATATAGATGATGCATGTGGGCTTTACATATAAGTGGAACCAAGTTTGTATTCTGGGGAAAGTGCAACAACGAATATTACATTTTAAGCAGGAATAGCATTCTCTAATGTTGTGTACCCATGCAGGATGTGTGTGAGTGTATGTTTTGTCCTGCATTGGAGTTTTTGTTCTCTTTGGGATTCTGATCCAAGCCCTTATTCTCTGTGTTTGACATATGTTCACACACAGAGGTAGAGCATGCTGGGGAAGTCATCTGCTTATACTGAAAAGAAAATATCCTCTGTATTAAGCCTGCAATCAAAAGAGTATGTCTAGTAACTGCTGAAAATTCCTTTAAATTTAATAATCATTAATAAGAAATTTCCCAGATTTACTCAATAAAAATAACAGTACTTTTTCCTTTCACCTACTTATGATTTAATGTTATTTGCTGTTTTAAAGTTTGAAATTTACTAAAAATTAAAATGTCTCAAAATGTTAGAATTTGTAGTTTATATTATGTCTTATAATCACACATCAATTTTTGTGGCCCTTGAAAAAATGATGTGGGGAATATGTTACCTATTTCAAAAATATACCTCTAAAAGGAGAAAATAACATTTGTAAATAAACTTAATTCATATATCAAAAAGGTAAAGTCACTTTTGAACTTTGATTTCACATATCTCATTATAATAAATATAAAAGTAATTCTCAAAAATAAGTTTGTCAAGCTCAGTAATTTATAGAGTTCATCATTATAATGTAACTGATAGATTATACACATTATATAGATGATAATTTGTTGTGTGTGTGTAAACTTTGTCCTGATATCTAGCATTCCCCCAACAAGACCTTGCAATTTGAAAATGTTCAGTCTTTCATCACAGACGTCAGATCTTCTGCTGAGCATGATAACATCAATGAATTCTCTTAATGAGCCATTATTCTCTGCTTTTCTCCCTTTTAGCTTGTAAGACATAGGTATGCAGGTGCAGAAACACACTCAAAATTTCTAATAACCATTGGCACGTAACTAATGATCCAAGTGATAAGACTTGAAATTGCTGCTGAGTAAATCCAAGCATTGTTTTTTATTGAAAAGAAATGTGAACACTGTAGTATTCTGAGATGGAGTGAATAATAGGAAAATATTTAAAATGTCTGAATTAGTACCTTATCAAAATAATATTTAAATCTTTTTTTTCTAGTAGCATAACACTGGGGATCAAATCATCTGAGATTTAGGGTGAAATGTGTAAATTCTGGTTGAAAATTTTACTTTTTGATTCAATTTCTAATTCACTCCTCTATGTAAATTATATATTCATCGTGATTTAAATTTTATTTTTATATAGAAGTAGAGGATGTGTGTATATTGTGTGAATGAAGGATATGTATATATATATATATATATATATATGCAGAATTGGTCATAGGCTATTAGGCTATTTAAGTACATTTAACTTTACACATTTCATTTGATGTATATTAAATATCAGGGTATTTAACTTTATACACTTTAAATTTCCATGTTCTTCATACTGTATTAGTAAAGGTCACTTTGAAAAATTGTGGTGGGTTCTACAATCCACAATGAAAGCTCAAATTTGTTCTTATCAACCTTGAAGGTTGTTGTAAACCATCCAAATTTCAGAAAAATACCGATTATTTCTGAATAAAAATCCAAATATAGATGCTTATGGTTAGATTGAGCCTGGATTGCCCTCAATTAAGAACAATTGAGTTATTTGTTGTTTGTTCATTTTACATGTTGTATTGGTACATGGTACATGTACTAGTGGTTTTCCAAAGTCCATGTTTTTAGTATCTTATATAAGAAATTAATTGTCAGCCAGGCGCAGTGGCTCATGCCCGTAATCCCAGCACTTTGGGAGGCCGAGACGGGTGGATCACGAGGTCAGGAGATCGAGACCATCCTGGCTAATATGGTGAAACCTTGTCTCTACTAAAAAATACAAAAAAAATTAGCCAGGTGTGGTGGTGGGCGCCTGTAGTCCCAGCTACTTGGGAGGCTGAGGCAGGAGAATGGCATGAACCCCAGAGGTGGAGGTTGCAATGAGCCGAGATCGAGCCACTGCACTCCAGCCTGGGTGACAGAGCAAGACTCCGTCTCAAAAAGAAAAAAAAAATAAAGTAAGCAAACAAAAAAGAAAAGAAAAAGAAAATAAATTAATTGTCTAACACAAATCCCTGAAGATATTCTCCCTATGTTTTCTTAAATAATATATATTTTTTAACTTTCACATTTTAGTTATGTATGAGGTAGAAATCTTTTTTTTAATGGATAACCAATTGTTCTAGCATCACTTATTGAAAAGACCGTCATTTCTCTTCTAATTGCAGTAGTGCCTTTGTCGTAAATCAAGCACCTATCCTTGCACAAATATCCACCCAGCTGTCTTAATTGTTGCTTTAGTGTACGTGTTGAAATATGGCTAAGTTCTGCTTTTTAAATTTTCATTTTGAAGTCTGTATTGCCTAATCTAGGTCCTTTGTATTTCTACATGGTTTTAGAGAGTTTTTCCATTTCCACAAGAAGAAAGCATACTGAGATTTGTATTGTTTTTTCATTGAAGCAGTAGATCAATTTGGAAGCACAAGATTGAGTTTTCCAATCCATAAGCAGGAAAATATCTTTATTTACTTATGTTTTTTTTTAAATTGTCTCTGCAATGGTCTATCACATTCCTCTCAAAAAGTTCTAACACATTAGATTTTTTGATGATGTTATAATTTTTTTTTAATTCTAGTTGACTCTTAACCAGGCATTCAGCAACCTATCTAAATTCACTTTTTATTATTTGTATTTTTATTTTTTTGACAAACTCAACAATGCATACTTTATTTCTTTGGTTCTTTTTATTATTATTTCACTAGGGTTTCGGGGAGCAGTTGGTGTTTGGTTACATGACTAAGTTTTTTAGTGGCGATTTCTGAGATTTTGATGCATCCATTGTCCGAGCAGAGTACACTGTATCCAATGTATATTATTTTATCCCTCATCCCCTTCCCAAACTTTCCCCAGAGTCCCCAAAGTCCATTGTATAATTCTTATGCCTTTGCATACTCATAGCTTAGCTTCCACTTATGAGTGAGAACACACGATGTTTGGTTTTCCATTCCTGAGTTACTTCACTTAGAGTAATGGTCTCCAATTCCCTCCAAGTTGCTGAGTAAATTTACTTTTTAATACTAGTATTTTTATTTATGTATTTATTTATTTATTGAGACAGAGTTTCACTCTTGTTGCCCAGACTGGAGGGCAGTGCCACAATCCTGGCTTACTGTAGCCTCCGCCTCCCAGGTTCAAGCGATTCTCTTGCCTCAGCCTCCTGAGTAGCTCGCCTGCCACCACGCCTGACTAATTTTTTTGTATTTTTAGTAAAGACAAGGTTTCGCCATGTTGGCCAGGTTGGTCTCCAACTCCTGGCCTCAGATGATGCACCTGCCTTGGCCTCCCAAAGTGCTGGGATTACAGGCATGAGCCACTGCGCCTGGCCAATACTAGTATTTTTATAGAGTCTTTCAAATGTTGTAGACATATGATGAAAATAATATTCCTTCCTTTCAATCTTTATAGGTTTACTTATTTTCTTTTTATGGCATTGGATATGCCCTTTGGTAAAAACTGAAAAGAAGTGATGAGAGTAGATATAATTGTCCTTTTTTCAACTTTAAAAAGAAAGTATTACATATTTCACCTTTTAGAATGATACTAGCTATAGATTTTCTGGTAGATGGCCCTTTATGATTAAATCCAACAAGTTTTTTTAACGTCTAGTTGTTTGAGAATATTTATTATAAATATTCGTTGAATTTCATCAAATACCTCTTCTGCTTCTGGAGATGGTCACATATTTTTAAACCCTATTGTTAATGTGGTAATTTATATTGATTGTCCTTGTAATTATAATTAATTTCAAATTTATAAAACAACTCCCTCTGGGACATGGTGAGATATATATATAATGTGAATATTTTGTTTTTGATTGTTGTATCTATGTACGTGAGAAACGTTACAAGTTTCCATTCTTGTGAAGTTCATACCTCACATTGGTACGGTGATTATGCTAGATGCAAGAATGAACTGGGAATTATTTCTTCCTTTCTATTCCCTAAAGTAGTTTTATAAAACTTATATATTCCTTTAATATTTAGAGAAATTTATCATTGAAGACATCTGGGCGTAGACTTTTCTTTGTGGGAATATTTTAAATTATGATTTTAATATTTACAAAGTTATTTCCTAGATTATAATTTTTATATTTTATCTTCAAGCATAAGTAAGGTTTGGACCAATAATATGGAATAAGTGTTGAGAAGTGAAACTCAGGCAAATGTAAGAACTCCTCAGGTAGCGTGGGAAGGGTATCACTTCATACAGAAATTCAATTCATTAATGTTAGAAGAAATGGAAAGGTGATGTGGGGTTACTTGTAAGTTCCATTTAAAAGGAGCGTGAATTATAATTTAAAAACAGTACACTTTTGTTCAGAAACAGAAAATGTTATGAAATGTTAATAAATTTTAGAAATATGAGGAATTTCTTGGTTTATTTTGTGAGATTATTTTTATATCTAAATGTAATTCTCTAAATTCACCTGTGCCAAAAACCATAGTTGTCTATATGTTTTCCTCTCTCACTTCTGCTGATGCACCTCAACAACCTACATATTTCAGAAAGCAGAATGAATTGCTTTGCATTTGGTTTTAATTATGTCCCCTGATTGGCTCAAGTATGTCTGAAAATTAAGGATTTCCCTTTTGAAATAATTGTAACAATTTGTTTAATATCAAAGACATCTAACATAAATTTGCTTGATTTTTCTTTGCAAGAATTCGTGCCCTTCTAATTTAAGCTGGCATGAAAGAGAGACAGAGAGAAAAACATATTTATTCTGTATTTATTGAGTTCCGAATTTGTACCTGGGTCATTGATGAAATCTTTCCATATGCCACTACACAAAATGTTTATTTTAAATTATGTACCTTCCCCGTAAATGGTGATATTATATTAACCATCACTTTCCTAAAGCAAAGTAAGAAAGTAAAGGACAAAAAACAGAGTAATTAATTATATTGGTTTCACTTTCCCCAAAATATTATTAGCCCCTAAGAATATAAAAACATTATTAATAGGATCGATAAAAAATGATCACAATTATAAACTTCAAAATCAAGCTATTTTTTTCTACTTTTTGTATTGCATAATATGGAAAACAGATTACGATGCTTACTCTTGAGTTATTCATTTATTGAACAATTTTTTAAGCATCTACTATAGTAGGTACTGCATTAAGTGTTGATGAACTGAGGATGAGTAAATGGCTAATTAATTATTCTTTGTGCCAAAGTAACGTTAGATGCTTATCTTCACAGAGTGTAATTTGTGATTGAGTACAGAATCCTAAATTATGTATTTCACTATTTAACCTATTAGGAGAATAAAGAATTCTCTTAATAAGGAGAATAATATTTTAAATATTTTTTGTCTGACACTAGGATTTTTATTACAATTTAATATGAATACTTCATTATGTACATCATTAAATTATGAGACTAATTTATTTTGTATTTAGTGTTCATTAAGTAGAATATTTTACAAAAACAGTTTTAGTAAAAGATTCATCATCTCAACTTCGTAGATAACATTTTACATTTTGCTTAAAACTCTTAACCTGAGTATAGCATAACCCTTAGCAAATGTTAACAAGTTATTATCAAGTTTTAAAACATATTTAAATGTTTAATATTTTTTCTATACTTCAAAATTTCAGTCCACTAAATTATAAGCTACTTTTATACTGGAGATGTATTTTATTTTCCATTAAATTCCTGACATCAAGCTGAGGTTAGGAGTTCAATAAATGTTAATTGAATGAGTTTTAAAGTTTTATAATATAATATCTTTTTCTTATGGAAATAAAAGACAAATTATCATTATTTTGTAGTGTAGACTGAAATGGGCTAAAGTCACCAATCTAAAAACATATTCAACTTTGAAAAAACATAATGGGACATATTTTAATAAAATAACTTGGATACATTTGTATTTAATTACAGTGTGAGTTTTCTCTATTGGGAGCACTGAAAATCCCCCAGTTATCTCATCTTTTACTTTCTAGTTATTCTTCTGATCAGAAGCCCAAGGTCATGCTGTGACCTCTTCCAGGTTTCAGCTACTGAACAAGGAGACCTGGTTTAGAAAACATCTCAGCAGAGTTAACACCAAAGGGAGCCAATTCTAAGTTTGCCTATTTGCAGTAAAACAGCCTTACATGGAGCAAGACATTTTCATTTCTCACTCTTCCTTAGTTAAATATAAAGTCAAACGATCTTCTAACTAGAAAATGGAGATTGCCACATTACCCTTATTTTTTTCTGCTCAAGGCAATTTAAATTTCAAGGATTCACGACTCATTTAAGCAAAGACCAGGTAGGGACTTTCAGTGTAGAAAACCCTACCCTGAATTTGAGGAATGGAAAGAAGTAGAAACGGGTCTCACAGACTGGAAAGCTGTCAGGGATTGAACTTAATCTATGTCTCTCAGAGATGACAAGTCTCCCATTTGTCTTTGCTTTTGTGCTATACTTTCCTATTTCTGTAAGCAGAATGGCCTTTTCTGTTTCTTTATTGCCACTACATAACTCAAAGCTAAGAGCTATAATCCCAAAGTATATCATTGCTTGACTTCCATTATTGGTTGACCATATTCTGTGTTCTTGATTTTTTTTAATTTTAATTTTATTTTTATTTTAGAGTAAAAGGGGTACAAATGCTTCTTTGTTACAAAGATATATTGCATACTGGTGACGTTGGACTTCTAGTGTACCCATTACCCAATAGTGAACACTGTATCCAATAGGTGATTTTTTTAGCCCTTGCTCCCCTCCCAGTTTTTCCTCTTTTGGAATCCCCATTTTCTATTCTTTCCATCTGTATGTGCGTATGTACCCTTTGTTTAACTCCCACTTATAAGTGAGAACATATGGTATTTGAGTTTTTGTTTCCGAATTAGTTCACTTAGATTAATGAACTTCAGCTCCATCCATGTTGTTGCAAAGGACATAATTTTATTCTTTTTCATGGCTGCATAGTATTCCATGGTGTCTATCTATCTGTCATCTAACTATCTGTATGTATGTGTATCTATCTATATGTATTTGTGTATGTAGTATGTATGTATACCACATTTGCTTTATCCAGTGAACCATTTATGGACACTTAGGTTGGTTTCATGACTTCATTATTGTGACTATCTTTTTAATATAATGATTTCTTTTCCTTTGGATATATACCCAATAGTGGGATTCCTGGGTCAGATTTTTAATTCTTTGAGAAATCTCCATATTGTTTTCCATAGAGGCTGAACTAATTTATATTCCCACCAAAGATGTAGAAACATTCCCTTTTCTCCACATCCATGCCAACATCTGCCACTTGCTTTCTAGTAATAGCCATTCTGACTGGTGTAAAATGACATCTTACTATGCTTTTGATTTGCATTTCTCTGATGATTAGTGATGCTGAGCATTTTTTCAGGTGTTTGTTGGCCACTTGTATTTCTTGAGAAATGTCTGTTCATGTCCTTTGCCCAGTTTTTAGTGTGGTTATTTGTTTTATCCTTGTGAGTTTTTTTAGTTTCTTGTAGATTCTGGATATTGGTTCTTTTTCAGATGCATAATTTGCCAATATAGTCTTCTAGATTGTAGGTTGTCTGTTCACTATGTTGCTCATTTCTTTTGGTGTGCAGAAACTTTTTAGTTTAATTAAGTCCGATTTGTTTATTTTTGGTTTTGTTGCATTTGCTTTTGGGGTTTTTATCATAAATTCTTTGCCTAAGACAATGTCCAGAAGAGCTTTCCCTAGGTTTTTATCTAGAACTTTTGTAGTTTCAGGTCTTAGGTTTAAGTCTCTTATCCATGTTAATTTTAGAGTATGGTAAGAGATAGGGAACCAGCTTCATTCTTCTGCACATTGGCATAGAAGGCAATTTTCTCATCACCATTTATTGAGTAGGGTATCCTTTCCCATTGCTTATTTTTGTAGTCTTTGTTGAAGATCACTTGGTTGTAGATATGTGGATTTATATCTGTGTTCTATATACTGTTCCACTGATCTATGTGTCCATTTTTGTACCAATACCATCCTGTTTTAATTAGTTTAGCCTTGTAGTATAATTTGAATTTGAACAGAGTGATGCCTCCAGAATTGTTCTTTTTGCTTAGGATTGCTTTGGCTACTCAAGGTCTTTTTGGTTCCATATGAACTTTAGGTTTTTTTTTTTTCCTAACTCTGTAAAAAATTATGTTGGCAATTTAATAGAGATTGTGTTGAATTTGTAAACTTCTTTGGGCAGTGTGGTCATTTTAACAATATCTTTTCTTACAATCCATGAGTATGGAATGGTTTTCCATGTGTTTGTGTCATCTATGATTTCTTTCAGCAGTGTTTTATAGTTCTCCTGTAGAAATCTTTAATCTCCTTGGTTAAATATATACCTAAGTATTTTAATTTTTGTGTGACTATTATGCTTGAAATTCTTAAGAGAAATAAGCTTATTGGCTCAGTTCAGCCCATGCATCCCTCCCTCCACCTGTGGGTTGTATCTGTATCCTAATGTAACCAGTCATGTTCAGGGCTGTGGATTAATGTGATAACAGATATAAATATTTACACTCTCATGTAGAAAAGACACTTTAAACCCAGAAGCTCTAGATGTGGTAGATGCTGTGGAATGAGCTGCGAATGAGGCAAGTAAATACGCTAACATGACTGGTAAAATACTGTATGAATTTAAAGAGAGCACTTGCCCATGTTTACTGCATAATGGAATGTAAGTCTGTTTCCTTCCTTTTTGTGTTTTTCTTCTACTGCTGTGTTTAGAAGCTTTTCAAGATAGACAACTTTAGCACAACTTTTAAGTGGTTTTGAAATTACTATTTTTGTTTCTATTGTCTGCCTGGACAGCTTCTTTTTCCTTACTCTTCCTTTTTTCCATTCTCAAATGCCTGAACCCTACATAATATTGACATAAAATAATTAAGAAATAATTTTAAAAACATTTTAAGATGTAATATTTCTAAGAACTTAGTTAATATTTATACTTTATCAACAAAATGTTGACAATGATCTTACAAATAGAGGCAGTATAGCATAGTGACCAACAGTTCAGACTTTGGAGTTAGAACACTTGGTTTCTTATATAACTTTTATGATCTTGTACAATATGCTGAATGCATTTAATTTATTTTATATACTAGTCATGAACTATCACTGTTAGTACTACTAGTAGTATTATTACTACTCTCATTACTTCTATAACTAGTACTGTTACTACTAGTTAATTGTCTTTAAAGCTTGTTAGTTCCTTAGAGTTTTCACATTAATGAAACATATTTAATTGTACTCTTGTGGCTTTTTCAACAAGAAGAAGATTTACTATTTTAATCTGAGCCTCATCGATAACCTTCTGTCAACTTTAACTTACTGAATATTTGTTCACTGGGGAAATTCTATCTTCTGAAGTGAGATCCAGACAGAAAAACTTATTTCTTTATCATATGAAAGTTGTCATTTTTCAGGGCTGCATAATTGCCCTTTAAAATCTTCTCTTCTCATGCTCCACTCTAACCTTGATTGACAATTTAGAGTACCACTAGATTTTTTAAAGGGAGGGAATTTCATTTTCTAGGTTTTACTTTTTATAGCTTTTACTTTTATTTAAATTGTCTTGTTTTCAATGATCTTATATAAGAAGAATAAAAACCAATAGACTATTTAACATTTCATTTCAATGAAAAGTCTATGCTTTTACTGATGAATGTTTTACTGTAGTCAAAGAAATGAAGCTTCTTAATGGGCAGGCTTCTGATATAAATTTTGCTATTATAGGTCAATGTGCATCCTAGTTTCTACATCTTAATTTACCTACCATATTATTAGAGGAAAAAAAGTAGAAAGAGAGGATATAGGACTATGTTGAGAAAGAAAGCACATATCAATGTCTTTACAAAACCTTACAAAAATAGTTGCCTATTTCATAAGAGAAGTGATCATGAGTAAAATATAACTCAAACATGCACATAAATTATAAAGGCAGAACAACCTTTTCATTGAGATAATTCACATTGTGGCAACCCTTGATTTGTCGCACATCTTGGCGCTATGTAAATATTTCTATCATAAGTACAAATCAAGAAGAAGGTCTTTTTTAGATTAGTGGTAAATTTGAGAACACATGGCAGCTCAATTGCTGGAAAAGAACATTCTCTGGTGCCTTCAATTTTATTTCCGAGAATGGCAATCTTAATACCCACTCACTGAAGCCTTTCCAGGAAAGACTTCTTGAGCATGGCAGCTAGTTTGAAGACAACAAGACATTCAAATTCTTTGGCTGGTCATCCTCAGGAGGAGGATTATGAAACAAATGTATTGGAAACCTTACATTTACGTGTAACAATTGTAATTCATGTGGACATGGTAGAGATGAGATTTTTCTTTCTCCTTTTTAAAAGCCTAATGTTATTTAACTGAAACAACGCTGTGTTGCTACAAATAGGTAAAATAAAATTACATCAGTTATAAACATTTGAAACCAAATAGAGGCTTTTTAAAATCCTAACGAAATAATCTTGTATGTTTTCGGTTTGTTTGTTTGATCTTTCTCTCTCTTTCTTTTTCTTTTTGCTTCTTTCACCAATAAGACTTGTATTCTGACAAATAGCAAGATTATGGAATATATTGTTGAAGTTACTGAATTAAGTGTTTTGCCCAAAAATAAAAATGAAAACCCAAATCTAGCTACATTTTTGTTGTTTCTAGTTTTGAAGTGGAAATCAAGTTTTGCATTGGAATTGAGTGATTTAAAAACTAATTAATTAGTTGTCTTGATGTCATTGGTTTATTACAAATTACATACGTCTGGCAGGACTGGGCTCTCTATACAATAATTTAAAGAGAAATGATAGCTACATAAACTTACTATAATCTGTAAAAAGAGAATTAAATAGCATATAATTCAACTACATTCATTTCGTCCTCAAAAAGAAAAGGACATCATATTACCATTTACACTGCTGTTCCTGATAGCATATTTCAGACTTTAATTTTTCAGGTTGTTATCGGATAGGAGCTAACATTAAACTTGGGACTCATTGGACAAGAAACATATAGCTAAAAAGAAGAGATATTTTCAAAAAGGAGAAATCAAGTTACTAATTCATTGATTCATTTATTCAATGTGTCTTGAGAAAACACTATGCTAAGTTTTTTTGGGTATTGGGGTTGAGAAAAAGACAAAACAATATACCTTTCTCTAAGCTATTTGAATTATAGATGAAGGAATAATTATTTACATGATTAATATAACTTTATTAATATAAAATTAATGCAAAAAAGGATGTGTAAAGATGAGGTGGTGTAAACATTTTTAGTAATGAACTGAACCAAAAAGTAGTATCCCCTGTTCTACGTTGCTGTTACAGTATGAGTCTCTATAAAATCTCATTTTAGGCACACAACTGGAAAGAATGCCAGATGACGGGGTGATTTTTAGATCCCATCTCAGGGTCAAAGTTGATGGCCAGATGTAACAGATCTGGAGAAAAGAGTCTAAGCCAGATGGAAAGGGCAGTTTAAACATACACACAAACATACACGCTCTGTATTTTTAAAAGGCTAGAAGTCTGGTATTTCTTTAGTAAGTCATAATATGTGTATTTTCTAAGTACAATTTTTAAAAGTTAAAGATATTAATATTAAGAAAGCAACTAGTTGTAGACTTACATTGAAATAAATTGTATAACTTGATTTGTTTTGAAAATGTTGTAATATACTAACTTGATATTCAGCCAAGTAATACTGACGGTAAGTCTTGATGTGTTGGTATCTATGACCATGAATCAAACATCTTATTATTTTACAACAATTTTCAGAATGGTTATCCTCCAAATCCCCATCTCATTTCACCTCTTATATGGCAACTTAGTCCTTGATTTGCTCTCGGTCTCTTGTGTAAACATGCTTTTCTTAGGTCTATATATCTTTATTTCCCACTTCTCGTACCAGGCATTCAAGTCAAAACCCTCTGCAATATCCATTCCTCTGCAACACGTGGTCAGGATATTTGAAGAGCCCTCTGGAAATAAAACAATGAAATCTTAAATCAATGACAATTCACGTACTTCGAATTCATTAATGGGATAAAAGAAAGTTAAGGAAATCTTCAGGGGCAAACAAAACAAAACGATCAACAAAAGCAACAATAAAAAAAGTGAGCTGAGGGCTGGGTGCGCTGGCTCATGCCTGAAATCCCAGCACTTTGGGAGACCAAAGCAGGCAGATCATGAGGTCAGGAGTTCGAGACCGACCTGACTAACATGGTGAAACCCTGTCTCTACTAAAAATACAAAAATCAGCCAGGCATGGTGGTGTGTGCCTGTAACCCCAGCTACTCAGGAGGCTGAGGCAGGAGAATCGCTTGAACTCAGGAGGCAGAGGTTGCTGTAAGTCAAGATAGTGCCACTGCACTCTACCCTGGGCAATACAGCAAGACTCCACCTCAAAAACAAACAAACAAACAAACAAAAAAATAGTGAACTGCAACTAAGATGAGTAAAGACGTTTTTGAATGAATGTTTACATCAATATATCTGCAATAAGAAATTTCTGTAAGGTATGTTTTTTAAAAATGGGAAATGACCAGAGAAAGAGAACAGTTACAAGAAAGAATAACGAACAAAGAAACAAGTAAATTAAAATGTGTATTGTCTATGTAAAATAATAGTATAGTCTAATTTATAGAGATAAGGAAAAACAGATAAATAGTAGGAGAAATCAAAATTGAAAAAATCTAAGGACCTTGTATTGTTTGGTAGGGGATGAAGACACTGAATAACTTTAGAAAAATGTTAAGTTAAATATATACATAAGTGATACAATTTCCAAATATTTTTATTCAAAGGGAAAAGATGAAAAAGAAAAAAGGCAGTCATGCCAAAAAAGTAAAATATAAAAAATTTGAAACTTAAGACACATTCAAAATGCAAAATAAAAATGGTAGAAATGAATCCTTTGTGTCAGTTGTTGTAATCAATATATTAGGTTGGTGAAAAAGTAATTGTGGTGTAGTATCCATAGAGCAGGATTTTACATCATTATCCTATTATCCCTAATATTGGGTTGGTGCAAAAGTAAATGCAGTGTTTGCCATACTTTTATGGCAACCTAATAAATAGGCCAAATTTGACAGGTAGAAAACAGAGGTCATCAGGTGGGATAAAGATGTAAAATCCTGCTCTGTGTATACTACCCATATATAGATAATATAAAGATGCAGAAAGATATTCAATGATAAAATTATGTAGTAATTATGCAACTCCAGAATATAGGACACTCTAAGAACAACTATTCACAAGTCTATGGTATGAAAATGGTGCTGGAAGTGAAGGAGAGAGATCAGTTCAAGAGTAAAATGTATGCCTTTTTGCCATTTGTATCTGTATTACATTATATAAGTTTTTAAAAAAATTACGCTATCCTGACCCAGTTTGGAGATCCCAACTAGAGGTCAGCCAGTTCCCTTCTTGAGCAGCTGAGTAAGTCCTTACTCCTATCCATTTTCCTTATGAGGTTCACACATTTTAGTCAGATACCAGACAATGAGAGACAGCCCCTATGCCCCAAATCTCACAAAATTATTCAACTTAGTCAATCCACAGGGAACAGAGAAACCTAGCTAACTCTGCTTGCCATACATAAACTGCCTGTTATAGCTTTAGTTTACTGTTACTCTAACCAAAGTGCAACTCCCAAAGTGGGTCTGCCTGGCAGCCTTCTCTCATTTGGAGCTGTAAGTAACAGAAAAGTTTTCCTTTCATCTATTCAAGTATTACTGTGTTATGGCTCGCCATCAAAAAGATCTTTAAATCTTATAAAACACATAACAACTGTTTAAGTGTGTTTTGTGTTGCCATAACAGAACACCATAGACTGGGTAATTTATAAACAATAGAAACTCTGGAGGCTGTAAAGTCCAAGAACAAGGGGATCACATTTGCTGAAGGCCTTCTTGCTGTGTCATAACATGGCAAAAGGCATCACATGGTGAGAAAATGCACAAGTGAGCAAGAAGGGGCTGAATTTGCTTTTACAACAAACCTACTCACACGATAACTAACTACTCCTCTGATAATGACATTAATCCATTCATGAGGGCTCTACTCTCAGAACCTCACACCTCTTAAAGGTGCCACCTCCCAACACTATTGCATCAAGAGTTAAGGTTCCAACACATGAACTTGAGGGGTCATATTTAAACCATATCTACAACCCTAACCTTAAAGCTATGGGCATCCACATGAAATAATTAATTCAACATGCATATTCAGGACTCCAAGTAGGAGGTGTTTTGTAGAATTTGGGAACAAAAGACCTTCATAATAAAAAAGCCTTAACATGATTGCTCTGGAGCAAACAAAGAAAATGTAGCCAGCTACTATTTGTAACTAGCTTTTTAACTTCTTAAAAGAAGCACTTACACCTTATTCCTCATGTATATGCCTAGCATAATATGAACTTAAAAACAAATACCAATCAGTTGAGTTCAGAAAATATTATAGATTTTTTTTTTTTAGATTGGACATTATGGGAGATACCTTTTAGTGTTTCATTATTTTTGTGTGAATGATTTAGTCCAATTTAATTATATTAATTTAAGGTAGGCTTAATAGACCCTGAGGTCAAATAACATAGACAATAATTACATTGAGTTCAGATATAAATAGTATTTTGTCATTTTAAACTAAGCTGCTACAACTAATGTTCTTTTTCCGCAGTCTCCAGCATCTGCTGAACTTACTCTATAGGTTGTATTGTCCTTATATTTTGGCAGAAACATAAGAGGGAACATATTTTCCTTACTGCCCCTCACACCCTTTGACTGGAAGGTTCCACTACTTTATTTGGACATTTTCCATTATACTTCTTATAGCATCCATATGCTAGCTTTTTGTGCCTATTAATGTTTTCTTTACTCTGGGCACCTTTCCAAATACACTACTTCGAAATATGGAACTTCTTATTTAGTTATATAGCCAATATCTAAAAAACCTCAACTAAGAAAAGATTTCCACCAGCATTTTCGAAGGTGCTGTTAAGATCAATCAATGCAGCCACTCAGTGAGTGTGGAAAAGAGTCTTATATCAGCTCAGGAAATCCACCCCATTAAAGCCTCTACCAAACAGAACATATCAGAAGATACAGCATACAAACCAGTATAAGGAAAAACTATAGCCAAACTCAGCAGCAACAGATGTAGAATAAATACACTTATTGACTAACTTCCTTGTGAGGCTATATTTGTGTTTCTACTTATTGGGTGCAGAATATATTTTCCTGCCAACAGTAAATGCTGTTGATTTAATACATGTGACAGCTCTACACCACATTGTAGCCCCATGAATGTTGGGATGGAATAGAAACATAGACATCTTTATTCTAAGATACAGAAGGTAACCCACAGAATACACAGATACTTTTGCTCAAGAGAGGCTCATGGCTAAGAGGAACTTGTATATTGTCTTTGAAAAAAAGTACAGACATGAAGTAAAAATACATTTTGGATGGGGATAAGGAACGTTGCTTCTTTTCCAGATGTCTGCCTAATTTCCTTGCCAGAAATTTCAAAGATGTGTATAAAATTTTCCTTAAAAATATGCTTACCAATGTTCTGTGAAAGAAAAAGCAAGGCACGTAATGACTTTATCATCTCAGAATGAATCATAATGGACCAGATACTGCATCGTTACTCAGAAAATATGAGTCCAGAGAAAGCAGAGATCAGGGCTCTGGCTACTGGCAGAGCCATGCTGGCTAGCATGAGCAGAGGTTTTGATCCAGTTGTAAATTTTCTCCTTTGTGATGATGAGATTCCATCTCCAGCATTTAGGAGGTAAACATTTTAAAGTAACTGGTAACATCACTCGAAAATCAAATCCCAGAGATGCTGGCTGGAAGCCAACGAGTTACCCCCAATGTATAAGAAAGTGGTTGCAGCATATAATTAGGTTAATGCTGGACTAGACTTGCTTTTGATGAGTTGGCAACTGTCATGACTGCTTTGCTTTAAGTGGGCTGGTGCCTGGAAGGAAACTATACCTATGGGACTTAGCAAGAGACAAGCAGCAGAAAGCAATTGAAAAGCTGGAATTCCACAACCTTTTAAATAATGGAATCACAGAACAGAAAGGTCATCTGTTTG
Organism: Pongo pygmaeus; assembly: GCF_028885625.2. Classification (NCBI taxonomy): domain Eukaryota; kingdom Metazoa; phylum Chordata; class Mammalia; order Primates; family Hominidae; genus Pongo; species Pongo pygmaeus. Next base: position 94,167,332 of record NC_072379.2, on the reverse strand, counting down.
GGTTCCTGACGTTACATGCGTTTTAAGTTTGAAAGATAAAATTTGATCCACTCTTCATTTATGTCTCCAAAAGGAGACTCCACTATCTTCTTTGGTAAAGGTTTTAAGGTATAATATATCAAAAACTTCTTCCATATGACTTTTCAAACTCTCTTTGTTGTAGTTAAGTCTCAGTACACTTTTTTCTCATAATATCTTTTTACATACACATGCGATTCCTTCATATTAACTGTTCCAATATCTGTACTTTTTTTTTCTTCTATCTGTACTTTTTTATTAGTCACATTCCACACTGTGAAACTGTTAATTTTTCAGTGGTTTAAAACTGATGATAATTCCATTAAAAAGTTTGATCCAATTCTGATTAACATGGAAAATGTTACACTCTGGTTCTTGGATTTTCTATTAAAGTCTGATTACTTACAAAAATAGCATGTTTGTGGTTATCTGATACTTTGTTAATTGAAAGATACTATGAGGGACACTAAATACACAGTTTGCCCAATGCTAAATGGTTAAATTACTTAAAATCAAATTTGGATGAAAGAGAATTAAAAATATCAATATATAGAATAAGTTTCTGGTATATAAGAAAAAAATGCTGGTTTTCTATAAAATGAAACAAAGTTATTATTCAGTTTTATTTTGAAATATATAGAATTACATGTATATTGAAAGTTTTACACTTTATTGCACGAGCAAAAACTTTTCAAAAATGTTAACTGCTGTAATGTCCCTGAGTTATATAATAATACTAAAAATATGAAATACATCACTTTCCAACAGCACATTTAATAGAACAGATGATTTTTTTGTGCTCTGTGGAATATAATACAGGGAAATGTTTTTCAGTAACATGTCTTCCAGAAGGAATTTTTAAACCAAAGACTCAAGTTTGAGAAAAATCTCAAGAATACATTATGAAGTTTGAAAATGATTGGCAAAGTATAGCATTCATTTTGGCCAGTTTTTTATTTATAGAAAATGTTAGCCTCTCCTAAGCGAATTAATGCAGGAGCAGAAAACCAAATAATGCATGTTCTAACTTATAAGGGGGAGCTAAACACTGAGTACACATGGACATAAAGATGGAAACAATAGGCACTGTGGACTACTAGACGGGGGAAGATGGGAAGGGATCACCCACTGGGTACTATGCTCACTACCTAAGTGATGGGTCATTTGTACCCCAGACCTCTGTGACACACAATTTACCCTTGTGACAAACCTGCACATGTACCCCTTGAACCTAAAATAAAAGTTGAGAAAAACGTTAGCCTCCATAGACAGAAAATTATGAGAAATTTTCCACTTGAATTATTCTCGTAAGTACACGATTCTGAACTTCGATAAGAAAGAACAAAAATGTTGTGGGTACGTACTCTGTTCTTGCATTTTTTCATTCCTTTAAACATTGTATTATTAATCCTGTTACAAACCAAGTTGACTTGTCAACAATTTTATGTATATCACTTTAGAATTTTTTCTCCTACTGGATTTTTATGTCTATGTTGATATTTTTCTTTTAATTTATCATTAGGGAAATAATTACCAGATAGTTTTAAAGGTGTTTTTTTTCCTTGCAATGATCATGGCCTAAATGAAGTGACATAACAAAATATTAAGACTTATTGAAAATTAAATACTGTGTAATGTTATAAATTTTAGAATTCAAAACAATTCTACAAAGATTAAAAGTACTGGATACTTCGTTTTTACAGTTTTGTTTTAATATTATTTATGTTATTATAAAAATCTCCCCCCAGGCCAGGTGCGATGGCTCATGCCTGTAATCCCAGCACTGTGGGAGGCCGAGGCGGGTGGATCACGAGGTCAGGAGATCGAGACCATCCTGGCTAACATGGTGAAACCCTGTCTCTACTAAAAAAAAAATACAAAAAATTAGCCAGGCATGGTGGCGGGCGCCTGTAGCCCCAGCTACTCAGGAGGCTGAGGCAGGAGAATGGCGTGAACCCAGGACGCAGAGCTTGCAGTGAGCCGAGATGGCGCCACTGCACTCCAGCCTGGGCGACAGAGTGAGACTCCGTCTCAAAATAAATAAATAAATAAAAATAAAAATCTACCCGGGTGCCGTGGTATACGTCGGTATGTCTGTAATCCCAACTATTCAGGATCCTAAGTTAGGAGGATTGCTTGAGGCCAGGAGTTCAAGGCAGCAGTAGCTATGATTGCACTATTATGCTCCAGCCTGAGTGGCAGGGCGGGTCCCTAAGGGAGTCTCTCTGTCTTTCTCTCTCTCTCTCTCTCTCCCGCTCTCTCTCTCTGTATATATATATATATATAAAAATACTTTTTAATGGTAATAAATAAATTATATATAATTTAATGTATAATTGTATATTTATATATTATTATAATTTATATTTTATATATTATACAAATTATATGTTTACATTATTAAAAGGATATACTTTTCTTAAAATTTCTGTGGCCAAGCTAATATATTTTGTCTTTTAAATTTTTATGGTTTCTTATCTCTTTGAAACATATAATTTTATTTATGCTTATGATAATGTCTTTCACAATCATGATGCATTATTGTAGCATTTCACATGTTCAGCTATAAAGTATGCTCATATATGTGTATGTTCAGAAAAAACACCTTGAAATAAGGTATTCTCAAATTCTAGCCACATTTAATGAATCATTCAGGGGCTATATGTTAGTCTCTACCAGGCACTTGTACATCCTTTGATGTACAATTTTTTTTTAATGAAATAGTGTCGCTTCCTGGGTGTGTGTGTATATTTCATCTTTCGCTTCTTAATTAAAACATAATTTAGTCATTTAAACAATACAATTCACTCTTTTAAATTGTAAAATTCCTCAGATTTTAGTATATTCACAGAGTTGTGCAATCATCACCACAATCAATTTTAGAACAATTCATTACTCCTAAAAAAACTTGACATGCATTAACAGAGTCTCCATTTCCTCTCAACTATCTCAGCCCTAGGCTGCTGTATTTTCTGTTTCTATAGATTTGCCTATTCTAGACATTTCATATAAATGCGGTCATACAATATATGGTATTTTGTGAGTGATTTATTTCACTAAGCATAATGCTTTCAGGGCTCTTCTATATTATAACATGCTTTAGTGCTTTACTCTTTTATCTTGCTGAATAATATTCCATTGTACGGAATATTGCATGTTATTTATTCAGTCATCAGTTGGCAGACACTTGCATTGTTTTCACTTTTTGGCTATTATGAGTAATGCTACTATTAATATAAATATTCATGTCAAAGTTTTTGTGTGGACACCTGTTTTATTTCTCTTAGGTATATACCTAGAAAGGGAATTGGTGAATCATAGGGAAACTCTATGTATAACATTTTGAATAACTGCCAGATTGTTATTCACAGCAGCTGTACCCTTTTACATTCTCAATGGCAATGTACAAGTGTTCCCATTTCTCCATACCCTCAAGACTTGCTATCGTATGTCTTTTTGCTTATAGCCATCATAGTGGGTTTTAAGTGGTATCTCATCTTTTTTTTTTTTTTTTTTTGCGTTTTCCTGATAACTGATGGCCAATCATGTCGAGAATATTTTCATGTGCTTAATGGCCATTTATTTATCTTCTTTGGAGAAATGTCTAAATGTATCCTTTCTTCATTTTTAAATTTGGTTTTTGTCTTTTGTTTATTGTGCTGTGTGAGGTCTTTTTTATAAATTTTGAATACAAGTTCCATATCAGATATATAATTTGTGAGTATTTTCTACCATTCTCTGGTTTTCTTTCCACTTTCTTGGTAAGATCACTTGATGTACAATTTTTTTAAAATTTTGAGAAAATACCTTCTATTGTTTCTTATCCCTTGTGCTTTTAATGTCTTATGTAAGCAGGCTTTGCCTAATCCAAAGTCTCAAAAATTTATTCCTACATTTTCATTTAAGAGTTTTACAGTTTAACGCTTACATTTCAGTCTATGATTCATGTTGAGATAGTTTTGTGTATGGTATGATGAAGGCATTCAACCAATTGTTTTACATGTGGATGTCCAATGTCCCAATGCCATATTTTGAAAAGACTATTTTTCCCCATTGAATTTTCTTGGCACTGTTGTTGAAAATCAATTGACCATTAGTGTAGTTATTTATTTCTAGACTCTAAAACAGATTTCATTGTTCTATATGTCTAGTCTTATGCCAGTATCACACTGATTACTGTAGCTTTGTAGTAAGTTTTGAAATTAGGAAGTGTGAGTCTTACAACTTTGCATCTCTTTTTCGTAATTATTTGGCTCTTCTGGGTCCCTTGCAATTCCATGTGAATTTTAGGATCAACCTGCCAATTTCTAAAAAGAAGGCAGCTGGGATTCTGATATGAGTAGCTCACTCACCCTGGGAGTGTCAAGAGGACACAGCTTTCACTAAAACTTTGAGGAATAGATTTGTGAGCGCAGCCCCGGTATCCATGGAGAACTCTGTGGTCATTCTCTGTAGGTCAGAAATTGTACTGGAATCTGCTGCCCTGAACTGGAAGTATTAAATGCAATGGGGATAATCAGATCCCATGGTGGCAGAGTCCAAGTGGTGTCACTTAATTGCAAAAGAAAGTGATTGCGCTTACTGTAAAGAACAGCAGAGTCAAAGCAGATCAGAATAGCCTGTCCCTGTAAGTGAAATAGATGAGCATTCTGTTAAATTCTCACTCGATCTTTATAGATAAAATAGTTCTAGGTCAAGTAAATAGAAGTCCAATTTCACTTATGATAACATAGTTACAGCTTCTTGATCAATTCCCAGACTTGAGTCAGTTTACAGACCTGAAACTCTTTGAATGAAGGGGCGGTCAGGTCACCTTGAAGAAAAACCTGGATACACTGCCAAAAATCCATACCGTTACTCTTTCATCAGTTTTCTGCCAAGGAACCTGTAGACTTTTGCTAGGATGACTCTGCATTGGGAAAATAAAATAATCAGACTTTTGGTGTATTATTGGACACTGGCTCAAATTAACACTAATTTTAGAAGACCCAAAACATTACTATGGTGCACTCACCAGTCTTACTAGGGGCTTGTGGAGGACCAGTGATCAAAGGAGTTTTAGCATAGGTCTGTCTTACAGTGGCTCCAGTGAGTCTGTAGATACATCCTCTGGTAATTTTTCAGTTCTGAAATGGATAATAGGAATATACATTCTCAGTAACTGGAAGAATCACCACATTTGTTTGCTGACCTGCAAAGTATGGGCTATTAAGGTGAGAAACTCCAAGTGGAAGCCACTAAAATTGCTGTACCTAGGAAAATAGTAAACCAAAAATAATACTGTATTCCTGGAGAAATTACAGAGATGACTGCCATTATCAGACACTTGACAGGTGCAGAGGTGGTGATTCTCATCATACTACTATTCAACTCACCTATTTGGCCTATGCAGAAGACAAATGGATCTTGGAGTATGACCGTAGGTTATTGCAAATTTAACTAGGCAGTGACTCCAATTACAGCTTTTGTACCAGATGTGGTTTCATTGCTTGAGAAAATTAACCCATCTTCTGGCACCTAGTATGCAACTATTGATCCAGCAATATTTTTTTCTCGATGTCTGCTTGTGAAGACCACTAGAGCAGTTTGCATTCAGCTGGTAGGGTGAGCAATGTACCTGTACTGTCTTACGTTAGGGGTATATCAGTTCTCTAGTTCTAAATTGTAATTTAGTTCAGAGGGATCTTGACCACCTTCCCCCCGACCCCTAACACAAGATATCACACGGGTCTGTTAAATTGACAATATTCTGCTGATTGGGCCTAGTGAGCACTAAGCAGCAGCTACTCAAGACTAGGTAAGGCATGTTTATGTCAGGGGTGGGAAATAAATCGAACAAAAATTCAGGGATCTTCTACCTCAGTGAAATTTTTAGAAGTCCAGTGATGTGGGGTGTATAAAGATATCCCTTATACAGTAAAGGATAAGTTGTTGCAGCTGGCCCATCCCACAATCAGAAAAGAGGCACAATGCTTAACAGGCCTCTTTGGATTTTAGAGACAACATATTTCTCATGTGAATGTGTTACTCCGGCCCATGTATGAATAACACAAAAGGTGCAAGTTTTGAATAGGAACCAGAACTAGAGAAGGCTCTGCAACAGTTCCAGGTTGCTGTGGAAACTCTTCTGCCTCTTGGGCCATATGATCGAGCAGATCCAGTGGTGCTTGAAGTGTTAATGGAAGATAGGGATGCTGTTTGGAAACTTCAAGAAGGCTCTCTAGATGAATCAAAGCATAGACCCTTAGGATTGTGGAGCAGTGCCCTAGTCTCCTCTGTGGATAACTATTCTTTTGAGAAACAACTTTTGACTTACTATTGTGCCTAAGAAGAGGGCAGAACCACAGACAAACTTGATGTATGTGTGCACACATATATGTGTATATCCTGAGAACCTTCCGCTATGCAGCCTCCACTGACCCGAAGAAGACCATATTTGCTTCACTAGAGTGTAACTCAAATAGAAATGTACTGGACCAAATCTTTGAAAAATAGGCCAGAAAGAATGTACACTTTTATTCTAAAATACTGAAAAGCATTTAAGTTATATATTTTTAGGCAAAATGTATTTGCCTACAGTCACTAAGACGAAAATGATGATCTTCAAATAATGGAAACTCTATAGAAGATATCAAATTAATTACTAAATATGATTTAATTTTTCATGATTACTTGGAAAGCATCAAAACAAAAAAAGTAATCAACCTGAAAATCCTTAAGATGAATTAAAATAATGGAAATATGTACAGAATAACAATAAAGCAAGTAAATAAATAAACTAGAAACCACTTTTTACTCATAGCTATAGATTTTACATCATATGACAAATGCCAATCATTGGCAATTACTTTGTCTTGCTGTTGCAATAAAAACCTTCAGAGTCAGAGTGATTTTTAAAAAATGTTTTAGCGATAGAAAATCAGTTATACGTGACTTTATTTAACACAGCATGATTGTAACCTTCCTTTGGATTTTCAGTCTGCTGTAAGCCAATGTTATTTTTAAGAGCTGCAAGAATTCCACAGAAACATCAGTAAATACACAGAATATGTGCCACAAGCAGCAATTAACCTCAATGTCATTAAAGAAAAAGCTACCTCTGTGGTGCCAGATACTGCTTTGGTATTTTGCCATAATTACAATTTTTCTCTTTGGTTCTTCTTAAACACTCTTGATAATTTGGATTTTCCTCTAAAAACAAACTCTGTTCTTATTGTAGAGCTATAAATATATTTTTGAAGATTTGAAAGCAAAACCAGAACATAAGCAAAATGCAAAACTTCATTTAAAAGTTGACAAAGCTTAAGTGCATTTTTTTTGTAATTAGGAAAGACGGTTAAAAATATTTAATGAAACTAGAGAGAAATTACAGATTATTGACTTGGCTATTTTTGAAGGATACTTTCTTCTGTCATTTAAAATTTATTAAAAAACAGAAAGTTCAGATAAAGCTGAAATATAAAACAAAGTGATGCACAATAACAATAGGAGACATCATTCTCATATCCAGTAGTGAATTGTAACAAAAAATTAGATAAATACTGAAAGTAGTAATTTAAGAAATAGAGATAAATTTTGAGTGTAACACACCAGGGCCTGTTGGAGGGTGGGGGGTGAGGGGAGGGAACTTAGAAGACAGATCCATAGGTGCAGCAAACCACCATGGCACACGTATACCTATGGAACAAACCTGCACGTTCTGCGTGTGTATCCTGTTTTGTTTTTTTTTTTTTCAGAAAAAATAAAAAATAAAAATAAATAAATAAATAAATAAAAATCTTCCCTGTCAAAAAAAAATTTTGAGTGTAAGTGTTGAATAGGTTCTTTCGTTGTATGCTAATCAAGTTACTGAAGAGCAATGAATCATATGAACACATCTGAAAATACTGATGGTAAAAATAATATAAAACCCATAATGCACTGCTACAATGAGACTAGGAAATATTCAAGAAGCTGTGATATTCTATGAAATACAGTATTATGATTTATGCAGAGAAGTAACTTCATAGATGCTTTCCCCAATTTGATAACAATCCTAAAAACTTCATGATATTATCTAAGTTGCAAGGTGGAAATATTTTCTAAGCTATTAATAACTTAAGACAGATATTTTTATTATCTCTATAGAAAATGCTATTACAAATTGTATAATTTAGAGGTAATGAGAAAGTATATAGTTAAAAATGTAAGAAAAAATGTGTTATTAAGGTGTATCAGTCAATTAATAAAACTTTTATTTTATACTGTTTGTGTTATTTGTAGTTTAAAAAGATGATTTACTTGTTGTCATTTCATTTCTCATTCTAAATAAATATTTGTCTTCTTATTTAAGTTTATATATAGTTTATATATAATTTTGTGGGTTTTTTTAGTGAGGGTTTTTACAAATTGTATAATCTTCAGGTTCTGTGGAACCTGAGTCTTGAACTACTGATGAGGTCCAATTCCTATATCATAAACTTAGAGGATTCTATTGAGAGTAAACAAGACTTTACTGTATGATATTTTGATTTGGTATTTAGCTTAACCATATGATGGATTCTAAGCAGTTTTTTCCTTTCATTAATATACAAAAGATATTTTTAATTCTACTTTTTTTAGTTTTTGTCTCTAAGTGCAATAGTAATAAAATATTATTTTTCTAACTTATTAATATAAGCTGGATTCCTTCTCTGCTTTTCAGTATGTTGGTACCTCTGTGTGATATGAAACTATCAGAGAAACCTTTTTAACCAAAGATTAGGAAATAAATTATTTGCCAGGTTTAAACAATCTGTCCAGCCCTGTCACTGATAAGACTATTTATTAAGTCAATAGAAATGTTACTCACAGTGTTTTTTAATATAAGTAGTATTAAAATCTGTTTTATCCTTTCAAAGGAAAGGGGTGTCATCTTTCCATTTCCAATGTCATAACATGTAGTTACAAAATACTAATCTGTATAATTACACATTATATACGAAAAATATGTTATCTTATATACCTAGAGTACTAGAAAATGCTTAACTTCCACACGTCTCACTACTATTCTTTCGCAAATATTTGTTGAATGCACATTCTTTTAAAAATCAAAAACATGGGATTAGTTATCTCCTATATTAATTTCTTATTGTCACCAGAGTAAAATACCAAACATTTGTAAATTTGTTGTTCACTTCAAGCAATATCCATTTATTATCTCTCAATTTCATTGGGCCAGAAGTCTAGGCACAATGCAGCTTGGCTGCTTCTCTGCCCTGCGTTGCAGAAGGAACACATCAAGTTGTGGGCAAGACTATTCTTTCATGAAGGATCTAGTGACAAATCCATTCCCAAACTAATTCAGGTTGTTGTCAGAATTCAGTTTGAGTGGCATTGTTTTACATTTTAACAACTTTCTATAATATCTGGTAGTAAAAAAGAGCAAGATTCTCCTGTCATCTTCTGTCACATTACACAGAGAAGGGTGCCTCTGAAAAACTCCACTGTACACCTGTGTATGAATGAAGGTGAAAAGGCAAACGTTGCATTAGTATTATTAATATAATTTTGACCTTATGAATCCACTGAATGGACTTGGGGTTCCCAAGGGGTCCACAGAAAACACATTGAGACTCACTTTTCTAGTGGAAAAACAGATAAAAAGATTATTTAGTGGAGTGACAAGTGAGGAAAAGGGTCACACAAAGTGTTCATTTGTAACTAAGTCTCTAGCTTATCACACTATAGAGGGCACCATTCTCAACGTTAAGTTATCCTTCCCAAGCCAGAGCATAAGACGAAAGGACAATAATAAATTCCAACATGTATTTTAATTTACTTTAGAATGAATTTAAGAATAAGTAGTTGTGTGAGAAAATGTATCAAGATTTTCTATTTCCTTGATCTTTAACAAATTATTCTTGTATTTTTTTGACCTGTAGTTGGAGAGGCTGATGCTCTTAGGTTTTCAAACTATCATTTAGAACCAACTGCTCCTCACTAAAACTCATCATAGCAGGAGCTAGGTTTTCTACTAGCAGCTGGTTTAAGTTGCCACCTACTTTCTACTTATAATAAATTGTCAATAATTTTGTTTATTTATTTGTTTTTCAACATTTATTTTTATTTCAGAAGTACATGTGCAAGTTTGTTGTATATTAGGTTGGTCCAAAAGTAATTGCAGTCTTTGCCATTAAAAATAATGGAAAAATGACAATTACTTTTGGACCAACCTAATAGGTAAACTCATGTCAAGAGGGTTTGTTGTGCAGATTATTTCATCACCCAGGTACTAAGTCTAGTGCTCAACAGTATTATTTTTTTGCTCCACCCTTTCCTCCCACCCTCCACCCTCAAGTAAGTGCCAGTGTCTGTTTCCATGTGTTCTCATCATTTAGCTCCCACTTATAAGTGATAGCGTGCAGTAATTCGTTTTCTGTTCCTGTGTTAGTTTGCTAAGGATAATGGCCTCCAGTTCCATCCATTTTCCCACAAAAGACATAATCTCATTATTTTTATGGCTGCATAGTATTCCATGGTGTATATGCACTACATTTTCTTTATACAATCCATCACTGTTGGGCATTTAGGTGGATTCCATGTCTTTGCTACTGTGAATAGTGCTGCAATGGACACGTGCGCATGTGTCTCTATAGTAGAATGATTTCTATTCCTCTGATGTATACCCAGTAGTGGGATTGCTGGATTGAATGGTAGTTCTGTTTTTAGGTCTTTGAGGGATTGCCACACTGCTTTTCACAATGATTGAACTAATTTATACTCCCAATAACAGTGTATAAGTGTTCCCTTTTCTCTGCAACCTGGCCAGTGTCTCTTATTTTTTGACATTTTAGTAATAGCCAATGTGACTGGTATGAGATGGTGTCTCATTGTAGTTTTGATTTGCATTTTTCTAACAATCAGTGATACTGAGCTTTTTTTCATATGCTTCTTGGCCGCATGAATAATTTGTTTTAAAAAGCTTATAACCATTTCTCTTTTTCTCTACAAAAACAAAGGAAATACTGGGCAGCTGTATTAGTCCATTCTTATGCTGCTATAAAGATCCTACCCGAGACTGGGTAACTTATACGCAAAGGAAGTTTTATTGACTGACAGTTCTGCAAGGCTGGAGAGGCCTCAGGAAACTTATAATCATGGCAAAAGGGGAAGCAGGCGCCTTCTACACAATGTGGCAGGAGAAAGTGTGAGTGTGTGAAGGAGGAACTGACAAATACTTATAAAATCATCAGATCTTGTGAGAACTGACTCACTATCATGAGAACAGCATGAGGAAAACTGCCCCCATAATCCAATCCCCTCCACCAGGTCCCTCGCTTGACATATGGGGATTACAGGGATTACAATTGAAGACGAGATTTGGGTGGGGACACAGCCAAACCATGTCAGCAGCTGAACATAATCTTTTAGTGGGTGTGTACTTAAAATAATTTTCTCCATGATTGCTGACAAACTGCTCTCTGGCCTCAGCTCTTTTATTCAGAGTCCTGTTAGAGTATTTAGTTCCTGAATATGATTACCTTAATCCCGAGGGGAAAAATGAATAAATGAATGTAATGTTCATATACATTTCATTCATTGGAATGAACTTTTTTCATTCACATTACTAGTTGTTAGGCCCTATAATTCACAATTTCTTTTATCTTCACCTATAACAAATGGCCCTGTGAATTATTTATTTATCTGATGTAACACCAGATTTCTCTAGTTTATTAGCTGGTTTATAAACCAGAAAATTAAGAGTTGTCTAGCATCCTTTGTGAATCATTTTAAAAAGTTGATGATTTTAGAGCAGATGGGAAAAGAGCAACAGATTAGGAAATGTGCACAGAGATACAGCATGTGATGCTGGGCAAAATATGTTTCAAAAATAAATTCAGTTATGCTTTTGGTGTAATAATAAGCTCTTTCCCCATTCATTTTCATTGATTCATCAGTTATTTGGTTATTTATTAACAGCTCTTGATCTTGGATCCTGGGTCAGGCACTGGGCTGGGCACTGAGAATACATTTGTCAAAACACATACAGTCAGGCCTTGGTAAGTTCACCTTAATCAAGAGCATTTCAAGCTGGTAGCATGCAGCCTAAATCCAGCCTAGAGACATCCAAAACAGTGTGCGTTGTTTTTGTTTTTGATTGTTTTATCACCTATCAAGTTTTATCACTGCCCCTAAGCCACAGGTAACTGGCCTCTAAGCCACACTCTAGTTAGCGAAGCAAGCACACCACAGAAAAGGTAGTCTCCTTGAGAAAATTCATTGGGAAAGGCACTGTAATTTTGTGGGATCATTGTCAAGGGAGATGCTAATTCTTTGGTGGGAGAAAGAGTTGAAGAAGATTTTATAGAGGTGCCATTTGAGCTAGAATTGTAGCATTTTTAAAAGGCAAAAAAGCATCTTTTGGGCAAGGGCTGAGAAACACTGCAGATCATGGTATATTTGGGAGAGTACCAATTATTATAATAAAAGTGGATTTTAGCCTGCACAGGAGGCTGAATAATGGGAAGTGGCCAGATATAAAAGTGAGGGGACTATAGCTTGGAATAATGTCAGTGTATGCAAGGCTATGAAAAAGATGCTAAGAAAAAATGTAAATAGAGGAGTGGTTTCAGATTTGAGCTTCAAGTCAAATCCATGGGTGATTAATATTATGCAATGTAGAAATCAACATCCTGAATATTCCAATAACATTGAAAACTCTTCTACTTAGAGGAGAGACAGATAAAATATAGAGCCTGATTTGGTTATAAAATGTATTAGTCCACAGCATTAACTACCCAATACAATATGCCCATTGTCAAACATTAAGCATGAAGGACTCAGAATTATCTATGTTCAGTTTTTTGTTTGTTTTTTCTGAGACGGAGTCTCGCTCTGTCGCCTAGGCTGGAGTGCAATGGCGCGATCTCGGCTCACTACAACCTCCGCCACCCGGGTTCACGCCATTCTCCTGCCTCAGCCTCCCAAGGAGCTGGGACTACAGGCGCCCGCCACCACGCCCGGCTAATTTCTTTTTGTATTTTTAGTAGAGACGGAGTTTCACCGTGTTAGCCAGGATGGTCTCCATCTCCTGACCTCGTGATCCGCCCGCCTCGGCCTCCCAAAGTGCTGGGATTACAGGCGTGAGCCACTGATCCCGGCCCTGTTCAGTTTCAATATTACAACCTAACTGCTCATTTGTCTACATAGCTTTTGCTTGAGCAGGAAACTCAGCTACTTAGATTCAGTATACTTTAAAATATTATCAACCATTAGGCCTGAACCTGTATGTAGAATCTCCAAATTCCCTTAATACAAATACTTTGCATTAAGCTATGTAAGTAAAGTCTCCTACTAAAAGCATATATATGGCACAACATAGAGATAACATAGTGATCTTATTAGATAGTATTTCCAGGATGTAGAATATTTTATAACATTATTATTATTATTATTATTGAGACAAAGTCTCACTCTTTTGCCAGGCTGGAGTGCAGTGGCACGATCTCAGCTCATCGCAACCCCTGCCTCCTGGGTTCAAGTGATTCACCTGCTTCAGCCTCCTAAGTAGCTGGGATTACAGGCGCTTGCCACCAAGCTTGGCTAATTTTTTTTGTATTTTTAGTAGAGACAGGGTTTCACCATGTTGGCCAAGCTGGTCTCTAACTCCTGACCTCAAGTGATCTACCCATCTTGACCTCCCAAAGTGCTGGGATTACAGGCATGAGCCACAGTGCCCAGCCATAAAATTATTTAAGTAGTCATTTAGAAAGGCTTTGAGCGTTTGTGGCATTCTTTAAGGATAGATACATATTAAAAATTTAAAATTCAAAATGCATATACATTATTAAAAATTCCAACTAACACTGTTACTCATTTTCACATCAATTGTTTTTTATTAACCATAAAAATTTCTTATAAAGCAGCTTTCTTTAAATCAATTTTTAGCTATCAACAAAATGATACTCCAAGTTTGTTGCTGTTTGATAATCAAACTAATGGCTGAATATATTTCTGAAATGTTATAAAATGATGTGTAGCTGTTTGTCATTCTGTTTTCTTCTCCTACCTGGGAATATGAATGACCTGTTTTTAGACTCTCTCGCAGTAAGATGTTGCCTGTAAATAACTACTGGCCACAGAAGGACAGTGAAATGATACATGCAACTCAGACCATCTGTGTGATTACATTTCCATCTACAAGCTGGATTTTGATGACCAAGTTCACCTGAGAGAGCATGAGTTGAAAGTATTACAGCTTCCATAATCTGAGACCCTTTAGGACTTCCAGGAAAATATGTCCCTTCTCTACTCCTCCCCACTCCTCATCAGCAACACTTCATTGAACTTTACACGGACTAAAGTAAACAAACAAGCAAACAAACACATTTTTATTATGATATGCTACTGAGATTTCAGGAGTTACCTCTTCTAGCAACTATCCTTACCCTGCCTTGAACTACTTGTAAAAAATGCTAGAATTGTGGATGTGTTTAGGAGATTGAAGTTGCCCAGGAACAATTTGTAAGCAGCACGTTAGGTCTAACTTTGGGACTAAATTTGACAAGTTTAGGGAATATCGATGATGGAGGCAGTGGGATCTTGTACGATCTGGAAAAACTTTTTCTTTTCCCCATTGCTCATCTAATTGATAGGATTAGAGAATTCACGAGTTTTATTTATTTTCCTGTAGTGGAGAGGAGGCCTCTGAATTATTGTGCATTTGTGAATCCCTCCTACTGGTAATACGGTGGGTTTCCTTTTCTTTGCTGTTTTGCAAAACCTGAAAAATTACTCTGTAAAATTTTAGGTGTGTTGTGTATATGAATTAGTATTCCAAAATGTCCCTGGACAATTGATTTAGCTCCAGGTTCTCTTTCTGATTTGAGATTCTAGTTTTACACAGTCATGTGTTTTGAATGTTTTAAAAAAGGAACAGCAACAAAGACACCTTTAGTTCACAAATATAAATTGAAAGATTGACGCTTCCTAGAAATACTGGCATAAATGGCATTTAATAATTAAAGTAAGTTTCCTCTCACTATTCTCTATCTCAGATTCTTGTTTGTTCCCTTCATTTTATACACTAAATATGGACTTATTTTAATTGTTTTCTTTTTAAAATTTGTCTTATTCTCACCATAATGCGCATCAGAAGAGGCCTTGTACCCTTTTTTATTTTATTCACAGTTGTGTCCTGGGACTTAACCAGAGCAACCAAAGCATAGTAGGAAATTAATAAATATTTGTTAAACAAATTAATTTAATACACTAAAAAGTATTTTCTTAATATTTACCACTAGAGGGCATTTTTATTCTGTCTTAAAATTCTAGTTCTTAAAAGAAAAACCCTTTTTTTTAAAGCTGAAGGTACTGAGTACCACTTTATTAACTTGTAAAGATAAAATATTTCAACCATCTCAAGTTATGAAAAGCATACATTCTTTATGGCACATATTAGCTTACAATACATAAACATTCATATTCTACAGTAACATCAGCTCAAATTTAAAACATTGCTCTAATAAAATATTCAGGCTTTACAATTTAATATATCAGTATTTTAACACATAGATATACACACATATAGGATTATGTAAAATATTTCAATGATGTAAAATAGACATGATGGCCAAACACTATATATTTTGTAGCATTTTAGTTATCTGAAAGTATAATATGGATTTGATAAGATTTGATAAGACAGAAGGATATTTTGATTAAGTTAAAGAATAAAGCCTTTTTCTATAGAAGAGGACAAAACAAAATCACATGGTCACAACACAGCTGTCTTTCACCTTGAATTGCTGTTTGGGTTTCTCTGGAAGCAGGAGATGGAGTTCCTGCGAAGTGTTCACCAGGGAATACTATTGGGGTCATCCCATGTGGACAGGAGGGTAAGAAAGTAGGACTGGGCCAAGACAAAGGCCAAACTCAAGGTAAGAAGTTGAAATTGATAGGAATCAACCCTCCAAGAAGTTCTGGAGCTACAATGGCACATCAGAGGAGTGCCAAATTAAGTCAAACTGGCTGGCTTTTATATTCCTGACCCCAGCAGTCATCAGATGTGGGTGGACAGGGTAACTGGAGCAGTCAGCTTGCTGCAGCTGAGGAATCTCTGAAGAAGCCTGCAACTGAAGTGTGAGGCAGGGAGTCCTTGGAAAGGAGCTCTGGGAAGGGCCTGGCTACATCTATCACAACTTAGTTTTGTGAAAAATTTATGGGAAACGAGGGTTAGGTGGGAGCTGTGAAACTGGGAAGTATATTTAGAAACACAGTATATATTGTAGATGGAATAGAATTGTTTCAACGTAATAATTTTTTAATGCGTGGATGTTTAAATGACATTATTAAAAATTAAAGGTCAGAAATTGAGAAAAAAGTGTAAAGTGTCCATGCATAAATGAGGTTTTAAGTAGAAGACGTTATGAAGATCATTTAACATTAATAAAACAATTTTATAATTTTGTTATATTTTGATATATGCTTGCTCTAATTTAAATGTTAATATTAATGTCCTTGAGTAAAGAACATGGTTTTTACTTTTTTAGACGGAGTCGCGCTCTGTCGCCCAGGCTGGAGTGCAGTGGCGCGATTTCCGCTCACTGCAAGCTCCGCCTCCCAGGTACGCCATTCTCCTGCCTCCGCCTCCCGAGTAGCTGGGACTACAGACGCCTGCCAACACGCCCAGATAATTTTTTTTTTTTTTTAAATTTTTAGTAGAGACGGGGTTTCACCATGTTAGCCAGGATGGTATCGATCTCCTGACCTCGTGATCTGCCCGCCTCGGCCTCCCAAAGTGCTGGGATTACAGGCGTGAGCCACCGCGCCCGGCCAAGAACATGTTTTAACCGTCAAGAATTTCCACACTACTTAATAGCTAATTTACCTGAAGGAATTTACAATAAAATATAAATAACTAGTTAGGAAATGAAACAAAAAGACCCTCTCTTCACAGTAAAATTAACTTTGCTGTTAATGTTCTTTGTCAAAATACGTCTCTTTGTCTTCCTTCTTCCCCTTTCATCCCACTTTACTTTTTAGAGTGCATTTTTACTTCATTTTATGCAGCTGGAAGTGGAGTAATATCTAGATGAGGAAATGATATTTTTAGCTATTCTGTAATTCAGCTTCAAAGAAATGAAAATTCTTTGAGCAATAATTTTCTTTCCGAAGAGTTTCAAAGCCTTCTGTATGTGCTCAATGTTGTTAACCAGCAGATGGCACTCTTGCTCCTCGGCAGTGAACCTGGAGGCTTTGAAACTTGTCAGGAGTGTGGGTCAAATAGCTTCCTTTGAAAGAAGTATAATAAAGAAGGCGCCTTCAGCCTGTATATCTGAACCAATAGAGATTCTTTATGTGCAGGTGCAACTAATCCTTTCAAGATGTAATGAAGCTCAATAAATCCTCCTTTCGCAATATCTTCACTGGTCTTTTCAGGCTGATTCTGCTTTTTGTGAGAAGAAAAGTGCAGAACAGCTCAGCACAATGCTATATGTTTAAGCAATAAGGAGACTGACCCATTGTCTCATGTCAAGCTGCCTGGGACGCAATTTCCTTTTTCCTGTTCTCAAAATTAGCTGATGAGAGCAAGTTTCCTAGGTGAGCATAAGTTCCCCATATATTTTCTTTTCTTTCTTTCCTGAAGTAGGTGGCCAAAGAACTATGCCTTCACTAGCTGTTATTCTCCATTTTATGTGCTGGGAAATTCACATGAGCACAAGAAGTTATTCTTCATATCTCCATCACTGCTTCTTATTAATAAAACAAAGTACTTACCTGTTATTCATTCTCCTTTTAGCCATTTCATAAATTCTGAAACTACCCATTGGAAATATTCAGAACTCTTATTAACACAGGGATCGATAGCATGCAAGTTTGGTGTTTTTTTTTTTTTTGGTAGAGGTAAATTATTGTTTTTTATTTAGTTATATCACAAAAGATAACAAACCTTTTGGACAGCATATTCAGTACCAATCATTTCATGTTAGCATTTTTTTTTTGCCATTTTTTAGGAAATCTCAAATTCTCAGATGTAGTTAGCTAAGAATATTATTGCTAACTGGCTATGTCTATAAGAAATAGTATAAATGATAATGAAATAGGACTTTACATTACTTTTAGTTCAAGAAAATTACAATATCAGTAATATCAATTGATAAGCTATGAGTCTTAGCCCTTCATCACACTCTATTTGGAAAACCAGCAGTTGCTTCTGAGAGTGGATGAAAAACAAAAGGAGAGGAAGGCTGCAATTACTCATATGACAATTACTTGTATTTGGTGTTGGCGTCATCCTCCCTTAATATTCTTCCGTTTTTCTACTGTCATTGTATTGATACTAAAACATGTTGCCAAAGACAGGATTAAGAGGTCTGGAAATAGCATGTTGAGCTTACTCCAAGCCATTCCTCTTTATGACTGTATGCTAGTGATAAAGACAGGAGACAGAAATACTGGGTAGAAGAGGGCAGTTTCCCAGCAGAGGCCCCACCCTCAAGCCTGGAAACCCGTGGCCCTCAATGAGAACAGGTATTCCTATTTTCACGCCCAAAAAGTTGCCTTTTGGCCTGCTATGCCCCCTATCCTGTACCCATATAAACTCCACATCCCAGGCTCCAGAAGCGGCCGAGCAGATGAAAAGCAGAAATGCAGGGCATTTGGAAGGAGAGAAGAGAAGGAGTGTCTGAATGCCGAGAGGAGTTCATCTGGGGACTACTGGAAAGGAGGTTGGCCACTGGACAGCCAAACTCCAGGGGAAGATCATCTCCCTACTCCATTCCCCTCTCAACTCCCGATCCATTCTGTGGAGAGCCACCTCCACCACGCGCTAAAACCCCAGCTTTCACCCTTCTAGTCTGTGTGCGACCTGATTCTTCCTGGATGCTGGACAGGACCTGGGTGCCAAGAGGATTCACTGAGCTGTCTAACACTTAAGCCATCCGTGGATGGCAAGACTAAAAGAGCGCACTGTAACTCATGCCCACTTGGGCTTCAGGAGTGTCAGACAACCACTCCTAAATGCTGCCATGGGGCTGGAGCCCAAAAGCTCTCCCCTTGGTTCCTGCACCTGCCCGTCTGCGTGCTTGCCCTCCCATAAAGGGTTTGAGCTTGTTCAAACAAGAGAGTTTGAGAGCTTGTTCAAACAGAGAGCCACACCCCTGTGGCAAGTCCTGTGAGGGTGGTCAAGGAACTCTCCCAACTCACTAGTAAACTGAAAAGCCAACAACACAAAATACATTTTCCAGGTAGAAATCAGAGAGAATTTTTTAAATGTTAAATACTGAGTCCACTTCTTGCTTATTTTCAAATTTTCACACATTTTCAAATTGGATTTAGAATTAAAATCTGTATAAATTCCTATGTTACATGAATCTTGAATTCCTTTCTCACCTGTCTCCTACCCTTCTATCCTTAGTCCATTGAGCTTTAGCCTCATTTTGGTTCCTTAAATTTGCCACACTTAGGAGTTTTGTTGCCATTTTTTCTATTTTGAGCATTCTTCCTGTTTTTCTTTTTTGTGGCTAGCTCTTTATTTTCATGTGAACCCGAGAATCAATCTCATTCATTGATTTTCTATTATATAATTATCTTCCTAATTTACCTCCAATGGATCACTGCTGTATTAGTGCTGCCATAACAAATTACCACGAACTAGATGGTTTACAACAACAGAAATTTATTCTCACAATTTTAGAGGCCAAAAGTCTGAAAGCCAGGTGCTGAAAGGGCCATGCTCTGTACAAAGGATCTAGAAGTGAATTCTTCCTTGATTCTTCTTGTTTCTGGTGGCTCCTGGCATTTTTCACCTTTTGGAAGCATAAGTAATTTTGCCTCCCTCCAAGCTCACATGGCCTCTTCTTTATGTGTGCCTCTCTGCGTCCTCTCCTTTTCTGATAAGGACACCAGTCTTTCAATTTAGGGCCTACCCCAATCCTATATGACCTCTGCAAAAACCCTACTTCCAAATAAGCTCACATTCTGAGGTTTGGGTAGACGTGGATTATGGAGGGACACTATTCAACCCACTGTAGTCACTATTTGATATTTTTCTTGATCTATGTATTGTATACTTTATTGTTATCCTTACTTCATCCATGACAACCACCCTGAGACAAGAAACATTATCTACATGCTTATGTGCTATACTGATATATATGAGAAATTTAACAAATCTTTTTTCTTTTTAATGAAGAAGCGATGGTTCCAATAATCATAGCCTGAAGCTCTCAAACATTTGAATCATATAACTAATTCCTTTTGTCCTGATTTCATGCTAACCAGAAACCTCCCATTGTATGCTTTTCTATCTCATTCGCAGTTATATTTATCATTGCAAATTAGTAAATTATCATTCTGCTTTC
This sequence comes from Pongo pygmaeus, assembly GCF_028885625.2. Classification (NCBI taxonomy): domain Eukaryota; kingdom Metazoa; phylum Chordata; class Mammalia; order Primates; family Hominidae; genus Pongo; species Pongo pygmaeus. The sequence continues at coordinate 94,146,990 of NC_072379.2, read as the reverse complement.
CACATTGAATTTTGTACCCTAGATTCAGCATCTCTGAGTACATAAGCTCTGGAAATCTGGCAGATCAGATTTCTGAGCATGTGAGGACTAGATAATGGGCTTTATTGAATACAAGATTATTCTACTTTGTGTGGCTTTTTAAACATTAATTTTTAGAATATTTCCTGGAGATACCCTAAACTTACTGAAGCTGCTCTTTATTCAAGTAATAGGCAATAGGCAATGGCAACAGAGGAAAACCAGCAGAGGATAAAGATAATACCATAAATCCTAGAATGCTCTTTCAATTTTATAATAGGCATCATAGATTCAAGCTCTTCCTCTTCTCTGTGAGGGTCTGTGTGTGTTTTAAATTCTTGTTATTGATATCCTATCACAGAAGGTTGCATCCTTGGCTGGATATAAATGTCACTTGAGAAGCTTTTAGAAATCCTGATCCTCCGGCAGCACCCTGAACCAATTTTATCATAACACCTAAGGGTGAGACTCAACACTTTTTTCAGCACTAAAGTTGAGTTCTCAACACTTTTATTCTTTAAAAATATTTGGCAAATAAAAAATTGAATATATTCAAAGCCAATGTAAACCTACATATACATTGTCTACCGATCTCCACAGTCAAATTAATTAACACATCCATCACCACAGATAGTTTCGTTTTTAAACAGATTCCCATGCAAAAACTATCTGTTGATAATCACTGTTCATCTAATCTGTTTTCTCTAGTTCAGGTTCTCCTGTTTTATTTTTAATCTTCCGTGGGGCAGATACTTTTAGGGTGTCTTGTGATTCTGTTGAAGTGTTCTTATTGGTAGTTCAGCTTCTCTTTCAGGCATTTGGTTATTTTAGCTCAGTAAGTCTGTCTGGGGTGGAACACTCAAACCACGGCTGGCCCTTTTACTACCCACAGTTTTCAGTGATTCTAGCAGAGGGGCAAGATTAGCCTTAGATAGCGGCTAACCTGCTCTTCTTCCTTTCGTTTTTTCTCAAGCATTCCCAGCTGCCTATGGCCTCGTCTTCTGTCTCCATCCCTGGAGTTCCAGCTGGAAACAAACACGAATGCTATAGATTGTACTGGTGGAGAAGTGTGTGTGCTGTGAGATGGCAGAGGACTAGGAAATGGGCTTGGGCTGACAGACTATTCCTTTTGTGATACCCCAGTTAATTCTAATGCGCGTGCTCCAGCCTCCTCTCACTGCAGGCCTCTACCATGGAATTTCTGTGGCTTTGCTCCTATCAAGTTTTAAAAATCACACTCTTCCAAAAGTTTGATGAGCTGACTTTCTTCTGCATAATCAAAGTTTGTCCCTTTTCAGTCTCTTGGGAATAACTCTGTTTTGATCTTCAGAAACTTTACTTACCACTTCTGAGCATTACCCTACATCTATGCAATGTTTAAAGACATAATTCTTAAAAAATATTTAGTTCTGGGGTTTAATATGAGTGAAGAGGATTGTGGCGTGTCCTCAGTGTGCCTTTTTGTTCAATGCTATGGTGCAATATCAAGTTTTCTACACTTGATACTATACTACGTATATGTATACACTCACGCACATTTGTCATTCATACTCAAATACAGCACTCTCATTTTAAAATATGTGTTAAAGTCTGACATGTTTCTAATAGTAATGTAATTACAAATCAACCAATTAAACACTGATTGAGTACCTACTACTATGTGTCTTGAACTATGCTTGCAGCACCAGACATAAGGACAAATCAGATATGTCATTTTTTTCCCAAAAAGCTCACCATCTGAGTTAAGATGCCAGTCAAATTAAAATGTAAAGTGTATGCTGTATGGGCATATAAAATAGAAAATGCTGGAACAGAGACATATGGGAAGCTTTTCTGAAGATAACAAAAGATAAAATAAGTAAAATGGCCTATGCCTTTGAAGGATCAAAATTCAGTATCTGTCATTACTTTTCTGGTTTGTGTGAATTGTCGGTGTCCTTTGCATTCTTCATCTGAGTTCAGGGAATTTTACTGAGAGGATAGTGGTGCTTTTGTTAAGGCCTCATAATTGGAGTCATCTGACTTCCTATGGTCATGGTTATCTGAGCACTAGAAGCCCCTGTTAGTTTTCCATTCTTTATACACTTTGACATTGCCTATTTGTCTTGTGAACTGTGTTAAATTTTTGCTTAAAATGTGTCACTCTATCTTAGCTCAATGTCAGACTGACCTGCCTGCTACCATTGTTTCATTGGTGACTAATCTACGTGGCAAGTGCATTTCGTCAATGGTGTTATTGTGTTCTTTTTGCCTGGGGTCACTATATTTGATTTTAGAAAATATCATTTTATTGCTGTTTTTCATACACACTTATCCCATAATAGTTTGAGTAAACTATGTCAATTTATTGGCATTAAAGTGGCCTTTCTTTATCCAGATCGTATTGGAGAATCTTGTGTTGTTTCATGACTAAACTCTTCTGAGAAAAATACATTTTCAAAAATTGTTACAACTTAATTGTATGAAAGTGTTAAGTGGTGGTTTCCTTTTTAATATCAGTTACTTTGATATATTGCATTAGCTGGTGACTGTGAAAAATAGAGAAATTACTCTACATAACATCATTGCAGACTGATGTGTTTTATGACATTTCATATATCTTTCTAAAAATTGTGGTTGATAAACAACAATCAATCCTGATATTATTTTCTGCAATTTTGCACAAATGTTTCAATATTCCTTTGTTTTCCTATTTCATTTTTGCATTTAATATTCTATAAACTTGATCAAGGTAATAAAAATATTGTATTAATTAGAAAGTACTGACAAATTTGAGGAACTATTGAGAAGTTGCGAATTAAAATATTTACATTGCTAGTTTAACTGCAGGGTCAGCTTTTGCCCAAGTATTTTGGTAGTGGATATCTTTATTATGTAGCTAATTGCAGATACATAACTAGCTAACATTCAGAGTTGAGTTGGTTGGCAGTAAGTAAGAAGCCCAGTCTATTTTATGTTTTTCTTTTTAGAGATGTGAGTCTCACTATGTTGCCCAAGCTGGACTAGAACTCCTGGACTCTAGAAAACCTCCAGCCCCAGACTCCCGAGTAGCTGGGACTACAGACATTCATGCCCAATAGAAGCCCACTCTATTTTAAATGTAATACATTTTAAATACTTTGGGAAATAATTCACCATTTTTAAAACATAATTTTGTTATATCCTAATGGGAAAGTCTTTTCCTCAATTTTGATTTGACTCTTTTTAAAGTTATTCCTTATTTCTAAAATATTAGGTGCTATAGTAATACGTAATTAAGATTAATAGTCTCTCATTTTAAAAGTAGAGGAATTAAAGTTTTTATAAATGTACCTCTCATTTGAAACCACAGTCATTTAGAGAATTCATACAATATCAGTTTTCTCAGTTAACAAAGAATGTGGGAGAATCAATCCAAGTAAGAAAATATAACATTCAACTCCACTGGGATTTCAGAGTTAAGAGATAGTGGCAGAAAAGAGGTGTTGTTAAGAGAATATTCCTGAATAAGTAGATTGTCTACGTTTTTCCACGTTACTCTGTCCCACTTACTCATTTAGTTTTATATTACTTCCTTTCCCCTATTAACTAGATTTCCCCTCAATTGCCTATGAGAAAGCTAAGAAAGAAAGGCATTTTCTCATGATATTGTTTCTAACAAGGAAGGCCTTGGAGGCTAAAGAAATATTTTTTAGGTGAAGGTTTATTTATTCAATACTTGCAGATGTACTCATTCACTTGTTAATTTTGGTTCTCCATCAGTGAAATATATTATAATTTTGTGATTTATGGTACCTACTTACCTTTTAATAAAAATAGGTGAATTTAAGCAAATGAACTAAACTCATGTATGGAATCTACATATGTCAAACACTTTGACTCTATTCATGTAATTACGACCTCAAATAGCATTAGTTAAGTTTTACCAACTGACACTGATGGAAACTATCATAGATTTACAATGTGTCATTTTTTTCTTTTCCTGAAGGTTTTTCATTTGAAGAAGGACAGATGTTGAGATTCAAACTGAGTGGGGCCAGTTCTCAATTAAGTGGTTTCCACTTGAGTATATGTTCATGGCATAATATTGGCAAGTGCAAGTTCTTGCATGGTTGGGTTAGTTAGCTAAATTTTATGTTATGATAAGATACAGAGGAGTTTGTCTCGTATTAAAGGATTTCGGTGTTTTATGACAGTTTAGAGTACATGCACATTTTCTGGAACATTAGAGGTTCTCAATATTTGTTGAATGAATAAAGTAAGGTGTGCATTATCAAAATTTAATTATTAACAGTGGTAAAAGGAAATGATTATAGCACAAATAGTAGAATTATAAAATTATATAATAATCGGTTTTAGTACTTATAACACATTTTATCCTCCTACTTAGTATATCTGCTATTCTGGGTACTTTCACCACTTCAGTTTGTATATTGAAGCCACTTTGAAAAGACTAATTTTCAGCCGCAGCTGCAGAACGGCTTGACTATTTTAGCCTGCACACTAATACTGACCTATTACTCATTTTATAGAGCTATCACCATCACTTGTCAGACTGATTCAAATCATTACCTGAAATAGCTTACTCCTTTATGTCTTTTGATTCTGATTGATTGTGAATTGTCGATTGTGAATTTCACCACTGTTGAAAGTGAAGAAGGAATAAGATGTCTTTATTCCTTCCTTCCTGATTCATTCAGGTGCAGCTATCCCCACTTAGCTGTATCTAACCACCTACCAGAACATCACTAACTGTATGTCTTTAATTTTTCTAACACTTACAATGTGTTGTGCATAAGTTTGTGTTGAAGAGAAGTGATGCTTTCCATGATTTACTATGTGGTAGGAAGTGTGATTTACACATTTAGTACATTGTGTTTTTAAAATCTTTACAGAAACACTGTAGATAACTCTTTTTATTCCCATTTTAGCAAAGATGATAAGTAGCTTGTTAGTAAGTAGCAATGACAGGCTATATCTTTCATTCAACAAATAGTTGTTAAGCACTTACTTAATGCTAAAGAAAAACAGATATGCTAGATATATACTTGTTTAATGTTTTATTGTGGGTTTCACACACTGAACTGTAAAAGCCTTTAGTGTAGGAATTTTGCCTTTTTCTCTTTCACTACTAAATCCTCAGCACTTAGAAACATTTTTAACATAGAGTATTAGCCCTCATAAAACATTTACTGAATGAATGAATGAATGAATGACCAAAATATGTCCTCTTAGAGTACTGACATATGCGTCAGAGGTCTAGACAGGATATCACCTGCAGAAGCAATTCCTTGCGCAGGATTCCAAATCCAACTTAAAAATGAGAGACAATAATTATAATATATTTTCTATGCTCATTATCTAACCTCATCAATTGAGTTTTGTCAAAGATTAGATAGATTTAAGATTCTGTCAAATGTTTTCCAAAACGCAAAAGGAAGAAGGCAAAAATCAAATAAGGAAAGAAGATTTCACCACTGAAAGTAGGACTTTTAACAGTTGGAAATAACTTCAATGCGATTTATAAAAAGCTTTTACTTCATGCAAGGAAATCACACAGGAGTAGGTCCCCAGGGAAAATGTCAGGTGCAGGTGGCCTAAAATCTTGGAGCTTTTAAGTTTCTATACTCATTTGGAATCCTGTAATGTTACATTCTTCAAGATAATGATGCATGGAGATGCCTTTCAATTGAAACATAAAATGTCAAAAACAAAAGTTGCCACGAAATTCAGACAGACATTTTATGATGTGAAAATAGCCTTTGCAAAACCCCTAGGTGCTCATATCCTGAGAGGTCTTTACTTGAAAAGTTGACAGACTGTTGATGTTTTCACCTAACGCAAACCCATTCTCAAGACTGAACTCTTCCCGAAGTATATTTTAAAAAGTGAACACACAATTAAAAGTTATGCATTATATCAGCACAATGTGAAAGAAATGAGTAATCTAAACTCCTAGGATCTTTCTACATAAAAGCAAAATAATAATTAAGAAGGGGTTAATAGGAACCAAGTCATAGAAGCTACTAGTAGCAAATTGAAAAGCAGAGAGTTACCAGTATAAAACATTTGTTCTGGAAATATCAAAAATATTTACACATAAACAAATCTATATAAAAAGTACATTTGTATAAATATTTCAATTATCATAGAGAAATATTTATGTTAACTTCATACATCATAGAGACAGTGCTATTTAGTATGATCAGCACTGTAAGAGACATTAATCCAGCTGGGCATGGTGGCTCACACCTGTAATCCCAGCACTATGGGAGGCCCAAGTGGGTGGATCACCTGAGATCAAGAGTTCGAGACAAGCCTGGTCAACATGGTGAAACCCTGTCTGTACTAAAAATACAAAAATTAGCTGGGCATGGTGGTATGCACCTGTAATCCCAGCTATTCAGGAGTCTGAGGCAGGAGAACCACTTGAACCCAGGAGGCAGAGATGGCAGTGAGCCAAGATCATGCCATTGCACTCCAGCCTCGGTGACAAAGCAAGACTCAGTCTCAAAAAACAAAAACAAAAAACCGAGAGACATTAATGCTAGCATCAAACCCTTTGACTACATGCCCATTTCCCTGTGTAATAGGGCTAAGAAAGCTGGATGTACCTGACAGGAAGAAAGCAGCTCTTGAATTACTTCTGAGGCTTTTTAATTTAACTGTATGTCTTGTGAATTGTTGTAGCACATAAATCTCTTTTTTAAAGATGCTCATCACTTTCTATTACATATTTCAGCATCAGCTATCTTATCTCAACTGACAGGTTGTAACCCCCTAGAAGTCAGGTTTGTATTTCCTATGCTGAACACACAGTAAGGATTTGATAAATAATTTTTGTCCACCAAGTAAATGAGATACATCAATATATTTTGATCTTCCTGAGCCCATTGTGGATCCTTTCATCATGCATGTTTGATTAATTTTTACATATTCTAAGCACGTGACAGATGATTGCCTATCATACGCACCTGTTTCTGATTAATAAATCTCTAAATAAATCATCAGATTATGATGATAGTTTGGATGTATTATAGGAGACAGCATGACATTTTTAAAAAGTGAACTCCAGCACTTTGGGAGGCTGAGATGGGTGGATCATGAGGTCAGGAGATCGAGACTATTCTGGCTAACATGGTGAAACCCCGTCTCTACTAAAAATACAGAAAATGAGCCGGGCGTGGTGGCGGGCGCCTGTAGTCCCAGCTACTCAAGAGGCTGAAGCAGAAGAATGGGGTAAGCCCGGGAGGCGGAGGTTGCAGTGAGCCGAGATTGCGCCACTGCACTCCAGTCTGGGAGACAGAGCAAGACTCCGTCTCAAAACAAACAAACAAACCAGTGAACTCAGATTCTAACAATAGTACAAGTGCCTGGGTATCCACAATTATGAGCAGTGATGAACAGGTCTCTCGTGGAAGGAGAGACTGAAGTAAAGTAAATTTTACAGGAAAGCAGAAGAGGCAGTAATGTGGTTAATGAGATTTGGGGAAGATCCTTCCTATTCCGGAAATGCTTCCCTGTTAGTGTATTATGTTGTAATTCAGGCCGTTTAACATTCCATCATTTACAGCAATTATTTCATGTATGTTATGATGCACAACCTGGAAAATTGTTAGAATCACATTTGAAATCTGTTTGGAACAGTCCTGTGATACTTGTTGCATATCCCAAGGGACTTCCTTGGTTCACCTTCTTTCTTCTGTAATGTATGGAAGGTTTTGAGGAAGAACCTGAAAAAAAAGCTTCTCCTTTAAAAAAAAAAAAAAAGTCACTCTAGGAAGAGAATGAGAACAATTGCATTTGGGCACTCTCACCTGAGACAGAAAAAAAGTCTGATGCAAAAATCTTCATCTTGCCTGAAGTCTCTTCTGGTTGAGTTTAAATTGAAAATTCTTAAAAGAAATGATTAAGGACATTTAAAAATGTGTGTAGACTTATTACTACTATTGTTCAATTGTGTGGATCAAACCAGGAACCAGAATATGTAAGACGTGGGAAGGCCAGGGAAGTAGAGGAACTGGAATGGCACCATCGAGTGGCACAAGGAACTGCTGTGGCTTCCGAGCACAGGGGTCTGATGCTGGGCATGTGAGTATCAGCTAAGACAGTCTCTTAGCTGGATCTAAAAGAGCAGCAGGAACTGAAGGTGTGTAGTGGCAGGGTCCAAGACAGAACTTGAAAGTCAAGAATTGTAGGAGGAACGTACAACTATGAGATGTATATGACATTTTATTTCTCCAAGTTCTCCTTGAGTTTTGTGAGAAAGATGGAACTTTTGAGTTTCTTACCACTGAAATGTACATCCCTAGTGAAGGAGAAGTTACAATCCATTTTATAAGCCAAAGGTGTATAAAATGCAAAGATGAGGAAGGTGAATGGCTGCTCGCATCATAAGAAGTATCGCTTTCCAACAGAAATTTTAGCTTTGAATATAAGAATCCTACAAGTGACTTGTTTTTAAATATGAATACATAGATAGGGCTATAATGTGGACATGTTTAAATTAGTTCAAACACACACACACATACACACACACAGTGTACATAGGTAAAACAACCCAAGATTTGAGAATCCGTGTTTCCAGCTAAATGAGCTACTCCCTGAATCAACCATTAAGTCATGCCTTTTTTCAGATTAACCCAAACCCCAAAATTATCTTTTCTGTAGCTTCACTGTAACTATTGTCTTGAAAATTCAGATTTCTAAAAGGAAGAAAGGTAAAGTTAGTTATCCTTCCATCTTTTCTCCCACTGATCTTCTTACTTCCACTTTTGGGTAATTACTCTGAACCCTCAATCATATGTAGCTCTTTTGCTTTGACCTGGAGAGACATTCCTCCTCTCTGGAAGTGGTCAGAGTGCTCCTGTTCCCATCCTCTGACCTGGCTATGTACTTTGTGGTTCTCTCTTCAACTCCAAAGAGAAAAGGATGCAGAGTCTCCCGGAAAGCATAGTTCTTCCATGCTGAACAATTTTCCACCATTTCTCACTAACTAATTAAAACCTTGCCCATTTTACATAACATTTATGTCATGAGCTACTGGCCCCTACTCTATGGTGGTCAGCACAGGATTTGAGTGGAAGGCATGTGGATTCTCTACCACATCTGGCCAAGAAAACAGTTCCTAAAGAATCTTGGTTCTAAGTAACTTCTCATAAGTATGTGTCAGGACAACATATTTATCAGTGCATACCTAAGAGTGGACTGTTTGCTATCAATGGAGATTTGGATTGTAGGATTCTTTGACACTGGGCTTTGTGTCTAATGATATGGCTGTTAATGCTATATGAAATTTTTATTAAAGGGCTACCTCTTTAGGATAAAAATATAAAAGTATGATTTTACCATCACATTAAGAGGCCTGACACATAATGATACAGATGAAATGGTTATGTTTTATGAGAGAGACAGTAAACTAGCACTTCTTTGTTAGTGACTTAATTTTGTCCTGTAGCAACTCCTCAGTTAGTGCACCGTATCTTCTTTAGAAACTTTCCCGCACCTCACTTTGTCCCCTGATTCCCATTCCCATTGCTCCCAATTTATCCCTTCTCTCCAACAAAAATTTAGGAGCTTATGTTACACATTAGCAAATCAGCAGTATTTTAAGATGATTTACAGACAGCTTAAGATAAAACTGTACTTTTCAAACTCCATAGCTGGAAACTCCCTTGAGCTTTAATTTAAAGTCCCTGCTTCCTGAAATCTCATTGACATAAAACATTCAGGACTTCAGTTCTAAATGATTTTGTGGAAGTGATTTTTAATAGGCATATAATACTGCTGTTATTTAATAAACTATTTTCATACAAATAATAGTATAGGCACTTTTTTTTTTAACTTTTCTTAAGGACAGACATTCTGTTTGACAGAATGTATGGATCTGTGACAACTGACAGTCCAAGAAGTTCACAGCCTTCTTAAACACATAGTGTCTGCTGCTTTGACATGCAACAGTGAGTACAACATAAAAAAATTATTTCACTTCTTCATGACCCTACTTGAATTTTTCAGGACAGATTATTGGGTGATTTTAACATTATTGCAAAATTTTAATTGTACAATAAATGGTAGACATTGATAAGGGCGGTGAATGGGTAAACTTGCTGAAACCTTTGTAAATATCCTCTGGTACTTAAACAATGCACACATGGATTTTATTTATGATGATTTTCAATAACCCTGAACTTGGAATCAGTTGGTTGTAGTGTAAAAAGCAGTAGTGGACCACCCAGTATGAATTGAAAAATAAATCTTAAAAATATATGGCATGTATGCATGAATACATTGTTAATGTTGGTTGTATTTTTAAATATTGGCTCTATATATTATTGGGTTTCAGTGGCACCAAAATTTTCTAAGGAAATAGCCCTTGATTACTATTTTTGCTAAAGTTGCATATTTTAGTTTAAAAGGTCTTTCAGTGGGTAACTTGAGTATTTCTATTTATAGGAAGTATTTAAGTTACTATATTTCCTTCATAGAATACAAATACTATGAAAATTACTGGAAAAAAATTTTGAGAAATCAAACAACTCTCACTGCCGCCAAACTTCTTGAAGCCCAATACTGTAATAATTCAGAAAAATGTGTACTTTCATTACACTGAAAACCTAAAAGAAATGAGAAGATAACATTATCTATAAAGTAATACCATTACATTGCAATGCACTGACTCTCTGAAGGATGTTATTTGTCATCTGGATAAAAATATTTCTGTAGTTGAGGTGTTGCATATTCTTTTCTTATCATTTTTTTAATAAGGGATGCATTACTTTTGAAAAGCTAAATAGGGCCAGGTGCAGTGGCTCATGCCTATAATCCCAACACTTTGGGAGGCCGAGGCCGGCAGATCACTTGAGTGAAGGAGTTAGAGAACAGCCTGGCCAACATGGTGAAACCCCATCTCTACAAAAACTACAAAAATGAGCTGGGCATGTGGTGGCATTGTCTGTAGTTCCAGCTACTCGTGAGGCTGAGATGGGAGGATCACCAGAGCCTGGGGAGGTTGAGGCTGCAGTCAGCCATGATGGCGCCACTGCACTCCAGCCTGGGCGACAGACCCTGTCTCAATAATAATAGTAATAATAAGAAGAAGAAGAACAAGGAGAAGAAGAAGAAAAGCAGAATAGTAGAAATAGTAGGAGTAGAAATTCTCCTACCTCCAATTTACCCTATATCATTGCTGAGTAAATATTACTTAGAACATAAATACTTTCTAATGACTTTCATCACAACAACTCTGAAATATTTAATATTTTCATCAGCACACTAAGTAATTTTAACCCGGTGTTTTAGGGCCCTTACATCTTAGTATCTGATCCTCATCCCTAAGGCCAGCAAACCTTGGAAGCAGGTAAGCCTTCTTAGAACTCAGACAGGAGAAAGCCCAAGTGGAGCCACTGGGCCAGTGAAATCTTGACAATCATTGGGCAAGAACACTCCAAATTTGTGCCCCTGAAAGAGTGAGATACAAATTTATGTGAATCACTCAGTTAAGCAGTGGTTTCTAACCTTTTGGCATCAGGGACTGGTTTTGTGGAAGACAATTTTTCCACAGACGGGGGTGTTGGGAATGATTTCGGGATGAAACTCTTCCACCTCAGATCATCAGGCATTAGGTAGGTTCCAATAAGGAGCACCCAACCTGGATCCCTGGCATCCACAGTTCTTAGTAGGGTCCGTGCTCCTATGAGAATCCAATGCCACCGCTAATCTGACAGGAGATGGAGCTCAGGTGGTAATGCTTGCTCCTCCACCACTCACCTCCTACTGTGCGGCCCGTTCCTAACAGGCCATGGACTGGTACCACACTGCAGCCTGGGAGTTAAAAGCACTGGGCTCAAGCATTGTTGTGCACACAAATCACCTGCGAATTGACTAAAATGTTGATTTTGATTCTGTAGGTCTCGTGCGGGTCTTATGTATCCGTATTTCTCATGAACTCCCAGGTGATAGAAATGTCCATATTCCACACTTTGATCACATGTTTTGAGTATGCTGGACTTAGTGGATGGTTACCCATGTTAGACAATCTAAAGAGAGATCAGTAGCACATCAGATTAGGATCTGCATAAGGATAAAAAAGGAACAAGACAGTAACCCAAGCATTTGCACTGTTAATAAAAGAGATGATATCTTTGTTCTTTTTATGCTGTTACTTCCTTTTAAAATCAATGCATTTTCTTTCCTTGCGTTTTGAGCCCCTATTCTCTTTCAACCCTCCCAGCATTGAGATTTTTCTGGCTCATTATGTCTTCATTTTCTAAAGTTTTTGAGCACTTTCCAATTCAATCTCTTAATATTGTGTTAAATATTTTAGCATCATGTGACTAATAAATGAAAGTTGAGTATATAAACTGAACTGTGTTGTATTCAATGAAAGACATTTAAACATAGGACGACTGCTAAGAAGCACTCAGAAACTTAGATATGCCTAGAACTAGATATGTCTATATGGTGCGTCTGTACTCAATGCATAAAAGAAAACTTAGTTCAAATTTTATCTGAAAATTATCCTCAGTGCTATCTACCATGACTATATTTATACACACTTAGTATAGCCTATTGGGTTTTTTAATTAATTCTCTTTTGAGTTATGGGCAGTATAAAATATTTGTGTACAGGCCTTACCCTTTTTCTCCCTTCCAGATTGTCTAAACTGTAACGTATACAATTGTCTTTTCTGGGGGCCAGCCCAAATGGTCTCTTAAAGTTACTATAAACAAAATGACTGTACTTCAAAGCCTGCACTTTTGTTTCATCTTTTTGTGCTGCTTTTTATCAATTTCCAAGATAGTTAAAGCTTAAAGACGACAATACTTCAAACAAAAGCAATTATTTTAAAAAGATTACCAAATAATTGAAGCCAATCAGTGTTCACACTTTTGGAACTTTTATCCTTTCCTACCAGACCTTGAAGTCCATCAGATTTTGCTGAGGCCTTCATATTAGTGAACATCTGGATCACGTCATAGTTTGGTTTTATTTTTGCCTAACAGTTTCTTTGTGGATTTGCCTCCCACAACACATATGGTTTATTTCTTATGTTTATCCCTAGCTTGGCAGGGTTTTGAGGTGTCACGTCTCTTTTCATCTCTACTTTTTAAAGGGAATGATTTTGCATAAATTATCTTTTTAGGTGTGAATTATGGTAGTGGTCTTTTCATGTGTTCTTTAGAGACTATGAATAAATGCCTCTGCTTACATTTTCTTCCTGTGAATTATATATTATTACAATACATAGAATTTTTTCAACAATATGTATTTTTTAAGTTTGATTTTATTTTTGAAAGTTCATCAGCACTTGCAATTGCTTAGACTGTGTCTCAAACCTTTTCATATATGAAAACACACTTAATATCATATAGTTTATTTCATTGAGTCTATATAAAAATAATCATTTTGTCTTCTGGGAGATATTTTATTAGGTAATGCATAGAAAACTGTCTCCTTTTAGGGCTGGAAAATGCTAACTTTGAAAACTGTATATTAAAAGAATTAAACAGGTGATTACTTAGTAAAAAATAATTAGCCGGGCACGGTGGCTCACGCCTATAATCCCAGCACTTTGGGAGGCCGAGGCGGGTGGATCACGAGGTCAGGAGATTGAGACCATCCTGGCTAACACGGTGAAACCCCGTCTCTACTAAAAATACAAAAAATTAGCCGGGCGTGGTGGCAGGCGCCTGTATTCTCAGCTACTCGGGAGTCTGAGGCAGGAGAATGGCGTGAACCTGGGTGGTGGAGCTTGCAGTGAGCCAAGATCTTGCCACTGCACTCCAGCCTGCGCGACAGAGTGAGAATCCATCTCAAAAAAAAATAATAATAATAAAATAAATTTGACTAATGTACTCTAAAATGCATTCTTAGAGATCATGATGGCAGACAGTAGCCCCAAAATTAGGAATTAAAGGTTAACATGGTTGGAAATTAAGATAAAAGTGCTGGTATATTAATGTAGTGTTTTTTTAGAGGATAAAAAGTCAAACATGTTATCTTTGACTAAGAGTCATTTAGAATTTCTTTTGCAAATTTTTATGGGCAAAGATAAGATGTAGAAAAGTGCTCACATGAAAGACATGGCTAAGGGAGATTATTGCTGTTTTTTACAACTACTACTTTAAAATGGGAAGCAAGAGAAATTAATGACAGAAACTAGAGGGCTAAAGATCTACAGAAGGTGGTAATAGATATAATCGAAAACATTTTATTTGGAAATGAGAAAGAACATCATGTTCTCATCATTATTAGGACAGAAATCAAGAAAAGTGAGTAAATATTAGTGTTAGCAGTAAACATTATATGTCAATGTTAACTATTACCCCAATTCTGTGAATACATTTTCTATCATTTATCTCATATAGATGGAAGAACTGATATATTAAAATCTTATACATGGGAGAACTGAGGCCCAGAGAAGTAAAAATATATCAATACTCAAAGACACCTCTAAGTACATGGGTATAGCAGGTATTCAATCCAGGTTTGCAGGTCTCCAAAACCTGTTTTTAACTGTGCTGCTGGTTTCCTATTTGATTGTCTCTCCTGTCTTAGTGAAAGAGATGTTCCCTTATTTCTAGGTCAACTCATTCACCATTCTCTTCTTCATCTTCTAAGAGTCTTTGACATCCTTTTTCTCTCTTTCCATACAGCATGGCATCTTAAATTACTAGTTATCTTTCTGGAAACACAGGTAATCATAAATCATCCTTGAATTAGAACTTTATGTCTACTGCTTTTGATCATGTGAATTGAGCAGTTAGTTATTCAACCACTCTGTACTTCAGATTCTTTATTGAAATAATAAGGATAAAATAAGATTTTTTGAGTTGTTATAATAATTAAAGTAATACAAATAAAGCACTTGATAAAGAAAACAGTATGTTATAAACACTTGATACTACTACTATCGTTACTAATATGACTACTACGACTATTACTATATCCATTGTATGACACATCATGTTAAATGTTGTGTTTCCCTCTCTTCAATAGATTGTGAGTTTCTCAAAGTCAAAGGCTAATTCTCACTCACCATAGAAAACCCAAGTACAGTATGTTGTGCCAGATCCTTAGGCTGTGTGTCCTACTTCATATGAAAAGGCCTACGTGATATCATAAGAATATTGACTATAATATCGAAAAACACAATTAATATAAAAATACGTAGTGAATATAATATCTAAAAACACAATGAATATAAAAAATATAATGTTACTATCACCGGGCAGTAACTTTAGCACTTTAGGATGTATTAATGCTTCTATACTTCTGCTTATGTTTTTATTTAATATTATATTATTGAATTAAAATTAATACAGTGCAATGTATTACAAAGAGTTTCTGCTTTGGGCTTATTGATATAAATTTTATAAATTATATAAATATTTCCTTCCAGAAGTTCAAGAATATTACTTCTCAATAATGAATATAGAGCTTCCTGATATGACATAATTTTTAGAAACATTGTCTCAGGACCAAGAGGAGCTTAGAAGAAGACCAGTACGGTCACAGTTGCAAATTACATTCCAGTCTTCACTGAGTGGAAGAGGACATGCTACCTTTTGAATGATAAGTGATTTTGCCATCTAGAGTACTTGTTGATTTTTTGTTTGTTTGTTTTTGTTTTGAATTCTAGAGGGGTCAGGAAGTTAAAGAAGAAACCTAAACAGTGTAATGTTTCTAAAGTTAATGACTAATGACTACATAATTGTTTTGATCAAAATAGAATAATCCTGGAATAAGTATTCTCTTACGTTTTGAGTAAATATTTAAAGAATTCAATAAACTCCTTGACAATATTCTTTTCCAAATGGATAACAGATTATTTTTGTGATACTGTCTAATATTCATTGGGTAATAATTTAAACCACTTCTGAAGCCAAATACAATAAAAATAATTTCAACAGGCATGCTATTAGGGTCAAAAGTTCTGCAAGGAAGAAAATGAACAATGATTCTGAAATTGGTAGATGGCAACAATGCAAATTGGATACTTAGCTAGACCATTATTCATCAGTATCTAAATTTAAATGGAATATATTGAATGGCATATACAGACCCAGACTTAAACTGAGTTTTTCACATTTATCAGCAATTTAAAATACTGCATGAGTAAAATACAAATATTTGAGGGCTAATAAAACTGTCAATCTTTTTTGAAGGATGAAAATCCCTAAAAATTGTGGTGTATTTTAAAAATTCCTGAAGTGGCTGTTTGATTTTAGATGAAAACTTTGTCTAAAAATGTTTAAGCTTCTCTGGAATTAGTTATCAACAAAACAAACAAAACATTAAGAACTGAGCTATACAAATGACATGGATTTTTTACAAATGTGTTTACTTGAGATCTAATGCTTCAGTGAGATTTACAAAGAGAGAAGACAGAAGTTGAGACTTCAAATTACCTGAATTGTGATGACATGAACACATCTATAAAAACTTTTGCTTAGGTCCTATATAAATAAACATTGTATATACAAGTATAGTGTTTAGATTAAAAGAAATAAAATCCATTCTTTTGTTATATGAGAAAAACATGACAGATTAATACAACGGTGGTGTGGGGTTGACATATTCAAGATGAAGGTGGGTCTCATTTTTTAAAAAACTTTTTTGGTTTGTTTGTTTAAAATGATAGGAGTCTGCCTATCAACTACATGTGCTGACCACACCTGCAGCATTGCTTGGCCATGAATTACTCCATCTAAAGTATGCCTTGAACAAATGCAGACTTCATATTTTAATGCTATCTTTGCTGAAGTCTTGTTTGTGATCCACCTTGCTTTTTAGCAAGGCAATGTTGGAACTCATTGCTGAGTAGTCTAATGCTAGCTGAGTAAGGTAAGGCTGTACGTAGGTGAAATATAACAGAAACTTTCGTTTGAACTGAGAGCATAGAGGAGTCTCTGATGAAGTTAGCTTCCTCTAAATATTTATTTGTAGAATTCAGAGTTTCAGCTGACCTGCGGTGGTTTGAACTAGAGAAGAGATTATGAAATACAGATGAGTTTGAAGACAGTTGTGGGAACACTGCCTAGTGCTATGACTTTAGCTGAGTAAAGATAAATGAGGTGAACATTAAGAAGGAAGGTAAAAAGATTGTGGGGTGGAAGTGTAGGAGGCTGAATGCATGACATGTGACAGTCTATGCCAAGGATGAGAGTGTGGGGTACAAACAGAGGGCAATAAATCAAAACCCAGGAAAAAACAAACGCACCATTTTGACTCATAGTAGTGGGACATTTAACTTTTCTTTATGAAACCTGTGTTTTATCTGTTTGAATACTTGTTCTCAGAAAAAGGACTTTTTTCACACCTCTCCTCCTTTCTCCTTATTTCATCTACTCAGATTGCCATTTTGTTTCTTCATCTAGGCATATCTGACTGATACACAGCTGGAAAGCCACTTATTCTCTGAAGCACCCCATGATCTCTCTCCACAAGTTAATTCCTCCTTTTTTTTCCTTTGATCCATACCGCTCTTATTGTGAGCTTGTATTTGGCGATTGTCATATCGTAACTTGGTTATTTTCAACAGTGATTTATTGGGCTCCCTCTTTGTGCCAGGCATCATGCTGAACACTGAGGACAGAGCTCAATTAGATACAAATCCTGGCCTCAGGGAGCTCACAGTATAGAAATGGAGATGGAAACATAAACAAATAAATCACACACTGGGGTAGCGTGACAATAAAAGGTATATACAAGGCACAGGTTTAGCATAGAGAAGGTCCCTAGCTTGAACTAGGGACGCGAGGATCAGGAAAGACTTGCTGGATTAGATGATGATAAGTCATCTCACTCTGTTTCCTTAATTTCATGTGAGCTCTTTGAGAACAAGGGTTATGTCTTATTCACTTTAGTGTCCTCATCACCTAACATAATACCTAGCACATTGTAGGTTGTCAAGATCTATCAGTGGAATTTACTTGAACATGTAGGAAGCTGGTTCTAAAAGGCAAAGTGTCTAGAGGCCCAGTTTTTTAATATTCAAAATCATCTTTTTGTTTGGTTTGATTCCAGCTTTGCCTCTGCCTGTGTGTGCCTGCATGTTTGAAATGATAACAAAGCTGTTTTCCTTGGTTACATTGATTGCGAAACTGTCCTTACTATATGGGCAGCCACATATGCTGATTTTATTCTCTCTTTCATTTAGATGTTTTCTTAATTTATTAACTTGAAAAATTATGTTCATTTAATTAACTAGTTTAAGAAAATTTTTAGAGATCAAACAAACTAATGAGATTTTACAGATTTTTGAAAAATAATGTTTTCTTCTTTATGGAAACATGTATTTGTAAACACTAACATTGACTTCAAATAATTATTACAAATCAAGTTAAAAGTATAGATGTCTTTGGTGTTAGACCAGTTTAACATGTTATTACACGATACGGGGGTGTTGAATCCTATTTAAGTCTGTCTTTGAAACCATGAAACCTGATACAGTTTCATGAAATTGAATGGAAATTGTGTTTTAAAAGGAGCTAATAAAACAAAGATTTTAACATATTATACTAATGGCTCCATATTAATAAAATGCTTGTCTGTGACCTTTAAGATAAGCAATTTCAATAACAGTCATCTGACAACTTTGTGGATCCTGAATAAAACCAAACTGATTATGAAAATGACACATTATAAAAATTTATCCCTACATTTCCTTTTTAGGTATGACATTAAAAAGAACAATATTTAATTTAAAGGGCATACTAATTCACATCATCACCATAAATATAGAATCCAGTTTACAGATGACTACAATGAAGAAATCTGTTAGCTAATTATGTAGCAACCTGACTCCAGTTCTCAACATTTTATGAGCTTATGTTCCTTAACACCATATGTTATAGGGAACAGTAAAGACATCTGAATTCAAATATTTTGAAGAAATGTGTATTTAGCAAGTGAATACATGCTAAAAGGAATAATTTACAGCAGCAGTTTCATTACATTTTTCTCTCCAGTTTTTCTAGTTCCCATCTGAAATGCAATGATAAGTACAGATATGGAACATATTTCCTACCTGGCAAAAAACATGCTTATTGAACGGGCACGCACGTTCCGCCCTTAAATAGTACATAAACCACCTTGTCACCTGCATGGGAAAATCTTGCATTTTAGGATGATGTTGAATACATTGAAATGGAGTACCTATAGAAAGTTTTATTTTACACTGTTCTTCCTCTTTTTCTCCCAAATTATTTACATCTTTTTTTCTGCCTAACGTGTAGGTAGCAAAAATATTAAACACATACCATTGAAAATTACTAAATAATACATAAAATGAAGTGTGCATTTACATGCATTTACATTTTACATTTGATGTCAACTGGGTCATAATGTCTCTGCTGTGATGCATCTTTTTCATACTTTAAGACTGCTGTTGTAATTTTCGTAAGGTCACATGAGTCTCTCAAACAGTTTCATCTCTGATGATTCATGCATATGACAAAGTCTATTTAAAGCTGAATTATTAAATGGGCCAATAATTCTTTTTCGTGCAAACTGCCCCCTCTCAATACACATGGGCAGAGATTATGACTGTAATGAGTAATCTGCAAGTTATATCTACAATTTTCTTTGAAAACTTAGACCTGATGGTATGTAAAGACATGCCTGTAGATTTGTTTGTTTGGGTAACTTTTAATTGAAGTCGAGACTCTTTTCTATTGTCATTTCATAATGCTAAACAAAATGCATTCAAATTCTGAAAGCCTTCTATAAATTTATCATATAATCTCTATCCCTTCAAATCCTTTATTTTTGAGGATGAATAATAAGATATTTCTGCTATTGCAAATAAATTTATTTCAGCTGCAAATTTAGAATGAAACACAACACTGAATGTTAGTACAGTTTAGATACTTTATGAAAATAAAAGAATGACCTATTTTTTGGAGCACTCTTTGTTCTTCGATTTATATTTCAAACACTATTTTCTGTACAGTGGTGTGTCCTTCAAATAATTTAACAATTCGGCTTCCATTTGAGGATATACAGTACTTCCAAAAGCAACACCGTATTAGTCAATGGAGCCTAAAATTGAATGTAGATTATTTTTAGGCTTTTGTTTGAAACAAGTGGCAACAACTTGTTTATTCAAAGCAATCATTAAAACTGAAACATGAGCTTCCATCTGTGAAATATTTCAGCTGATAGGAAATAAAAATTCACTGTAGTCTGAGGTGAGAAATTGATGCTGAGTTAATTAGAAGACAGCTAGAGTTAGAATTTCAATGTTGCTTCATTAATTACTAATAAGATGTTTTCTTTGCATTTTTGTGCATGATGAGGAACCTGAGGGAGGAGTCCTGAATAGGTGAGTGCAGTGCAAAAGAAACCACAGTATAATGCTGAAAGTTTCAAATATCTCAAAGTCAGTGATTCTCAATGAATCGTCTTAGGGCAATGAAGGAAGCAAATCTTGAATTTTAGTCTTTTACCTTACTTTGTAAGTTGTTGCAGGAAACAAAGAGTTTTACATTGTTTAAATGTGGGTTGCATCCTGGAAAATACTTCGTAGAAAAGTCCCTCCCATTGACATGAAAAGAGTCATGTGTTTCTTGTACAAATAATTGTCTTAAATAAGGAAAGGTAAGAGGCACCTGATACAGATGTAAATGATTGGAAACTTTGCCTTTAACATGTTGCTCTGAATAGTTATTGATCTCTCTCTTTTAAAAAAATTAAGTGACACAGATATAATTCTTAGTAGAATCATAAGAGAGATCTTTGTCTCAAATATCATGCAGGGATTAAAGCACAGAATTAAGACACATTTTCTATTAACAGTATATTAAGACAATGCTTATTATTTTCATGAAATATGCAGTTCCTTTTCCCTTCATTGATTCATTATAGTAAAATGCACTTAAAAATCAATTTGTTTCTTCCTTTTTTCCTGCTTAAATGTTCTGTTTTTTTTTCTAAGAACATTATGCAAGTAAAAATTAATTTAGATAACGCTTAAAGAAGGGGAGGTGTGAACAGCTTCCATTTGTTTGATTTTCTCAGAGAAATAAAGCATAATTTATATCCTGGTTTTAGAGATTCACTCTTAATGATGTATATGTGTTTCTAGAACAATGTCATCTATCCCTCTTATAGAATTGAAAATAAAATGTCCGAAGAAAGCAGCACACCATTGGAATTTTTAAAACAAAAACTACATAGCACAATAATTGTAAGACAAATCCTACTCTAGCTTAGAAAACAACTAATTTTTACTGCATATTTTTCATGGTACATTTAAATTATAGTTTTAATAAAATACATCTTTAGATCAAAGCTGAAAGAAGACATCAGTAGTAGATCAGTGTATTCCATTTTTCTTCCGGGTGATGGATGGCTTATGTTTTTTTTTTTTTAATATTTCCGCAGAACATTTCATTCAGTATCATTTTACTCCTTTTACTCCTCAAGTACATACAAACATGAGGGCCGGTAGACAAAATATATCCTTGAATCCAACCACGTTTTGGAGTATTCATCAGCTTAGTAAATCCATGCAGTTCATTTTAAACTTTTAGTTCAATACAATGGCTTTGCTGATGCAGTTTTTCTCCTTTAGATGGCAATATGGCAAATGACATTTTTATTTCTCAGGCAAAGAAGAAAGACAAACCTGTACAGTGAAATCTCATAGGAAACATTAAGTCTGCTAAAGTGAACATCTGCATTCACCTGTGTTCTCTGTTAGGTGTTGGTATTAGGAAAAAAAGCCTATTAGGAAAGTTACTCATGGATTTAATTTATAATTGGTGGAACTCAGCTGAATTTCCCACCATTGTAAACATCCACATAATGCCATGAAAAAAGTTCATGTATATTGCATTTTTTTTCCAGTTATTGTCTAGGCAAGTTTCTACTTGTTTGAGGTTTCTAGAGGTAATGCAGCTCAGACACTCCTGGGTGCCCTCTCAAATTCGTGGGTCCTCCTGTTTCTACCTTTCTTATTTTCTTGTAAGTGCTTCCATTTGTTACTGTTCCCTGGGGTATGTCCTGGCCTTTGCCGACGTTGTTTTCGGTCCCTTTTCCAAACTTGTTCACAGAACTCATCCATCGTGTTGAGATTGGGGTGGTTGATGAGCTGCATGAAGTCTCTGTACCAGACCTTCTGGCTAGGTGTCATGCTATTGGACATTTCTTTGGTCTTAGAGCCATCTCCATCATCATCTTTATGAAGAAGTTCTTCCAAATGCTCTGTGTCAATGACTTCCAGGGTCACCTTAAGAAGAGTTTGTATGAACCCATGTTCCACCGCATGGCAGAGGTAATTCCCTGAATCCTTCTGTTGTAGACTACGCAGCAGAAGGCCTTGATCTGTCCTGATGATATGATCATCCACTCTGATCTAGCAGGTTAAAAAAAAAAAGGCAGTGTAAAATATACATATTTAAAAGAAATATAAGCTCTGAAACTGTGTCTGTAAAACTTTAGATTGTGTGTTGAGGCACATTTTAACAGTTAATAAAATTTTTAATTTAAGAGAAGTGATAGCATTTTCCCATTAGGAGAATTATAATATCTGTCAATTGTTTTTAAGATATATTGGAAAGTATTGGCTATATTACTGTTTTAATAGAATTTCTTATAATAATTTAAAATATTCAAGGTAACTGGAGGAAAGAGCAAAGATACTTTATACATTTGAAAGTAGGTATATAAATATAGGATAAAGTTAACACTAAATATGAAATTAGAACTACAGGACCATGACACTAGAAAGATATGGGGCATTAGAATGAATTTATAATAAGATTTCCAAAAATGAAATTTAAAAAAAAAGAAGTTGAATAAGCAGAAAATTTTATGCTTACTAATTATTTATTTCATTTAGTTGGTCTTTAATGGGAATATATATGAGACCATATTTTTGAATATTTGTAACCTCACTTTTATTTTGAATACAGTTTAAAATAGAGGTCTCAAAAAGCCTCACCTGTTAATGCATGAAATCAATCTTGCATTTTATGATGGGATTATATAGTTTTAAGACTGATAAAAATGTCAAAAGGTAATGGAAGAGTTTTTACCCTTAACGTCATATTATGTTTGTAAAATTGTCTGCATATAATACATTTTATTAATCAACTCAATAGTCTGTTTACACTTATTTAAGGCTGTTAAAAAGTTTTAAAGGCTCATAGTGCTCACTAAGATTTTCTGTATGCAATTCTTTACTCTTATGGAGTTATAAATGGATCAAATGAGCAGGGAGATCTGCCTCATCCTGCATCAATAGTTGATATCAGAGCTTATAGTGCAGCCTTAAATCCATTACCCTACATCTACTACTATCTTTTCCCAACCTCCCTTCCCCATTTAAGGAGGAAGGTAATGGATAAAGAAAAACAGATTTTGATAACATAATTAATTGAACAAAATTTAAAATTAGTAGGAGGTTTTTTTCATTTGTGCACAAATATAAATAACACAATCTCTTTGTAGATAAACACAGTAAGAAATAAGGGGAGTCTAATATGTATCCCCAAACTGCTTCTGGGACAGAAACTCTTACCAGGTTACCTTTGTTTCTCTAATTCATAGTACAAAGTCTGTCATGTCATCAGTCTGCACTAAACACTTGTTTAATGAATGAACCGATTGATTGGTTCAGAAGAGGATGAGCATTCTCAGTGGTTTTTCTTTCCTCAAGTGAAAAATACAAGGATTACTTAACAGTATATCTTAGATATAAATGATCCAGTCAGTTTCATTCCTGTACCTCTTCTTTTCGCTCTTCATTTCGCCTCTGGAATTGCCAATAGACCAGTGCTCTCTGTGACTTCGGACTGCATTCCAAAAATGTGCTACTATTCTCTACACCATAGATGATTCGCTCTTCAGGGCTGTGGCCATGGTGATTATCTGGCCAGTGATGAGAAAATGAAATGAGAAAATATTAGAGAAGTAATTTCAACTTTCCAAAGTTTTTATTTGGAAATTCAGGAGACAAGTTATTGCCAAGTTGTAAGTTGTTTCACATTGATTGAGGATGACAGAAATGTCAATGATGTAAGGTTTCAGAGCCCAAATGCCTACCGAAATCGACTAATCATTTTGGTATGGGTTATATAAAACATAGATGGAGATTTGTCTACCAGAAAATGGCATTACATTTACAAAATCAGTCATGTGTGTAGCATAACTATACGTCTTTATATGTCATGATAAATACTCTACAGGAAATTATTTTCACTGCAAAACTCCATGCTTGGACTAATGGGGCCAGTTTGTATTATATTATTCTGTAACACAAAAAGTTATTGGAAGAAGTCTTTGGAAACAAGGATGTATTTCAGAGAAATTATTTTGCCTGTGTGTTTATTTTTTATCTGTAAAATTAAATTTGCCAACTAATATTTATCTAGCATTTTACAGAAGGTAGAGTGCAGGAAGTTTATACTATCCACCAATAATTCCTAAATAATCTACAAGTTTGTTCTGAAGATCAATTGGTGTGAAAAGTTAGGGATGGCTTTGAAAAACAGATGCATAGTTATAATGCAATGTGGTTTCAATTGTTCTTATTTTAAAATGACACATCTTTTATTATTTTCAGGAATTAGGCTATGGAATAAGGCAAAAGTACATAATAAAATGCAGCAAAAAAAAAAACCTGTTTCCTGATTAAGTTTCTATTATTTTACCCTTTATGTAACCTCCTCCAATGTGGTAAATGAAACACAGTTCAGATCAAAAGTACAACACAGGGAGTCTAGGTAAAACTCATTTAGAGAACAAAACTCCTTCTTATCTTGCATAATCCTGTTTCCATTATGACATCCCGTACAATCTGAAACTCATTAAATTAATTTAGAAAATAATAAATATGTTTTACATGCACAGAAAGCTGACAGTGTAGACAGATGAAAAATTTTTGCTCTCTACTTCAAACTCAGCTAGATTTTTAATTTAAAAAATGTTTTCCCCTTTTTTTGTCATCACTTTGACAGTTTTACTCTTGTCATAATCAACTGAATACTTTTGACTGTCATAGCTGATATGATTTGCTCTCACTAGGTTTAAAGCGTTCAAAAATGCTACTCCCATACAATCCCTGTACAAGGCCCGTGTCTATCATCTCCTACTCTCATCATACCCTACCTACTTCATTCCACCTTCTATCTTCAATTGCTGTCTCCAGGGGTGTCAACCTCAGTGCCTGTTTCTCAAATGTCCTAGGTGTGAAACAAAACTCTTCCGATACTGGGAACTATCTGTTTCTTATAGAAAAGATCAATGCCCTGGAAATAGGAAAATAAATCAGAAATGATTACAATGTAAAGAAATAATATGTAACTGATTCCAAGTAACATTTTTAAAAAATATTGGATATGCGTATCTTCATGTGCCAATATCTACATTGTATAGGCTGTTTTTTTTCCCCCTCTGAGATTATTAGTGCGTCTTGAATTGAATGCATATGGAACATGTTGCTATACTTGTTTATAAGACAGCTGCTTCCTGGGATACAGGTGAATTTAATTGCTATGGCCAACAGGGCCTGGAAAATCTAATTCAGGAGCTACCTGAATAATTAGAATGCATTGTCACAGAAGTTAATGCTATTTACAATGAATACATTTTTTTTCTAACTGTTTTGTGGTTTAAACTTTTTTGTATTTTTTTTTTTTTTTTTTTTGTATTTTTAGTAGAGACAGGGTTTCACCATTTTAGCCAGGATGGTCTCCATCTCCTGACCTCGTGATCCACCCGCCTCAGCCTCCCAAAGTGCTGGGATTACAGGCATGAGCCACAGTGCCCGGCCCGTTTAAACTTTTTTTTATTAAGAAATACTTTTAGGAGGAGACCTTTCATTCAATCTCTATATATGAATGAATTATAATATATATGACAGCAAAACATAGAAAAATCCACTGGATTTAGAAACAAACAACCCAGTGATCTGCCAGCATCTCCTTTCTCAACAGCCATGTCTCCTAGGTCTATTTTCCCAGGTAGAAATTTATAATTGTAACTGACTTGTCTCTTGCATAATCTGCTAAAGCTACTAAAGAAAACTATGGTATAAGTTATTACTCTCAAACATAGAACTTCATATAAATCCTTCAATACATTAATTGACTCAGATAAGAGGAGTCACGTAACTAGTATAATAGAAATAAGTGTTTCAATACCAATGTAACACCAATAGGTGCATATATATATATATATATATATTTTTTTTTTTTTTTTTTTGAGATGGAGTCTTACTCTGTCTCCCAGGCTGGAGTTCAGTGGTGCGATCTCGGCTCACTGCAAGCTCCACCTCCCGGGTTCATGCCATTCTCCTGCCTCAGCCTCCCGATTAGCTGGTACTACAGGTGCCTGCCACCACGCCCAGCTAGTTTTTTGGATTTTTAATAGAGACAGGGTTTCAATGTGTTAGCCAGGATGGTCTCGATCTCCTGACCTCGTGATCCACCTGCCTCGGCCTCCCAAAGTGCTGGGATTACAGGCCTGAACCACCGCGCCCGGCCACCAACGGGTACATTTTAAAAAAATCACTTAGTTGTCTTCTTTCTAACTAATTTAATCATTCTAGTTAGTCCACAGAGATAATTTTCTGGTAATGTTTCTTGTAGTTCTAGGTAACTGCTCAGTTTTCATTTCCTCTTCAAGACATCCTCTGGTGGTGGCAAGCTTTTTCCAATGTACCAGAAAACTTATAAAAATAGTTCTTTCAATAGAAAATATTTTCTCTTATTAAAAAAGTATTTCATTTGATCTGCTACTTCTTCATAGTGGAATCTAGACTATAGACTATAGTCTTATAGACTTATAGACTATAAGATGGTGTTTGATTTAGCAATTATGATAACGAATTGTTTTTAGTTTAATATAATAATATTTCACGCTCTTCAAGAAACATTCTGATATTCAGGTACTTTCTCACCTAAATAAGGCAAGAACCACAATTGGTTAATTTGGTTTATGAGCTTGGTGCCCTTAGTAAGTTTGCTTTGATAACTACTCTTGCCAGTACCTCAAAGTCTCATTATTTCCCGTTTACCCTTTCTTTCCCCTTTTTGTCCAACAAAAAGAAACAGAATCATCCAGCTAGTGACTGGTGAGGCTAAAAGCCCTGTCATGTTAACTATCAATCATGATCAAGATACAACGATACTATTGTATTTCTTTGGTTTAAGATTCTCCTATTTTATGTTTTGTTAGGTTCTGTTGTGATCAGCAATAATTATTAAAAGTAATTTTTTTTTTTTTTTTTTTGAGACGGAGTTTCCCTCTTGTTGCCCAGGCTGGAGTGCAATGGCGTGATCTCGGCTCACGGCAACCTCTGCCACCCAGGTTCAAGCGATTCTCCTGCCTCAGACTCCCTAGTAGACAGGATTACAGGCATATGCCACCACGCCCAACTAATTTTGTATTTTTAGTAGAGATGGGGTTTCTCCATGTTGGTCAGGCTCGTCTTGAACTCCCAATCTCAGGTGATTCATCCGCCTCAGCCTCCCAAAGTGCTGGGATTACAGGCATGAGCCACCACGCCAGGCCAAAAGTAAATTTTTATTGGATACAGTTATTTCTATTAAGTCTTCTGCCACAGGATGTTTCTACCATCAGCAACTTCTGACTTATGAACAGAAGTTTTATTTAAAATGGCCTCAGCCAAGCACCCATCTATTTGGGTGTTCAGAAGTAAAAAATTTTCTGTTAATTTCCCCTAACCTGACATCTTATAAACAGATACCTAATTAATATTTTAAAATAATAATTAGAAGGTATTCAGTAAATATCCTTTCCATTTCCTGAGTGTTCTACCGCAATCACTTGCATAAATTTTGTACAACATAGGAAACATTAGAAATCCATTAACAATGTGTTCTATCTCCCTCCAGCCCCCTTCTCTCCCCAGCTCCAGAAAAAAGTACAAACAGAAATAATATTTCGGTTACTATCTTATAACATTATTAAGTTCTTCACTTTTTCTTGGGATGTCAAACATACTATCAATTTTGCCGGGCATGGTAGTTCACGCCTGTAATCCCAGCACTTTGGAAGGCCGAGGTGGACGGATCACTTGAGGTCTAGGGTTCAAGACCAGCCTGGCCAACATGGTGAAACCCCATTTCTACAAAAATACAAAAAAATTAGCCGGGCATAATGGCGGCTACCTACAATCCCAGCTACTCTGGAGGCTGAGGCAGGAGAAGCGCTTGAACCCGGGAAGCGGAGGTTGCAGTGAGCCAAGATCGACCCATTGCACTCTAGCCTGGGTGACAGAGCAAGACTCAGTCTCAAAACAAAACAAAACAAAACAAAACAAAAAAACTATCAATTTTAAAAATTTTGTTTTGTTTATAATTGACACATAATATATGTACATATTTATAGGGTACAGTGTGATGTTTCAATAAATGTATACATTGTATAATGATCAAATCAGGGTAATTACCTTATCCATCACTTTAAACATTTATCATTTCTTCGTGGTGACATGTAAAATCCTCTAGCTATTTTGAAATATATACTACTTTATTATTTGCTATAGTCCCCCTACTGCATGCTATCAACTTGATTCTTTATTAAAGCAAACAGTCGTACATATAAATGGCAGCACAGTATAGCTCTACTCTAGGTACTTTTCAGAGAGTATAATATTTAATTCATGGTTATCCAATATAAACAAAAACTCAACTGAGGAAATATTAGTGAGTACATATTTCCTGAAAGATATGAAATCTTATATATTGAGGATAAGAGTGATATAAAATCTTCTTCTGGATTAAACCAGTTGATCTGAGAGCAGTTTACAAGGAGCACACCATGTTAATCACATCAGACAATTAATTTTATTAAATTGGTTTTGGCAGGGTGTTCCCACCCTATGCTGAGTGAGACATTTGTCAATTCTCCCTTATTCACTGCATTGATGTCACAATATTTTTGATATTATATTGATTGCAGCAATGTTTACTCTATGTTTACCTTTGGGAAATTTTTCTTTCTGGTTTTACTTTCTAGAAATTATTGAGATTCTCGTGAACAACAGATTCTTTCATTTTGAAATGAACTTTGTGATCATACTTCCATCTACATTGACTGAAAAAAAGCAGTTAGACAAACGTATGTCTTACCCTTATAACTTCTTGGTAAATATTCTTGCCGCATGTCTGTCTTTGTTCTCTCTCAGTCTACTTGCTCTATATGTGTGACATTGTTGTTATTTTTATCTTATTTTTATTTCTACCAAACAATTGCAACTCATCTTTTATATATTAGATAGGTCATTTAGCAATTTTAGACAGTGAAATATTTTTATAACCTTTTTTTTTCTTTGTTTCGTTTCTTTTCTTTCTTTTTTTTTTTTTTTTGAGAAAGAGTCTCACTCTCTCACCCAGGCTGGAGTGCAGTGGCATGATCTCGGCTCACTGTAACCTCCGCCTCCCAGGTTCAAGCAATTCTCCTGCCTCAGCCTCCTGAGTAGCTGGGATTACAGGTGTCTGCAACCACACCTGGCTAATTTTTATATTTTTAGTAGAGATAGAGTTTTACCATGTTGGCCAGGCTGGTCTCAAACTCCTGATCTCAGGTGATCCGCCTGCCTCAGCCTCCCAAGGTGCTGGGATTACAGGCATGAGCCACTGCACCAGTCTTTTATAACCCTTTCTGTTGTTGTTCTTAAAATATACTTGTACAAAAATCTTAGCACAATATCTGGGCACAGCAATAGTCATAAACATGTCAGGTGACATCATTATTATTGCTATTATGATAGTTTCAACTGTTAATTAAATCTTAAAATCCTTTATTGAGAATCCAAATGAAGACAAATTACACTCCTCAATGTGAATCCTACTCCCCTACAACCATCAAAGAAAATATTTCCTCTTCTATATTGCCAAAAAAAATCCCTTTTTAGTTATCTCCCTAGAGTATGTGTAGTTATATTTGTTACAATTATTTTTAATCTGGTTTATTCCCCTCGCCCACCACACTGTGTATTCATAATCCTGGCAGAACGGTCATTGTAAACGCTTAGCTGATGTTTGCTAAATGGCAAATCCAGGTAAAACATTGAATTTAAAACCTGAAATCTCATGTAACTTTGACATCCTCAAGACGTAGAGTTATCATAATTATATAAAAGAAATGAATAAAAGTTTAATCAATCAAAAAGGAAATAGGGTTTATAACCCTGGTTATGATGGAATACTTTATTGAACTGCTGGAGGATGTAAGCATTTCAAATATTCTCAATTTGCTAAGTTTAATAATGTTATAAAAATTGACTTGAGAGAGGGTGGGAGATAATGATGACTAATCATGTCTACTCCAAAATCAAAAATTCCAAATAGGGAAAAATAAGAAGAGAAAGAGAACTGAGAAGTCATACGAGTATCTTCTCACATCTCCAAGGATACCTATATCACTAAAAGATGTCATGTAATAGATAATTTTGTAGGCTTCCAGAAAGAAAGCAATCTCACTTTAAATCATTTTTGAATAAATTTCACACTTATAAAGCAACTGTTTTGAATACAAACTTTTGTCATGAAAATTGCCAGTAGAAAAGAAGGGTATCCTTGTTAAATTGGCATAATGATTCCCCATGGGTTCAACCATCTGAATGGTTAGAACAAAATAATTGAAAGCAACAAAACATTAAAATTATTTTAAAAGCACCACAGTGTGTTTGGATAACACAATGTTTCAATATGTTGCAGCTGTTAATGACAAGAAATAATGTTTTTAAGGAAGCAATCTTCAATTAATCATTTCCTCTTTTAGTGGGATAATTTATGGAAATGAAATGAAGCTAATAAACCAGAAAGAATAGGAGGAAAGAAAATACTTAAATAAATTGCTTCCTTTTGTAACAACAAAAAAGTCATGATATCCATCATTTGACCAGAAATATCATGTTGCTAAAGGCCTTATTTAGCATTTGATTCTCTTCCAATATAGCAGAAACAGAAGGCATCACATTTCAGCTTTCTATTTATTCACTCTCCATTTTAACCCCATAAATGTCTCGCAAGATTGAAATGTTAATAATGCAACCATCTTAGGAAATTTGATGTTATGTAGAGAAGACAGAGATGGATGAGGCTGTGAACCATATTCATTCAATTTTGATTTGTTATCAATTTTGATGTTCTACTTTATTGTAAGTTTAATTTGTAAATAATAAATGTAAAACTAAAACATAATTTAGGAGATGGGTAAATGAATGCCAATTATTTTACATATTTATTTAGGTTATTTAGCAAATACAGTTAGTTGCTGTACCACATAAAGAGAAATAAAATTCCAGTTGTTTTCATTATAATTTTAGTATTTCTCTCAATAATACTCAGTGTCAAAGGTCAAGAACAGGAGGAAAGGAAATGTTGCCCATAAACTCCTGGTAACACAGAATACTGTAGCAATGCCTAACTTAAAGTATAAACGGCATTACTTAGATTTTTCTCATTGGATTCTACATGATTTTCTGCAGAAATACAATAGATGCTCTATCAGTAGAAAAGACTAATTTAACTTCAAGTGGCTGGAAAACATTTTAAAGATGAGTCAATATCTCTTGAAAAGACATAAACTATTTAAAAATTTGTAAAATGAAAACAAAAAAATTCATTCATTCTTAACATTCATGTATATTTTGAACCTGAGTGTTAAGATGGCTAACAGGCAGGCATGGTGTTTCACGCCTGTAACCCCAGCACTTTGGGAGGCTGAGGAGGGTGGATCACCTGAGGTCAGGGGTTCGAGACCAGCCTGACCAACATGATGAAACTCCATCTCTACTAAAAAAAGAAAAATACAAAATTAGCCGGGCATGGTAGTGCATGCCTGTAATCCCAACTACTTGGGAGGCTGAGGCAGGAGAATTTCCTGAACCCGGAAGGCAGACGTTGCATTTTGCAGAGATCCTGCTATTGCACTCCAGCTTGGGCAATAAAAGTGAAACTCCGTCAAAAAAAAAAAAAAAAGCTAATAAACTATTTAATAATATCATATATTGTAGTGCAAATAAAACAAAGTCTACGGTATATACTGAAGTATATAACTGTGATGTTGTTTACTTTTTGAGGTAATGCCTAGTACAATGTTTTTCCAATGTCTAGTATGACATTTTCACCAATTAGATTCTATGTAAATATTCAATGTGTGTTTGCAGGCATGTATGTGTGCATGTACCAACAAATGAATGAATAAATGGGTAGTTAAGAACATGCATGTGTGCTTAACCCATTTACTAGAAATAGGACCAATATATATGAAGTTAGTGAATGTAACTTGCCAAGTACAAAAAGACAATGAAACCTTAAAGAAAATTTAAACTTGCAATTTTTCAACTGGCTAAAATTTTAATTTTAAACTACTTTGTTTTATGCCCTAAATTAAGATGTCTTTGGTGCTGGGAAGTAATTATTAACCAGGATATAGCATTTAGAATTTTACAGTTTAAGTAGTTTCTAATCTTTCCTGAATCCATAGATTCCTGAAGATTTGAACTTAAAATTGGCTAGTCTGTGTGTGTATGTGTGTGTACATATATACGTGTGTGTCTAAATATGTGTATATATGTGTATGGATGTATATACATACAAACACATACATATATACATATACATATACATAGATATAGGTATGAATATATATACAGATAGTTAAACAGTCATAGGACCAATATATTTTAATTTTATTATTCATAAATATTTTTTGGGGTAGAGTCACCAGTATCTTACTTTCAGAGATGATTAATTTGAAATATGATAATAAAATGTATGTGTTAAGAAGTTAACTTTGAAGCCACTTGAATAGTTACTTTGAACACTGTACTTGATATCTTGTGATGTCATGGGTAATATGCTTAGTATAGGGCAGGCTGAAACTCATTTACTTAAAAAGAAATACCAATATGAAGATATCTACTGTAATATTTATTTAGTTTATATTGAACATCTGGTATATTTTATTTTCATGATTTTATAGCAAATGCATTACAAAAGAAAGCACAAATAATCTCTACGCCAGAGCAAAACTACCATAGGAATGTTTATTTTAAAAAATCCGGAAACATGGACTTTAATGTTTCATTTACTTTTCCCCAAGAGATATGATGGGAGATGGAAAATGCCCATTTGCTGAAGCAGAAACCTTCCATAAACAATAATGAAAATACCATCCTGTATTTTAATGATATGTGATCCTTATAACTTTTGGAATAAAAAAATGCAGCAAGCTTTTAAAAAAAATCTCAGTTTGTAACAGTTAAATTGTAGGTGTATGAACGGGTGATCTCTGATGACATACTTAAAGACTTCAATGGAGAATAATGATACGCAAGCTATTTCAAACCTCTTCTTATTCATGTTATCTGTGCATTTGCCTTGCACACATGTAATATGAATAATTAGACTTTTTTCCTAAGCAGAAGACAAGTGTCATGATGACTGATTATCTCCAGTGAAAATATTCAAAAAGGGTTTATAAAAATCATAGAAGGTAATACTGCAAGTATTTGATTCTAAGATGCATACTTCTTTATACTTGAATATCTCTGATATCAGAATGTGTCTTACAATTGTTCTTGATCTGAGTTGAAGTTGCTTTCTTCTGGGAGAAATTCTTTCTTACTTCTCCCAGACATGTGGGATCCTACTGATATGATACCTCTTTAAATTAAAGTCTCTGTCTGAAATTTGGGTCCACTGTTTGTGTGAATTCAGAAAGTAAATATTCATAAATACCACCTTGTAGTTCAAGGAGTATTTTTTAATCTCTTTCTAACCAGACATGATTATGATTGAAACAGACAATTTTCTTTGCTATTATCATCTGAATAAGAGTTTATTTCTCCTTTAGTCTAGTCCTGAGTCATTTGGTGTCCCAGTTTGATGCTGGGATCATCTAGTAGACTGACCATCTTCAGCAGTTTTTTTTTTTTTCTTAAAAGTACATAAAAGAATGTTGTATTTTATATTATGTCATCTGAGACTTGATGAAATTTGATAATTTATTAAAGGTAGGGATTATTTTTAAGGCTGACATCATGCTCATCTATCAAATATTGAGACTCCTCTTGGGGCTAAATGCTCAGATTCATCACTGGAAGAGGCTAAGGCACAGACTATAATAGCACTGCTACAAAATACTAAATTTACAGTTCTGCAGATCATAAAGATGGCATTGCCAAAGACATTTTATAAAATTTTGGAATGATTCTGATGCCAACCAAGATATAAATTGAGATGGACAGTTGTGGAGATAATTAAGAAGATTGAATTCTGTGGACATATTACTATGAGGTGCCAGGAAGGTAACGCATGCATGCAAAACTATTAGAAAGTGAAATTCAATGATGCCATTCAACTAGAAGATAGGACATAAAATATTTCAAAGATTCAGAAACCTAACATGATGGTACAGTTAAAAGAAAAATTAGTACTGATGATGTAGTTTTTTTTTTTTTTCCTTTCTGGACATGTAAATCATAATATGGCTCATTCTTAGTGAGAAAGAAAATGGGAAGTATTTTATAGGTAAATTGCCTTCGTCAGTCATTTTCTTGAGTACAAAGTCAGATGAGTTCCAATTTTGTACACAGCAATTATTTTAGGGAAGGGAACAGATTGGAAACAACCTGAGATTTCTCTTTAGCTTCCTGTATGAGGTGTGAGTGGGAAGACAAGAGTTGCCGGCGCACATATACTAAGATTTGATACTAAAATCTCCCCTAGGTGCGCAGCCACCGGTGACAGAGGAGAGTATCCTGGGATCAAGAGGAGGTGTAGCTGGATTTTGCTGTTTCACCTGGCCTAGTTCACCACTTGGGCCACTTGACATATAAGGGAGCAGAGTGCCAAGTGGGTGTTAAATGTTTCATCTAAAGTGAAACTTCTTCCACCTTAATTCTGAGTTATTTTGTATATAGTCTCTCTATTAAAACCTCTGGATGTGTAAACTATAGAGTGTTACAGAATATGTTTACCATTACAGCTGGAGCTGATCATCCTGAAGTGTATAATTCGGCTTCATGTTGCCTACCAGCTTTCTGTGAAAACATCTCATATTTTATGCTTCCGCATGAGCACATATATTTTATTCAATGTGAGAATTAATATTAGCAAGACAACATACGTAATTTAATAAGGCTGGGTTCCAGATTTTTGCCCATTTTACTTTCAAATACTGATGTCAGCTATTCCAAAATAATCACTGATTCCTAATGGTAAGACTCAGCCTGGCCAAATGGGAATGCCTGCCTTAGTTTCCAAATATTTGAAATTTAGTGTAATCTATGGTGTATATGGTTTATGTGTGGTCATTATCAAAACAAGCAGACAAGGGGAAAAAGGCATTCAAAAAGGAATATTTTATTGCTGCAGGGCTTATTGGGCTAGTTTACCCTTTCCTCTCAGATATCACAAACATCTAGAGTTGTTTACCACAACCCTCCCCTAAAAGACCCTGTAACATTGAACAGTAGCACTTTCTCTTCTCTCTCCAGTATGCATTCTGACGTAAGAATCAGGAGAGAAATTTATTTACACTCACTTTACTTCTTACTTCTTATAGCTAAGCCATTCTTTATGCCAAATTTTAATAGTGTTTAACCACTCTAATTTTATCAAAACACATCTTTAATATCTGAAACACTCTCCAAACCC
The DNA here is from genome assembly GCF_028885625.2 of Pongo pygmaeus. Lineage (NCBI taxonomy): Eukaryota > Metazoa > Chordata > Mammalia > Primates > Hominidae > Pongo > Pongo pygmaeus. The sequence continues at coordinate 94,111,345 of NC_072379.2, read as the reverse complement.
CAGTTATTCAATAGTTAACAATATTTATGTATTCACAGTCTTACTTTTCATAAAAATTCCTTTGGTCAGTTTTTCCCCATATATATTTACACTCATAACTCTAGCATGAATATAATTTTGAAATACTAACTGAATCTATAAAGGGATCACTAAACAAATGAATATGCCATTAAGATTATATATGCATATAATCTCTAAAAATTTTCAAAACACAGCGTAGTGTCCTACACATGATGGCATATAATCAATATATATTAGTTAATTGATTAATTCATAATGATGTTTCCTAAGAGGTGGTGTTAATAATAACAATGTATGACATTTTTGAATATAATGGTGTTAATAATAACAATGTATGACATAAGGTATTTTTTACAAAAATCAATAAGTGCCATTAGTTCAAATCTCTACTGAAAAACAAAAGTAATAAGACAAGTATCTAGATTATAACTTGAAATTTTTAGATCATTCCGCCATTCAACAAATATTTGTTATCTACAATACTCATAATGTTGTATCAATATAAACCTAGAAATATACAACGAGCAAAATAATGTTTCATTTTGACATGGAGATTAAAGTCTGATTGGTTCAGTTACATTCTCTTGATTCTTTTACTTCCAGTAATTATCATTAACTCTCCACATATAGGCAAATAGATTATTTAGTGTAATGAATTTATATTTCAAAATACTACATTGCTGGAATGGTGCCGATCATAATTCAATATTTTTCCATGAAATAGATTAATGAAAGACTAGCAAATATTTTAGGATTCAATTGAAATATGCTATTTGAAAAAATTTAAGGAGAGTGTTCAATAAATGCACCATACTAATGCAGGGACAGTCATAACATTTACTCCAGTTTTGTGGTCTCTTTCTTATTTATAGTAAAGATAATCACAGATAGGAAAGTCCCTGGTGAGAAAATTTGCAAGCAATGTGGTTCCGAAACACTGGCTTCATTCACGGTTACCCGTCTCCTGGTAGTAGGATTCCCCAACCAATCCCGTGAGCATTTGTAAATCAAATACCAGCCCATTCAGCTTATGCCAAAGGGGGATCTGAATTTTAGAAAGTAAGTTTTGGAATGTATGCTGCTGGGGTTCTATGTGTGGTAATGTTTTATTAAAATCCATAAACATGAATATTCCACACATAAAATTAGTAAATCAAAGAAAAGTCAACTGATAAATATTAACTACCTTTAGAATAAATGGCATCAAAAAAATTAATAGAATAATTATGTTAAGTGACGATGTTTACATAGTACATTTCAGCCATTTTTAACTGTTCATTAGCAGTATTGTCATTGATAAGTTCCCCCAGCAGAGGGAAGCATAACCTCGTTATTATTTCCATAGTAATATGGCATAATGTTTGAATTATGGAAAGTGGGGCATCACTACAATTTCACTCCGTTTTAAGTGAAGGTTGGTTGATGTTTCTGCATTTACTAAGCAACTTTGACATTAAATAGGCTTTGACATCTTTTAGGAAGCAAAAAATGAATTTGCTACAAAATGCCCAGTGTAAGGGAATACCCTACTAGTAATTCAGTGTAGAGATATCCACATTATCTTCTGCTTGACTAGGATACCCAATAATGATATATTAGGTTTATATCATGAGCATATAAATGAATCATTTGTAAGGCATATTTTAAGACTGTAGTTTTTTCCTTGGTATATTTTAATGTACATTTCCATTGCCTACTCATCTCAGGTTGCTACTATATACAAAATGAAGTACTTAAACATGGCTTCTTTTTGTTAATATAAGAAAGTTGAGCTTTAAACCTTGTAAGCATCTAACATTTTGAATTTATCATCATAATAAAACATAATTTATGATAATAAAACATAATTCAGTGCCTTGTGTTCTTCAGGATTTTATTTCTGTAAGATTTTATTTCTCTTCGGCTGCATTTCTTTAAGTCTTCTGAGAGAGATGCATACATTGCATGCATATATGTGAATATGCATTATTATGATTTTAGCCTGGTCTTAGCAGGTTGAAAGATGAAAAATGTGACTTACCATGGTGTAAGTCTGAACAGTGAGTCAGTGGGTCTCCATTTCTTATATCTTGTCGTCTTGTGCGTCTGAAACAATTACATTTAAAAGGTGTTATTGTATCCTTATTTTTCCCTTCTAGGAATTTGTCATAAGAATGAAGAGAAATAAATAAATAAATAAATATATATATATATATATAATAGACTCTAGTAACTTACAGGAACAGATGAATCTACATCCAACTAAAAGATTTTTTTAAAAAACATTTCATTATGCCTGTAAGAGCAGTCTCCAAGATGATCAAAATGGGAAACAAGATACAAATGTACTAACAACATGTTAAAAGTCTTTAAAATAGTGATAACAGAGAATTCATGGCTTTTTCACTACCAGATGTCAGTCAATAACAATCTAATGTCTAGAAACTCAAGGTCTAACTTCTGTGGAAAAAGCACAAAATTTAAAATAATAATCCATTTTTTTCAATAAAAGGTATTAAACTTTTTTCTGATTATTAATGAAGGAATAAGCTTGAAAATTATAATTCACATGAATGTTCTCTTTCTCTAAATGCTTACACATAATTCTTTAAAGAGACTTTTGCTAAATTTTATAATATTAAGACTAGAAATTCTATCTTTAAGCCAGTTTTAAAATTTCTTTTCTTGATTGTTATATCAACCTATCCTTTTTTCTTTTCTTTTCTTTTTTTTTTTTTTTTTTGAGACAGAATCTCGCTCTGTCACCCAGGCTGGAGTGCAGTGGCACGATCTCGGCTCACTGCAAACTCCACCTCCCGGGTTCGTGCCATTCTCCTGCCTCAGCCTCCCGAGTAGCTGGGACTACAGGCACCCGCCACCACGCCAGGCTAATTTTTTGTATTTTTAGTAGAGACGGGGTTTCACCGTGTTAGCCAGGATGGTCTCGAGCTCCTGACCTTGTGATCCGCCCTCCTTGGCCTCCCAAAGTGCTGGGATTACAGGCGTGAGCCACTGCGCCTGGCCATATCAACCTATTCTTTTTTAAAACAGTTTATTTTATGATCATACGGCTACGATTGCAAACCAATTTACCTGTGAAGTGAATAAAAGCAACAATAAATGTTGAACTTAAGGGCAAGGCCTCCTCTTGCCAGAGGAATGAGAGAGAGAATAAATGAACTTACATTTAAGAGAAAAGCAAAGTTTGCTTATAAAAATCAAACGATTTCTTCTACATTCTACCCCCAGATCACATGTGAGCTGCAGCACGTTGTGGGTATCCTTTTTCTACATTTTGCTAATGGTTGCCTGGGAAGGAGGAGGTAGGCTCTAGTCATTGTGGTGCAACAAAGATGTGAAGTTCCAGGAAGAGGATAAAAATGGAGACTGGTTATGTGTAACAGCCTGGAAAAGATTGGGGGACACTTGCCCAACTGTTTGCTGCTGCTATTTTAATGGGTATTGTCTTGCTGCAAAATTAGTTACCATCCCTAAAAAGAGCTCTCACAAAGGCCATTGAGAATTGCAAATATGGAATTTGTTACTGTATTCATACATTTAGAAGTCTAAAGTATTTATAGATTTCTATTTGTAGAATTAGTGAAACTATCAAACAGATGTTGCACATTTCAAAATTGAGCCAACAAGAGAACTTGTGAAACACGAACTACAAAGCATTTGGGAAGGCATTTTTCACTGCCATTTAAGCTTTTGAAAAATGCCATCACAAAGAATATATAAATCATGAGGCTTCTAAACATCCTTTTTAAAGACAGCATGTCACTCATGAAATTGGATTAAGTAAAATCTGTAAGGTATAACAAAACTGTGCTAATGAAAATTCCTTCAATCTTGAATTGTAGGTGTATAATAAATACTTTTCAAATATGTAATAACATATAGGTTTTAACTTATTATAGATGTCTTGATGATTTTCTTTTTATCTCTTCCCTTATTAAGAAAAGCTTAAAATTCAAATAGATTATTACTAAATTAGGTAATATTATAAACTTTCACATGAAGAAGAAATAATACTCATTTTAGTTCAAACACGAATTCCAATTTTTTTTTTTTTTTTTCGAGACAGAGTCTTGCTCTGTCACCCAAGCTAGAGTGCAGTGATGCAATCTCAGATCAGTGCAACCTCTGCCTCCTGGGTTCAAACAATTCTTCTGCCTCAGCCTTCCAAATAGCTGGAATTACAGGTGCCCGCCACCACACATGGCTAATTGTTGTATTTTTAGTAGAGATGGGGTTTCACCATGCTGGCCAGGCTGGTCTCAAACTCCTGACATCGTAACCTGCCCGCCTTGGCCTCCCAAAGTGCTGGGATTACAGGTGTGAGCCACGGCGTCAGGCTGAATTCCACATTTTTAAGTAAGATAAAAGCCACCTAGAGTTAAATGTTTTTGAGAAGCATTAACTTTTAATCTTAAAAAATTTAATTTTACTGCTGTAAAGATTGCATATTGCTATTCCTTAAATTACCTACGGTTTCTTTAATGAACAGACATTATCTCCACAGTAAGTTTTATTTTAAATTTGAGATCTCAACAAAATGAATGGTTATATAAAAGTAATACAAACATGTTACCTCAATTCTGAATGTTGAAGGTTTAATAATTGTATTTCTTATATGATATAATATAGCATATACATTTAATATTATTAACAGGATACTGTGTTTTAATCCTTTGGACTGCTTATATAACAGACTAAACTGTAGATGATTTTACATTCAGTCAATGTTATCTAAAGTGTGTAATCAAAAGATTTAAGTAGGCATTAGGGCCGTTTCTTTGCTCAAATATTTTACCAAATATTCAAACTGATACAAATGTTGTAGGACATACCTCATTAGCTATGAAAATCTACATTCATAGCTTCTTTGAAAAACATAGCCATAATAAACAATAAAGAAATCAAATTATATTGCTTCTAAAATGCAGAGGTTTCATAAAGCTGGTTTCCATTTTATGTTTCAATAGGTTGATATACATGCTGTTAATCTTTGGGCTCATATTAACGAGATACTGTATGTTAATTTCATCCACCATTCTCATTTCCTAAACTCTGCTAAATATTGATAGAGAAAGACATCCTTCAGTGAGTAGTAAAGGATATGTTTTTGAAAGGGCTATTTCGTCAAATGAAGAAAGAGTTATCTTAGCAACTTTTATTCAAGCATGTCCAAAAAAATACTTTTAAGTATTATCAAGAGTATGTTTAAGAGATATATAAGTACATATATGCCGGGCACGGTGGCACACGACTGTAATCCCTGTAATCCCTCTCAAAGGCCAAGGCGGGAGGATCACGAGCTCAGGAGATCGAGACCATCCTGGCCAACTGGTGAAACCCTGTCTCTACTAAAAATACAAAAATTAGCTGGGCGTGGTAGTGCACGCCTGTAGTCCCAGCTACTCGGGAGGGTGAGACAGGAGAATCGCTTGAACCTGGGAGGCAGAGGTTGTAGTGAGCCGAGATTGTGCCACTGCACTCCAGCCTGGTGACAGAGAGAGACTCCATCTCAAAAAAAAAAAAAAAATATATATATATATATACACACACGCACATATATACATATATGCACATATACATGTATATATACATATAAATATATATTGCATATGCGCAGATAGATATTTTATTACATGGTTTTATGTTTCAAGTTCAAACACTGCAAATGCAAGGTGATGCTATAATAATATAATAACACTTAAATTTTCTTGAAACAAATAGACATATTTTGGGATGTTAATCAAAATTACATATATCACATATTAAAATGTAATATTTTCAAAACTAGAAATAAATTCTTCCGGACTTTTTATAATTAGGCCCCTGTGTACTACCTAAGACTCTAAAGGAAAATAAATTCCTTTCTCTGATCATTTTCTGTTCATCCAGAGACATAAATTGCCTTATTAAGGTTTAAAAATGAGACAATGTTGCTGGATAGAAATAGAAGAACATGTTTGGAAAACAGAGTATTTTGTTCTAAAGGGACAAGACTCAGTCCAGATTCTGTTCATGACTTTCTCTTTGACTTTTTTTCTGATTGTTTTAACTATTTGAAGAGAAGAGAAAAAAACAAAAACAAAACAATCCCCTCCATCTGCTCCCAAATCTTTTTATTCATTAGAAAAAGTTGATGCACTTATTTGAAGAAAGCTATTTCAAACTTGGAATCAGATAGGATAAGTAGCAAACATTTCATTTATTTTGAATATTTTTCCTACCTCTTTGCAGTGGGAAAATAGCGAGAACATGCAGAACCATCCCAAGCACAGTAAGGGTCTCGGGCGAGGCAACACTCAGCACAGGCTTTCCCGTAAATATCACACCGGTGTAAAGGGAGCTGGGCAACCCCAGCCGTTGAACCAATATATAGTTGTTGCTGTGGAAAGAGTTTACTGCTGTGACAAAAACTATCTTGTCTTTTAAATCTCTTTTTCTCTTAAAAAAGAGTTTATTTATATATAACTTCTCAGAGATAAATTAAGGGTTTAAAAAAATCATCCTTTTATTGATAATTTCTTTAAAGGCCTTCTAGACAAGATGGCAGTTTAAAATGGAGCAAGAGCAAGTTCTAAATATTTGACTGAAACAAGAGTCTTTTATTAAGTGTAAAACAAAGGGAAGATGAAGACAGTAATACACCAACCAATGTAATAATTTTCAAAGCTACAAGTTTTGTTCTTTGCAAGTTTGCTTTTTTACCTTTACTTTTATAATACTCATATACCAAAATGTCTTTATTACCATGTGTTCCAGATTGGCCAGAGGCAGGAACCATTGCTTCTGACTTCTCAGTACCCTATTGTATTGCCTGTGATGGAGTGTGCCCTTTCTTATGATACGGGAAGGGGCAAAATTTTGGTGCTTACATTTGAAAAATCTTTGGGCTTAACACCAAGAACTGTCTTACCCTTGCACTACCTCCAGGAAGATTACTTTTAAAAAGACTACTAAATTACTACCCTTCAAAACATCTTTGAAAAGAGGAACTAAGTACACTCTGGTGCAGTCTGCCAAACCAAAAGCTGAGGTGTTGTGGAAAAAGCATAGGGTTGAGCATGAAGATACCTGGATTCTAGGTCTCGCTGCCCATTAACACCCTGTGTGATCTTGAGCTATTCATATAATTTTTCTAAGAATTAACTTCCTTATTAAAATGAGCATGTTTAACAGGTCTTTAAAGGATGCATTCAGATAAACATTCTACAATGCATTTATTCTCAATGAAATAGGTGTTATTGAAAGAGCCAGAATATGGAAGATTAAAAAAATTGTTTTTCTACTAATTCAGGATTTCAGTACAACTTTTAAAATGCCTTTAACAAAGTTGAGCCAATGTAACATATTAGCTGCAAATTTATTTAAACACAAAATGAAATAAAATTATTTTGCAATTTCTCCACATTTACTGTTATTGGCACCATAGCTCTCTTTTCTTGCACTAGAGGATTCAATAATTATAGTAAGCCTTAAGTAAAACTTACATAAATACTGAAACATGTAATGTTTTCATACATTGAAAAGACATCAAAAGTGTAGTTTCTCTAGTATATAAATAAAAAATAAGTTTTAGAAAAATCAGTCTCTGAACAATGATATGCGTTTTTAATACTACACATTTTCTAATAGTTAACAATGATTGTAAATGAAATTGCATTTCCAAAGGCTTTCACGTATAAACTGCATGTATAAATAACCAGATAAATTGAATGCAGACTGAAGTACCTATGAGAATCTAAGAAAATATTAAGGTTATAAGGAGTGTTTACATAGAAAATAGTTCTCTGCTTAAATCTCAGCAACTAACTTATACCTTATTACAAGCAAAGTAAATAAGGGGAAATGTAATACAATAAAATCTAAACCGTTGTGGAAACATTTATCTTCATTAATATTATTATTCCATTTCACTAAATGGAAAAAATGAAATTATAGCATACATTACTAAATGCTCATTTTTTTGCTATATTCAACTTTTATTATAGTATTGAATTTTGCTATAAACCAGGTCAAATTAAGAAATGATGGTTAAATTCTTTGGGAAAAATAGGTTAAGTATTGTTAAGCTTTCCTTCCCCCTTTCTCTTTCTTTCTCTTTCTTTCTTCCTTTCTTTTTCTTTCTTCCTTTCTTTCTTTTTCTTTCTTTCTCCTTTCTTTCTTTCTTTTTCTTTCACAGCCTCCTTTTTTAAAATGAACTTAGACACTATTGAATGTAAGCAATTTCAATATATGAATGTGTCAATCCATACATTGTGTTTGCAACTATTTTGAAAAGCTACTCATCAAGTTAGTCCTGCAATCAAAAGATCTCTATGTTTGGCCAATAACTTCTAAGAAGCATGAGCAAAATGTATATTTATAGATTTTTTTAAGAATGTGACATTTAAGTAGGAAAAGTGTTATTACCTATAAATAACAATATCTAATTATGTCATATTCCTTTAGGGGAAAAACAGAGAAATAGTATGTGGAAAGAATAGCAAACCAAAATATGGCAGCTGAAATTATTATGACGAAAACCTAAAGTGTGATAAAATGCCAAAAGTAACTATAAATCAAGGTCATGTTCATTTTACCATAATTTTGCAGTATTATTAATGAAGTGCAAAAATAATTATGCTATCCAAATGAAATATAGGGTAAGCCTTTAGGCACCATTGAGCAGAATCCAGTCACTAGTAAGTAACCTGATGTGCTTTTTCTGCCCAATTTAGCATCACCACAGGCTTTCTCACTATCCTCCTTAACAAAATGTGGGATATAGCAGGAGATGGGTTCATTTATCCAGAAAATTACTTGCAACACTTCTTGTCCCTCTTGAAACTACTATCTCACTTTAAAAATGCCCATAAGCATGAATGAAATTGAGTCATATCTGAACGAAATCAAATCATTTCTTCCAGTAATGGAAAATAAAGGAAAAAGACACTGTCTTCTCTCATGGTATTTTAAATTGATAGATTGTTTTTCTTTGTCAGTAAAATGTTGGCTTAATATGTAATTTTTAAAGTAGATTTAAAAATGCAAAACAGAAAGAAATGGTTTACAAAAATAGACGTGGAGTTAGCGCAATTAAGACTGGCAATGAGGCCTAACAGAGAATAAATAAATAATTTTAAAAATCATTACAGGAAAGAATATCCCAGTCTAGCTTCCATCCTGGAAATCCCCAGATTTCTTTGCCAACCTCTAACAATTTTTAGATTACGAGAACAGGTGAACACATACTTATGCAGTGTAAGATAACAGTATCAGGTCAATCATATCTGCACTCTGGGTTGCTTTAAATATCTTGGAGATTATCAATCTATTTTGATATGTCTGTGTGGGGAAAGGATACACACTAAATTTTACTGGCAGAGTAATTTAGTGTCTTGTTCAAGGGATAAAGTACAGTCAGAGATAAAACATGTAAACAGTTCAGAAATAAGATTTGCCAAACGATTCTTATTTTACAATTTTGTATGTAAGTTTTTACTCCAGTAAGTGAGGCATACCCTACTTCATTCTGGATTTTTCTGCTTTGTTTTTTTTTTTTTTTCTTTGTAGTTACCATTGATATACTGGACAGAAGAAAGTCTAGGTAACATTTATGGAGAAAATATTAGAGATTAAAATTATATTTGTTTACACATATTACACAGTATTTAGAAGCAATTCACTTTTCTGAAGTGTCTTGCCAAAGCATTCATTTGATATGAATAGAAAGACTATTAACATGCTGCCCTTAACCTTTGAATTCATGAAGTTTTAGTACTTACTTGGCAGTGATCGTTTCTTTGTTTTCCTTTGATATTTAGCCAAAGTTAAATACACATTTTGTTTTCTCTAGCATACAATACTACTGGAAAAGTAAAATTAACTTTTAAGTCAAGGTCCTCCAAACACATATAGCCAGTGAATAATTTTACTAGCCTCTAAAAATGCATTTTTGTTTATATTTGCAAAGTAAGAATAAATTATAATTTTTTTTAATATTCTGAAATATCACAATGCTATTTCAGGGTATACACATATATACATAATCAGAAAAGATGAAAATTATTATTGAGTATTGAGTAAATTATATTAAAATCACCAAAATACACTGTATATAAAAATTTATAACAAATAATGATCCAGAAAATAATGTTTATAGAACACAGATGAGATTGATCAAAAACATGAGGGCAAAGAAAACTATCTTCAGTTTCTAATCTACTAGCTTATTGTAAGAATGATATTTGTTTTCTCCTGTATTTTTGTATAATTGTTAACAAATCTGTGAAATTTGATAAATAGATATATCTATTGAAACACAAGAATTAACAAAATATTGGATATCCAATGGTAATACATAATGATAGTACCTGCTTAGTGGAAAGCTCCATTGCTGAAATAGCAGTCGGTTCCTAAAGGAGAAAAAGAAATATGTGAGGTGTTTGGTCAGTTAGAACAGCTAGCTATTAGTTAACTCAAGGCACTGCCATTAGTTTTCAGAGAGAGAGAACTTCAGTGTCCACGAGAAGCAATGTGACTGGGAAATAAGACACATAAAGAAACTGCATAGATAAGGGTCAAATATGTGGAGCAGGCAATAAGACTGTGTCAATGTCATACAGTCTACATACCTGTAGTTGACCAAGTTGGGGTTATTGCTTGCTACAATATAAGGGAAAACATGAGCCTGCACAGTGAGCACAGTGAGAAGGTGCTGGAAAAAACATGTTTTGGACTTGTGTTAGGTGATTGGGGGAGGGTTCTAAGAAGTAGAGCTTTGTTCTACATTGGATGTGGTCAAAAAGCAGGGGTAATTCTATGGTTAAGTATCTTCATAAATCATTTGGGAGGGAAGAACAAAGTAAGGCTAAAGCTATGACTGGTTAAGAAGTAGCAATAACTCGTGATAAGCAGGATAGGGGATATATGGTCATTTTTGTGGTTTGGACAATGTTCATGTTTTTGTCTGTGTTTGGACATGATTACAAAATGGTTTTGCTTTTATCTTGATTCATCATGGTCTCAGAGCAGTCCTTTCTGATGTTGGTATTCTGTGAAAATTGTTCTGTTCAACTGGAGAACGCTGCCTTAGCTGAGAGTACCAGCCTCATTCCTAACAACACCAGTGGCAGCTGATGAGAGTAGGCCACTTTCCAGCTGATAAGGACTACAAGAGCTCAGGTGGGATGAGATTACTTCATTATTATGAAAAACACGGTTTCATGTGTGAGGACCTACACTCAGGTCTTTGCCAGAGAATATAATCTCTTTAACGTCTATTAACAGGTTAACATAGAAAAGTAATAACTAGGAAAGTAACACTCACCAGTGCACTTCATTAAGTGTTCTCTCTGAGGCTTATCATGAATGCATATAGGCTTGCATAAATAAATTGTGTTCTTTGATGTAGGCAGACTACCAAAAGCCTATATAACTGAACACATGAGTTTATATCCTTTAGGTTCATGGTCAATGAACTGTGCTGCAGTTCATTCAAGACAAACATTATGTATCTTTCATTCAAGACAAACATTATGAGAAGACAGAGACTGCTTGTGGGTTTCTGAGGGATCTGATAAGAAAGAGGCTTAGGTGGAACGAAGGGTCTTAAAAGACTTCACTGTGTAGGTGACCGAAGCTACTCAATTAAGTGTGAAGAGTTGGACTCTGGAACCAAAGTGCCTGGACTCAAATTGTGATTCAAATCTGGCCAGAAATGCAGTACTAGGCAAAGTGTGTAAACTTTTTGTAATTCGGTTTTCTGATTTGAAAGTTAGATGGTACCTCTTATAGGGGTGGTGAGAAGACTGAGTGAATTAATACATGTAAAACACATTACAAATGTGCTTGGTATATAGTGTTTATTCAAATCTCTCTTCCCTCTCTTCCTCTCTCATCTCTCTCTCTTTCACACACACATACACACCCACACACACCCACACGCACACACACATGCATTTCCATCTCATTTCCTTGCTTTAGTTTTTCTCTTTAGTGCTTATTACTGGTTATATACATGTATATTTATACACATCTTATCTAATAAATATATTATTAATAATATATCTTAATAATCAATAAATTTTATATAGATACATATAATTCATTTTTTGTCCTGTGAGTTTCTTCACACATCCCAAAGCAGAATCTGAGATAAAATCTTGTTTGCAGGTTTGGGGCAAGAGTAAAAAATTGAGGATTGAGAAGAAGGTGGAAAAAATCAATTAAAAAGTGTATTATGGAAGTCAACACTGAGAAAAAAAATCTGAGGATAGTTGACAATGACTCTCCAAATTGTCCACTGAGGTTTGTACCAAGAAAAGTACTTATTCATTCCATTCCTCATTGAACGCTCTCAGGGGGTTAAATCTCCCACAGCCCCAGCTGTGACTCTTGCTTGTCTTTTGGCCTGCTGGGGCATAAAGAAAAAGATTCTTCATAGGAATCAGAAGTGAGGTGAAAGGATGTGAGGAGGCAGCTGAGGCATCTCACGTGTCTTTCCAATTGCCTCTCCCCCTCAATTTGGGACAGAGATTTTGGCTGTTTATTTCACAGCCATATCCCTAGCACCTGGAATTACGCCTGGTATTTACAAGTTCTTAATACATATTTGCATGAATGAATATATGAATGAACAATTTCTTTACCAATGTTCCTCTTTCTCTCCTCTCTTCAACTTACCCCACTAAACTGTCTTTCTTCCATTTAATTTATATTTAAGATAAAGATAGCCCTCTTATTGTCTTTCTTTGTTTCTTATAGCTTAGCTGGAATTTCTTCAAAAATAATTTAGAATAGTCTACACTCACTGCTTTTGCTTGCTCATCTCTCATCCAATGCCTTCCCTGCTCAACCCAGTGAGTCTAGCTTTTATTCTAGAGAGGTGTCCTACTATTTTCAGAAGCAGAAATCACCAATGAACTGTGTATTGCTGATAGGACACTTTTCTGTATCCATAACTATTATTAGACTTTATTTTATAAGTTACTATTGACGGCTCATTTTTTCTTGACTGCTTCCTCTAATAAACCCCATTATGCTTTGGAATTCTTTATTAATTATTCCTTAATGACCTTTATCACAGTTTTCTCATCCTCCAGTCACTCCTAACATATTTACTGTTCCTTGCCCACTCCTTTCTACTCTCCTTTGGATTCTATTTTTCTTCCCTAGTAAGCTCTTGTGTTTTTGTTGTTGTTGTTTGTTTGTTTGTTTTTTGAGATAGAGACTCGCTCTGTCGCCCAGGCTGGAGTGCAGTGGCGCGATCTCGGCTCACTGCAAGCTCCGCCCCCCGGGTTCACGCCATTCTCCTGCCTCAGCCTCCCGAGTAGCTGGGACTACAGGCGCCTGCCACCACGACTGGCTAATTTTTTTGTATTTTTAATAGAGATGGGGTTTCACCGTGTGTTAGCCAGAATGGTCTCTATCTCCTCACCTCGTGATCCGCCCACCTCAGCCTCCCAACTTTTGTGGTTTTAATTACTATGTGCTGTAGAACTGCAAATCTCTACTTCGAACCCTGATGGCTGAGCTGAGAACAGGATTTTCTTAACAAATTTAAGACAATCTGCCTGAGACACAAATTAAACAAATGATTTAGGAGGTACATTAATGTAATGGTATAATTTAGAGATTTTCCATAGTTTCCAATTTTTATAGCTTAAATGAATTATATTAGTTATTAAATACAATAATTTTACACAAAAATTATCAATCATAAAGACACTTATGATGAAAAGAATGTCTATCAACTTTTTCTATGCAGAGATATAATCTTTAGAATTTAGTAGCCGCAAATCTCAAAAACTAAGGGCACAACACGTCATGGATACTCGGCTTTTTTTTTTTTTTTTTTGAGACGGAGTCTCGCTGTCGCCTAGGCTGGAGTGCAGTGGCGCGATCTCGGCTCACTGCAGCCTCCGCCCCCCAGATATTCAGCTTTAAAAAAAAAAGTTGAAGACTGTATTTAGGTTTGTACAATATTGGAATCAATAACCAAAACAGAAATTTTAGAAGAGTAAGGAAAATTTTCCACAGATACTTCTTTCATTCCAACAATTTCACATGAAAAATAGTTATGTGGTTATTAAGGAGCTTATTTCATGAAGGTTTTTATAATATAAAGTTTACAATCAAAATTCAAAGAAAGTGTTTTTTAGGCAGAGAAAGATTAACAGCTAATGTAATTGAAGTGAAATTAGCCAGCTCTAAATACTTTCAAAAATGAAGCTGATTAATATTTATACATTTCATGTTCCTTAATAATACAAAAAAAACAAATATCTATAAGGTAGATAAAAATTATTTCATATATGAATGGTGAAACATAAAAGAAACCCTAGTACATAACAGACTCCACTGTGTCATATTAAGATTTTAACATTCTTAAGATCCTAGAATCCATTAATTAAAGGAAATTTATTTATTATTTAGACCAGGAAATTAATAACAGTTTGGAATAAGATGTACTATATGCTTCCTGTGGTTGAATATTAATAGACAATATATTAAGATGACATTCATTTAAATAAGCTATGGGGATTTTTTCTGAGAAATAGAAGGTAGTGAATACGACTTCCATTTAAAACAGATATAGCTTCATAAGCATGTTTTCATGAAACTGGTTTCAGTTGCATTTAATTGGTGTTCGAGTAAAAATAAAATTAAAACTTAGCATCTTTTCAAGGCTTTCTACGTTCCAATTTACAATTTTTTTCAGATATTTTAAACTAGTCCTTATTAAACTTTCTCACTTGCAAAGCTTTTCAACCTGCTGATCCCAGGAGATTCTGACATAGCCTATTGGATGCTAAACACAAGGACACGTTTTTAGAATGAGTTTATAGACTAGGTTAGGGAAGTATCAATTATGTTTTCATTTGAACAAAAATTAAACTCTTTCATTTGTCTGCTTAGCTGTTCATGGAATATTGCATAAATTGGGTTTAAAATGCATGTGTTATCAACGTAACTGCCTTGCAATTCCTTACATTCAATAGAACTATAAATAAAGCCCACAGTCCTAAGAGCACTGCAACTTGTTGTAGCATTTCAGTCTCAAAACTAAACCCTCTTTGATTGTACTGGAAAGAAAATCCCAAACTGACTAGTTAAAATAAAAATCAGCATAAGTTAGGCTTTTATATCTTCTGAGTATTTTTATAAAACAAGGTATATGTATGGAATTTTCAAGCATTTTTAAAAGAGATTTTCATTTGTATAACTAGTTAACAACAGCTACCATTTACTAGTAATCTTTTTTTTTTTTTTTTTTTGAGATGGAGTCTCCCTCTGTCACCCAGGCTGGAGTGCAGTGGTGTGATCTCACCTCACTGAAACCTCCACCTCCCAGGTTCAAGCGATTCTCCTGCCTCAGCCTCCTGAGTAGCTGGGATTACAGGCATGCGCCACCACGCCAGGCTAATTTTTGTATTTTTAGTAGAAAGGGGGTTTCACCATGTTGGTCAGGCTGGTCTCAAACTCCTGACTTCGTGATCCACCCACCTGGGTCTCCCAAAGTGCTGGGATTAGAGGCATGAGCCACCGCGCCCAGCCTTTACTAGTAATCTTAATTTTAAAACAAAACACTTTTTAAAAGTATTTATAATCACAGTCTTTACTGTGAGAAGAAGAAATTGAGGCTCAATTGACTTTAACTAACGTGTTCAGAATCACATAATAAATACAATTGAAGTTCAGGTTTATGATTGCAAATCCTTTTTGGAATTAGGCTTGTTTCTTAGTACTTTAATGTCAAATTTGGGGTATTTTATAGCAAATCAAAGTCATTTCTAGAGTCCTATACCAATGCCAGTTTTATTTCACCTCTTATTACCTATTAAAAATTTTACTCTAAAATGAAAATTTGTATTACTAAGGAATATTTTTCTTTCTATACTCTGATCGAGATTTGATTTCACCCCAAATAAAAGTATATTGGATGTAACTGAAACCACTGGAATGTGTATGATTAGTTAGGGTGTTTTCCTGAAACCAACCTCAAGATAGAAATGGGTGTAGCACTGGTTTTAATTCATGTATTTATATGAGGTTTGGTTATTCATTCTGTCAAGGACACATAATGAACATGGCCTCATGAAGATGATAATATGGTAAAATTAATTGGTTGGGTAACATTAAATGTCTTTAATAAAATCCAAGAATATCAGATACTACCATGACCCTAAATCTTTACCTTTTCTATTTCCTTGTCAAACTATCCCTGACCTTTTTTATAGTATTTTATTTTAAATGGATTGACTTACATGGCTCGAATAGAAACAAAGAAACTGTAAAATTTCTCTGCTTATTTCACTGTATATAGCTATGGCTTTAATGTGTTGTGGGTTTTTTTTTCCTTCCCACTGTAAAATTAAACAAAGTTTGACAGTGAAATATTCCAATTGCTAGACCACAATATATGTATGAACTTTGCCTGGTAGAATAGAATGTTGAAAGTAAATATTTCTCTAAACTCTGCCCAAATATGTTTTGTCTACTTGAGTGCCAAAGAAATAATAATGACAATAATGCATAGCAGAGAATATGGAAGAGAACTGAAATAGTTTTCTATCAAAGGAATATTGTTCATGCACAAACAATCTTTTTCCAAAATTGTAAAGTCCTAAACAAGCATTTCCATGCCAGCACAATATTATTTATTTACATTTAATTGTTACAGATTGATAATGAAACTTTTTCTTTTGCTTTTTCTTTTTTTTTTTTTTTTTTTTTTTTGGAGATGGAATCTCCATCACCAGGGCTGGAGTGCAGTGGCATCATCTTGGCTCACTGCAACCTCCATCTCCTGGATTCAAGCGATTATTGTGCCTTAGTTTCCTGAGGAGCTGGGATTACAGGCACCTGCCACTACACCCAGGTAATTTTTTGCATTTTTAGTAGAGACGGGGTTTCACCATTTTGGCCAGGCTGGTCTCGAACTCCTGACCTCGTGATTTGCACGCCTCGGCCTCCCAAAGTGCTGGAATTACAGGTGTGAGCCACTGCTCAATATCTTAACTGCTACACAGATGTCATCTAATAGCTATCACAGGTATAAGTTGGTTATGTATTTCTCTGGTAACTGCAAAATGCCAAAAAAAAAATCTAATAGATATTAAGTACTCGTACCATCATGTATGGGTTGATGACAGAGATACATTCTGAGAAATACATCATTATGTGATTTTGTCATTGTGCAAAAAATCATAAAGTACACTTACCTACTACCTAGGCTAGATGATACAGTCTGTTGCTCCTAGGATACGAACCTGTATAGCATGCTACTGTACTGAATATTTTAGGCAATCATAACACAATAGTAAGTATTTGTGTATCTAAACGTATCTAAACATAGAAAAGGTACAATAAAAGTATGGTAGAAAAGATTTTTAAATGGTACACCTGTGTAGGGCATTTATCATGAATGGAGCTTGCAGGACTGGCAGTTGCTTTGGCCAAGTCAGTCAGTAAGTGGTGAGTGAATGTGGAGGCCTAGGACATTGCTATACACTACTGCAGACTTTATAGTCACCATACACTTTGGCTACACTAAATTTTTTTAAAGTATTTTTCTTTCTTCAGTAATACATTAATGTTAGCTTTCTGTAAATATTTTACAACATAAACTATTGAATTTTTAAAACTTTTTGATGCTTTTGTAAAAACACTTAGCTTAAAACACATATTGTACATCTGTCCCAACATGTTTTCTTTCCTTACATTCTTGTTCTATAAATTATTGTTATTTTTAAAATTTGTTATTATTATTTTACTTTTTAAACTCCTTTTGTTAAAAATGAAGACACAAACACATACACTAGCCTAGGCCTACACAGGGTAAGGATCATCAGTATCTGTGTCTTTCACCTCCATATCTTGTCCTACTGGAAGGACTTCAGGGTCAATAGCACGTATATTTGATATCTCTATATTATAGGAGATAACACATGATCTCCTACGATAACAATGCTACCTTCTGGAATACCTCCTGAAGGATCTGCCAGAGGATGTTTTATAAGCAATTTTTTGTAAGTAGAAGAAATACAATGTAAAATAACAACAGAAAGTAAAGTATTGAAAATGTTAGGCAATAGGAAATTTTAGGCCCATTATAATCTTATGGGACCACTGTCATATGTGGGATTTATTCTTGTCCATAATGTTGTTATGCAGCGCATGACTATACTTGCAAGATTGTTGGTTTCCAAAGTCTCATAATTTTGTTAAAAGTCATTTAGTAGGTCAGTTTAAATTAACATCTTTTTAAATTAAAATTCTTGTTAATGTACTAAACAACATAGCTAAGATGTGAAATATAAACTTAAAATCCCTGGAGATATAAATAATAAAAATTCACGAAAGCACAATATCAATGCAAAATTATGCACATTCTAATTCATAATATCAGAAAATAATTAAATAATAAAAAAGAACCTTATTTTTACAATGTCGTGATATGATACAATTCTACAAAATAAAATGTAGAATGTATTAATAGGTAGAAAATTAAGTTCTAGAAACTGAGATGGATAACACATCAGAGTCTTCGAGCTGCATGAAGTCACAGACCATTTTTATAGTGTTCATCTCTGTATCACCAGAATTTAGCATTGTGCCAGGACTATCATATCTACTAATATACATTTATTTACAGTGGAAATTAGTTAATGAACCCTGTTTTAAAAATGTATTATAACTGAAAGGTAATATGCAAAGGAACCATGACAAATGCAAAAGTAAGAGATTCTGGAAATTAGAAATTCTTAAGATAACAATATTTTAGTGTCTCCTGTAACTTCATTTGCAACAGTAGTGGCAAAATTATTCTCCAGATAAATAAAGGTTCTCTACTGGAGAATAATATGGTGCAGAATCAGGATGATAACTTGTGACTGTTCCTAGGTTATCTTTCTCATACTTGGGCACCTCACTTTAAGCATGGTCTCCTTGAGGAAGGCCTTAAATTCTTTAATTTCTTGTATTTCATGTTTTCATCAATACTAATGCATTCAGTCATTTAATATATGTTGGTTTAAAAGACATTTTAGGTTTTGGAGACATAACAATAAAGACAAGACAGCAATTTATATATCCACCCCTGAGTGCCCGTATAGTTTTCTAAATCTAAACATACTCTATAGTGGCCAACAGAGTCCATTTGGATAGTTGTTAGCTGTTGTTGTTTTTAATTTCTAAGATAAAGTACCAATGTGTTTGTTCATTGGGGTAATCTATGGGACATGGTGATTGATAAGGATTAGTCATCATTCTATACCAGACTGATAAATTAGAACACATTGATACTTTAGCATACAAATTATTATAAACAAATAAGACTAATGTGCCTGATTTTTAAAATCATAATAGAATTATGATTATTTTATTATTTTGAACACTTAAACCAAGGATTAGTAGGAAAGGCTACTGGGAATGTAGCTCATTTTTAGTTTAGCTAAACTAAAATAATAAAATTATATTAACAATGACATTTTGAGCTAAGTACCTGTTACTGTCTTTGAGGCATTACCTATAGTGTTTCTAATTCTTCCAGTGTCCTGGTGAAATAGGTATTACGCTCATTGTTTTACTGATGGTGGAGCTCAGAAGGATGGTCTAAGTGTTCCAAATGGATTTATCATGTAGATATGACTGTAGAGTCTAAACCCTTTCCAGTAGAACATTGTGTAGTTTGTTATCACAAAACATCTATGCTACAATTCACCAGTTGTATGTTTCAATGTTAATTATAATGCCTATTGAATGAATATATATTAGGAGCTTTCCATATTATACCTCATTTTTTCTTTAAAATACTACTGAAGAGTGAGGAATAACTTATTGTATATAGGTATGAAATTGTGGGGGTAAGACATCTTGGGAAAACTACTTACCATTAAAATATTGAATCAACTGAAAATTTGAATCCAGCCCATTCATTTTATAGGTAAACTACCACAGACTCCTGAAGACTAAATGAGATCACTTGAAGTTGTCAGACAAGATGCAATATTTTCTCATTTTTCTGTCTACCCACTTCTTCTAATACACATTTTTTTTGCAGTTATAAATGTCTCAATAGATGTTTGCTCTATTCTTTTATCAAAAAATTCAAATAACACATTTTCAGGCATGTATTTTTCTGTCATATGTCATTCATCATTTCAAGGTGTGCTTCAATTTAAACTATTTCTATTAGCTGACTTCCCAAAAGGAACAACAGACATGTGGCATATGTAAGACTACTTTAGTTCTCCTCTTTCCCTTCACCCCATGTCCTGCTGCTTTCACCCAACCCACCTCTCACCCGTACCCCCATTCCGCCAACCCTATACAAACCCCCCCAGGCCATCTGTGATTCAAGATAAAGGGACAAATATATGTACATTTCTTAAACATGTAGACTAGGAATCTATAACAAATTTACTGTCAGTGATATAAACCTCTCAAATTTTCTTTAGCTAACAAATGATTTCTTTAAGAAAATATAAAATAATTCATACCTAAGCTAAAAATGGACTGAAATGTCTTCACTATTCTGTCATTCTGAATATATTTCCTTTAGTACATTCATGGAAGTTACGTATCATTTCAGTTATACTATCATGTGTAAAATAGATTTTAGGAGTGGGGAAGAGTTTGTTCATTGAGGTAACTTACATAGATAATATAAAATGTAAATAATATATTTTATCATTGAGAAAACAAAATATGAGCCAAAAATATATTTCTTTACATCTTTAGATTTAACTAGCATTGAAAGTTTCAAGGTTTATTTTGACTAGTGTCTGGCTTTCTAATTGACAAGCTAATTAGAAGGGTATGTATGCTAGACTACTTGTCCATACCAAGTTCAGTGTGCAGCTGTCCTGGGGGAAAGACGTACAACTGAACTTGTTGACACTTGAAATTAAGCAGCACTCACCTGAAAAACTGTCATTTCTTCCAGCAGAACCTCTTCTAAATCATACCAAGTCTCCTTAGGAATTGAAACTACTTTAAGAACGGTCCCAACATCTTTGAAAGAAAGTGGGGAGAAGACTACAAGTTAAGTAGATATGAACAGAGTTTAGTGTTAATGAATGAAATATGTATTTGTCAGACAAAGAAACTTTGATATCAGTCTTCCTTTTAATTCATTTTTTGGTCAAAACACAAGTAAAATATATATTCAAATGCATTTCATGCAATTAGACAAAGTATAAAGGTAAACTATAAAGACAACCTTGGAATATAAAAGATTGAATTTTTAGAAATATATTTAGCCTTGAAGAAGATTTTATCATGAGACTGCATACATTTTTAAAAACATAATAATTATTACAGAGATTGCCTGGGTTGGATCAATTCTTTTCATTATTTCTAAAAATATCTCCTTAATTGCCTGGTGTCTCAGAAACAAAACCTAAAAATACTGTCAGTTTGTCATGACAGGTTCTTCCACTTTTATTACAAAATCAGGGTACTACTATGAAGACTAAATATAAATGAAAAATGCAAGGAATGTTGTCAAGCAAGGGAAGTAGTCAGAGCTTCAGAGCCCTGGCTGCTCTTCTTGTCATCTAAAAGTCTTTAGTACTTAGAAGTTCCTAATGATGGCTCAATGGCCATTATGTGATGAATGACAATAACCCAATCTCTCCAAGTAAACACCTAGGATTACTTATTACTGTGGTTTTAAAAAAATGCACACTTTGGTTAATCCATTTTAGAGCATTAAGGAAATTTAACATTCAGAAGCCAAAATCATAAAAATATTGAATACATTTTATAGAGATTTCAAACCTTACTTGTTTTTCTAATTTGCATTGTTAAAAGAGACAACTTGTTTTAATGACAAGAGTTGTCACTCTTACTCTAAGTTGGGCTTAAAAGTTATTAATTTTCCAGTATTACCGATATGTTCCTATTCCTTGATGGAATGAGGAACAGGAGCTTATTAAATTCAAAAATTTTACTCTTCAACCTTCTAGTTCTGACTAAACTTGATCAAATCTAGTTAACCTCAATTGGTTCCTTTTAATCAAGTTCAACAAAGTTATTGTGAAGAAAATCTTGTCAACAAAGAATAAATTATATAAGAAAAATAATTCATCGATAACTGTTTTTGGAGAACCAACATGATATGTTATATGAGATCAAGAAAGGTTGCTAATTTATCCCTTGTAAAGTTAAACCAAAAAAAGTACACTTTTAAGAAGATCCTTCTGTATTTACAGGACCTTAGACTACTCATAACACTAAAGATTAAAGGTAAATTAGGTTAATCTACTCAGTGCTTCTGATCCATGTCTCCTGTACCCAAACACAACTTTATCTCTTTTCCAGATCAAGTTTTACTGAGTAGTATTTCAAACAATTTCACACAAATTGAATCAGATTACTCAACTAGGATCAATATACTATGATGTGCAACTTAGTTAAAAGATAAATTTACTGTAATCAGTTTACTTTGCTGACAGATGACCCTGGTCTGTACTGACCGATAGCCATCCACATCATCAGACATTCAACACACTCATGAAATTGGTGCCTTTAAAGACAGATTGCGTCCAAGAGGAATTAAAAGCTCATGATTAAGTTTATTTGGTCAAATACCCAGAAACAAGCTTTGTCACTTTGACAGTGAGTGAGAGACTTCTCAATACATTTAAGCCAGAGGTGAAGAAAAAGGCAAGTGTGACATGACTGAACAAACTTAATTCCTCTGCAAAGAAATTCAATTATAATTTGATGTTAAATGATAAACTAATATTTATCCGAGAGAAATACTATTTCTTATATGTTCTAAGGATATTTATAACCAGAAATTGATACTTGCAATTCACTGACTTTTATGAAACCCTGGGTCTGCTTGGGATTCTTTTATTTGGTAGAGAAACTTTCTCACTCATAAAAGTAGACTTTAATATATTACTCAGAACCTGACACTGTTACACCTGATAACATAAGTATTTCACAATTTTGTTATAAAACTTTAAGTCTTTAAAGCAGTTACTATATGGTTGCCATTCTCCTGTAGTTAATGCAATTTTTTTTTCTGTTTCTCACTAAGGGAAAATAAATGTTATTATACAAGGTTTCAGTGGAGCACTCACTCTGTTTCCCATTGATTTATGTCAGTTAAGAGCGTTAATGGAGACTAGAAATTTATTACCTTGGAATCTGACCCTAAGTAGCAAGTATTAGATTTGTAACTGGGACTTTCAAAAATAATATTACTATTAAAAAGAGCTGGGAAAAAATAAAATAATATATCATAATAACAATGGAATTCATTCTGAAAATATACCTGAAAAAGTCTGTTTCTAATTATGGAATTAGTAAAAGTGAATTGTTAAATGTCCATAGACATGTGTCTAAGAATTACTTGAATCAATTATGTTGTTTTTCTAATGAATTTTTTTTCTTTTCATTGTATGAAAAAAACACTGAAAAAATTTTATTGCTAACATTTATTTACTAGATGATGTTCACCTTATTGTAATTTTAAAGTTCAGATAATTTTGCACTAATATTCTGGAACTATTATTGAATGTCTTGGGAATTTAAGGCAGGATTTGAGTAATATATCTTTGTTCTAAAAAGCCACTGGCCAGAAAAGTTACGATGCAATTATAAACACTGATTGCTTACCTAATCATTAGCTTTACCTGATTAGACTTATCTACTTGTCACAGAAAAGGGAATTTATTTTAAGTTAGTATGTCTCAATTTGTCAGAAAAGATAATAAATTTGTAATGGAAGAATATTCATGTTATTTAGTCATTTATTAAAGGTGAATTATACCTTGAAAGTAACTATAGAAACTGGCCTCAGTTCTTAGTATACATTTGATCCTTGAACAACATGGGTTTGAACTGTGTAGGTCCACTTATATACAAATTTTCATCTGCTCCTACCACCCTTGGGAGAGCAATGTCAACTCTTACTCTTCCTTCTCTTTAGCCTACTCAACAGGAAGACAAGGGTGATCCAGTTCCACTTAATGAACATTAAATATATTTTCTCTTCCCTATAATTTTCAGAACACTTCCTTTTCTCTAGCTTGTTTTATTGTAGGAATAGAATATCTAATACATATGGCATACAACATATGAAGCTAATCAACTGTTTATCTTATAGGTAAGGCTTCCAGTCAACAGTAGGCTATTAGTAGTTAAGTTTTGGGGAAATCAAAAGTTATATGTGGATTTTCAATTGCACAGAGGGTTGGCATCCCAACCCCTGAGATGTTCAAAGATCAACTTTACTTAATCAGTTAAACATAGTGTTCTGGAAAAAAGTTTACAGCTGAAATTAAAAAATTTACCTGTTCCGATAAACATAACATCATACTGTCCATCTTCTGCATCCACTCGGTCTACGACAATTTGTGTAAATTGATAATTTACATCTGTTTTGATCACTATCGGGCGATTGTTCATAGGAAACACTGGATTGTACATGGCTGGATGACTTCTTGCAAAGGTTATAACATCATCAGGAAGGTCCTTTGTAGAGTCAAAACCACCAAATGTTTTGCTGGGACACTATTAAGATCAAGAGAAGATTATCTTTTGATTAAAATCTAATAAACGTAATTATAAATTATATAATAACACATGGCCTCAATGGTTCTACTTAAAATAGTAGTGCAGGCCAGGTATGGTAGCTCACACCTCTAAACCTAGCACTTTGAGAGGCCGATGTGGGTAGATCACTTGAGGCCAGGAGTTCCAGACCACCCTGGGCCAACAAGGTGAAACCCCATCTCTACTAAAAATACAAAAATTAGCTGGGCGTGATGGTGCATGCCTGTAGTCCCAGCTACTTGGGTGGCTGAGGCAGGAGAATTGCTTGAACCTGGGAGGTGGAGTTTGCAGTGAACTGAGATCATGCCACTGCACTGCAGCCTAAGCAATAGAACAAGAATCTGTCTCAAAAATAAAATAAAGGAAAAGAGTAGTGCAATATATAGTATATATTTCCCAAATATATCTTAATTCTCAGTGAGATTTAGTTATGTCACTAATTCTTAGGCAAAATTACAAATGCATGTAATGAATTCAGTGAACTGGAGAAGTTTGGTGCCTCTATTAGTGCCACAAGCATGAGTGTTATTAGTAAAATAAGTGAAGTATTTGACATAATGAATGAATATACCACAACTAAATGCAATTAATCTTTGGATTAGAGACGCTCAGAATAATTTTATTGAATACATTTAATTTTTTACTATGGCATCATGCTAAAATACAAACTCTCTTTTCAAACTGAAAAACAAGATAAACTATTCTTTATTGTTTTGTTTCTAACATAATGCTAAAAAAGTACCATTGAGATACGTAATACATAAAATAATCCCAGAGTTAAGGAAAAGTGTTATTCAAAGTGTTCAGTAACCTGCATTGCACAAAAAGTGACCAATCAGAATGCACATCATGACCAAGCAGAAGAGATAATGGCCCCAGCAGCCAGAAAGATGCGTGGTTTTGCACTGGCATAACCTCACCTCTGGATGTAAACACTGTATGTAAGACAATACAACAAAAATGACAAATTAAGATTTCACCGTCTCCTTTCACTATATTTATTGATGCAGTGCAAGCATTTATAGAGTACAATATCTCCAATCTCTTGCTTTTAGTCTTACACTTAAATAATTTCTACCATTTAATGTAAAAGCTTGGGAGCTAAAATGTAATTATGAGGGACTCTTGATCTTATAAGAAGCTTAGAATGAGAAATCAATTGTCTTTGCCACTAGCTTGAAAAATATTAATAATTCATGAGAAACAAAATGAATGTGTTTTGAAATGGGAGGAGTATATATAAATACACATATATATGTCTATGTATGTGTATATACATACACAATAATACAATATAACAGTTAAGGAATGTAAGATTGTATTTCTTGTTTTGTATGTAAATTATAAAATTAAGGTTATAGAAATATCAAATGCTTATGTAAAAACCTGGAAGACACAATAAAATGTATTTTCATGAGATTGAAAATTATTTCTGCACTTCTCTACTACCATGTAAAAATAGTTTGCAAAAATTTAGAAGTATGTGATCAAAAATTAAAATAAGATTTAATAATTTTAGATTTATATCTTATACTGAATTTAAGCACTGACATCTGTAAAGAACATGTTTTTAAATGTGGGATTTCATTCAATCATGGAAAATCTTTGTCTTGCTTTAATTTGTAGTCTTCAAATCTTTTTTCTACATTACGGGATACATTTAATATCTGTAGCTGCATTGTTTTTTGACCTTTGACAGAAATATATTCATTTCATATTTTAAACTCCTAAGCTACTTACAGTTCCCGGCCGTGGATAGGGGACTCTTCCTTGATAAGGCACCCATTGATAGTTGGGTCCATCCCTGTGGGCATATGGACCAAGGAACACCCTTCTCACATCACTCATGCTATACATACACACGGCTGATCCCTTGAAAATGTTACTGAACAAGACAGCAAGAATAAAAACAGACATTCATCTTTATAAAATGGTAAGAGAAATATTGATACTGAGTTCTTACATTTTAGATATTATTTATTAAAATATGAACATAAATTCTTAGCAATAATGTTTGGGATTTTTCTAGTCACATGTATGCATTTAACAATACACAAAAGGACAAAAAATTGTGATTTCTTAAAAATAGAAGGCATAGCTGAAAATGGCTTTAGTACACAGAATATATGCCTTCATATGAAACATAGAGTACTAAGTTTTGATAGGAAAAACAAATACATATAAACTATAAATGAATATGTAATTTTAATATCATGGGGAAATTAAAAATGTTGATTAAGTCTCAAGCATTATTACTGAAACCAGGAAACTTTTAAATTAGCAAGAATTTTTAAGAACTCACTTTGTAGGCTGAAACTAGTACAAAAAATAGTGTCAAATGATGTGCCACATTATATTATTTTTAAATTCCCAGAAGTATTAGATCAAGTAGGAAGTCGATTCTTGTGAAGACACTTAAAATCAGCTTTCTAACACAGAAAATAATTACGTTAGTAGCTATTTCACTCAGTTAAAGTGGAGAATTACAGCAATTATATTCATCATTTCACTAAACAAAAATTTTGTTCGCTGAACAAAAAATCAGATAAACTGGAAGTAAGCCACTGAATTGCCACAATTTTCCATTTTATGGCCGGGCGCAGTGGCTCAAGCCTGTAATCCCAGCACTTTGGGAGGCCGAGGCGGGTGGATCACGAGGTCAGGAGATCAAGACCATCCTGGCTAACACGGTGAAACCCCGTCTCTACTAAAAATACAAAAAATTAGCCGGGCATGGTGGCGGGCGCCTGTAGTCCCAGCTACTCGGGAGGCTGAGGAAGGAGAATGGCGTGAGCCCGGGAGGCAGAGCATGCAGTGAGCTGAGATCGTGCCACTGCACGCCAGCCTGGGCGACAGAGCAAGACTCCGTCTAAAAAAAAAAAAAAAATTCCATTTTATTAGGCTTATAGAAATGTGGCTTGAGTAATGTATTTATACAAAGATATTAAACAGTTGTGCACATTTAAAATATGGAATGCTTATCTTTTAACCAAACTTTTCCCCTTGAAAATTACATATAAATCAGACCAAATGAACAACATGTGCTCGCAACAGTTTATTATTAGAAACTACTGCATATAGACAGCGTTTCATAGACTGCAACTTTCATGAGGGAAGAGACCATGCCTGGCTTCTTTTGGGCTACATCAATTACATATCACATGGCATTTCAGAGAGTAAACCTCAATAAATACTTATAGAATTTAATAACATTTTCATAGCAGAACAAATAGCAAATTAGTGCATACTTGATACATCACACTTTGTAATGTTTGGGTTATCTATCCCCTTTCCATTGTTCTTTACTTTGCTTATCTTTGATTAAGTCAGCTATCATCGAAATACTTAAGGAGTATGATATGTAGCTATTAAGACTCACTCACATACAAATATCCATTCTATTAACATAAAGAGGTGAAATTATTTTATCTCTAGCTCTCAAAAGGTGGTCCCTAGACAAACAACATGGGCATCACCTGGGTACTTGTTTGAACTGCATATTCTTAGGTCCCATTTAATTTCTATTGAGTCAGAAACTCTGGAGGCAATGCCTAGGAATCTGAATTTTATCATGCCCTCTAGGAGATTCTGATGCACACTCAAATTTGAGCCACTGCACTAAGCAATGAGGAAACGGAAGAAATGGATTCATATTTATCTGAGTCTCTCAAGTTCTATAGCTTAGTCATTCTGGTTTTATTTTTTCCAAAGGGAAGAAATACTATTTAGGTATGCAGAACTGCAAATAGTTTTAGGAATATGGATTTCTTAATTTTTATGTGACTTTTTAAAATTATTGAGTAAAAACAACCAAGCAATTTGTAATGGCTTTAATAGTTACGGAATAAAACAGTGTTGGACATTGCAGTTACTCATTTTCTTTGCTATCAAAGTTACTTGCAGTACTTTTCCTGACTTTTGATTTTAAATTATTTTTATTTTAACATTTCATACGTATCCCAATGCATATCCTTCTTTATATGTATGTAAATGTACATGTGTTTCTTTCAACAACCCCAGGTAATGTGAACTTTATACTGAATGTAATAGTCTGGAGGGAAATAATCTCTGCTTAATTGACAGCAAGAGACTTAGGGAGGATGAGAAATAGGAAAAGGAGAAGGATGAGGAAAGAGGGAAGGAGGCAAGAGGAAGAGAGAGAAAGAGAGGAAGTAGAAGGGGAAGGAAGAAGGTAAGGAGCCAGTGGAGAAAGAGCAGGAAAAGCAGGGCAGGGATAAAAGGACAAGGAAATTAAGTTTGAGTTTGACACTGGTTACAAAAAAAAAAAAAAACAACAAAAAAAAACCCAGTCATAATGCTATAATGCTGAAGGTTTTTGTTTGTTTTTATTATGTGCTGTAATGGTGAAGATTTTTGTTTGTTTTTATTATGTCTTTTTATGTGGTTATAATGTAACCCTAGTGCTGTAATGCTGAAGGTTTTTGTTTATTTTGTTTATGTCTTTTTACATGATTATTTTAAAATCTGGGTTACAAGGTAGATAATAAAAAACTAAATGGAGCCTCAGAAAAAAAAAAGTAGATTTTTTTACAAAGAGAATCTATTTATTGACTTAAAAAGCTTTAAAACTATTTACACTACGTAAAGTGTCTTCAATTGTTGTATTAATAACTTTTCACACAATCTTAGCTAAAAGGTTGAGAATTTTTTAAATTACCTAAAAGCAATTAAAACATTTCTTTTGTAAACAATCAACTTTCTCCAAACGTATACATTTCCAGTTTAGTTCTAGTTTTAAAGGTTTAAAGACCGCAGAAAAGTGTAGCAAATATCCTATCTGTGGAATAGACATACTGAGAAGAACCATGGACTGTTTTGACATTTCTAGATGTATTTTGTCCCCAGATTCCCATGCTAATCATCTGGTCAAAGATAGGACTTTCAGTGGAATTGCTGATGGGCTTTTCTCTCATCTCATTCATTAGCAATTGACTAAAGTGACAGAGATCAAGAGACAGAGAATTTTTTCCATTGTATTTTCTACAAATTTTAAATTAACTTTTCCATCCTTAATTTATATCCCTACAAACTCTTCCCAAAACTCAGACTTCCATCTCTATAATATTTTACATTATATTCCAAGGTTTAAAGTCAAAGATATGCATAAGATGACATGAACATTTCAAACTGTTTCACCATTACATATTCACATCATTACAATGATGACTTTTTCTAAAATTGATTTAAAAAACAAACATCTACGTAGATCATAACTTCTTTCAGTCACTCAAGAATACACAACAGCTCAAAGGTTAAAGCAACACTTGTCTTTCAAAAATATACTTTCACAAATTATGAGTACTTGGGATACCACCTAAATAACACGAAGTTTCTATAAGGTAGTTAAAAAGTTATTTACCTGGAAGTCGTAAACACTCCATATACAATTGGATTTTTAGGATCTTTAAAGTTCATTAGGAATACATCCTCTGTTTAAAAACAAAATTGGAGAAAGTTGCTTTTTTATGGAATGGCAAAGTCTGAACAAATATTCTCTATACATAAACACTAGCTTCTTACGCAGTTCATCAAAATGAGTGTCAATGCCATTTGGACCTGGCACTGAGCAAATCAGACGAGCTTTGAGGAACGTTGTCCATTTATTCACCAGACTTCTGTGCCCTCCAAAGTCATTCTGAAAGAAGGGAACACCAGTGTTAGGCACTGTTAATGAAAATGATAATTTAAAATATTTCTATTTTCTTCATATCTTCAGACAAACATAAAATACAGTTTCTCATGTTTTAGAAGTTCCTAATCATTTTAAACGACCAGATATAGGTAACTATCACTTATTGTTACATTTGTGGTCAAACCGTTCCCTCAAGCTTTTTTGACTTTTTAAGGGATATTTATTGTGAGTAGTCCCTTTATTTATTCAAGGGATTACTTATAAAGTCAATTCATGTTCATCTACAGATCAATGGATAAAGAAATTGTGGTCCATTTACACAATGGTCTACAATTCAGCCTTAAAAAAAAAGGAAATCAATTAGATAAGAGGAAAAAACAGTTTTTTCTTTGAGATATGTTGCACAATGTGGTATCATAAATAATAATGTATTATACATTTCAAAATCATAGTAAGAGAGTAAATTTCAAATGCTCTCACCACAAAAAATAAGTATTTGAGGTGATGGGTGTGTTAATTAGTTGATTTAATTATTCCACATTATATTCCTAAATCATAACATTGCTTTGTACTCATAAATTTATATAATCATAATTGTCAATTTACAGTTTAAAAACAAAAATCAAGAAGGAAATCTTGTCATTTGAGACAACATGAATAAACCGGGGGACATTATGTTAACAGAAATAAGACAAGCACAGAAAGACAAATACCACATGACCTCACTTATATGTGGAATATAAGAAGCTGAACTCACAGATGCAGAGAGTAGAATGGTGGTTACCAGGGGCTTTGGGGGAGGGATGAAGAGATTTTGTCCAAGATATAAAATTTCACTTAGGAGAAATGAGTTTAAGAGATCTATTGTACAACACCATGACTTTAATTAATAAAAATGAATTATATTATTGAAAATTGTGAAAAGAGTAGATTTTAAGTCTTCTCACCACAAAGGATTATAAATATGTGAGATCATGCATATTAATTAGCATGATCTAGCCATTTCACAATGCATGCACATTTTAAAACATCGTATTGTACACAGTAAATGTATACAATTTTTATTGTCTATTAAAATAAATGATAGACTCTTTAAAAATCACTTAACCTTCCTTTCTACTCTGCAATGAATGGATTCGTTTTGTTTTAGTATAATGCTCTCTCTCCTACCTACTATGCATTGAGATCTTACCTACATAGGCTGGTTCACAGCCAGTGCTTGTACACAGTAGGCATTCAGTGAATATTTAACGAATGGATGATAAATATATGCCCTAAATACCCATACAAAAAATAGATCTCAAACAAAAGCACGCTAGCCTCAAATATTTTATAAACTGAAGGAGTTGAAGCAATTTATATTTTACAAACAACACGTTGAGAAAATATTTGAATAACCGTTAATAAAGGAAACTCATTCCAGAGAAAACATTTTGAAAGTCTTCTCAACTTGAAGAAAACTGATTTAACCTAAGCATAGTAATAAATTCTGTTATTGAGGTATGTGTTTACTAGAAGCTATAGTTTTCAAAAATGATATTTATGTACATATATTGAAAGAACATGTTACTTTAAAGTAAAACTGATTTATATTTTATTTATATACTTTTAAACACCTTAAAGTTTTTTTTTAAGCCTTGAAAGTAGTGCTTTTAAATATGACATGTATTTTGTGGAGAAAAAAGTCTCATCTACTTCACATGCTATTTGTATGTTTTCAAGTATTGAAAACTTTTAATTTTTCAGTAATTGAATATACTAGAGATAATAATTAGATCATATTGGGGTAACAGGTCACACATAGAAAGAAACAGATTTTTTAAATTTCAGGATGCTTTCTTCAAAAGATAGAATTCAATTTTAAGACAGTCATTGAATGTGGCCTTATGATTTTCTTTATTTGAAGGGTGCTTTAATATATACTAACAGTTAACTTTTTCATAGTGCAGGAATACTGCACTATGCACCGTAGAGGGAAACAAATGGAACTATTATATTTTCACACTGATGATACTAATTAATCTATAAGTGTTTATTGAGCAATTTTTATTCTATGTATCTAACAGTATAATGCAATATTACATTTGACATTATGCCACACAATAAGTGAAGTACCTCAGATAGGTAAAGCTCACAGCTTCAAAACTGTTTTTGTGTGGGTGTTTGTGTGTGTGTGTGTATATGTTTACATAGGATGCTACAATCAGTTTGTAAAAACGAGCTTTCATGTTTTTCTCTCTTAAATGAATACTTCACATCTTCCAACAACAAATATTTATTCAAAACTTACAAGGTAGGCAGGGTGCAGTGGTTCACGCCTGTAATCCCAGCACTTTAGGAGGCCGAGGGGGGCTGATCACCTGAGATCAGGAGTTCAAGACCAGCCTGGCCAACATGGTGAAACCCTGTCTCTACTAAAAATACAAAACTTAGCTAGGCATGAAGGCAGGTGCCTGTAATCCCAGCTACTTGGGAGGCTGAAGTGGGAGAATCACTTGAACCAGGGATGCGGAGTTTGCAGTGAGCTGAGATTGCATCACTGCACTCCAGCCTAGGGGACAGAGCAAGACTCTGTCTCAAAACAAAACAAAACAAAACCAAAACTAAAAAACTTACAAGGTAGAGAAAACTGTGCTAGGACTGAAAAAACATAAATTATCTTCTCCCAGATAAAATAAAATTATTTTGTTACTCTAGAATTTCAAACAGATATTATGTAATGTAATTGTGAAATAATGCCAGTTACCTCACAACCTGTACCTGCATATTTGACTGCGAAGAGTTACTCATAACCAACTATAATATTCAATCATTATTTACCATTTATTTGTTATATCAGTCAAGCTTTAGCCATAATTTTTATTGTATATGCGCACAGGTAGAAAATTTTAAAAAGCAAAGCTGTTATGGGAAAATGACATCCTTCTCAGTTTTTTTTTTCTTTACCTCACCTTGCATATCTGACCTATTCTAGCGTGAGTAGCTTTTCCAGAGTGTTCTCCATCTATTGCATTTTCACGGAAGAAAAAGTATACTTTGTCATCTTCAGGATTGTCACTCTCTGAGATGAGGTGGGCACTAATGAACTTTGGATCTGAGAGACAAATTATAGCATATATATTAATTCACAGCTTAATAAATAATACCATTCTGAACAGTCCATTTTTACTTTTTCTTAACTCTTAATTGATATATTTCAAGAAACGTATCTTTCGTTTGTTCATTTTGTAGGTACATATTAACTGTTCTTTATGCATTTTAAAGTATCTTACAAAATACCTTATATCTCTAGAAAAATGTATTTATTTTGTTCTGAAGGTTAGGAGTAGGTGCAGAAAGAAATCTTCAGGGTGATCATACATTGCAGACGCGTTACTGGATATTAAAATATTTTGCAAACTATAAGTACTATCAAATATTACTTATTGCTGTCACCATTGTTATTCTTTCTTTTAAGCATAAGAATTTAAATCAAAATACTAATTGGTCTATTTCAGTTTTCAGCAAAGACTGGGTGGGAAGGGAAAAGTGAAATCCATATAAAACAAAATAAATTCTCCCCTGTCATTCCCCTTTCCTGTAAATGGCAGTGTCATTCCACTAGATACACAGGAAAAAATCCTGGCCACCCTTGAATTCTCCCTTTCTCTCATACCCAACATTCTATCTATCAGCATATCCCTACGTATCACCATTTCTTACCACATTCTTCAATATCACCTTCCTTCAGGAATGTATTGCCAATCTGAATTATTACAATAGATTCCTAAATAGTTTCTTAGTTTCTACCTTACCAACCCTTGTCTGCACACGACAGCCAGAATGAACTTCTGCTCTATCACTCCTTCTCCAAACTCTCCAATATCTTAATTGGATTTATTGTCTGGTATGATACATCTCCCAAACTATTTATTGATTAATCTATCCATTTATCTATCTAATCTTCCTTTGCTTATTGTCTGTCTCCACTGCCACCCCAATGAAATATACATTCCATGAGAATAAGGATTTGTCGTATTTTTTTTTTGATTCGGTGAACCTAGAGCTTAAAACTTGATAGGCAGTCATGGATATCTGTGCAATGAGAAAAGAAAAGAAAAATGGTGAGGGGAGGGGACTGTCTAGGTTATACAGAATGTATATCAGCAATATTTAGAACTCCACTTCAAAAAGTACTTTTGAATGTTCTTGGGTTGATATGCCTGTGCCTCACAAACTATATAAAATATGTAATAGCTTCATAGCTTTAAGATGCTATGTGCAATGAAGCTAAGTGTACCTCACTGAAGGCACTTAGGATACTGCAGACATTTATATTCTTACAATAATCTACCTTTATCCTTTAGTGTATTATTTTATCCAGGTAACAAGGAAATATACACGTACAGGTCAACACCATTCTTAAGAGACCAGGAAGAGATCAGAACTTGAAACTAGCTTTATCTACATGTAATCCAAGTTATTTAGTCCTGATCTTTACACCTGTGAATAATCATCATTATCATGTGTCCTATGCTTGTAACCTTTTAACATTTGCTCTGGGACCATACATTCAAGTATATTTCACAAGGCCACACTTTACTATCCTTTTTAGGGAAATTATACAGATTCTGGAAATAACATGAAACATATGAAATATTACCTGTTCATATTTAAAGCTCAGTGTGCCAGTGAATAAGAATAGGAGAATAATAGTTTTAAAGTAGAATTGCTTAGCACCAGCTTTTTTAAAAGATCCATACAATAATACAATACTCTAACCTGGATAACTGTTGCAAAGCTTTCTTTTGTTCAAAAATTTCTACTTGTTCATATTCATACATATATATTATATATGTAAATATGCATATATAATGAGGAGTATGTATTCTCATGATGGATGGTGAGCAGAATAATTAATGTGACATGTTAGGAATTACTGTCACAAACTAAAGAATTACTATCACATTGGTAAAGTTAGGCTCCAGAAATATGTGTGTGTGTTTGTGTGTGAGCACATATGTAACAGAAACCTGGCTGGGCGCAGCGGCTCACGCCTGTAATCCCTGCACTTTGGGAGGCCGAGGCGGGTGGATCACAAAATCAGGAGATCCAGACCATCCTGGCTAACACAGTGAAACCCCGTCTCTACTAAAAATACAAAAAATTAGCCGAGCGTGGTGGCAGGCGCCTGTAGTCCCAGCTACTTGGGAGGCTGAGGCAGGAGAATAGCATGAAACTGGGAGGCAGAACTTGCAGTGAGCCGAGATCGCGCCACTGCAGTCCAGCCTGGGCAACAGAGCAAGACTCCGTCTCAAAAAAAAAAAAAAAAAAGAAAAAGAAACCTGTGTGTGCAGTGATTTAATTTAGTCACTTGTAGCTTCTGTGTCCTTTAACAAGACTCTTCCCTCTCTGAGCTCAGATGCATAATTTTCAAATTATGTTTATTTCAAATCGAGTTACTTCAAACTGAGACCTATTCAGCTTGTCTGTCATAAATAGTTCATATAAAAACAAATATTTTAAGCCTAAGACATGTGAAACAAACTTGTAAAATGTTAACAAATATACTATATTAACATCATTATGATGATACTGAAAGGAAGCCTCCACCACATGGTAAGTTTGAGGATATTATAATCCAACTGCAGAATAAAAATGAAAACAATCATACATTCTTCTGCTTTAATACTGGAACAATGGAGGGAGAAGTTGGTCTACTATTACCTCCCAAATTAGTGTAGTTGTTCATACAAACACTTGAATAACTTAAAGAACTCTAAGTAATTAAATTCAGTTGCCTGTTATTAGATCACAAATATGTGCAAGACGCCATGTAGAAAAGAGTATCCATAATATACAATCCTTGTTCTCAGAAAGCCACAGTCTAACAAAAGCAATGTTAAAAGCATGAAAATGACAACAAAGAAAACAATATTTTACATGTATAGATTCTTATGTTCTCTTGGTGTTTCGGCATGAGTGAAGGTGTCATTGAGCACTGCACTGACCTCTCTAAAATATGTGAGGATAATTATTATCTTACAAATGTGGACTCTAGTGGGAAATAACTCAATCAAATTATCAAGTATATTCATTGCTGAAAAAACCTTCAATTTTAGTGTCTTCTTCAATATATGTTAACTACAGATGTGGGGATTTTTGCATGTGAATTAACAATCTCATCTAGTTTCAGGTACAGCCAAAAAATAGAAGTATACACAGAAAATGAAAACCAAATTCATTAACACAGAAAATGAGAATATCCAAGAAAAACACTGTCAATTTAACACAACTTGTGTTCAAGAAATTTAGGTTATATCTCAGACTTGAAAAACAATCATTCCCATTTCCAAATAAAACAGGCCTTGATTTTAGCTGATCTCTTCCAACAATTTAAAATGAGCCATTCTTCTAATGTTTCACATTTAGAAAATCTGCTTTTTGGTCAAAACCTCTGCTCACCACACATTTTCTACTTCTTCAGTCCCACAAACATTGCCTTCCCCTTCCTTGTTATGTTTTGTCCTCTTAGCCCTCTCTCTTATTCTCTAAGTGTATTCATCCCCTCACTGATGAATCACCTCTTTATTCAATCCGAACCTTCAAATCAGTCATTCCAATTGTCTTCCCTATTATCTAGGATTTCTTGGCTGCTGGAATCTCCACTGTACCAGCTTTATAAATCCCCAGATTTTTTTCCCTTTGTCCTACACTTAAGCAAGGGTTTAAAACCCCATGTACTCATAGTAAATATATCTGCTATAAATTGAAGCTATTTTTCCTAAACAAGAACCCTAGTGTTGCTAAGAAATTGTTTTATTTTCTTCTAAGATCACTACAGATTATCAACAACTGTTTTAAAGCATCCTGCTCTTCCTCAAATCGACAAATATACATCTTTAATTTATTTTCTAAAGATGGTGTTGTTACCTGCTGTACTGATAGGACCAAAGCCATTTAGTAATAATTCCCTCCTTTTCCTTCCTTCACCTCCGAATTTCTCTTCCTTTCAGGGAAGAATGATCTTTTCTCATTTTTAAATCTAAGATCTCTCACTATGTGGTCTCAATCCAATATTCTACAAACTATTGCTCAAATAACTTTATTCTTCATGCAATCACTTACCATCTATATTTTCATTTATAAAATAAGTGTTAAGCACCTACTGTATACTCTGAATTGTGGAAGATTAGGGCATATTAAGGTAAAATGTTTTTTGTCTACATTGTAGTTATTATCTTCAAGGGAATTCTGATAATTAGACTGAACAATTATTAAACTGCACAGAAAGAACAAAAATAAGACCTTAGAAAAAAATGCCATGGGAGATAGGGCATTGAAGGAATACACCAGAAAGAATTTGCATAAGTCTTAGTCAGAAGATATGACATATACTTCAAGATCTGAAGAATAACCAGAAACATCTCAGGTGAAGGAATGCATTTGCAAAATCACAGAAACAATGGAGAAAGTTGTACACACAGAGAGTAGTCAAGAAAAAGGGAGGTGGTCAGAAATGATGACAGTAAGTTAAGCAGAGATCAGAATATGCAGGAAGTCATGTTCAGAAATATATCTGGCCTGCTGGCTCTGGACAAAGCCACTGAAGTGTTCTAGACCTGGTAATGACATTGTCAGGAGTATATTTTCAGAGGATCACTCTGGTTGCTGCAGAGAAAAACAAAACAAACAAAAAACAACAACAAAAAACAATTGCAGTTAGGCCAAAAGGAAGGCAGGAAGACCAGTTTGGTGGTTGTCATAGAAACACAAATGAGAAAGGACAGTGACCTGGGTATGGATGGGGTAGTGAGGATAGAGAAAGGAGCCATGCAGAGATCAATTGAAAATAGAATTGATGAATTATGCTCGTTGATAATATGTCGAATGTAAGAAATAGTGAGAAAAATCATAAAAAAGAAACTTCTGATTTGAATAATTGCTTGTAGAGGAGTTACTGAGAGAGCATGTGAGCAAGGGAAGATTTGAGAGATGGAAGGAAGACAAGCTCTGTTTAGTGCGTCTTTAGAGTGAGAGCCTTGTGAAGACCCAGAGGTCATGAATAAAAAAAGCTTAGGAAGGAAATGTGAACTAGAGTTGAAGTTATTTGAAACTGAGCCAGTGGAGTGATTAGGAGTGTACAGAGTAAAAAGAAAAAAAAAAAAAAAAAAAAGAGAAGAGAACCTAAGACCTGGAGAAAGGTGAGGAAAAGTAGAAAGGATTCTCACAAGTGGGGAGTTGCAGAAAGGAAGGAGATATAGTTCTTCCTTAGATTTTTATTCTTTCCCTTCTTAATGACTCTCTTTAAATACAAATATGTATTTTAAAATTTCTTTATCCTGAAAATAAACTCCCACAGGCACTGTATGCTCTAGAGTCTCATGATTCCTTGCATTCATTCTTTAAACCAGAGGACTTTTTCAATGGGTACATGTATATCCTGCTGTTTTGCATCCTTCACTACTATTGTATTGATAATCAACCGGAACTATCAAATAAAAAAAATAGATTTGTATATTTATCCTGCTTCAGTTGTCTTCAGACATTGGCACAATACAATTTCACATGTTTCTAATATTTCCATTGCTTTTTCTGGCTTCTTGTGGCTTTTCTGACTCTGAACCTGAATTGTAAGCTATCTAAACTTCACTATTTCATTCATGACTTTTCTTTCCCTTTTTCTAAATTTCTATATATATTCTTAAATTTTTCTTTAGGTGTCCTTTATTTTCTTTTACTTCTATAAATGAAGTCATCACCTAGTGTTTCTTTCACTATTTCAACATTGTTAATGATTTTTTTCTTTCTTTTTTTTTTGAGATGGAGTCTCACTCTGTTGCCCAAGCTGGAGTGCGCTGGCATGATCTCGGCCCACTGCAACCTCCACCACCCGGGTTCAAGTGATTCTCCTGCCTCAGCCTCCCAAGTAGTTGGGATTACAGGCGATGCCACCACACCTAGCTGATTTTTGTATTTTTAGTAGAGATAGGGTTTCACCATGTTGACAAGGCTGATCTTGTCCTACCTTGGCTTCCCAAAGTGCTGGATTACAGGCATGAGCCACTGTGCCCGGCTGTTAATGATCTTATCTTTATTTATTTCTCTTTGAGAACTTATATATTTCTATAGCTTCAACTTCATCAAGCTATGTCAACTTTCCTATTTTTTTTTTAGACCCAATGCTGCATTTCAAAATTCTGGATAAAAATTTCTATCTAGATATCTCACTACAACTTTAATTTATCATACCTATTTCTTAATTTTATAAGAAATATCAAGTAATTTCTTAAGTTTATAAGTTTCTTACTTATAAACTTTCCTCTTAAAACTGCTTCTGCTCCTACCTTTTTCGTTTTGGTAAATCTCATCAAAATAAAATGTTATTT
The DNA here is from genome assembly GCF_028885625.2 of Pongo pygmaeus. Classification (NCBI taxonomy): domain Eukaryota; kingdom Metazoa; phylum Chordata; class Mammalia; order Primates; family Hominidae; genus Pongo; species Pongo pygmaeus. The sequence continues at coordinate 94,071,751 of NC_072379.2, read as the reverse complement.
TACCTTAAAATTTTCCATCTCTTGCAAGACTTCTTTTTCAGTGCTCTAAATTTAACACCAAAAGTATTTATGTGGTTTTCATTTTCTTTTCTTGTTTTACAATCTTAATGTTGCCAGTATAATTCGTGTCCTTATTATTTTACAGTAACATTTTGGAATAATATAACTGGTCTTCCCCATGCATTATCTATTTCCTCTAAGCCCCCCATACAGTGTACAAAAATAAATATGAATGCATTTATACAATACATTTTCCAGAACAGATTTCAGGTTTCATAGATTTGAGAAATTAACACAATTTAAGACATACAAACCAAAAAAACAAAACTGATGTACTGACGTTACTCTGTCAGGACAAAGGCTAAAAGTATCTACCACATGGATCAATATATATACTTGAGGTGGGTCACGATTTTGGCTTCCAAGTTTTTTAGCACAATAGGGAAATGGGAAACCTTGTCAGTTACATTATTCACAGTGTTCCTAATATGCATTAACTAACCTTGATATATCTTTCCACCAGAACTGACCACAGACTCTCATTAGGAATCCTTTAATTAAACTGTTTATCATTCTACAACACCTTATCTACTATCATTATAAATTTGTTGTTCACATGACACGGAAAGAATATTTGCTTCTACTTATTTTATAACATTTAATTCTTTTTATAATATCTGCATTTTCATATTTGTCTTATGACAGGCATTTGCCCTATATTTCTCCCTCTCTCGCCTTCAGCTTCTATATATAACAATGTTTTCCAGTAAGCTTATTTTTAATCTTTCCCACTGAAACTATCCACATGTAGGCCCTTATCTTTTCTCTCCTGGCAGTCACATTCACTCTGTTTTTTCCCTGCCTCCGGCCTTACCATCTCCAAACCACGTTGTATGGTCTATTGCCTTTTAACACACAAACTTTCCCTGGCATCTGGTGCATATTCCACAATTAGAATCTGTAAAACTCTATCTTAATCACTTGTTTCCCTCCATCTTCTTGTAAACTAATATCCCTATTTTTTTCTTTTCCTTTCTTGCTAAGCATAAATCCTGAAACAGTGCATAGTTCCCAAATGACTCAATGAATGAATTAATACATAAATGAATCTCCTGAACTAAAAATGGGTAGGTTCTTTTGAAAGAAGGAATTACATTTTCTTGTTTTTTGGCATGGTTTACAAGTTTTTTGGATGAGTTGAGCTCATCATAGTCTCAAAAATGTTTAGGTTGTCAGTTAAAGAAATGCTTACACATGCTTCTTTAAATTCGCTACTATTTCTGCAAGATATTATACAATGGCAGGTTTTCAAAATGCTTTTTTGAAATTTTATGAATGTTCTTTTAACCTAGAAGAAGCTGTTCTTTTCTTTGCACTAGATAATTAATGCATTAAAATTTTCTATTTGCAATTCTTCAGAATTAGATTTTGTCAATAGGATTAAAATAATAGAAAACATGTCTCTCCATTTTATGTAGCTAAGAATAATGCATATGTTGGAGATCAGAGATTCCCATTGTCCTGTGAAACTACAAGAAATTCAATAACTTGCCTTGTCATCAAAAACTCTCTACGGAAAAGGTTTACCAATATCTATTCAGATTGACCTACTTTATTAATTCCCCTTGGTAACCTAAGAAAGTTCATGATATTCACAAAGGAAGCTATTCTATGTCCAGTCACTCTCATTAAATGGCAAGCAGAAATGAAAAACTCAAATCTAATAATTAGGTTTTCTTTTTAAACCTGTGTCCTGTGGCCCATTAAAGTAGAGAATACCTATTTTCAGCCTGCAGATAGAAATTATTGATTTCAATGTGGCCACTGAAACTAATTGACACATATACAGATCTTTAATAATGTATACAGTGACCCTGGATATCTTTCTACATGAAAATGTTATCTACTCTGTTCACAAAATGCCATCTAACAATAGTGTAAGAAAATATTTTTGAAATTAATTTGAAAAGATTTCTTGCTTTGTGAAGCAGAAAGTCATTGTGAATGTATATTAAAAGCTGAACATCAAAAGGAAGTGGCAATATCCATTTTAGCAAGATCAAAGTGCACTAATCTCACTGCCATAAAACTGCAATGTAAACACTATGAAAGGTAAATAGAATTGAGAAGGATTCTTGCATCTGCATAGCTTAAGTGGTATGCCTTTGGGGAAGAAACTTTGTATTTACAGATACCACGGCAATTTTGCAATGTCCTCAGCACATAGTGGAAGCTGAACAAACAATCACATTTACTAATCTTGGGCCAATGCTATCATGTGAAGCATGGAATCTTTAGTCGTGATAACAGCAATAAACGCTGAGTAAATAAACCACTCTTCTCTCTTTCCCCTTTATCTCCTTTACCACCTCCTTGACATTCTTCCATACCTCATCCCTCAGATGGCATTTCTTGCAAAATTCACGTTTCGGCACCACCTGCCACTTGTAACAGTACCACTCTGTTGAAATATTTTTAGCAGCTGCAAATTAAACTGTCCTTCAGGTGCAATCTTACACTTAATGAAAATGACACCTTGGCACAGGACACGCGGCTGCACTTATGATTCATTTGGCAGCTTGAGCTTATTTAAATAATGAATGCATTTTGCTACTCTCAGCATTAGAATCAGACTGAATGTCTAGTACAGCAACATTTTGACCAGCATTTGGCTGGACCTATCCCTTCCACCAACAAGCCCCCCAAAGGACAAGAACAAAAATATTTTTTCTGAGAATTAATCAAATGTACAGAATGACTAATTAAGGCATTTGGAGTATCTGTAAATTTAAAAGTTGGGATACATATTGGTTTTCTAGGACACAAATTATATAAATTTCATTTGTAAAAATGGAATTAATAATTATAAACTCTCTCGCACAAGTGCTGCAAGGCCTAGTTAATTTCACACCATGAACCACTGAGCCAATCCTCTTGAAAAACATGTCAGAGGTTGCAGAGCAGGGAAGGAGGAATACATAATCCCACTACAGAAAAATGACAGAAATCCCCTCTCTCTCTGAATCAATAGGAACACCACCTATGAAAGGAAAAAACAAGGCTTTAAAATGTAGATAGTGCCGGGCGCGATGGCTCACGCCTGTAATCCCAGCACTTTGGGAGGCCGAGGCGGGTGGATCACGAGGTCAGGAGATCGAGACCATCCTGGCTAACACGGTGAAACCCCGTCGCTACTAAAAAATACAAAAAATTAGCCGGGCGTGGTGGCGGGCGCCTGTAGTCCCAGCTACTCGGGAGGCTGAGGCAGGAGAATGGCGTGAACCCGGGAGGCAGAGCTTGCAGTGAGCCTAGATAGCGCCACTGCACTCCAGCCTGGGCGACATTGAGACTCTGTCTCAAAAAAAAAAAAAAAAAAATTAGATAGTTCACAGAAATATACATACACATTCTTTTCTTCACACTTTAAAGGAGGTCCCACTGACATTATCACTATGAAGGAAAACTCTTTCAGAAAGCAACATAATAAAAAGAAGCAAGTTTTTCCTTCACTGTACTTACATAAAAACTGTTCTGTGATAGGATTCAGAGAAAATGGGTAGAAATTAGGCTTCTCCCAGTCACTAGATTTGTTACTTCAAAAATATCAACTTGGCGGGGCGCGGTGGCTCACGCCTGTAATCCCAGCACCACGGGGAGGCCGAGGCGGGTGAATCACTTGAGGCCAGGAGGTTGAGACCAGCCTGGCCAACATGATGAAACCTCATCTCTACTAAAAATACAAAAAAAAATTAGACAGGTATGGTGGCACACACCTATAATCCCAGCTACTCGGGAGGCTGAGGCACGAGAATTGCTTGAACCCGGGAGGCGGAGGTTGCAGTATGCTGAGATCGCACCACTGCACTGCAGCCTGGGCAAGAGCGGAGACTCTGTCCCTGCACACCCCACGCCCCGCCACAATAAAAGAAAAAAGAAAAAGAAATCAACTAGCCTCAGTTACTTGACAATCAGAAAGTACATATCTTTGAGGCGTGTTGGGAGAATTAATTAGGGAATACACGTACATCTATCTATCTGCCAATGCCAAGCATATTATTGGTCTTCAAAATTGCTAGCTGTTATTATTTTATAACATTGTTTTTAAAACTTTGTGAAATGTTGTATAAAAATATATGTTTAAAAGTTAATGGTAACATAAGATCAGGCGCGGTGGCTCATGCCTGTAATCCCAGAACTTTGGGAGGCCGAGGCAGGCGGATCACTTGAGGTGAGGAGTTCGAGACCAGCCTGGCCAATATGGTGAAACCCCGTCTCTACTAAAACACAAAAAGTAGCTGGGCATGGTGGTGGGCACCTGTGGACCCAGTTACTTGGGAGGCTGAGGCAGGAGAATCTCTTGAACTCAGGAGGTGGAGGTTGCAGTGAGCTGAGATGGTGCCACTGCACTCCAGCCTGGGTGACAAAGCGAGACCCTGTCTTTAAATGAATAAATAAATAAATAAAAATAAATAATGGTAACATAAACTTAAATTACCAGTGGAAGTAAGTTGGTAGCTGATAAGGATTCTAAAACCCTGCTACAGACAACTAAGATCAACAAAGACTAATTATAAATTATGTAAATTATAAAACTATATTAATATTTCCAATATCACAGCCTCAGGCTTCAAAATATTTACAAAGAAGCTAGCTGGGAAATTGGTAATGGGGGATAATTATCACCAGATGACTGCCAGCACACCAGGATGGCAGCCACAGTGACTGGTTTCTTCCCTTTTCAGCTATGCCACAACATACAGAAAACAAAAGCCCCAAAGAATCAATAGACCATGAATGGGAACTTTCAGCACATTAAGAATGCAGGGAATGCAACATAAGGTCATCTCACATTCTTAGCTAACAGCCTAAGCAGAGGAGATATATCATTTTTGGCTGTGGAATAGAAAAACCTCTGGCTGCCAAGGAACAGGCCTGGAAAAACTTCTGATGCTAGCTGGCTGGGAAACTGTGAAAAGCCTTTGGGATAATTTAACCCCAAGAAAAGTTCAAGATGAGTCACATCAGGAGAGAGAGAAAGGCTGATTAGAATGAAAGATAAACACAGAAAGCAAGTGAAAATAATAGATACTGTTTATTGCACCCTTTCCTTCTGTACTATCTGCATTATTTAATCCACACATACCCCAGAAAGAAATCCTGGGATTAAGACCCAGCGAATGTTCAAGGTACAAACTAGTAACTGGCAGAGCCAGGGCATAACAAGAGCCGAGTTCCTTCTACTGCCTCAAGCTACATGGAGTGTTTGCACCTATATAATTTGCAATATGTCTCTAAGTTGCATGTACTTCTACACTATTTGGTTATTTGGTTTGCTATTTTAATATACTTTTTAATCATTAATCAAGAGAATAGCGGGAAAGCTTGCTACCTTCCAGCACTACAAAATAAGTCTATTTGAACTAAATGGTCATAACCAAAAGCAACGGTTCGTAGTTTTCCCCATAAAGGCAAATGACCGAAGAAGAAGTGAAAGGCTTTGGGATATTGGACTTACAAGCATAAATACATAAAGTCATCACGAATATCACTGTGGTGTGGAGTGCTCTCGACTCTGTACCTTAAATCAAATTAAGTACCTTATATCTCTTACGCAACCCTGACTTTGAGGAGAACATGTTTTTCCACTTTCATCTTTTCAGTTTCATCTCCCATATCTATTTAACTGGCAATTACTACCAATTCTCTACTAATAATTTTTAGAATATTTTTAGCTTATTTATTTGTTTTCTATTTAAAGTCTTCTCATCTCTCTCCTAGAGTATTGATGTGACCTCTAGAACGAGTCCCCTGCTTTGAACTACCATGCAACCCAGTGAACCCATTACTAGGTATATACCGAGAGGAATATAAATCATTGTACCATAAAGACACGTGCACATGAATGTTTTTTGTAGCACTGTTCACAATAGCAAAGACATGGAATCAACCTAAATGCCCATCAATGACAAATTGAATTTAAAAATGTAATCAGTACATGTACACCATGGAATACTATGCAGCCATAAAAAAGAATGAGATCATGTCTTTTATAGGAACATGGATGGAGCCAGAGGCTATTATCCTTAGCAAACTAACACAGGAACAGAAAACCAAATACTGCATGTTCTCACTTATAAGAGGCAGCTAAATGATAACCACTTATGAACACAAAGAAGGGAACAGACACTGGACTCTACTTGAGGGTAGAGGGTGGGAAAAGGGAGAGAAGCAGAAAAAAATAACTATTGGGTACTAGGCTCAATACCTGAGTGATGAAATAACCTGTACAACAAACCCCTGTGACACGAGTTTACCTATAAAGCAAACCTTCACATGTACCCCCAAACCTAAAATAAAAGTTAAAAAAAAAACTGCAAGTAAAATTATGTGTGTGTGTACCTATAAAAAAACAGACCACTGCTTTAAATAATTTTCTTCCAAATCAATATTTTACAATATTTACAAGGTATATCTCTAAATATACACAATTTTTTAATGGTTTTTCATTGACTAAGCAAATTCAGATGACTTTAAAATACATGCAATGTCTCTGCTACCTAACCCCTGGATATACCCAAGTCTAGGCTCACTCCCAGTTGAATTTCCTTGTATCCTCCTATCTTACCACTTGGGATTCCCACAACTTTTATTCTTAAATTACTTTATTTATGAAAATTCCTTTACCAAGAATCATGAAAATTTTTCAAGACCATTTTCAAATATATTTCACAAGTCCTTTCTCTAAATTTGTCAGGTGGAAATTTCTCTTCTGCATTTTTATAATGCAGTATTTTGTTTGATTTTCAGTGAGTTACCGGCCAACCAGCACTAGTTTATTCTTTAGAGCAATACAAATCTGGGTTTCTATTTCTATTTCACTGTTTGTTTGTTTGTTTTTAGTTAGAGTTTGCCGTTCATCTTTGAATCCTCTCTAGTTCCTAACAATATATTACACTTTAGGATACTTGGTTACTTGAACTCAAACAGACACTATTATATATACTTACATAATTGGCTTGTGGTTTATAAACTGCCTTCATGGAGATGATGGCAGTGTTAAGAAGCTATCACAGTATCCAGTTTAGCTCCACCATTTAGTTACTGTGTGACCATGAGCAAGTTAACATCTCTGTCTTGAGTTCTCACTTATAAAGTAAGAATTTGGAGACATTATAAAGATAATAGAGCTGATACACCTGGACTTAGAACAACATACTATTGTGAAATATCTATCTTTATTGTTATCTCATGGTTGATTACTTCTGCTTCATTATTAAGAAATGTGTTTACCACCAAAAATCATTTTCTAAAGTGTGTCATTTTCTAAAGTGTGTCATCAAAATACAAGTATTATTTCTGAAAATTGAAGTGGAAGACATATCATTATTAATCAGGTAAGAAGGGTATACTGATGTCCGAAGCTACTTTGCCTTAATAAAAAGAAAGATGATTGGTGAATAGAGAGAGGAGTGATGGGAGAGATACATGATACATTGTAGTAAACTGTAAATTTATAGAATCTAGGTGGGAAACAAAGCTTTATAGCTGTAAAATTATTTTAACTTTCCTGTTTTTGAAATTTTTCATATCAAAATATTAGAAAAATACTTTTATGCTTCCCAAAAACAAAAAAGTAGCATTTGTTTTTAACATTCAGCAAAGGTGAACTTAGGTGAATATAACGATTAAGGCAAAACTAAGAAAATACAATATGTAAATACAATAATTATAATGGGTGATAAATGATATCATTTAGTTTCTTTTACTAGTACTGTCCTTATCCTAATGGTTCACACTTATCCTTAAACTGGAACAAAATCAACAAAGTATGTTGTTTTTACTTAAATATTATGGTCTTTAACATTTTATAATTCAATAGAAAACTTTTTATAATGTAACTGGCTATATGCCATAGAATTACTTTTGAAAATTAAATATATAATAAATAAAGTTTGTTTGTTTGTTTGTTTAACTTATTTATTTATTTTGAGATGGAGTCTCACTCTGTTGCCCAGGCTGGAATGCAGTAGCACGATCTCGGCTGACTGAAACCTCTGCCACCTGGTTTCACGTGATTCTCCTGCCTCAGCCTCCCGAGTAGCTGGGACTACAGGCATGTGCACCACCCCCCTGCTAATTTTTGTTTTTTATTTTTTTGTATTTTTAGTAGAGACAGGGTTTCACCATGTCAGCCAGGATGGTCTCAATCTCCTGACCTCGCGATTTGCCCGCCTCAGCCTCGCCTCCCAAAGTGCTGAGATTACAGGCGAGAGCCACCACGCCTGACCATAAGGTTTATTTTTTAAGACAATTAATTCCGTCACATTTCAACTTTGTATTTCTATATTATTGATTGATTGATTCCCATCCTGATATCTTAGAATAACTTTTCTACCATGGTGAATGAATGCCTCAAATTGAATTGCAGGAATATAGTGCTGAGCACAAAACCTGTTTCAAGGAAAGTACTGGGCATATTAATCTAATTTAGACTAAATGGATATGTCAAAATTTATATAACTTTTTTTGTTATTTTATGTCATGATTTGATAATTATTATCTACTAAATTGTGACCTACGCCTAAACTCTTTTATCTTGTAAGTATGTGGTGTTTTCTAATGACTGTTTAAGAGACAATTCTTCAGTATTTCAATGTGGGATGACATAATTATGTGCCCTTAAAAAATATTTTTACAGTGCTTTCTGTCCATTGCAGATTGCAAAAGTTGCACATAATATCTTGTTATTTACAAGTTCACTACAAATAATGATTTAGAGGTTTATATTTCATAATGTTAAATATGGATTGGAAGGATTTCAATGTGTTTTGATTAATCTAGCTATTTTATAATGTTTATAGGCATTTCTATAATATTTGGTTATTTATTCCCTCTTAACTGCAGGAAGCTGCCATATTTACAGATGCTTCTTTGCATTAGGTCTTCAATAAATAAATTCATAGTGTAAATGTATTCATCCATCATCATCAACTGTCTTTCATAATTTACATTATTATGCTTTTGAATTACATTAGATATAAACCTAGTGTGTGATTAGATTAGATGCTCTTGTCTTTTGAGAATATCTGATATAATTTCATTCAGTAAATAATCTCTAGGAACAATTTTTTTATTATCTCATAAAGTTACACATTTGCACACACATCCCTTCCACATACACACACACAAACACATATTTTAGAAAGTAGTAATTTGGATATTGACCTTGATTACATTTAAAGACATGAAGA